>NC_133753.1:31583584-32208584 GCF_036562045.2 Rhinolophus sinicus | reverse complement strand
TAACCACAAACAGTTGTAAAATATTCTGGGAAATATAATCTTTATTCTGAGCATATAGAAATTTGGGGGTTTTATAACTATAAAAAAGAATAATGGGAGATAATTTGCACTTTCTGTCATATACTCTAATCTCCATTTTTCAGATAATGAAACCGATGCAGAATGGTTGCATTTTTCCATGGTGCATTCACGGATTTCAAGTAGGGGTTTTTTGTGTGTGTTTTTTTTGACTTACGATAAGGTGTAGAGTGAGAAGAATGAAGGGTAATGGGCTACAAAATGATTTTAATTCTTACACTTTACACAATAAAAGCTAATGGGCAGTGAAATGCACAAAACCCAGGCAGCACTAAAGTGCAGAAGATAATGTATGACTAATCTCAAAGCTAGATAAGTGAGAGTTGGTTTGAGTATCTGAAAGATAGATTTACTAATGGGTCAGTAATTGAATAGTAAATTGATTCAATATGACATTGCTGATTGCAGTGGCAGATTACATACAATTTGCCAAAAGGACAACAACAATCATCTGGCCCATTTTTCAGTTTCTTTTTTTAATTTTTAAAAATGTCTACCTCTCCTCTAAACAATAGTCCAATAAAGGTAGAATAGTTTGCATTTAATGCATACTGATTAAAGTAAAACTGTGCAAGTTAATTATTACCTTACAAACATCTTACATTTGATTCGATGTTAAAATGACAATTATTTTGAAGTAACACATACACATAATTGAAATCAAGTAGTACCTGTAGAACAACTGTTCATCAACCCAACCTACCTTCTGTACCCTTCTTGGAACTCATGTGCTTCAGAGGAGCTCCAGCCCCACAGGCGGTGAACCAGGATTGGGCCAGCTGGTGGTGAGCACATTTCTCTTGAGTGTGACTATTCTAGGCAAAGAATCACAGGCAAACAAAGTCCCTTTTCCATTGGACATTGGTGAGTGTGGATAAGATCACTGGTTGATTTTAGTCATCTTGTGAACATGAAGCTAGAAAAATGAAGACTGGCAAAACAGAAAAGTGGGAAGAATTTATATTAACAACCAAACCCTGGAAATGCTTCTGGACTTATGTGAAGTATTTTATGTGAAGTTCCTTATTTGGTCAATTTGAACTGAGCTGTTCTTTGCAGCCAAAGTAGCCTGGTATTCTACCGCCAGGTATGTATATATAGCAGAAATCAAAGACCAACAAAAACAGCAGTCCCCCAGCCCTTCTCTTCTGCCTTTCTCTCTTCTCCACAGGAAACCACTTTCAACTCTTAGCAGTTGTGGCAGGTGACTTACTTACATGATTCCAAATAATATGCTTATACTGCTATTTTCTTGATTTATCCATAGAAAGAATGTTAACTTTCTATTATGGAAGAGGAAAACTAAGCATTTCCACACCCCTTCCACTTCCCTTCGCTGCTCCCAATATAATTCTACAACTTTTCATTAAATCAATATTGTGCTTACATTATTATAAATAAATATTTTCACTACTGGGTCAAGTAGTATACATACTATGATTGCATTACTTATACAAATTTTACCCCTTGGAGTTAAAAGTTATCCCCCCACCCCTTTTCCTTTGCATGGTTTTCCCTGTGCCGGTTATTGGTTCTCAAACTCTCTGACAGAGTTGTAATATCCTCTCAAAGTAATTTTCTTGTCTTTCCTATTAAAATATTTTTGTCTTATCTTCTCTCTCCTCCCTTTCATCCTTCCTTTTTTTTAACTTCTAAACCCAGTTCCATTCCCTTCTAAGAAGTCATTTTATTGATAATTTGATGTTTATATTTTTCACTAGTCAAAACCTTACCACATTTTTCTGTATCAATTAAGGTAATCATGATATTTTTTTCCTTTTTGTCCATTACTGTGATAGGTTTTCTGATGTAGAGTCATTCGAATAGTATTCCTGAGATAAATCTTACTTGGTAATTTTTTAATACACCATTGGATTTGGTTAGCTAATATTTTAACTGAATATATATTCATAAATTAAACGGACCCAACTTTTTTCTTCATTTTTCATTTGGTTGTGGAATCAACATGACATTAGCCTTAAATTCCATTTTGTCAACAATTAACATTGTCGCCCTGGCTTTTTGTTTCATATTGGTTTATCCTTTTATTTTTTTGGACAATAGCTTTATTCAGAGATAATTCACACACCATACATTTAATCTATTTGAAGTATATAATTCAATGGTTAATGTATTCACAAAGTTGTGCATCCATAATCACAATTTTAGAATTGTGATTCTAAAAATCACAATTTTTCATCACTCCTAAAAGAAATCCCATACCCTTTAGCTATCACCCAACAACTGTTCATTTCCACTCCCACCTCCCAGGCCTAGGCAACTACTATTCTTTCTTTATAGATTTGACTATTTGGGACATTTTATGTAAATGGAATCACACAATATGTGGTCTTTTGTGGCTATTTTTACTTAGCATGTTTTCAAGATTCATCCATGTTGTAACATGTATTAGTACTTTATTCCTTTTAATGGCTGAATAATATTCCCTTGTAATGGATATAACATATTTTACTCATTCATCAATTGAGAGATATCTGGGCGATTTCCATCTTTAGGCTATTAGGAATAATGGTGTTATGAACATTCATGTAGTTTTTGTGTGGCCTATGTTTTCAATTTTCTTCAGCATATACCTAGGGATGGAAATGCTGGGTCAAATGGCAACTCTTGTTTAATTGAGGGATAGCCAAATTATAGCCATGCCATTTTACATTCCCATCAGCAGTGTATGAAGCTTTCAATGTCTCCACATCCTCACCAACACAGTATAAGTGGGTTTAACCCACTTATACCATTTCCCATATGATCGAATGCATTGAGTAACCTATCAGTTCATTTTTCTCCGTGGACGTCTCCCTCGTTATCTTTTGTCCTCTCGTTCCAATGTGGAATGAATACTGTAATCCTGCTGCAAAGCTGTTATCCTGCCACTATGCTAGGCTGGTGCCTATTTCTGGTATCTTGTCTCCCTTGATTTAGTCCCTTATTTTTTGTGGGATACATCCTCTAGTAGCCTTTTAAATAGCTGCATAAAAAGTAGTTTGAAATCTTGTATGTCTGAAAATGTTTTTACCTTTACACTTGACGGCAGTTTGACAGTCATTGAATCATACATGTGGATTGGAAAAGTATCTCCTGAAATCCAAATCTTTTATTTTTGATTCAGCCAATGAGTTTGGGTAGCAATGAATACTCTGTGATAGATCTGGTCAGTCCAAACAACTTTGATTCCTGAGTTTCAGAGAGCAAGTACGAAGGAATGTTTCACAAAAAATTTATTGTAATCTATTGGCTTCATGAGTTTGAAGAGAGTAAGTTCAGATAGCTGGAATTTGTCCTCAGAAAACTTTGAAGGCATTGATCACCATTGTCTGTCATCCAGATTTGCTAATGAGGAGTCTAATGCAGATGTTATTTTTGTTCCTAAGTGATTGTTTTTCCCCATCTCTTTGGAAACTTTTTAAGATTTTCTCTATTTTTTGAATTCTGAAACTTCAGAGCTATACCTTCATGTGTTTTTTTCATTCATTATACTTGACACTGTGTTAGACATTTCAATCTAAAGACTGAAGTTCTGGAATAGCTTTTTACATCATTTCAATAATCGCTCTGCACCCCCTTGACATTTTTTTTTTCATTTTGTAAAACTTTTGGTCAGATATTAGACCCCTATATTTATCTTCTGTGGTTTTTATCTTTTCTCACTTTGTCTACTGAGTTCTACTGAGATATTTCTTCACTTGCATTTTCCAACTCTATGAATTACTTTTGAATTTTAAGTATTTTTAAAAGCTGTCATTCTGATATTCCTATTTCCTGTTGTTTATAAATGCAATTTCTCCAAGTCTGTTTAACCAGCTTTTCCCATTTACAACACAGTATTGTCTCATATCCGAAATAATCTTGAAAGCATGGTTTCTCATTTTTACAGTGTTCTATCAAAAAAATCAAAATGTACGAAAGATTTTAAGCAACATGAGACATTATCAAATCTGTGTTTTCGATGTTCAGCCTAGAAGTGGTGTGAAGAATGAATTTGGAGATTAGAGACAGGATCTGTAATCTAGGTGAGAAATGATGACAGTCTTATCTAAGGCAGAAGTAGTAACAGTGAAAGGACAGCTGACAGATTTTAGGAGGTGGAATTGCATAGGACTTGGTGATTGACTAGTGAGGAGAAAAGGGAAAAGTCCAGAATTACCTTCAGATTTATGGTGTGGACAACAGCAAGAATAGCTCAATTTCTCAAAAGAAGGATTATAAGTTTTGAATACGTTTAACAGTGACTTACCTATTGTTTAGTCTCAAGTGAGTTAAGCTAGATCACAGCCTAAACGTAAGCTGCATTGTTCCATAGAAAATTAAAAATGTCCCCCAGTATTACAGTCTCAGAGATGTCATTACCATTTAAGGAGAAATGTAAGAGTTTCTAAAGTAACATTTGTTTTTCATGGCAATATTTCTAATGGAAAAGATAAAAATATTTTATAATAATATTTTATAAATTTTTATAAAAATATATTTTTATTTTTAATTAAACATAAGAAAACAAACCTTTAGAGAGATTAACTTTTTAATTAAGATTCTTTGGAGAAATGTTTGAAAGGAGTAAAACATAACAGTAAATAGAAATTCAAGTTTAAGATTATGGATGAAATACTATGGAAGAAAATTTTCTCAAAAATACTAGGGTATTTTGAAATAAAAACAGTCATTCTGCTATCATAAATACTTTCGTTTTTGTATATTCACTTTGAGTCTCAAAATGATTTATTTTCATTTTTTTAAAAGGTTTTACTGGGGAAGGGGAACAGGACTTTATTGGGGAACAGTGTGTACTTCCAGGCCTTTTTTCCAAGTCAAGTTGTTGTCCTTTCAATCTTAGTTGTGGAGGGTGCCATTCAGCTTCAAGTTGTCCTTTCAGTCTTAGTTGTGGAAGATGCAGCTCAACTCCAGGTCCAGTTGAGAGGACGCGCTCCAACCAACTGAGCCATCTGGGAGCTCAGTGGCAGCTCAGCTCAAGGTGTCATATTCAATCTTTAGTTGCAGGGGGCGCTGCACACCATCCCTTGCGGGACTCGAGGAATTGAACCGGCAACTTTGGTTTGAGTCCACTGGCCCATGTGGGAATCGAACCAGCAGCCTTCGGAGTTAGGAGCACGGAGCTCCAACAGCCTGAGCCACCAGGCCAGCCCCCAAAATGATTTATTTTCGTTTTTTTAAAAGGTTTTACTGGGGAAGGGGAACAGGACTTTATTGGGGAACAGTGTGTACCTCCAGGCCTTTTTTCCAAGTCAAGTTGTTGTCCTTTCAATCTTAGTTGTAGAGGGTGCCATTCAGCTTCAAGTTGTCCTTTCAGTCTTAGTTGTGGAAGATGCAGCTCAACTCCAGGTCCAGTTGAGAGGACGCGCTCCAACCAACTGAGCCATCTGGGAGCTCAGTGGCAGCTCAGCTCAAGGTGTCATATTCAATCTTTAGTTGCAGGGGGCGCTGCCCACCATCCCTTGTGGGACTCAAGGAATCAAACTGGCAACCTTGTGGTTGAGAGCCTGAGCTCCAACCAACTGAGCCATTCGGGAGGCAGCTCAGCTCAAGGTGCCGTGTTCAATCTTAGTTGCAGGGGGCGCTGCCTACCATCCCTTGCGGGATTCGAGGAGTTGAACCGACAACTTTGGTTTGAGTCCACTGGCCCATGTGGGAATCGAACCCGCAGCCTTCGGAGTTAGGAGCACGGAGCTCCAACAGCCTGAGCCACCAGGCCAGCCCCCAAAATGATTTATTTTTAAAAATTAATTTATTTTCCAATTACAGCTGGCATACAATATTAGTTTCAGGTGTACAACACAGTGATTAGACATGTATATACCTTATGAAATGATCACCCTGGTTAAATCTAGCACTCATCTGACACCATACTTCAAATGAATTTTGCAAGATAATTTCCTTTTCATCGGTGAAACACCTGTTTACAGTTTAACCAACATTATAAATACAAATATATACTAAGCATACTTTTATTAGATTGAAATAATTTTATTTCAAAAAAGTTTAATTCTATTTAGACTCAGAATGTTTATTTTTAAATATCCAATGTAATCTATGTGTATTAAGTAGGAGCTCCTTAAATGAACAAAATGGTCTTATTTGCTTTTATAAGTAATAAAGATGATTTAAAATGTAAAAAATTGAGCTTAAAAAATATAGTCCAAACCACCTGTTTTTCTTTTAAGTCACACCAGCCATCTACTTCTAAAAAGTCTTGATCAAAGCTATTTCTTCAAACTCAACATTTACTAACAGATGGGTTTTTAAAATGAGTAATGTAATTTTACTTTCAAGTCACTGATTATATACTCAACTGGTGACTTAAAAAAAAAATTAAAATACGTGAAGGCCTGAAATAAACCATTCTCAACATTTTCCCAGGGCTGTTTGTTAACTGGCTTATTTTTACATATGAGCTTGAAAGATATCTTTCACATATAGTATATAAAAGTAATGATTTGCAACTAATAAAACCTATCAAGTAAACTCCCAATGTAACATCACTGTTTTTTCCTTCTCTTGTAAGAATCACTACTGTGAACTCGAACTCGCTGGTACACAGAGGATGCTATTTTCATGCTGTCTTTCTTTGTAAATGTCTTCTCTATCGCTCCAGGTTTCCAAAGTAACAACTGTGCATCTTCTCCTCCAGTTAGCAAAGAATCATCCTGCATATTCCAACACAAAGAACGGACCGTAGCAGCATGACCTCCCTGAAGGCTGGTCATATGGATCAATCCTGATGTAGTACAGCTCATTAAGTGAATAATTCCTGTGTTTGCTCCTCCAAGAATAAACAATTTGTCCATCTTTTCATGATATAGGCCACCAATCAAATAATCCAAAATACCTTCTTTCACATTAATTACTTCTCTGACATCCGGGATGTTCAAACGTGTAATTGGTTCATCGGTATCCAGATGATTAAGATCCCACCAACAAAATCCTTCATCATGTGTCATGCAGTATATCTGTTTATAATCTTTCCCCGACCACCCAATACAGCTTACTGATGAAGTTGAGTTACAAGTTGTAATCAGTGCATCCTCTTCATTATCAACACTAATATCAAATACATTTACCAGGCCATCAGTTGAACCCGAGACTACCATGTTGGGATTGCTGGGATGAAAACATACTTGAGTGATGTCATCACTATGTGTCTCTGAATAGGTACCAAGAGGGTCTTTAGTAGTAGACAAATCCTGAGAATTAATTCGTGCATCCCAAAATACCAACAATGCATCATCGTCAACTTTTTCTGTACCAGCACAAATGACGTGATCATTACAGCTTACGTCAAAACTGATAAAAATATTGGAAGGGTAACCCTTGAACAGCTGGACCGGCTTTTCACTGGCTAATCGAGCATCCCAACATTTTATAGTGCCATCAGTACATGATGAATATACACAGTCACAAGAATGTGCAAATTTGACTCCATTGAGAAATCCAGGATATCCACTAAATTCTCGTAGTACATTTAACCTTTCTTTATCATATATTCTGATGGATCCATTAGAACATAAAACAGCAACCAAACTTCCTTTCTCTGCTTGTACAGTCTTTGATGTGTCTATGCCAAGCAGATAAGTAGGCTCTTCAGTTCCTGAGGAACGTTTAACAATGTTCAGATTAGCAAATTGTTCCTCAATCTTCTCCATATCAGGAGTGGCATCCAAGGGTAGCAAAAATCTGTAATAAAAACAAAAAAATTAAAACCAAAACTTCTCTAAAATTGTAATTAAGAACAATTTCCTTCTGAGGGCTGGCATAAAAACAAGTAAAATCTATTCTAATATTTTAATCATCTCCCTACTACAATGTAACTAAAACTCAATTGCCTCCTTCTAATTCATTCTTGAATACCACATCTGCCATATACACTTGATGCCAGTAAGAAATTCAAAGACATGTACACACACTGCTGAGGAACTGTTTTCAGCTCAAACCCTACTGGTCCTCCTCACTGTCCGCAGCATCAGCCAGGGTCTCCACTTCGGAGTCACTGTCTCCTCCTGGTCCCAGCTGCCTTACACAACTTTAGAATATAAACGTAGATGTGTAGGCCGAAAAGTGGTCCCCCCCAAAATGTACATGATTAATCCCTGGAACCTGTGAATATATTAGGTTACACGGCCAAGGGAAGTTGAGGTTGCAGATGGAATTAAGGTTGCTAACCAGCTGACCTTAAAAAAAGGGAGATTATTCTGGAGTATCTTGGTGGGTCCAATGTAATCATGAGTGTCCTTAAAACTAGAAGATGAGAGTCAGAGGGAGACGTTACTATGGAAGAAAGGCAGAGAGATACGTTGCTGGTTTAGGCAAAGGAGGTCAGTAAGTAGAGGGCCTCTAGAAACTGGAAAAGTAAAAAAAAAAAAGAAAACCTCTCCCTTTAGTGTTCCAGATGGAAATGCAGCCCTCAGGATTTGTGTACGAGTAAAGACCCACTTGGTGCATACTCAAGAGACACAGTGATGATATCACTCAAGTATGTTTTATACTTCTGACCTCCAGAACTGTAAGATAATATATTTGTTTTGTTTTTAGCCACCCAGTTGGGAGTAATTTGTACAGCAGCAATAGGAAACTACTACAACAGAGGTTCCCAGAATGGAATTCTGGAGAAGTGCTTCCCAGGCTCGCTGGAAAATGGTACAGCTGGAATTTGAACCTAGGCATTCTGGTTTTGGGAACTGTGCTCTTAACCACCACACTAGATTACCTCTCAATGGTAGGTTGTCTGTATAACAAGTTCAAGGCCAGAAAAATATGCATGCCTAGTGACTTGACCACAGAATTTTCTATCTTGCTTTCACCCCTGAATATTCTAGCCTACCTCACAAATTCACATTTTCATTCTTAAGATGAAGTGCTTTTTTTTCTGTTGCTATAATGATAGATGTTTAAGTGTCTGTCTTTTCATCTTTAAAAGGCGAAATGAGTACTAACTCAAGAATTGTTAAACAGATTAACTGAAATAATGTGTTCAGCACAGTGTCTGCTATATCATAATACACATGCAATAGATATTATATAAAAATCACTTGTGTTACCATTACCAACACCACTAACACCACATGCAGGAGGATTTGTATCTATCAGAGTGGCTCCAAACAGCACAATTAAACCAAAGGGCAAAAAAAATATTCAAAAGTTGGATTTAGATTCAAAACAGGAATAAGCATCCTCTCCAACTTTTATTCTGAATATTTGAAAACTTACACTTTATTTTGATGAACTATTTGAAAGTTAACTGCAGACAAAATATCACTTCATTCTTAAATACTCTAGCACAGACACCTCCCCAATTTTTTGTTTTATGACACTGAATTTTTTGAAAAGTCTAGGCCAGTTGTCTCATAAAATGCCCCATAGTCTGGATTTTTCTAATTGTTTCCTCATGATTCGATTCCAGTTTAATATATATATATATATATATATATATATATATATACACACACACACACACACATATATGTATATATATACACATATATACATATTTTAATATTTTGGGGGGAATAATGGGGAACAGTGTTTTTCCAGGACCCATAAGTTGTGAAGTCATTGTTTTCAATCTAGTTGGGGGGGGGGGGGCGCAGCTCACTCGCCCATGTGGGAATTGAACCGGAGACCTTGGTGTTATGAGCAATGCGCTCTAACCACTGAGAAAACCAGCCGCCCATCAGTTTAAAATTTTTGGCAAGGATACTATTTAGGGGAGGCTGGATACTTCTTATTGCATCACATCAAGGAAACACATAATACCAAGTTTGACCACTTGCTTAAGGCAGTAACTGCCAGATCTCTCCATTTAAAATGTACATTCCTTCTTTTGTAGTAAGTAATCACATTTGATTACTTATGTGATCAAAAACAAGTGATATATTGAGACTATATGAATAGCCTGTTCTCCAACAACCTTTCATCCAAAGATTTTAGCATCCATGGATTATCCTGGTCTGAATCAATGATTTTGGGATTTGCAAAACAGTCCTTTCTAATTCTCTCATTCTTTCTATCTCATCTGGCATTCTTCTATAAAGAAGAACTTTTTCCTTTTTCTCTTTGAAAAACACTAAGAAATTATGACCTTTAAAAATTGTGTGTTATAATCCATTACTTTGTAGTTCTTGTTGGTGCTCAAACTGTCGTCCCTGATAGGCCACTAAGAAACCCTTCAAGCAAGCTTTTCTGTCCTTTTGCTGTGATCCCATTAATCTGTAAGCCCTTCATGGAAAAACTGTGTAAGAATAAGATAAGTCTGAAAATGGTGAGCTTCCTTCAATATAAGTATCCAGAGACTAAATGGCCTTTTATCACTTATGCTGTGGTAGTCACCTCCACAATAGCACAACTGTTGGTTTTCCAACCAGACAGACTAAAAAGGTCTTCTTTCCTTGAACATGTCATGCTTGCTTGTGCCTCAGAGCTACAGAAATAGATGTTTCTCTGCCTGGAATACTTTACGTGTGTGTGTGTGTGTGTGTGTGTGTGTGTGTGTGTGTAACTCCTTTCTGTTATTCAGGTCTCAATACTGTGTTTCCCAGAAAATAAGACCTAGCCAGACCATCAGCTCTAATGCGTCTTTTGGAGCAAAAATTATAGTAAAATAAGACCCAGTTTTATATAATATAATGTAATACAATATAATATAATATAATACCGGGTCTTATATTAATTTTTGCTCCAAAAGACGCATTAGAGCTGATGGTCCGGCTAGTTCTTATTTTTGTGGAAACACGGTGTGTCACTTCCCAGAGAGACCCTTCCTAATTAACCAACCTAAAGTACCCCTGTCATTCCCTATGATAATGCCTGTTTTATTAATTTAAAAATTAAAAATGCTTAATTATGAAATATTTCAAACGTACGAAGCATAGAAAAAAGTATAACAGACACCCAAATACGTATTACCCAGATTTAACAGATGTTAACATTTTGTCACAGTTGCTTCAGTTTTTTGTTTAAAGAAATGAAACATTACAGACTCAGCTCTTATGATTAAAATTTTATTACAATGGCATCACATTTATATGTATCTTTTTTTTGTAATTTGCTCTTTTCATTTAATATTTTTGATAAAACATATTTTACTGTTGAACTTATTACCTGACTCTTTCTTGCTTATTTGTTATAAATGGCTGTTGAATAAATAAGTAATTGGGTCAACTTTCATGCACTAAGAGCAACAGTTCCAGGAGAAACAGAAAAACCTAAAGTATACTGCATGTGTATGTCTGGAGGGGAACTCTTCTTATGGAAATTAGTAAAATAATGGCATTCTCTAACAGTATTTTAAATAAAGCATAAAAAGGAAATATAGAGATTTTTATTTTTGTGAAAATATTTAATTTTTTATCAGAAGAAATTCAAACAAGTCTTAAAATGTGCATTTACTTAAGAGTGTACTGCCTATATACTCCAAGGAAGAAACCCTTTTTAATTACAGATCAAAATCGCCCATTCTTGAAATATACAAAGTGTTAATATGTTATAAAAGAATCAGTTCTTTGCTATTGCTTCGTATATGATGTCTGTATAAGAAAAACCAGACTGATGAGAATTTTAAACAATAAGAAAGTTTAATATGGCTTTTAAGCTAATAGTAAGTTATAGGATTATGACTATGGACTACTATACCCAAGCAGGACAGTAGTACTATATTCCTTCCCTCCATAGTGTTGCCTGGAAAGCCTGTTTCACACTGGAACAGTCCTGCAAGGCTTTAACTCAAAGGGTTCTGGTGATTGGTAAGGCAGGCAGAGTGGGCGCTACAGCAAACTAATACTTCAAGACCATAGCATTGGTAACCATCACAATGGTTGACCACGTAACAGTAAAGAAAGAAAGAGGAAGAAAACAAGAAAGGTATCAGAGGTCAGGTAGGTATATCCTACAATACTCTCAAGCTACAGAGCTTGTATTCTTCCACAGATTCAATCAGTAAAATAGTTTAACCTCTATTTGTAAACCTCTAGCTTGTGTTTCAACTTACTAATATGCAAGTGAACCATATTTCAAATATAACTTCCAAGGCTATATAGTTAATTATTAATTTTACATACCAATGAATTATTCCAAAATGATGAATACACTATTTTACTTCTATGTATAGCCCTTATCTGAGTTTTCTTTCCATGATCCACTTCCCCATACTCCAGAAAAGCCACAGGCTCCCTTTTCCTTTCACTGCATTCTCATGGGGTAACCTCATTCACATTCACGCTTTAAGTGCCACCTATATGCCAATGATCTCATCTCTCTGTTTACAAATCCATATTTCCAACTGTGTACTAGCCATTTCTCCTTAAATGTGTCCCACTATGCCCCCAAATAAAACTGATTATTTATGCTTCCCCACCAAGCCTTCCCCTTAAAAATAAAAACATAAACTTATCAATTTTCTCCATTTTGCTCAATCTTATTGGCACCACAACAAACTCCAGTCTGTTATCTAAGCCAAAACCTCTGGGCAATATCCAACATTCCTACTATCAATTTCCAAATCCTACTTTTGGGCTACCAGCTACTTAGGGAAGTGTTAGGTTAAATCTGTTTCTGTAGATCAAAACAATATTGACAACTTCATATGGTTCAACCTAACAAAAACATATGAGGAGAACAAATAAGACTAACCATAATTTTTATCTTTTCTGTTTGTTTCTGTCAGATGCATAAAAGGAAGCTTAGTTAGCATTCTAGATCTCAACAGACTAGTGAGAGCTGAGGCCATGCAGTGAGCCTTACATCAATACATACATACACACGTGCACAAACTTAAAAAGGGTAGAAAAAGAGAGAGACAGAAAACAGTACTAAAGCAAAGAGTAGAGAGAAGAATAATGACAATACAAAAGAGAAAGGAATGGATAAAACAAATAAGGAATCACTGCCACTACCTCCTTAATCATACGAGGGTGAAACACTGCAGTTCTTACTTTCCCAACACTGAGATGAGACAATGAGAAGAGGTCCAGATAAAGGAAGTTTATTTAGTAAAGTCTAATGCTAATAGTTTGCTGGGCTAAAAAGAATTTTTCTTCGTTTAAAAAAAATTTCTTGTCCTTGAAATGTAGTAACCAATCATAACCAATTTAAATATGGACGTTACTGTTCTAAGAATGGAGGCAGCGCAATTACTAATATCTCATCTTGACCCACCTGGTACAGATCGGGAAACAGCAGAACCCCAAGCAGTGCCCTGGCATTGAGCCACCACTGCTGTTGTGGTTCTTCCTGGGATATAGAATTCTCATGTCTGAATATAATGCAGTAGGTGCAAGATGTTTAGAAAGCCACCCCACAACAAATACCTTAGGGTAAGCTTTAAGGAGGTGAGAATATTAAATTCTTAAGAATTACTAATAATTGTCCTTAGATAATTAAGAGTTGATTACTTAATAACAAATCCTTAAACATAAGTATGAATTCCTCCTGTAGCTTTTGCCTTAGTAAGATTTAAGTTATTTTTTTATCAATTGTAATTTCATTTTATTTCCTATTAAAATAAACCCAGTAAAATGTTCTTTCTGCAAATAAAGTACATCCTAAACAACGATAGCTGCAACTAGGTATTGCTCTTATTCCTGAATTAGCTAAGCTTGAATATGAAATCTGAAAAGCAGTCTAGCTTAAATAATTCCATAGTGGATGAAGTAGCTTCCCCCCCCCCCCATTTGAACAAGGGACAAAAAGTATTAAAAGAAAATAACATACATTTATACCTATTTAGAAACTATTGATTACAAAAGGCACTAAGTGTTCCACACATTATTTCGTATAAAATCAGAAATGACCAAAACAAAGACAAAAAAGAGAAACAAATAAAATCAGAAATGAGCGGTATCCTTAGAAATGGATGTATTTTTATCTTTCAGATATGAATGTTCATCATACTTGAAAGATCTGATAGCCAAGTATCATTTAACTACTGAAGAGTAACAATTGTATTTGAAGTTTATGTTGGATAAAGGACTAGCTCTATTTTGAGACAATTTATTAGATTTGGGTCAAAAAACCTAATTCCCCACAGTTAAAACTTAATATTGTCCATTAACTATCAGGCACTAACTATGATGATTGTGCAATGCAGAGGTCCAGCAAATATCCCAAATGTAGGGAGGAAGACAATGGGGAGAGTCATTCAGGAACGGGCTCTATTAACTTCGAAATCCATACTTATAATTCCATTACAATAATGCTGTCACATCTATCAAATTGGGCTAGGATAATTGAGTCTCATAGAGAAGAAAATATGTAAACATAATTCGAGTTCAATAAATGCTAGGCTAGAAACTTACATCTAATTTTTTTATCCTAATCATTTAACCCTATTAGATAGGTACTATCATCCCCGTTTTACAGAGGAAATGGAAGCTCAGAGTAACTTGTCAATGCTCTCATAGCTACTAAGGGGACGATACGGGGGAGTCTGGTCTGAAACTCAAGTTGTAACTTCAGAACCTGTGAACCTGTGTTGATTCCAATACCATGCTATTGCTGTTCTACGTAAGTACTGAAGCATTAGTGTTAACTTTAATTGAGGAATATGCCAATTAGAAGCGGAATTACATGTAAATTCTACATATAAACAGAGGAGAAAAAAAGGGAGCAGGATGACTGAAAAAACACACACCAACCTCAAAAAATGTTACCGTAAGCAACCACCACTTACTCTTTATTTTCTTGTGTCCCATTTTTATTTCTTTAAAATGTTTTTATTATGGAATTTGCATGGAGTAGAGAATAGTAAAAGAAACCCCAAGTACCCACCATCTAGCATGAACGATTACATTCCTCAAAAGTTATTATTAGGGACCGAGGGATCAGTTATCCATCACATTTTATTTGAAGGGCAATTAAGAAACTCTAGTGGACAATATGATGGAACCCCTCCAACTCATTCTCCTCTCTCCCCTCCAGTGGAATCAACATTTCAGGACTTGACCCCAGCTCCTGAGGCAGAGCTGATTAGCCTAAACCAATCACAGTAATTCCATCCCTTGTAACTAGTAATTTGGTTCAGAAACGTTACATTTTGCTAATCCATGCATGTATCCCCTCCCAACTACAATTTGTTCATATATGGAATACTAATTCTAAAGTGGACCCAATCCAACTGATGGAAAGAACATTTATTTTATGTTTATGAGAATCCATACTTTCTGACTATTTAAGTCAGTTTGCAGCAGAATTAATGCAGCCAGAACCACCCTAACTAATTAGAGATAATCAAATGAAGTCTTGGGTATATCAAGTACATACTGATTAAATGTAAGAGGCTCCTACAAAGAAAGATTTAGGGTACATACTTTAAAAAGTCAAATTTCTTTCATATTAAAAAGAGTGACTTTGATTTTTAGAAATTCTATCCTCTCACCCTCCCCACCTTTTTAGTTGTTTTTGTTCCAAGATAAAATGGGAAAATAGGACACACAAAGGAATTCTCAGAAGACTATAAAACCCTATGCTCAGTAATAACTATAGGATTCCCTGATTCTAAAGACATCAACAAAATAAAAAACAAACCATTGACATGACACAATATTTAAAAACTTAATATAAAAGTCCATCTGGTAAGTGTCTTTGTATTTTAAAAATGAATTTATGTTTGTTTAATATCTAAAATAACTACATGGTTCAAAATTCAAAAGGTTCCAAAACTAAAATCTTGGATTATTTCTATACTTAAGTCCCTTTCCTCTTACAGGAAGCAACAAATATCATCAGTTTCTTATGAATACTTTAGAGATTGTCAATTTGGAAATAATGTAGTTAAGTATTTTCAGCTTATCAAAAAAATGTCAATGTGGTACAATAAGAAAAGCAATAGGTTTAAGAATCAAACATCCCAATTTCAAGCCTTTGTTCTACCACAAACTAGGAAAGGCATTGTTGTACAAATTACCTAACTTCTATAAGACTCAGTTTCCTCATCTTTAAAATGGGGATAAAAATTGACACAATACTGAGTGCTTATTATGGCTAAGTGCTATGCTAAATGCTACAGACTGAGGGGGGCGGGCAGTGAGGGGATAGTATTTGCTGTCTTCAAGAAGTTTGGAGGTAGACCAGCAAACAATTATAATGTAGGGTGATAGGTACAAGAACAGGGTAATCACAGTATAATACAGGAACACAGAAGTATGTAGAGGGCTCAATTCTTGACATAAAGAAAATAACTAATAAATATTAATTTCCCTTCTAATAAATTTTCATTCAATTTGCCTAATTCATTTAATTTCATTTCATATTTACATTTTTAAAACTGCAATTCTTAGTTTTAAAAAAACCTGTTTTTTACAAAAAATCTGCCTGTTGCTTTTATATTAAAACTATTTTTAAAAAATGACTTAACATGAAAAATTTCATGAACACAAATGTAAACAAATAACTCTCAAACCTGAATAAACTATTGACATATCAAAGTGAGTTGGTCTTTGTAAAATTTTATTTTTCGTTTTATAGTGAAAAATACACTTCTAAAGAGCAATTCACTGCCTTAAGTTCTTAGTGTACTTCTCCAAGGTTTCCATCTTTCAGTTAGGTACCAATCAGAAAGGCTTAAGAGCTAACCTATTAAAAATACTCTTTGAGGGGCAGCCGGATGGCTCAGTTGGTCACAGCGTGAGCTCTGAACAACAGGATTGCTGGTTCAATCCCCGCATGGTATGGTGGGCTGCACCCGCTGCAACTAAAGATTGAAAACGGTGACTGGACTTGGAGCTGAGCTGCGCCCTCCACAACTAGATTGAAGGACAATGACTTGGAGCTGATGGGCCCTAGAGAAACACAGTTTCCCAATATTCCCCAATAAAATTTATTAAAAAAAAAAAAAACCCTTTGAGCTCTTTGGACAAATGGCTGATCCTAGGTTAGGAGCAAGGAAAATACAAGATGAGCCTAGAACATCAAATAGTGCCAAAAAGTAAAGAAATGTTTGAGGAAAAAAAAAAAGGCACAGGAGCCACAATGTCCCACTGGTCACTCTAGACCAGTCTGAGCAACAAAACAACAACATTGAATTATAACCAAAAGATAAAATAAGTATCTGTGAGTCCATACTGATTAAAAAATAAACAACTAAACAAGTAAGTAAACGAGAAGGAGGGGACATAGTTTCCTTACAGAAGAATTCTAAGTAATATAAGCGACTACAACCCCACCAGGAGGTGGAGCTTAATTCTCCTGACTTTGAGTACAGGCTTAACTTAATTACTTGCTTCCAAAGAATAAAGCATGGAAAGAATAAAAGATAGTAACTTCAAGCAGAGAAACCTGGAAAATACCACCTTAACCAACAATTCTAGGTTACCATCAGTCATGTAGATGTCACTTGCCCCCTGATGTGACGTGATGAAAAGATACTTCACTTCCATGGCGATCTTCCCCAAAATCCGTAACCCCAGTCTAATCACAAGAAATCAGATAAACCCAAATAGACGGACATTCCACAAACACTTTGCTAGTACTCTTCAGAAGAGAAACAAGGAAAGTCTGAGAGACTGTCACAGACTGGGGGAGACAAACTAAGGAGATGTGACAACTAAAGTAATCTCTCTGATTAGACTCTTGACCAGAAAAAGAATATTCATGGAAAAACTGGTGAAATCCAAATAAACTCTGTAGTTTAGTTAATAGTATTGTACCAGTGTTAATTTTAGTTTTGACGATGTATCATAGTTATGTTAACATTAGGGAAACTGGGTTAAGGGTATACAGAAACTCTACTATCTTTGCAACTTTTATATAAACCTATCATTATTCCAAAACAAAACATTGTTGTTGTTTTAACACACCTTGATACTCATACATATTATGGATGTTTGGAGGTTCTAGGAAAGAATTTCAGGTACTTACACACTAGAAATGTTCCTATGCCAAAAAAACTCATTTTATTTATTTTTGGTTTATTAAATCGAAGTTAAATTAAATGTAATACTATTTACAAAAAAATGTATAATACAGATGGTTCTCAACTTTTATGTTCTAATAAACCCATTGTAAATTGAAAATGCACCTAACCTACTGAGCATCATAGCTTAGCCTAGCCTATCTTAAATGTTAGTTGCTCAAATCAAATCAAGGCCTATTTTATAATAAAGTGTTGAATATCTCATGTAATTTGTGTAATTATGGCTTACTGCCTTCATGCTGGGCAATTAACTTGAGTTTCATCTTAAAAGTAATTGCCTTCTTCTTCTTCTCACCAGAAGCAAGAGACACAGATGGGCATTTTATAGACACAAAAAACATGAAAAACAATATCTAAAAACTGCTGGCAACACAACACAACACAGTAGAGTATCGGTTGTTCACCCTCCCTGACCAGCATCACCAGAGAATAGAGAGAGAGCACCATACCACGTATCGCTAGCCCGGGAAAAGATCAAAATTCAAAATTTGAAGGTTTCTACTGAAGGTGTATCACTTTTGCACCATCGTAAAATCGAAAGTCTAAGTAAAACCATTGGAAGTCAGGGATTGTCTATACACGATCCCACTTTAATAAAATTATTCGGCAGCACCCTTCTAGTTGCTAGATGGGATGCTGCCTAGTTTATGAATTGCTAAAGAAAGCCAGTTAGATCATTAAAAAAAAAAATCCCATTCCTGCATGCTTCTGTTCATCCTGTCTGTATATATGCACAGAGGGGTCTCTGGAATAATGTTCATAAAATGTATTTCAAGTATGTGGTGTGTGCGCATGTGTGCGGAGGTGGTGTGTTGCCTTCTAATATTTTTCTACATTGCTAAAAATTTTAATAATGATTATATAACTTCATAATGATCCCATAAGTACTATTATGTTCATTAAACTGATGATAAAATCCCAGCTAATATGCAGTAAAGCTGGTTTCTGAACTCAGGCATTCTTGTTGCAGAACCCATACTATTAGCCCCTATACTATATACTGTCTCTATGGTAAGTACCTATATTTTTTAAAATTAGGGGTAGACTATGTTACCTGTATAAAACACACATATCATACTTATTTGTTTGAAAGAGGGGAGGGTGTATTAGCAGAGCACCTAACAGCAGCAGCTGCTAATGGCTAATGTCTAACGTGCTACTGGAAAGGTTGGTGGCAAAGCTGACAAATCTAATGGTAGCCACAAAAGCTCCATACTGGACATTAAAGAAGCTTATTATTTATCAAGCATATCTAATGTCAGCTTATCTGAAGCAAAACTACATAAGTGAAACTTAGGAATCTGATTATTAGTATTTCAGGGAAGCATGAAATAGGAACAGTCACTCACATGCATTACTAGTATGTCCTAGAGGAAATAATACCTGGGAATTAAAAGCATGCATGGGTTTAACTTCAGCAGAGCATGTCTCAGAAAACTTTTACATAAAAAATTTAGAGAAATTTGTGTGTGTGTTTTAAAATAACAACAGAATTGGCTTTTAAACAATTTGCCAAAGAACCATTTGTTGTAAATTTGGAAGAAGTGCTGAATATTTAGTGGAAGGTATGCTAAACTGACATCTGCTACCGTGTTTCCCCGAAAATAAGCCCTAGCCGGACCATCAGCTCTAATGCGTCTTTTGGAGCAAAAATTAATATAAGACCCGGTCTTGTATTAATTTTTATAAGACCGGGTCTTATATTAATTTTTGCTCCAAAAGACGCATTAGAGCTGATGGTCCGGCTAGGGCTTATTTTCCGGGAAACATGGTATAATGTCAACATAATTTTAAATATATTCATTAATGACTGAGACTTAATGCCTTTGTATAATCCTGCTTAGTGAGTCTGACTATACTATTGTTATTCACATGGACATTCAAGACACTGGTTGCAGCAACATATGGCATCTCATGCATTAAATATACTAAAATTCTTAGGGAAAGCAGTTTTTAAAGTGCAAGATCTGTTACCAAGGGAAAGGGGGAGGGATAAGAGGGAATGACACACACTTTTTCATGCAGTATGAGATTATCCTTCAGGTTCTAGATAATACAAAGTTATCTTTTTTTTAAAGACATTTTCCTCAATAACATCCTGAGAACGTCCATTTTCACAACTAAATCTTCCACCCAAGACCCAGCTTCTTTCAACAAGAACAATTATCTGCCTTTGCCTTTCCAGAACAACCAGCTGGTTAACCAAACAGAAAAACTAAACTTCCTCAGTCACCAGATGTCTTAATTTGGAACAGTTAGCAGCAATGTGAAATAATTCAATTCTTGAACTGGCACTATATGTTTACTACTAATTCTTTTTCTAATTCGAAATAAATGCTTTTAAAAACTACGCAACTACTCTCTTCAAAAATTGCAAAAACAAAGGGGACATAAAGAAAATCATGGCCTGTAACCAAATAATATTAATAAAATTATGAAATAAACAGTCCCTTGAATATTGTGTTATAGTTAGAAATTGATAAGCACTATAACAACATTAAATCTAGCAGAAGTCCTAAAAAAATTACCCTATTCAATAATTCAAAAACATTTCTTGAAGGGCTGACATAACAGGCCTAGAACACACTGGTTGAGCAAAGAACATAAGCAAAATCCCTGCTCTCTTTGAAGGTAGTGGGGCGACAGACATATAGACGAATAACTAATTTTTATAATGAAACTAGGCAGTCATGAGTGTTATAAAAAATAATATTGGGTACGGCAAGAAAAATGAGGCTGGAAAGGCCTTTTAGATTCAGTTATTAAAGGAAAGCCTCTTCCATGAGGTGACATTTGAACAGAGACCAGAATGAAATGAAGGAACAAGGTATTGGGCTATGAGGGCCAAAAGCCAAGACGAATGGTTCCCAGGGCTGGGGGTGGGGGAAAGGAGAAATCGGGAGTGACTGCTACCAGCACAGAAAAACTATGCAAGTGAGTGGGCAAAAGACTGGCATTATTAAAGCATTGAAAGCAAAGAAAAACCTGTCAACACAACGCTCTGCACCCAGCAAAAATACCTTTCCAAAAACACGATAAAAGACAATCATATTTAAAAAAGCTGAGAAGAATCATTGCCAGCAGATCTGTAAAATAAGAAATGTTAAAGAAAGTTATTCAGCAGTAGGAGTACTGAAAATCTGACTGACATAAAGAAATAAAGATCACTGGGATAAACATGAGGGTAAATACAAGACTTTTTTTTCTTTAAAAAATTTCCTTAAAAATAATTAACTGTCCAAAGAACAAATATGAACATCTTGAGGAGTTATTAAAAGTAAAATATATGATAGCAATAAGAGGATGGGAGGGAGAAAATGGCAAGAAAATGTTGCAAGGTTCTTACAACATAAAATGGTATCATCTTATTGGAAGGCAGACTTTGACTAGTTAAAGAAGTATTAGATTGGTGCAAAAGTAATTGTGGTTTTTGCAAATATATTGTAAACCGTAGAGCCACCACTAAAGGAAATATTTCAAGAGGTAAAATTAATACGTTAATAGTAGAGACAAAATGTAACTGTAAAAAACACTGAATCCAAAAGAAGGCAAGAAAGATGAAAAAAGGAGCAAAAAACTGATGAGAAAAATAGAAAACAAGCTAGAAACAACTAGGAAGATGGTAGACTTAAATCCAACCATGTCAATAATTACACTAAATATAAATGGTCTCAGCACCTCAAACGAAGGGCAGAAATTCTCAGGTTGGGGGAAAGAGGAGAGGCAACACCCAACTATAAGTTGCCTAAAAGAAACCTATTTTAAATATAAAGTAGGTTAAAAGTAAATGCATGAAAAAAAAAAAAAAAGAAATAGCGTGTAAACACTAATAAAGAGAAATCTGCAGTGGCTTATTAATGTCAGACAAAAGAGAAGTCAAACAAGGAACGTTAATTCACTCAAAATTGATCATAGATTTAAATGTGAGAACAAGAATTACAAAACTTGTGCAAAAAACATAGGAAACCTATGACTTAGGGTTAGGTGAAGATTTCCTAAAACACAAAAAAAAGCACGAACCAGAAAAGAAAAATTTTATTTAAGTAAAATTTTAAAATTCTGCTTTTTTGAAAATCAGTTAAGAAAATGAAAACTGTCAACCTAAATAAAAGAAAAGAAATAAAGTGAGGTGAGCTCAGGAAACCAGAAATCGAGTTTAGTGAGGAATAGCAGAGGAATTGCAATTTGGGACACGTATGGGCAGAGTACAAAAGAGGAAAGTCCAGTTAGGAGCCACGCAGCAAGTTCACTGGCTCAAAGATGGGGAGAGATTCTTGGTGGATGCTCACTGGTCTGAAGATAAGTTTCGATCTTCTATAAATCAGGCATGTGTGGGACTTTAATTTCTGTCTTTCAGTTTCATTTTTCTAAAGGCACATGGGTGAGATTCTCCATTTCATAACCTTCTATTCCATTTTAATGGAAATCTTTCCACGTTTCCCCCTTTTGAGTAAGACCTGCCATTAATCAACCTTATTGTTTGTGTATTTTGTTTAGTCAGAGATGTCATTAGTCATAAGTGGATTATATGTCCTTTAGAGCTGAGGAGGACCATCCTCAGATATCCTGTCCCACGGAGGAGGGAAATGGCAAGTGATTTTGGCCTCACTCGAACAACAAAAAGATCAAGGAATGAGAAATTTTAGTCATGCTCCTCTATGGTGGTCAATTTGGTTTCTATGGTCAATTGAGCCTCAGGATAAGCCTTGGAAAGGAAAAGAACTTCATTTTGTACATACATCTGGGAGGAAGACGTGTCTTGTTGACACAAGACAGTAGAAATTTAACTAAGAGAGGGTGAAGTCCAAATACAGTTACTGACTGGAATAAACTCAACCAGTTTCCCCAGCTACATATACATTTAATAGGTTGAAAATGTCCTAAGTCCCTGTGCTCGGTTTATTTCAGTTAACAGTTTGGTACTGGTTTTCATTACTTTTAGTTCTTGCATTGTTTTTCCCAATTTGTTTAACATAAAACCAGCATTCTTCCCCAAGGAGGGCACAGGTTCCTCCCTGTTTTGCAGTGAAGAAGTTTAGGGGTCTGTGGTTTTGTAGGACTATTCTGTAGGCTGTCTATTTGAGTTTGTTGATATTCAGAAGTAGTAAAGCTAGTAGCCATGATTAGAGAGGTTCTGAATTGCTCTTTCAAGTTCTGTTCCTCCAACTCAAGGGGAAAAGGCTTGGACGAAGGCACACCCAAATCCATTTCTATCTGTGGGGTTATTTGGGGGCATCCATCCAAAACTATACCTATTCCAGTTTCGATAGACTTTTCTAAGTTGGTAGGAGGAATAACCCCATTGAGGATATTGGCAGTGAGAGGGCTTTCCTGACCTTGGCATCAGGAAAGAGCAAAAACTCCACTGCATCGTTCTATTTAAGGGAGAGTGCAGAGTCTCTTTCTTCCACACAGAAAGAAATAACCAGTGTTTTCTAAAGATTAGGCATAAGTGGGCCCTTTTGCCCAGATTTTCTCCTGGAATAAAAGTGATCTCATGATCAAAAACACAGTCATTTACACATAGTGCACATAATAGCCAGCACAGTGGGAATGGCTCTAAGAACATCTTAAATCTCTACATATTTGGAGCAATAGGTGAGTTTGATTGATGCAGGTGGGGTTCTGATAGAGGTCTGGAGAATCTCCAGGAAGAAGGTAAGTGGAATTAAGTTCCCACCATTCTCAAGATTTTTTATCAATTCCCCATGAAGTACCATTGAAAGGAAGCACATCTGCTTCCCATTGCCCAGTACCATTTTAATTTTCATTACCCCACATACAGATACATTAATGGAGGACACATTACAGTCTTCTTGATTCCAGCAGGGAGTGAACTCATGATAATCTGAGTCATATAGAATTGTATAGCTACAAGTGTTCAGTGGGAGGTAGCCAAGAGTTTCGCCAGTCCCATTAATGTTTTCAAAACACAAAGAAGATTTTAGGTAAGGGTCCAGAACTGAGTGAGGGGTATTCCTTGATGGGTGGAGACCATCCAATGAAATGGTGCTAATTTATCAGAAGGGAGAATATGTACAGCCTCAAAGATACCAAAGGAAAATCCTGCATCTCCGCCGACAGCTTTCACCATCCTTCCAAGGATAATGGCCAGGCCACCAGTTCAGGTTTATCATGAGTGTTATTGTCTCTGGCTTAAATCAAACAATCAGTATGGTGAGCGGAATCAGAAAGCTTTTGTAAGGTGGGAACAAAGGGATGTGTTAAACTAAACTAGCTAAACTAGACAAAGCTAAACTAGAGGGTGGCAAAAAAGCCAGGAACAGGACAATCAGAACTTTAAGCAGCATGATTTGGTTGTGAGATACAGAACGGGGCAAAGTGGGAGGTTACACAGGCTTGGTCCGGATATCTTAGGAAAGCTGTCTACTTCTGATGTCATCTGCTTTAGTCCTTAGAGATTTTTAGTTTTAAGTCACCAGTTGGGGTGCAGATCCATTCAGGTTTTGGGGCTTTCAGATGTGACACGTGAATCCAGGAGTCCATCCCTTCAAGCTTGCAGCACAGGGATTAGTCAGCAACACCTGGTAGGGGCCCTTCCAACAAGGTTGGAGGGAGTCTTTATGGAGATGTTTTTTCCAACAGACAAAGCCTCTAGGCTGTGAAGTGTGGTGTTTGACATCTTCATCTCCCAGGAGCATGAAACTGTTCTACCAGTTATTCTCAATAATTAATTAGACCCTTGCAAAACTGAAATATGTCCTCTTTTATTAGTTGCGGGTCAGAGTAAGCAGGGGCTACATGCATTGGCTGTCCTGTAATTATTTCAAAGAGCGAGAGCTTCTGAATCCCAAATGGAGCAGATCTAAGATTGAGAAGAACCAGTGGTAGTACTTTTGGCCAAGGTATTTGGAGGGTTTCAACTATTTTAGCCAACAGGGTCTGGATTATTTCATTTGTATGTTCAACCAGTCCTGAAGACTGAGGATGGAAATGTTGCATAACTGATAAAAGTACTTGGCCAGTAAAATGGGATCCCCCATCACTATGGAGTTGCAGAGCGGTTCCCCAATGGGAATAGTCTTTTCTAAAAGGAGCTACCAAAGAGACAGTCACCCTTTTACATGGAAATGCTTCAGTCCAATGTGAAAACAAGCAAACCATTATTAGAATATTTTTATATCCACAAGATAGGGTAACTGTCTGAAATCCGTCTGCCAGACCTCAAATGGCCCACTGGGTAAATCAAAATGTCCCGAGGCAGTCCAGATAGGCTTCCTTAGGTTGACTTCAGGACACGTGGAACAAGATTGGTGCTTTTTGGTGGCCTTGCCAATATTTCCCCACCAATACTGATTTATAAATTTTACCATTTTCTCAGTGGACAAATGGTTTAATTCAAGTATTGTGGTTAATAATGGAAATTTTAGATTATTTTGGCAAAACCAGCTTATTATTGGGTTCAAATCAAAGTCCGTTTTCTTCATGGTACCATTCATTAGCCTTTGGATTCCCAATTTTGCTTTTCTCTTTCAGAGGCCATCTGTTGTACTTCCCTGGTCATTTCCCTTAGGTCCTACCCAGGGGGAATACCCTTTGGACCATGACAAAGGTTTAGCCTATGGGTCTCCTAAGGGTAGCTTTTTTTTTCCCTGAAGTATTAGCAAGGTGTCTTCCTTTTACTTCTTTAGAGAATCAGATTTGAAATGTCCAGGGACAGTAATGATAGTTAGAGCTGCTGGCAACAGTTTGACATCCAACAAATTTTGGACCTAAGAGCCATTCTTAATTTTATCTCCCCTGGAAGTGAGAAAACCCCGCTGCTTTCATAACATTCCAAAGACATAAGCCACTCCAAAGGCATATTGACTATCAGTACAGATGCTTGCTGTCTTGCCTTCAGCTAAAATGCGCACTACAATTCAGTTCATTGGGCTGAAGTGGCCTAAGCAAGGGTGCGGTCTAAATGACCTTAAAAGTAGCTGATATCCAGCACAAAATTTACCATTCTCATTTTTTAGATAAGAGCCATCAGTCAACCAGGAAAGATCAGCATTCACCAGGGGGTTTCGTGTAAGTCATCACAAAGGCTCAATAGCTGATCCATCAAAGTCAGACAGTCTGGGGGCATTTCATCAGTTGAGGAGCGAGGAAGGGTAGCAGAGCTGAGACTGTAACAGTGAACAAGAGTGACATAAAGGGCAGTTAGTAAGAGGAACTCATAGGAGGTAAGACAGCTTGCTAAAAGGTGTCGAGCGTGGTGCAAATTTAAGAGAGCCTCGATAGGGTAAGGCACAAAGATGGTCAAGGAGGGTCTGCAGCCTGTACTAAAAGAGTGGTAGCAGGTATAGTTTGAAGGCATGGGGGATATCCTAATGCCACTGGATCGAATTGTTGGCTGTAGTAACCTAGAGGTCAGTGATAGCCCCCATGTTTTGGGGTAAGTACTCCAAGGGCATTCCACTCCTTCTCAAATACAAAAAGGAAAAAAGATAGCTGACAATTTAGGTGTTCAAGGGTAGGTGGATTTAGTAAACTTTCCTTCAACGTCCCAAAGGCCAAGCTACCTTGTTATGCCAAACAATGGGGTCAAGTTTGGTGTTCTTTATTAAGGCATATGGGAGATGAGCAATTAAGGAGAAATGTGGAATACAATTACGACAATAACCAGCTAGTCCAAGAAAACCACAAAGTTGATGTTTGATTTGGGGGTCTAGAAAGTTTAAAATGCCTTGAAGCCTATCAGGATCCCTGTTCTGAGAGTAAACGTCCTGAATATCAAACCTGAGTTTAAACAAATTGTAATTTCTCCTTCAAGATCTTGTTTCCCTTAATGGCTAAGATTTTCAATAAGTAAATACTGGTTTTTTTGTGTGTGTGAGGGGTATTGGGAAGGCAAGCAAAGAAGTAAATCATCCACATATTATAGTAAGGTCGAGCCTCCAGAGAATTTTTTTTTTTAAATTGGGGAACAGTGTGTTTTTCCAGGATGTCAAGTCGTTGCTTTTTCAATCTAGTTGTGGAGGGGGCAGCTCACTGGCCCATGTGGGACTTGAACTGGCGACCCTGGTGTTATGAGAACCATGCTCCAACCACTGAACCAACCAGACACCCCCTGGTGGCTCAGCTCCAAGCTCAAGCTGCTGTTTCTCACTGGCCCATGTGGGAATCGAACCCACGACCTTGCTGTTATGAGCACCACACTCTAACCACTGCGCCAACTGGTCGTCCCACCTCCAGAGAATTTTGTCATTTAAGTCAGATGTTAAAACTTGTGAGGACTTTCAGAAAAGCCCTGAGGCATGTCTGTCCAGGTATATTATTGTACTTCCCAGGCAAAGGCAAAAAGGTATTGACTATCTCTATCAACAGGGATACTAAAAAATGCACTGCATAAGTTGACCAGTGAAAAAGTTGCTTTCAGTAGAGATGGATGCCAGTACCATTGGGGAGTAAAGATGATAGGATGGAGGGGAATTACGATGTTATTTATTGTCCTAAGGTCTTGGATAAATCTCCATTCTTGGCCATTGGGTTCTTTTAATGGGTAAAACAGGGATATTTCAAGGACTAGCATAAAGGATAACGAGTCCTTGGGCCTTATCGTCCTCTAAAATAGGCCTTATGCCCTGTAAGTCTTCTTTATTTAGATGGTAGTGATTTATTTTTGGGAGCGATTTTGAGGGGTCAATCTGGATCTTACTGAGAGGGACACTATGAATTCTGCCTATGTCTATTGAGAATTTTGCCCAAAAATTGGGGGTGGGGGTGGGGACAGGGTACCAGGTTTAATAATGGAGATGATCCCAAAGTTTGGACTTCCTTACTTTGTAGAACGCAAGTAAAGGCAAAATGGTTGAATTTTCCTGAGTGTTGGATTCAAACTCAAGAGCTATTTCCTCCTTTTGAAAGAAAAAAAATGACAGTATTACATTTCACCAGGAAATCTCATCCTAATAAATGTATAGGAGCCAATCATGAGGAGAAATGGGTGTTTGTGTGCAAAGGTCCCAGACAAAAAGATACGGGCTGAGAAACAGGGACACGTTGTGGTTTATTTAAGACCCCCCATTATTTGAGCATATGTATTACTACGAGGAAGGGACTATTTAATTGTAGCACTGATAAAGTAGCTTCTGTGTCAATACTGCAAGAAATTCACTCCCCATCTATTAAATGGCAGAACGGGGAATAGTCCCTATGTGTCCTCAGAGTCACATCATTGGAGTGGATTTGGCTGTTGGTTCTCGGAAATTTGCAATTGTTTGGATCTGTTTGTCACAATCCTTTTTCCAATGGCCAAGTTTTTTTGAAATAATGACATATTCCTATAGGATGGATTTGTTTTGGTGTTCCCATCTGTTGGAGTTGGAGGTTCAAAACATTAGTTGTCTTTCTTCTGATGTCATCTTCTAGGGTGCAAACTAATTGATTAGCCAGATTAACAAGGTTAGGGATCAGGCCTTTAAACCATTTATGAAGATGGAATGAAAAGCTACCTGGGTGGATTCAACATCTACAGGGAGTCCAGAATTTTCTTTGAAAATAATTTGTAGTCTGCTGCAATAGTCATGAATAGATTTTGCAGGTTTGGGTGCATACCTGAATTTTATTCCAATCCATGTGTTTGGGGAAGGCTCTAGGGATGGCTTTCGACTGTATCATAAGCTTGACCATATGAAAGAACTGTTGGTTCATTTAGTTTTAAACCCTAGAGATTGTTTGAGGTTTTCCCAACCATCAGTTTTTTTCGTTTGTTTGTTTTTTTATTTTATTGGGGTGACAATTGTTAGTAAAATTATATCGATTTCAGGTATACAGTTCTGTATTACATCATCTATAAATCCCATTGTGTCCAACCATCAGTTTTAATCCAGTGTTAGGCTTGACCCTCTCTGACAAGCATGTGGACTAACTGATAGAGACTGGAAATACCACGTTGGTAAATCAGGGTGACGATACTGAATTCTTCAGCAAATCTATGGGGTCTTCAGTTACGGTGGGAAAATTCTTAATTATAGCCCTAAGTTCAGCCTTTGTTTAATGAGGTATAGGAAATGTAGGGTGGCATAGTAGGATATTCAGAAGGTCTAATTTTGAAAGGGAAGATTTTAATTGGCTTGGTTGGTGAGGTTCCAGTAATAAGAAAGACAGGAACTTCAGATAGAGGGGAGGGGTTAGGCTGCAAAGAGGGATACAGAAAGGTGGAGCAGTGGGGTTAACAGGGACCTTGGTTAGCACAGAGCTCGTAGAGGCCTGTGGCTTTGTTTTTATCCATATTTAGTTGTTTATTTGCTTCAGTTGTTTATTTGGTTTATTTGGAAATTTAGTTGTTTATTTGGAAAGAGTATTTTCTAAGGAGGTAATTTAGACTATTGAAATGTTTAGAAGCCTCTACATACCAATTAAAATCCCATTCAAAGTGTTTAGTTTTGTAGCCACAGTCTTCTAACTTAATTCAGGGAAAAACAAGTTCGAGGACATCAAAGGTTCTCCATAACGGCCACTGGAGTGCTAAGTTATCCTTAGTAAGATGGGTCCATTTAGTCAAAAGTGTGCATGAGGAGGGACGGACATAATTTTTTAATATAAAACCGGCCAGGGTTCCCTAAAGAGGACCACTCTTAGAACATTCAGATGACTGAGGCCCCATGATCAGAAACAAAAGAGTGCTCACCAGGACAATTTGTCCCTATCCACAACCAGAATAACATCACAGACCTTGACCAAAAGGAGGGAGCCTGAGCTCTAAGAGGAGGCTTATCAAACCAAAAGTTACAGTGACTCGTGGAAGCCAAGAGCCTAAAGGACTCAAGTGTGCGTACCTCACTTGATTCCAAACGTTGTCATTCCTTGGTGGTTAGCTCTTTCACATCCCACCTCTGACACAATGAAATGTCGACCTAAAAAAAAAAAAAAAAAAAGGTAAACTGAGACAAGCTTGAGTTAGCAGAAAGTTGAGTTTATTCAAGAATAGCTGAAGAAGTGCAATTCTGGACATGCAAACTGCAGAGAACTACAGGACAAGTCTGTTAAAAGTGTAGGTCAGGTTGCTTTTATGGGCAAAGAGTGCAAAAGGGCGAGTCCAGTTAGGGACCGTGTAGTGACTGGTTCAAAGATGGAGAGAGCTTCTTGCAAATGGTCATTGGTCAGAGGATAAGCTTCAATCTTCTGTTAACCAGATATTTACAGGAAATTAATCTTTCAGTCTTTAAGTTTTGTTTTTCTGAGGGCACATGCATAAGATTCTCTACTTCATATCCTTAGTTCCATTTTAGATTAAAATTCTTTCACAGTTTTATCCGTAACAAGCCTGAAGAATGTGTGAGGGAAGCCAAAGGAGGATGTACAACAGACACTTGGATACATTAGTCTACAGCTCAGAGAGGAAAGTATGTGATTATGTCATTAGACTATAGGAATTGGGCAGTAATTAAAAACTAAGAAAGTGGATGAGTCTCCTGAAGGGGAATTATACGGAATGATATAAAACAGCAGGTCAAGAATGAATCCCTAGACCACCATGTTTAAGGAATGAGCAGAGGAAGAATAAAAAACTATAAAGTGGACCCCCCCCAAAAAAAAGAATTGGAAGAAAACCAAAATAGTATCCAAACAGCTAATATTAACTGATTGTTAATATCTAGGTTCCTATATCAGTCTCTTTACATGCATTGCTTAATTTAACCCTGCCAATCATCCTAAAAGATAGTCTTCTTATTACTGCTTTTTAGATGAGAAAACTGAGGCTTAATAGGTATTGCACAGTAGTTAAGAAAATGGGTATAGAGCCAGACTGTTAGGGTTCAAGTCCTGGCTTCATTAGCTATGCTTTAAAGAGGGGATTACCAACCTCACAGGGTTGTTATAAGGAATGAATTAATTATCACATATTAAATGCTCAGAATGACTACAATAGTGTCAAATGATAAACTTGTAGAACAAACTATTTGATATAAATTCTACTACATGTTATATACATATCCCATGCTGTTAATTATAACAACACACACACACACACACACACGACTAGATAGATACTCCCAAAGTGAATTCAAAGAACGAAATGTTTCCCCAAAATGTCGCCAAACAGAAAGAGGCTTTAACATATTATTTAAATTTCCACTGTTAACCAATGATTGAAATAAGACTAAGGCAGAATGCGGCTTCCTGACTGGCTGACTGGACAGCTTATAATCATGTCAACATCTCTCTCATATAGTAAGGCCGTATTTTATAAATATTTATAAATTAATAAAGATACTTTCTTTTACATTTTGAAGTAGATTTATTATTTAATACTCCAAATTAGGTGAATAGCTAAAAGGAATCTGCTGAAATAGAAATCAAAACAGTGGTAAAACTCTTAAACATAAATAGTTACAGCTTTATACACATGCAAAGATATAGTAGGACAGACAAGCTCTCTTAACCACTTTGTGTCATATCGTGGGAAGATCAAAATCTAGTTAAATTCTAAACTCATTTCCTCTCTTCTGAACATAGTGGAAGATCCTGATATCAGAGAAATAACCAACAAAAGGCATAACTCTCAAACCTTCCTGCAAAAGCCGGATATTAAGGAAAAAATTTTCACACTTACTTTATAGATCTGATGTGAATGACAAAAGGACTGGAAATAATGTACTGTCAATTGTAACTTTACTAAACATACGAAAATGCGTAGCTTAGATCAAACTCTAAATAATTGCCTGACTTGCCCTTGGCATTGATTACTACTGCCATCTAGCAACAGGTCCAAAAATTAGAGAATGGCAAAAAAATCATTCGGGACTTAACTACAAACAGAAAGATGCTTAACTTAGTAATTATTTAAATTTCCGCTATTAACCATGATAATTGAAATTGAATTGAATTTTTCTGAGTTGTTCATTTCCTCTCTTCCCCTGGCAACATAAATTGTTATCTCTATGGGAACTCCTAGATTTTATCCTCAACCCTGATCTATCTCCAATATTCCACTCCAATGTTTCTAACGTCTGCCCAGACCCCTACCTCTGAAGATGCTCCCAAAACTTCAAATCAAATATACCCAACATATAACTCAAATATCTGCATTCTTCATCTCTGTTAACCACACAATCTTCTGTCATCTAGGCTCAAAATTTCAGAATCGTCTTTGTTTAAAGGGAGGCAAAGGACAAGAGTCAACTAAACCAATAAATCTTACCTTGAAAATCACCCTTCACATCTATCTCCTCACTGTTTGCGCTGCCATTACTCTCCTTTGGTTTTTCATTACCTCTCATCTGCAACTGTAATAACCTCCTATGTGCCTGACACAGAGCAGGACAGGAAACACTTGATCTAACACCTGAGTCTTGGACAAAGGTGACAAGAACAGTACAAAATCTTACTTTCCACGTGAGAGATATCATATAGAAGAGTTTTACTCTTAGAAACTAATTTCATGTTATAAAAAACACTGACATTTGGCATGACACTATGTGGAAAATAAAAGCAAATATATGATTTCACAAACAGTTCTTAAGTACATAAAATGAAATGCTTAAGTTTTATAAAGTATCATATACATTTTGTTGTTGTTTCTGCATGGGCTGCAGATGTTTGAATATGTGAATTACACGGTATTTTATAGCAACCCCAGACTTATCAATATTTTAATGGGTAAAATTATTTTTCCTACAATAGAACTGCATAAAGGGTTGTTATTCTCTCCAAGAATCCTACATCGTTTTCTTGAGGTATCTAGATCCTACCCATGCTTCAAGGTCTAGCTCTAATGCTACTAGCACTACAAAATCTTTCTTAACCCAGCCTAAAGCAAGTTTCTACTTCCTCTGAATGCCAAAATATTGTGTTATTCATACAGCAACAATCATACACTAAATATGTATACTGAAGTGTTAGTTATCTCTAGTTATGTTTTACATATCTATATTTGTTTCTCCCTGCTGTATAAACTTCTTAAGGATAAGAACCATGTTCTCTAATTCTAATATCAACCCACTACCAACCTACCTCACAAGACCGTACTTCCAGCGAGAGCAGTGTAAAAATACAAACACACCCAAAACAAACTCAACAGAGGAAGACAAAAAGGCAAAGATAAGGAACTACATATATATTAAAACAATGCCAAAGACAGGAAAAGACACACACACCAAGCCTTAGAAATACACACATGCACACCCCAAGCCTTAGAAGCAGCTATCCCTTTTCTGGAGAAAGCAAAGCTACTACATAACAAATAAATCAATTAGTAACAACATTAATGAAACATCCATAACCACAGCTTTGACAAAGTTAATTCACTCTAACCTCCTAAGTCACAGAGAGCACCATGAAGACATAACTGAGGAAGCTAAGGAAAGGTTTAGAATTTGGGAACACCATCTTACCATCTTACACAGTACCCTATATGCAGAAAGCATTCACTAAACACCTGCTTGTTTGAATTAATTTAATAGCTAGTCCTAAATACCCAAATTCCAGAATTAAACAGTACGTTCAAAATGCTCTTCTTTCAGGAAATATTTTATAGAATCAAATTATCTCAAATTTCCTGCAAATAATTTATTGCAAGTAATGAAGTAAATACTATGTGCTTTGCTTATATAATATAAACATATTTTTTATGCCAAAAAAGATATATCTACATTCTAATCATTCAAGATTTTCAAAAATAACCCAATGATTCATAAATTGTATTCCTCCTATTTTTAGAATGGCTCGGGGGATTTGTATGATTCACAAACTCCTTTCTCAGTTCCTAAGAAAAACCTCGATTTGATTTTACAATCTCAGGAAAAATGGTAAGTTTGGAGAAAATAAAACAGCTTCATGAAAATAAGTCAATGCCACATTAAATACAAATTAATGATAACTAATACAAATCACAACTTAAAAAAAACTAACCAGTATAAAAGTTTCGCTTTAATATCTATTCTTTCTTGAAAAGAGATGCCTATGATAGTGCATGCTAACAACTTTAGGTCTGAGTAATACAGGGCTAAAGGAAGGATTCATGAAGAAAGGGAAGGGCTTTGACAGAATCAGAACCAAAAAAAAAAATATGTACTCTAACCCACAACCAAGAACTGGAAACACAATGGGAAGTGAAGGAACCTATCTGGGATGGACCGCCTCAACATAAAAAAGCTGAAGAGGTGTTACGGTAGAAAAGGAGGCACTGTTTTTAAAGAAAAAGTTCTGCACTAGAAGTGAGGAGGCTTACTTTTTTTTTTTGCATGTGACCTTCAGTAAATCACAGATCCGATTTGAATCTTGGTTTCCTCACATTTCCACTTGTTCTAATTATTGGTTCTTTTGTGTGCACCAATGATATAATAGTAACTAAGATATACTGAAGTCTTGCTATATGCCAGGAAATGTTCTAAATGCTTTACATGCATTTTATCTCATTTAACCTTCTGGACAGCCCTATAAAGTAGGTACATCTACTTCTCCCATTTTATACTTAGAAAAGAGAGGCTTAGAAAAAGTAGATGATTTAAAAAAAAAAGCAGATGATTTGCTAAAGGTCACTCGACTCACAAATACATAGGAGGGAATGGAACTCAAATATAATTCAAGACCGCATATTCTTAAATGTTTTCTTACATTGACTCTCAAATGATATAAAGGACATTATTTTACAAAGCATTTTCAAAAGGCCATTCAAATGTAAAGTGGTGTTATTATAATTCTTATTTGCATTAATGGAAATGAATCATCATCAATCAAACAAAAAAGCAGCACAGTTAAAATATTTAAAGCATATATATGTGGAACGCCTTAACCTAAGAAAATTTTTTTTAAGATGATGGCAATATCAGTGATGTGAAGTTCAGTGCAAATTTTGGTTGCCTGGGCCAAGTACTTCCAGTCTTAAAGAGAGATTTAAAATAATATCAGCTATAAGATACAATAAATTTAAAATATAAGCATCACCTAGAGCTTTTTCTATTAGGTTGGTGCAAAAGTAATTGTGGTTTAAAAGGTTAAAAATTACTGCAAAAACTGCAATTACTTTTGCACCAACCTAATAGCTATTATTTCACATTAATACTTTATGATGATATTGAATAAAATCAATGAGGAAGGAACTTATTTAATAGTGTTTGTCAGGCACTGTTTTAACACTTCACAAATACTCATTTATTCTCATAACATGCTATGGTACTTATAATTATCCCATTTCACAGATAGGAAATTGAAGCACAGAATGGTTACATGTAAACAGCTCAAGGTCACAGAGCTAGTAACTGAAGCCTGTACTCAATTCAGGCAGTTTGCTTTAAGAATTTGTGCTCTTAATCATTAGCTCTGTGGCAATTCAAGGAATGGTGCAATTCTTTTAAAAGCCAATAAAAAATAATAATGATCAGGATGAATGTCCACAAAGAGAATGGAGACAGCAGTCACTTATCTCAGTATACATACTAACACTAAGGAACGTGTAAAGGAAGTATCTTAACTGACATGATAAAGAGCCTAATCTAAATTATCTGGAAAATTGTTTTCATTACAATGGCACACCAAGCTTATTAGTCTTTGGAAGAAGAGATTCTTTTTAATTTTCCTATGAAATTGTAAAGCAAAATGAAATTTTGACACTAACTTAACACCAATATTAACTTAAAAGACTTGATAGACAAGATTTTTGTATTTTTGGTTCTGTCAACTGATGAAGAGGCAAACAATTGTGGTAAACTTAAAAAAATTTTGAACTCTTTTAAGATACAATAGATACTTAATATAACCTTATATTTTATTAAAAGAATCACATTTTGCAAAAAACTACAGTATTTGTCATTTCATCGGATTCTCACAACTATGAGAATTAAGTAGGACAATTACTATTACTCTTTCTTTACAAATAAGTAAACTAAAGCTTACAAAAATTAAATATTTTGCATGATCTAGATAGATCCATCCTGTGATTCCAAGTGCTCATTCTATCACATCATGTTGCCAACAGTTTTATGCTTTATACTTTTCAAGTTGTGTCATAACGATTAATGCTTAGCCCAGGAAATTTGGAAACTATAATAGAACACATAATGAAATATTATGATCTTTTAAAAAGTTAAAAGGGCAGCCAGATGGCTCAGTTGGTAGAGCACTAGCTCTCAAACAAAGTTGCTGGTTCAATTCCCACATGGGGTGGTGCCCCCTGCAACTAAAGATTGAAAATGGTAACTGGACTTGGAGTTGAGCTGCACCCTCCACAACTAGATTGAAGGACAACAACTTGGAGCTGAAGAAACACACTGTTCCCCAATATTCCCCAATAAAATTAAAAAAAAAAAGTTAAGAGTTTTGCTAAAAATCTCATTATTGCATGATATACAATTTATCTAGCTGAAATGAATCAGCTAAATCACTGGAAACCAAGAAAACCTGCATTTATTAAAGCAAAGAGAATCCAATTTTAAGTGTTAACCTGTGAAATAAGATGACCCTACAACAGCACTATTCTTCAAGACTTAAAAAAAAAAAATCAGTTCTAACAAGATTCATCTCAATCACTGAAGTTTATTCTAAATCAAATAAGGCAATTTATAAGATCAAATGATTCTACATGATGATGAGGAAACCTAAGAAACATTTTAGTCACTGAGAAATACTAGCTTCCCCATAATTATCAGCTTCAAAGAGTTTTTTTAAACTGTTCATTCCTCTACATTTATTTCACCTAGATTACCACCAAACCAAGGAATAGAGAGGGCTGGTGAACCAAATGGGAACATTTAACAAATAAGTGACATAACTTAGACTACTGGGTGAAATTTTTTTATCAGTTATATATTAATCATCAAAAAAAAAAAAAAGTCCAATAAACTGCAAGTGTAGAAAAATAAAAACTTTGTAGCCTATAAACTGCACACTGTACTGTCACATCCTAAAACCAGGTGGTAAACCACCCATATTGGGCTAGCAAAGATGGCCTAAAACTAGTTTTGCAATCATTAGTTTTGACACCCATTTTGAGGGAATAAAAGCACCAAAGTGAAGAGGCTGGAAAAAGAATTTCTTTTGAAGAAGTTGTGAAAAAATATTGTGGAATTGTTTTCCTTGTTCCCACTTTATCATGCATGAGTAGCTCAAACACATAGCCTTAAACAGGTCCCCTGTAGTGTTGATACAGGATCCATGACTAGGAAAGCCTAAGACTGTGGCTGGCTACCTGTTCAAACAAAACAAGGAAAAATGGCTGCATTGCATTGTTTTTGGCCTGTGTACACCCACACTCTGTCAGAGCAAGGGATGTGAGGCATTTTCCTGTGGACCTGATGACAGTTTAAAAGGATTTTGTCCAACAGGGTTGTCTAGAGAGGCCAATGGAGAGTTCAGACGGTGAAGAAACTAAAAGGTGGAAACTAAGGGCTGAGAGTAAGTCTTAAGAAGCTGGCTAGAGGTATTGCCCATTATAGCAGATTGCTAACTCATGAGATCATTAGCTAGGCACATAAGTAGCCTAGTGAGGTGTGACTATGTGACAGTTCTAGCCAAAGAAATGTGAGAAAAATTAATGTAGGGCTGATCCACAGAAATGTCCCACATGTGCTTCTCCTTGCCTTCCTTTTACAACTCCGTGCAAAAAGCACAGAGACCTTTACTAAATAGTTATTATATACTGAATGCCTCCTGAGAGCTGTTTTTTCATACATTATCTTATTCCAATAAGAGGATAGTAACAAGCTCAACTCATCAGATGCTGTTTCCTGAGAATTATGAATTCCAGCCAGACAGGAGAGGGCAACAGAAGGTTATCTTCTTCTGAAAATATGACAAAAAACTGAAGTCATCAGAGCTACTGTTTTCTTGCTAAAGGGATTGGAGAGTATCAATGATGAGAACTATCAGTCCAGTTCTCATGAAGCCTAGTGCACAGTCTAAGCCTTAGGAGCAATGGGACCCAGAATCTTTATTTGGTCACTTAAATGGCTTCCTTATAATGAATCCCAATCATCTGAGATCATGCTTCTTAAACTGGGGGACACATACCTATGACTATAGTAAACTGGCTACTATAAGAAGCAGATCATAAACAGTATGTATTGAAAAAAAAGTCATGTATAAGTAGACAGTAGACCAGCACAGTTCAAACCTGTGTTTTTCAAGGGTCAACTGTATACCCTCTCAACAGCTTAGCAGTGATCTGCACAAAACTGGTCCTAAAACACTGAACTAAATATGAATAGCACTCCAGTTCAGAAATATAGAAATTCTTTTGTTTTCAATTATGGTCTTTGCTATCAAGTAAATGAAAATATCTTAAATATGTAGAAATCATGGAAAAGCATCATAGGAAAAAGGAAAAATAAGCATTATCTTCAGTCCTATTTGTAACTGTAGAAGTTGCAGGGAAAAGAGTCATGATTTTAGGTTAAAACAAAGATAAACTCAAAAACTGCAAGGATAACAATACAAGCTAAGAGAAAAGAATTCACAAAAGCAGTTATGTGGGCAGATCTACTTTTGCTTTACGCTATTTACAGCAGCCTAAGGTAAGAATATAAACCAGACAAGAAAGACTTATGCACTCAAAGGAATACTGTCCTGAACCCCAGGTAGTGGGACACATAAGGTTAAGTGGTACGAGGATACATGTTACCACCGTTATATATTCTTTGCACTAGGTTCAAATGATAGTCTAGCCTCCACAGGAAAGAATTTGAAAAGTAGAAAGTCATAGTTAACATCAGTAATTTGTATTTTAGATCCATTATCTCATTGGATCCTCACAAATCTAAGAAACAGACAAGGCTGGTACTAATTCCAATTCTGCACTTGAAGAAGCTGAGGCTGAGGGTGACTTCCCCAGTCAGTTAGTAAATGGCTCCTACTCCGATGTCTTTCTACTAGTTCATTTTACCTCGATAATAGCAATCACTTTTAGTTGTAGGTATGTTGTATTCATTTCTAAAATAGCTTCAAGTTAGAAAACAGTAGCAACATTTTACAAGTAATAGCACATTTATATTTTACGTCCATGGAAACCGAATGCCACACTCAATTTAAGTTGTCAAAGACAAGCTTAAGATAACACGTGGACTTAGCAATTTAACGTGAGTCTTCGAGTGAAAATGAGAACAGTAATAGTACCTACCTTTTTAGATTGTTATGGGGATTAAATGAGAGCACATGTGAAATGCTTAACGTAATACGTGGTCTCCTAGTTCGTACTATATATCACATGACGTCTTTTCCCAAAGGAAAATTTGCTTTCTGACCTCGAAATTAACAAACTCGGGAGGTGGGTAGGAAAGAATGCGAAGGGACAGAGGGAGGAACAGGGGGAAACCAGGTCCTGGCTACTCTTCCTTGAACCCATGGCGAAGGGCTCTACGCTTTTCACGCAGGAAGACCCACAGGAAGTGCTGGGGGCAGCGGTGGTGCCACCAACCTAACCGGCGGAAGGCCCTCGGGGCAAGGACTGCAGGAGTTTGACAGAGACTCAGACCAAAGCACTAGAATCCCCAACACGTGGTCCCTCCTCCCGACACCTCCCCATTTCCCTCAACTCCTCGAGTTAGAGGCTCAGCGATTCCGGCTTTCTAGACTCAACCGGTACTGCTGCCTCACCTCAAGAGAGCTTCCCATCCCGGAGACTCGCCAGCCCGGCCTTTCAAAATGTACCTCAGCTATTAGCCCACAACAGGAGCAGGAGAAAACACTAGCTCAGGGACCGCGCAGAGCTGACGACCGGAACTCCACCCTCTACCTCTCTGATTGGGTAAACGCGAAAACGAAAATGAAGACGATTGGTCAGCAGCAGAGAGGCGGGCCATAGCCCAGAGGAAGCGAAAGAGGAGGGGCAGAGAGGGGCGAGGAATTGCCGGGAGCTGGGCTCTCTTCGGATTGGACGAAAACAGGATGTCTGCGTTTGTGTAGACCCAGCGTACGTCTAGCGTCGTACACCACCGCCCCTTACGTTACGTTAACGGAAGTTTCAACGACTCATTGGTTGTGATGTAGGGTTGAGCCTCCTGGCTGCGTGGCCAATAAAGGACAAGAATAAAGTGAGTTCCGCCTCTTCCTCCTGCGATTGGGTCCTTCCGTTGACACTGGGCAACGCGAGTTGCTTTCTGCATTTAGACGCTAGAATTTCCATCGAGCCAATCTCGGGTAGAGAGTTGTTTTGGTGACGAGGAAGCTTCTACTCCGAGTAAGAAATACGTAGTAGTTAGAAGTGGGCCTTGAAACATCCACATACGTTCAGAACTTCTAAGTATGACTTCAGTGTTGGGACTGAAAGGAACCAGTCCTTTACTCCCTCTTTGGTGTGACTGTGTCACTGGCTGAATAAGTTATCAGTTTGAAGGTAGCTCCATCTCCGCCCCACGGAACTCGGGCGTTCGCCCAAGTCCTACAGCTTTATGCGTGGCTGTTGCTACTGAATTCTGCCTTATTAACACCCGCTGACGTTTACCCTGGTTCTGATGTGTGCCGTTGTGCTTTTTATCCTTGCACTTATCAGCACTGTTAAAACCAAAGGACACAGGAAAACTGGAAAGACTTCATGTATGCTTGTAAAAGATAAATATTAGTGTTTCAAACATTTTACTACGGTACTCTGCTAGGTGTTCGAAATTATAGTACTCGGGTGGATAGTAACATTTTTGGTTTGTAAATTTTTTTCTGTTATGAGAAAATAGTGTTTGATTTTCATATTAGTGTCCGTTTGAGAATATTTGAAAAGTTCCCTAAATTTAGCAATTGTACATACTATAATGGTGCAGGTAGCAGCTGCTTACATAAATCAAGTGTTGATAAGACATGAAGCAGAACTAGCTCCTGTCTTGACAAGAAAATAGTGCTGTAGTGAAAATTGCAAGCGTGAACAGTTTCAGCAAGTACACACATGGTACATTATTAAAGATTGTATTATGAAATCCATTTTAAGCCTTTATTAAACCAAACATCATGTTGATTTAAGGCAGGGTTTCCCTGCCTTTATTGAATCATGAAGGCCTTTTACTTCTTTGAGTCCATTTAGTAATATTTCATCACTTTGTGTTTAGCAAAACTAAAAGTCAATCTATAAATACCAAAAACTGTACCTGAGTGGACGTTTCTCTTTCGATAGGTTTTTCCTATTTAACAATACAAACTGTTTTGTGTAAGAAAAAACAGGGTTTGTGATACATAGTAGTTCTACATTTCTAGATTAAAATTTAAGTACACTTTACAGGAATAAAGCCAAGCAAAAAGCCACTGCTTTTATGACTGATTTTTTTGGAGTTACTGCATTTTTGTTTTAAAAAATCAAATTATAATTTTTTGTGTCTTGTTTCTAAATGAGAGGTTTCAGATTGTTATTTGTAAATGAAACATGGAAGATACAACTTTTTTTATTTTCAATAAATGAAGAGCCAAACTGGGTGTAATCACCACTATATTTCTCCTTTTAATAATTTATATGATGTACTAAGTGAAATATACGGATACAAAAATCACCCTGAGGCAAAAAATGAACAATTATCAGTTTTAATGCTTTCTTTAACTAGCATTTTAATGGTAATCTTTTTTTTAACTATCATTTTAATGGTATTTTCCTTATGCCTCCTATTTTAAATTAATGGCCCATTTGGGATAGCAATTAAATTCATGTGACTAAGGATAAAAACCATTAAAAACTGCAGGTATGAAGACTGCTGCTGTGGTTAGCAGTGTTGGGCAGAGTGATTGATCAACTGAGTGACTATCATGAGCACATTTGGCTGATCTGTGTTAACTGTCTTTAGTGCTCACTCTTTTGGAAGCTCCCAGAGTGTTCCATTTTAAAGTGAAAAAACTTAGTTATTTTATTTGTTGAGAATTTAAAAATAGAAATTAAAACAGGCATCATTACTGCCTTTTAAGATATGAACACTGGAATCATCTTTGTACAGCATTTTTTGGGAAATAGTTTAAGGAATGACCTCAAAGTAAGATAAGTATAAGATGACCCTTGAGATGCAGGAAGAGAATTATAACCCCTTTTTGCATTTACTTTTTAATCTCAATGTTTTTCTTTCCATTTGTGTTTTAAAAAATTCTATACATGATATAGCAGTATAAACTTTTTGAAATATGCATATATATACATATATACACATGTGTGTGTGTGTATATATGAACTGGAATGAATGGTTAAAAATTTATTGAGAAGTGTGTAATCAAAAAAGTCTGGAGGTGTTAAAGAAAAATTATTCCTGACACTTGTTAAAGATGGTAAATCAGACTTTATTCAAGGGAGGACTACTGTGGTGGGGTTTTTAGTAGGGGTGAGAAACTGGGCTCAACTTTGAATACACCAGGAAAAGTGAGAATTTATAGCCAAGAGTAGTTTGTGGGGGTCAGTGAATGGAAAATTACCAAGAGGAAACATCAGCGGTAAGGGGGATTATTGCTAGATTGACTCAACAGGATTCTGAAAGTAGTCTAGATAATGAGACATCACCTGGGGAATAATGTAGGATGAGGAACCCAATCAAGGGAGAGGGATTCTGGTTAAACTGACTTAGCAGGATTCTTGCTAGAATTGGACACTACAAGGAAAGACATGGCATCTCAAGTTCGGGCCTAGTCAAACAGAACACATACTCGTGTATGTACACACACACTCCTAAACACACAAAAATATTTGTATTTGCTATTATTAAAATATAAAGTCTGAATTAACATAATACTACTTGGAAATACTCATGCTCAATCACTGTATTAGGGCTCAAACAGAGAAGCAGAACCAGCGGGAGATATATAGTAAAGAATTTTTTGCAAGGACTTCACTTACCTAATTGTGGGGGCTGGCTAGGGGGCAAGCCTGAAATCTGCATAGCAGGCTGTCAGAAACGGCAAGCTGGAACTCTCAAGCATGAGCTGAAGTTTCAGTCCACAGGCAGAAAAGAATTTTTTTTTTTTTTTGGCGGGGGGGGGGGGGGGGAACAGGACTTTATTGGGGAACACTGTGTACTTCCAGGCCTTTTTTTTCCAAGTCAAGTTGTTGTCCTTTCAATCTCAGTTGTGGAGGGTGCTGTTCAGTTTCAAGTTGTTGTTCTTTCAGTCTTAGTTGTGGAGGGCACAGCTCAGCTCCAGTTCCAGTTGCCGCTCCAACCAACTGAGCCATCTGGGAGCTCAGCGGCAGCTCAGCGGCAGCTCAGCGGCAGCTCAGCTCAAGGTGCCGTGTTCAATCATAGTTGCAGGGGGCGCTGCCCACCATCCCTTGTGGGAGTCGAGGAATCGAACCGGCAGCCTTCGGAGTTAGGAGCATGGAGCTCTAACCGCCTGAGCCACCGGGCCGGCCCCAAAGAATTTCTTCTGGGAAACCTCAGTTCTACTGTAAGGCCTTTCAATTGATTAGATCAGGCCCATCCAGACTTTGTAGGGTAATCTCCTTTGTTTAAAGTTTACTGATTATGCACTTTGATCACGAAAAGTATCTACAAAATACCTTCACATAGATGAAGACTTTCAGATCATTTGTTTGAGGGTGGGGTTTCAGGTCTGGAAGTCATTCATCCAGAACCAAGTTTGACACTGTGTTATATTTGTGGGAGTGGGTTAGTATAAGCATACAGAATGTACAACTCAATCCCATTTTCCACTCTCTGGTAAAATACATCTAAAAGGAAGTTCTACCTTAAAACTCCATTCTAGCCTGCCTCTCTAACTCCCTGCTTCATTTGGCCGGCTAGTCCTTGAGACCTTCATTTAACAGCCTCCATTTGAAGCCTCTGGCTCCATTCCTAAGCACCATAATATGCCTTTGCCTAACCCTTGAATCCCACAGACCCTTGAAGGTTTCCTAGTACCTAAGGCCCACACCTAGACATGCATACCTCTACTATGTAAGGAGTACTTTCTGGCAAGCTATCAGCTCTGGAGCTTTTGAAAATGTCAACAAGATTGTTCTTGAAGCCAGAGAGCATGGGGTTGTAGTGAGGCTATCCTATGACAGCTGCCAGCTGGTTTATGACAGTCACGATGCCAAACTTTTTTTCAAGATAGTGGTGATGTTTTAACTCCTTCAGTTTTAAGGTAGATTTTACTATTACCCCTTTTAGAGAGATGAAAGTTGGGGAAGAGGCAGAACTAGTATTGAAACTAGTATTAATAAAAAACACCAACTACCTCCTAAAAACCTCTTCACAGAGCTGCTCAAAAGTTGTGAATTGATTAGCTTAAGCTGTATGTTCTCTTCCTGCCACTTGGAAGTTAAAAAGAATGAACACAAATAATAACACAACTACTTTAAATGGAGTTAAAGAGAAAAAGGCCAAAGGATTTGATAAATTAGCCTCTGGGTCTTCTATTTTTTTTAATTAAAGTTTATTAGGGTGACAATTGTGAGTAAAGTTACATAGGTTTCAAGTATACAATTCTCTAATACATCATCTATATATCACATTGTGTATTCACCACCCAGAGTCAGTTCTCCTTCCATCACCATAGATTTGATCCTGTTTACCCTCATCTACCACCCTCCTCCCCCCTTACCCTCTCCTAACTACTGAACTATTGTTGTGTCTATGAGTTTTTATTTCTGTATTTGTTTGTTTTGTTCCTTTGTTGCTTTCAGTTTTATATCCCACATATCAGTGAAGTCATATGGTTCTTGACTTTTTCTGTCTGACTTATGGGTCTTCTATTTAAGTAAGAATTAGGACCACAGTTTATTTTAAACAGAGAAGTGTGGTTAGGACTAAAGGGAGCAGCTTAGGATCTTAATAATTGCTATGAAAATAAATTCATGTCTTTCTTAAATAAGATATGAAAGTGCCCATTTGCCCACGCATGTGAAGTGGATTCAGGGCATATGCTACAAGATTGGCTGTAAATGGATACAGCTGAAAGTTACTGAATTGCTAAGGCCAATGCCACTACACATTTATACTCTTGCACCTATTTTGTCCTGATTCTACTTTTCAGATTATACTTACCTTTAAAATCTGTTCAGTATGGAAAAGTTCCACTTTTCAAAAATGGAACTTTTCTACTTGTCTACTTATACAAAAATGTAGAAAAAATACCATGGGCTCTTGTATATGACCATATCACCCAACTTCAATTGATGGCTAAACTTGTTCATATCTATACTGTCACCCACTATATTACCATATCTCCTGTCAGATTATTTATAAGTGAATCCTAGCTGTCATTTCATCTGTAAATATTACTCTTTGTATCTCTAAATGATAGGCTTTTCCCCAAAATATAACCACAATAGGCAGATATTTTAATAAGGACTATTACTCAAAACTAGGGTGTGGTTTTGGCAAGTTTTTTTTATCTCTGTAATCCTCAGATTACTCATCAGTTGACAATATCTTTCAGGGTTTTATGAAGATTAACAATGTAAATAAAACACCTAGCACAGTGCTTACCACATTGTAGGCATTCAGGAATTATTAGTTCAAGTTCCAACCTTTGATCCACTTATGCCCCTTGCTCTGAGAGATTAAAGGAGGGATAACCAAAAAAAGATGTTTGTTGAGCCCTTTCATTATTGAAAATGATCCCTGAAAAAAAGAAAAATTAAATGATAGCACCAGAAAAGTACAATAGCCAGGAAGTGGAATCAAGGAAGTTTAAATAAAGTATATCAAAGTTAGGCAAAGTAGAGTAGTGCCGAATATTAAAAAGAATTAATGTGAATTTATGTGAAACACAGACTATTTGACTAATCTGATATCATTAGTATTTTTCTTATTTTCATGTGATCTCCAACTGATGTATGTGATGATATAATACAGAATTATTTATCTGAGCTGTAAAAGACATGTGAAAGCCTTCTGTTTTCTTTTGTAGGAGTTCTGGAACTTTTGGCCTCCAGACTCAAATATCAATGGTATCCCTACTCATTGTCTATGTCTTCTTAGATTTACATATTGTTTGCTCTCTTATCTCCTATCCTAGAAAAGTATTTAGTAGAAGGTTGGATTTAATTTTCTAAACATTGTGGTAAATACATTTCCTTGGCAGAATACACAATATCCTAAATTGTGCTGAGCGTTATAAAGATGGATCTGATCATGACTGTCAGCATCTTAATATCTGAGCAATAACATCACATTGTAACAGAGCCATGTTTTCTTTCATAACGTAAAAAATACATTATGATAAAGGAGATAAAACAGAGTCCCAGGGAGAATTGACAGCTTGAATAAGTTTTGTAATCAGATGATCACAGATGATTGCTCTCAGGTTGATGAAATGAAAATTTAGAAGCTAAAAGGAACATTAAGTAAATTAAGTCTCAGTCATGAGTATATTAATCTAATTAATTAGCATTTTACCCTTAAATTCAAGTATTGAAAATTGATACATGATAGTTGTTGATTTACTCTATAAAATTACTACTTTTGATAATCATTTTCTGCTTAAACGTGTGGCATGTAATAATTTTTCCCATAAATCTTCAACACTTAAAAAATTACATTTGAAAAAACTTACAACTACTTAGCACAGCATAAACAGTGAAAAGAAGAAAACTTTCTTTCAAAGAGCAAAAGCATAAATAGAAGTATGAGTGGCATAAATTATACCCTTTGCCCCCACCTCTGTGAAAATGCTCTCAGGAGGAGAAAAACAAATCTTCTCCCTTATAGTTGCCTTGCCTGCCTGTTTGATTGGCTAAGATAAGGAGAAGCAAGGATTTCAAAGTTTTGCTGGAGCTTTGAATAGACAGATAGTAACCCTCGAGGTAGATGACACTGTAACATGAAATGATCACATTTTGATCATTTGGCCCAGGAGGCCTCTGGGCATGATTAGGGAACTAGAGGATGAAAAATGAGGAACAGGGACCACTCTGCAAAAATAACAGAAAGTGTGACATCTATTTAATTTACATAAAATGTGTTCTATTTAGAAACTATTTCTCCTTAATATGAATTGATTTATTCATTCAACAAATATTTTTGATCACCTATTATGTGCTTGGCATATTTTAAGTCCTGGAAATACAATATTAAAACCAAGTCGCTGCCCTCATGCTACTTACTTTCTAGTTGGCAGACAGACAATATCTACAATTTATATTAAAAAGCATATAAAGTGATTTTAGTTAATGATAAGTACCATGCAGTGTAGAATAATCAAAATATTCAGCACTGGTATGGCCGGCTTGGTATCACATCCCCTGTACTCGCTTGAACTTGCTCTCTTCCTTCCCTGCCTCATTTTCCTGCTCACTCTAACTTCCTTGACCTTGAAATTACCAATGAAGTGTCGGTATATAAGCTTTAGCTTGTGTCTGTATTCCTACCCACTCCCCTCCCTACCCCCACTTTACCGCCTAATTAGAACATGGACCAGCCTTAGCCTTGCTGTGACTGGTGTTATGCCTCTAGTTGCTGGATCATGGGAAAGTCTAGTAAATGCTGGGGTAGCAAGAGCAGGGGATGGACTCAGGATCTGGAACAGCAGCTATTTACTTAGCAGCACAGAAGTAGGGTATTTTGATTTTATAGCAATTGATGTAGCCATGCTAAGGTATATTGGCTGAAAATTGGCACTGGTGCTATGAAGAAAAATAAAGCAGGCCAAGAGGGTGGAGAGTGATAGAATAATTCTGTATTCTTTCTGAGAAGTATAGTGTCCTTGGGAGGGATGTGTATGTGTGTGTGAGAGAGAGAGAGAGAAAGAGAGATCCTAGTGCAAGACAAAAACCTTGTGGGTGGGTGTTTGTGTGTGTTTTAAGGGGAAAAGAAGTGCTAGAAGGAGATCCTAGGAACTTCAGGAATGCCCTTCTTTCTGAGGTTGAGCTCTCTCTGTGCACTTGGTCACAGGTCCTCTGAGACCTTGAATCATCAATAGTATCCTCACTTTATTTTTGATCTCTTTCTTAGTTCTACCATTTCCTTCTTCCTACAAATATGTCTCTTTCACTCTATAAACAACTTACCTCTGACCATGACTGCCTATTGATTTATTCCTTTTTCTATAATACCCTATATACGACCTCTATTTCATCATCTCACCTTCATTCTTCAATCTGCTAAAATATAGCTTTAGTCTCCAGGCTTCCATAAAAACCTTCTCACAGGTCACAAGGCAACTCTTAATTGCTAAATCCAAGGGCTTTCTCTACTTTTTTCTGACAGTATCTACCTACATTTTTAAATGTTGACCCCCGCCCACCATCGTGTGAAACTCCACTGTACTTTGGTTCTCTTTCATCCCGGTCTTCTTTCAGTCCCTTTGCCTCCTGCTAAATGTAAATATCCCCAAAGTTCCACAAAAATTTTTCTCCCCTTTCTACGTTCTCTCCCCAGTGGCTTCACTACCCCAGTCAACTACACTAAGAGCCTTAACATAATTTGTGACTCTGTTCATTCAGTCACATGCTGATAGTACCTGGGAGAAAAACAAAACAAAACATTGTCATGTACCCTTGCTTTCCCCACGCTACTACCCTAACTCAGCCCCTCATTATGATTTGCTTGGACTTTGCAATAGCTTTAAACAAACTTTGCCTCCATTTTCTCCCTTCTCCAGCCTCTTCTCTATAAAGTCACCAGTGTTTTATCTTTTAAAAGACAGGACATCCTTAACTCTCCTACTTAAACCTTCAGTGGGCTTTTGATTTTAAAAGGTGGAGTAACACAATAGTTTTTCTCTGCTTTCTCCCATTTTCTAAACTGATGATAATGCAATGAAAAAAAATTAACATAGAAGGACAAGAGAGAAAACAAGAGAAATTTTAATGGATTTTTATAAGATGAAAATTGAGTGGGAGAGTGGCAATTGATTTAGCAGGGTGGAGGAAGTAACAATTGAAGGAACAAACATCAGAAATGTAAATGAAAAGCAAGCTAATTAACTCTGAAGAACCTCAGAGGCTCCGTGCTTATAGGCTCCAAGGCCACAAGATGGCATTAGACATGGGACCCAAGTCTGTGACTGGACTCCCAATTCCCCTCTCCCAGCCCACAGATCCTCACCTCTAAAAATGAGCAGACAGCCAAAGATCTCAGACACTGGAGAAAAACCTCCAGCATAAAAAAAGTAGCATCTGGAGAAAATAGGGTCAATGTAAGGAAAACTAATTGTTATTATACACGTACTCGCAAAGAGAGGAGTTTGCATATATAATAACTGGTATGTGTGTATGTGTATGTATTACATAATACATATAATAACAAGCCTCCTTATCAACTGACATATACTAATTAGATATGTAATATATATAAGTTAACAAGAAAGAGCTTGATATACATTATATATGTATAACTGATATATTTTAGTTAACAAGAAAGAGCTTTTAGAAATGAAAAAACTCACAGAAAGTAGAATAAAAAGCAAAGAAATGGAAAATAGAAGAAAAAATTAAAGAAAGTATCAATTCAGAGGTTCATTTAATATGAGTTCTGGAAAGAGAAGAGAGAAAATGGAGGTGGGGCATTTATCAAAGAAATAATACAAAAATGTTCCTAGAACACGAACCAGTCTGCATTGCATCCCCTAAACAACAAACGACGACACACACTAAGGTACAATATTGTGAAGTGTCAGTATCCTAGGCTTGCAGAGGAGATCTAAAAAGCATCCACAGTAATGAGGGGGCTGGGCCAATGGCTGAATGAAGTCCTCATCCACTATGCTGGGAATCAATATCTAAAATTAACAAATAACCCTTATTTATATTATTTATAAACATAGCTTTAATTTGGGTAAACAGAAGAGGTGAGGACAATTGCCGGGTGAACAGCACTGGGTGTAGAGCAGGGAACTACTGCTTTTAACTGTAAGACTTTTAGTACCAGGTCTTGTTAAAAACACGAGCATGTATTACTTTGGAAAAAAGTAAGTTCTACTAACAAAGAATAAAACCTTTCTAGCTTCCCTGCTCCCTTTTACCTACATAATAAACCTTAAATCTCCACAACATGCTCTTTAAAATCAGGCTTCACCCTGCCTTCTTATCTCATCTATCAGCCTCACACATCCTGCATGCCCGTCACTCATTCCTTTAAGAACATGTATTGAACACCTACTGTGAGGTTGTAGGAATAGAAAGTTGCTTACTCATCTTCACTTAACTGTGTAATGGCAGAAGCAGATGCATAACAAATAAACACACTTCAGTGAATTTGATACACAAATGAAAGTATGAACAATGACCTATTCTATGAGAATCCAAAAGAAAGAACAGTATGTTGCCCAAGGTTGTCTCTCATTCATAGTTGCATGCTCTTGATAATGCTGGTTTGTGTGTTTGGGGTTTGTTTGTTTTTTGTAGATATATAGAAGGACAACATGCAACTTTCTCTTATTAGTCCTGCTCTCTGCCTCCTCCCAGAAACAAAGGCTTTTTCTTTCTTGTCCCAAATCACTTTGTCCATTATGCTCTGATTCTGTTTCAGTCAAAACATGTTAAAGATAATTATTAAGAACTCCTGCGCTGGAGTCGAGAAAACTGACACTTCTTCCCTCCCCCCACCTTTCCCCCACTTCGGCTGCCCACAGCAGCAGCTCACGGTAGCTCTCGTCGGCTGCCAGCCACTCACACTGGCCACCGGCTGCTCATGGCAGCACTCAGCAGCCCGTGGCAGCACACTGTAGCTCACTGGCCCACGTGGGAATCCAACTGGCGACCTCAGTGTTAGGAGCATGGCGTTCCAACCACCTGAGCCACTGGCCTGGCCCTCTGACACTTCTTAGATATGTGACAGGGAGGGCTACATATCTGCTTGGCATCCAGTTGCTTTATTTCTTCTATAGGCAGTAGGACTACTGATATAATAGGGTTGTGTTGAGGATTATGTGACATAATGCATTTAAAATGCTCGGAACATGGTATGTATTACGGTCTTGTCAGTCTCCCCCACTGGATATGCTCCTGAGAAGGACAGGGAGTGTCTAGCCCAGAGCTTGGCACTTGCCAGGTATGTGTCTGCTAGGATGATATGGGCAGAAAGAAAAGGTAGTCTAAGAAGACATAATGGAGACTATGGGACCTGAACCAGAGTTCAAGGATGGATAACATCTAGCCAGGTGGTGGGAGTGGCCAGTACAAAAACTGTATCACTGAGAAAGAGCATGTGGGAACCTGTGAGACAATCAGCCTTTTTTGCAGAGAGGGTGTGTACTGGGTTAATGGGAGATAAGGTTGGGAGGTGGGATTACATTGTGAGAATGAAGGCAAGCAAAGGTGTTGATGTCTGAGGAACTCAGACAGTATACAGGAACTCTGTGGCTCTTGAGCAATAATAATGTGACAATCCCAATACTTGAGGAAGGTTAATGCGTAAGTCAGCAGGACGCAAGACTGAATTCCTGTCCCATTTCCTTCCCACACTCCACACCCGATGAGTCACCACACTTGGGATGGAGCTAAGTGAAGAGCACGCATCTGAGAAGTTTTAGCAATGAAAGAAAAAAGACATGGGGCAATGGCTACCTAGAAAGAGCAGCAGAGTCAAGCAAAGATAAATTTGAAAAGAAGAGCAGATTTAGAGTTAAACTGGAAGAGCAACATTCTTTTTTCTTAATTCAGCATATACTTATCAAAATGAAAAATACTTGATACTTATTGAGCCTCTGTTACATGCAAAGCACCGCTGAGTACAGTGATAAATAGAGTCCCCTCTGTTTAAGTAGAGGGAATAATACAGGTCCACATATCTCCATGTACAAGAAGATAATGAAGACAGAAGATGAATGAAGGAGAGAGCATTCTACAACAGTAGTTCTCAAACTTTTGCGTCTCAGGACCTCTCTTCATTCTTCAAAATTATTGAGGACTGCAAAGAGCTTTTGTTTATGTACATTATGTCTATCAATACTTAACCATATTCAAAATTAAAACAAAATTTTAAAATATTTACCTATTTTAAGTAACTACTAAACCCATTACATGTTAACATAATATATTTTATGAAAAATATATTTTCCAAAATAAACAAAAATAAGTAGTAAGAAGAGTTGCTGTTTTACATTTCAAATTTCCTTGATGTCTGACAGATAGAAGACACCTGGCTTCTCATAACCTCCTCTGCCATTCAATCAATTGTGATGTGTTGTTTTAAGTATTTGAAGAAACTCTAACCTGGTACAGATACAGAGTAGGAAAGGGGAAGAATTTGCCGACCTCTCGAATGGGTCTTGGGGAGCCCACCCTCAGGGTCCGTGCTCCACATTTTCAGAATCCTGTTTTTAGATGGTAATCAGTTAACTCCAGTTAGGATCTATTTGTAGGTAACTATCCTCATTCCCAACACCAGGGAGAGCTAATATAAAGGAAGTAGGACACAAGTCTGTTATTTAAAAAAAAATAATAATAATACCCCTCCCTTTAAAAAAATACATAATGCAAGCACATAGTTCAAAAGATACATGTGAAAAGAAAACTGTCCTTCTATCCCTGTCCCTCAGATACTCAGATTCTCACACAGGAGGCAACAAACATTACTAGTTTTTTGTCTTTCCTGCCAGAAATATTCTATGCCTGTACCAGGATGTAGCATAATTAATAATGTACCTTAGAGATTTGTTCATATACACATACAAAACATAACATTATTTTACAATGTTGCTTATTGTGGATATAGCATGATTGTTTAATTTTCTGTTATTACAAACAATGCTGTCAGTACCCTTGTTCATGCATCTTTATGCACATATACATATTTTGCATAAATAATTAGAAACAGAATTGGTGGGTTAAAGGCATGTGCAGTTTATATTTTGATAGTTACTACAAACTTGACCTCCATAAAATATTCCTCCAACCCTATACAGAACAATGTATTAGAAAATTATTTTAGCAGTCATCTAATAAATGAGAAAGTGCTATTATTGTATTACAGTTTTTAATTTGCATTTCTTTTTTTGTAAGTGTTCCGTTCCAATGAGCTATTTCTTGCTCATTTCCCTATTAGGTCATTGGTTTAACTGATTTGTAGAAATTTTTAATATCGGAATGATGGAAATGGGGGATTCTGGCAAGCCTGAAGATACATAGTATGAAGACACCAGGCAAATGTGGGACAGGGTGTCCACATAAAGAAAACAAAAAACAAAAATACACTGAAAGGGGAGGTGAAAGGATGTAGAAGACCAGCTTTTTCTATTTCACATGTTTTCTAGGCCTGTGCTTCCTGGTACAGTGATATCCAAGATGGAGTTTGTAAGGTTCAGGAAGGTTCACTGAGGTTCAGGAAAAAAATATTAAAACCTGTATTTAAATGTCTTTTTAATCTAAAATCAGGAAATTAATGTTTACTACTATTTAATATGTGGAATGCCACTTGCATCTTTACTCAGTCCAAAGGTCTGATGGTCACATAAGGTGGTGGGTACCCAGGAACACGAGCAGGAATTCCACAAGTGTCACCTTCATGTGTTTGCTCCTTTTCATCACGTTTTGACACGTTGTTGAATGGTAGACTATTCAACATGGTATAATGGTATACCGATTATAATATCTAGTTTCAACTAAACTAAACCTCACAAAATGGGTGTTGGTGCCCTGCCAAGATGCTCCTTACTGGTCTTGCACCCATTCCGCATATGCTGTGACTCTTGGCTGCTAGCAGCTTATAGCTGTACCATTCTGCTTGGGAGAATTGCCCTTAAATGATGTGAGCTACCTAATCGAGGAGGTTATACACTACCACCATCTTCCCACCCCCTTTTCAGGTGGCTGGTAGCTGATGACTGAACGATAAACAGATACAAAAGGTTTCCCTCCTCCTTTCCTCAAGGTGAAACAACTCCATGGTGCCATCCATACACCATAGCTTTTGAGAATGACCTTGAGCTGAACCCCTGTCTTTGCCTAGCCTCTTCTACCCTTTTCTGTTTCCCTCACTACCTTCCAGGTTTCATCTGGTCAAAAAAATAAGGGTGGCCGGATAGCTCAGTTGATTAGAGTGTGGTGCTAATGACACCAAAGTTGCCGGTTCAATCCCCACATGGGCTACTGTGAGCTGTGCCCTCCTTAAAAGAATAAAAAATAAAAAAATAACTGGCACAAAAGTCCTCATCTCAGACTCTGCTTCTTGAGAACCTGGCCTAAGTCAATAAACCTATGATTTTAAAACAGTCATGCAAAGAAGACAAGCATTAAAAAGATCAGTAATAAGAGCAAAAGCAACAAGAAAATGGCAGAACTATATTTTTCCTGTTTCTAGTAGAATCTCTTCTTACCTAAAATGTGATAAAAATGAATTTAATGAGCTCTAACAAGAAGTTAGCTAAAAGAATTAGAAATGATAAAGAAGACTTTTTAAATATGGATTTCTATCCACTTCTCTAGCAAATGAATCATGCCTTAGTGACTAAAATTGTTTGATATATTAGCTAATGATAATATAAAAATCAATATTAGCAAGGTATTTAAAATCTATGCATCCAGAATATGAAGCTAAATCTCAACAATCTTTTCATTGATATTTAAAATTATGTAACATGTAACACTTTACACTATTTCAATAAATTAAGTGATAAGTGTATGAAATTCTAAGATTTCTTATTTCTGAGCTTTTTTATGTAACAGTGAAAGACAAAACAAAAATAGCAACAACTGTAACAAAAAGAAACCAACTCATATGCCATTGGGGAACTATTTCTTTGCTGCTACAGTTAAATAGCTGAAATAATTTAAATAATTTTACAAAAGAGACAAATTTAAACATTCCTTAGGTAACATATACTAAAGGGAACATGCATAGAAAATATTGTCGAAAGTTGAAGAAACAAATATTAGAATAAATAATGCCATGTAGGAGGTTCCTATTCAGTGTAAGTGTTTGTAATATGTGTCAGCTTATGGTATTTGTTAAATTCTGAATCACTACTGCAATACAGCATGAACTATTTTCTTAAGCTACTAAAAGAAAGATATACCAGAGAGGTTATGTTTTCAGTAATAAATGAGTTCTTAAACAAAAACTTTTTTTATGGGAAAACAAAACTCTGATTTTTTTTATTTTTGATTTTTTTTTGTGGAGCAACTAAATTTCACTAGAATAAATGAATTATCTGACATACGTGCTAATGACTGTGAAATCAAGTCCTTGTATTCTTCACTGGCAAGTTTTAATAACAAGAAAATTGGAACCAGATTGTATAAACTCCCACAGGATATCAACAATCTAGTTATTATAATAAAAACAAGACTTAAAATTTTTAGTGTAGATTCTTTACGATATTTTTAAATTATCTGTAGAATGGCCATAAAATGTTTTCATAAAACAGAGAGAGGTTCACTGATATTTTGTGACAAAATACTTAAAAGAGCTGCCAAAGTGAAGATGAGTTACACATTTTCCTCTTACAAAAAAGACAGTGTTTCAAATTTCCTGTCATTTCCTGTGTTGATAAGTGGCTCTCTGGAAAGTGAAATGTTGGCAGATATTTTGGGAAACAGGAAAAATGAACACTTTATCTGTTCCTTCAAGGTAACAATGACCTTTTAACAGTGAATGGAAAAATAATTGCTTATCAAAAGCAAGTATAATTTGAAAATACATTTGGAAATGTTTCTATCATTCTGTGATTTTATTGCTGAAAATCATGTAAGTTTGTCACCTATAAAAATTCAAATACACTGAAATTTGGAAATAGACTTGCCAATCTTGTTTGAAAATTTTCTAAATGAAGAGTTACTGTAGATTTTTAATACGTTTGTTAGATATAAAAATACAACATCTGATTGACATTAGAGAAGATGGATATTTCTAGTGGAATTTCACCAACAACCTTCCCATAATTAGACTATGGGACAAAAAAAATGAGTATCCTGATTTTGCACTACTTCCTTTTGAATCTTAGTACCTTTTTGAAGTATGTTTTTCATCTATGACAGACATTAAAACCAAGAAGTGAAATAAATTGAATGTAGAATGAGACTTTCAAGTAGCTTTACATCAGAGATTTTTGTTAAACCAAGATTTTCTAAAATAATGAAATTATTATTAATATTTTTGGTGAGAGCAAAATATTTCAAAATCATTAATAAGTAAAAATTATTTTGGAAATCTCTTTCTTTAAAAATCCCTATTCCGTGTGTATTTTATAATATAAAGAACATTATTGTAGTATATATAGGTAATTTATTAGTTAAAGATTGGGGATGGAAATTTTAAATTATTTTATAATGAATGTACAATCAACAAAGAGTGGTGACCACTGGCCTAGTGAATACTAAGTACCACATTAATAAAAGAATGCTTTTTATTTTTTAATCAACCTATCCAAGCTGATACAATGAAGCATTTTAACTGCATTCCAAAATAGGTGAAAATCCAAGATGTAAGAATGAAAATACAATTTGCCATTTTTTCTTGGCCAAACAATCCGGAATTTTACACGAAGTTATGTAGTATGTGTAACTCAACATCCCTCCTATATTGGGAGAGTTATGTCAACAGAGTAAACATGTGAACCAGCCTGCTGCATGGTGGATTGGGATCTGCCTTCCTTACTGACTACAGAGAGCCAAAAGAGATGGACCACATGTGAGCCATGGCTTTTCACATGAATTCTACCCAATACAGAAAGGTGATCCAATAGATGTCATATTATCACCATTTCATCACACAGATAAATCACTCTTTCATTCACAGAGGTGGAGAGAAGACATCAGCATCTCCCCTAAAATTTCCCCCAAAATGGACGTTTTGGCAGACATTCCTATCTTACTGGCTGAGGCAAAAGTAACAAGAATGAGAGAATGAGTTCCCTCAAAAACAGTAAGAAAATCCTAAAGGCAATTGGTTACAAATTTAATACACAAAGATCAATAGCTTTCTGATAAATAGAAAAGACCCAGTTAGAAAGTAAAATGAATAAAAGATCCCATATACTATTTTAAAGATTATGTACTCAGGGTGAAACCTAAGTAATGTGCTGGGCCTGTATGAAGCCAATTGGAGGACAGTGGAGATGATTTAAGTATATTTTCCAGAGTCAGCTCAGTTATCACCTTTTGTTTGTATGTGCAATTGTTTGATTAATCTCTATCTCCCCTTCTGGATTTCATAAAATCTATGATAACAGACTTATTACTTTAGTTACATTTATATCGTCAGTGCCTAGCAGAATTCCTGGTGTAAGACACTCAATAGATGTTTCTTCAGTGAGTGATGAACGAAAGAATGAATGAATGACTAAGTGAATGAATAAGATAGAAAGACATATTATTTTTACATATTACATTGTACAAATGTCACTTCTATGTAAATTAATCTATACATTGAATAAAATAACAATCAGAATATCAACAACATTATTTTTGAGAACTTGACAAAGTGTTATTAGAATTCATCTAGATTCTGGAGATGGATGGTAGTGATAGTTACACAACAATGTGAATGTGCACAAGAAAGCTGTATGCTTAAAAATGGTTAAAATAATAAATTGTATGTACATTTTACCACAATAAAAAAGCTGGCTAAAAATTCATCTAGAAATATGAGAGCAGGTAGACAAAACTTTTTTAAAAAGTATTAATGGAGGATTAGTCTTACTAGACATTAAAACATTATAAAGCTACAGTATTTGAAACATTTTGCAACCAGATAAACAAATCAATGAAGCTAAATAAAGAATCCAGAAAAAAACTTTTATGTGGAAATTTAGTATATGATAAAGAGGACATTTCAGAATAATAAGTAAAAATGGCTTATTCAACATTGGTTTTGGGAACTAGAATAGCCATTTAAAAAGGGTAAATTTGAATTATCACACTTAACAGAGAAAAATTATGGATTTTGAATAGGTGATTCACATCCATGGTGAAAAACAAAACAAAATCTTGAAACAGTACAAAAATGCATACAGTAAAAAGTGAAATCCTCTCCCCTCTGTCTCCCCATTTCTTTTCCCAAAGGCAATCACTACAACCAGTTTCTTGGGTATCTTTCCAGAGATATCCTATGCCATATATGTATGTTATCTGTTTTTGGTAGACAGATGGGAGCATACTTTTCTTCCCTTTGCTTTTCTTACTTGGAAATATCTTGGAATTAATTCAATATTAGTATGTATAGAGTTGCCTCCTTTTTTGTTATTGGTTACAAAAAATGGTCCATTGAATAATACTATATATGAACGTATATGTTTGTTTGGTTTTGTTTGGAATACTATGTATGTGAATGACATAGAAAGGGTTAATCTGTAAAGAGCTCTCACAGATCAGTAAGAGAAAGAAAAACAGCCTAAAGAAAAATTGACAAAGACATGAATGCATAACAGAAGGAAAAAATTAAACACTTGGTAAGATGCTTAACATAAATACATAAATGCAATATAAAACAATAAAAACAATTTTAAGAATGAAGCATTTTTCACTCAAAGGGAAAATATGGAAAAGTTCAATAATATCCATCTTGTATTGATGATGAATAAGGAAGCAGACACTCTCATACCATTAGTGGCCCTATAAATTGATATAACCTATCTGGAGGGCAATTTGATAACGTTTATCAAGACCTTAAAATCCACAAAAGCTTGACTCACCAATTCCACTTCACATAAATGCATAAAACATATATATAAGGATGGTCACTGTATCACTGTAATTTTTAAAAACCTAGCAATATTTTAAATGTACAGAGTACTACTGTGTTTCCCCGAAAATAAGACCTAGCCGAGCCATCAGCTCTAATGTGTCTTTTGGAGCAAAAATTAATGAGACCCAGTCTTGTATAAGACCAGGTCTTATAGTAAAATAAGATGGTCTTATATTAATTTTTGCTACAAAAGATGCATTAGAGCTGATGATCCGGCTAGGTCTTATTTTCAGGGAAACATGGTAGTTAAATTATGCTACAAGAATAAAATAATATTCAAACATTAAAGTTAAATAGATCCTTCATATACATTTTTAAATAAAGGAAACTGTACAGCATCATATATATATATATATATATATATATATATATATATATATATATATATATATATAATTTTATTTAAATTAACTTTAAAATATATGTATATCTAGTGTATACATTTTAAAATGTCTACAGAAGAATCAGTCAACAGTAGTTACCTCTGAGGAGTAAGAATAACTGATGGGAGACCTTTTTCATTTTATATCTCACTTATGTTTTAATTTTTTTATGTAACTATGAGCAAGTTTTATTAATTTATGATAAAGTTTAAAAAATATCAATGCACCAAAATGGCCGCATAAAATGACTACATTAAAATGTCATGTACCCAGTCAGAATTCTTTGCTGCAACCCCTCCTTAGGACCAAGCAGCCCTTAGTTCTTAGAACAGGGTCTCTATATAGACTGCAATAGAACATGAAAACTTGCTATTTCAGACTTTCTTTTTTTTCGCTATTTCAGATTTTGACTATAAGGGGAGATTAGACTCTCCGTTGTTAAAAAAAAAAAAATCAAAATGTAATTACAAAGTTGTGGAAAAATTTATTTGTAAATTTTTCATCAAAAGTGCTTCCTTTTTAACAGTCAACTAATTTAAAAAAATTAATCAAATAGTTCATCTCAAAGCATTCTGGTTAATTTTGTTTAACTGGCAATTGACTATAAATCAATGTACTTTAAACTATAGATAATATTAAAATTTACAATTTAACTCACTGATCTCTACCCTTAAAATGTGTGCAGTTTATTGTACATAAATTACATATCAATAAAGTTGATTTTATATTTTTAAAATTTGCAGCTTACTGCTGATTAGTTTTAGGACTTCTCTATCAAGGACAGTGAAAGTAAGTTGTTAGTATTATTTCCTGATTTTACAAAACTCCAACATATTGTTTTGAACAGCTGCAAAGAAATAGAGAAGTTCTTTCTCTGGAAAAAACAACTACTATTTCACTGTCCTGTGGTTACACAAATTACTAAATTTTGAAATATAAATGCAATTTTTATTCTAATGAGAGCACTCTCTTCATTAGATAAACATATTGAGACTACCATTCTAGGAATACCATATGCAGAAATAGGACAGAATTTCTTTTTAAGAAATGCCAACCCGTATCACTAGAATTTGTAATGAACAATTATTTGAAATATTTATATATTGAAAACCTTGATAAAGGTAGCACATATAGCTTAAGGTCCCACCAATATTACTAATGATACATTGATAGGTATGTAATATTGGAAATTACCAACCAAGTATTCATCATGCTCTCTTTTGAACACAGTAGAGAGGAAGATCTGTGTAAGTCTGGCAACAAAGATTAATTTCCAAATTGGTAACAATACATGTTAGCCTTTTAAAGTTTTAACTGTTAGTTAATGAGCAATTGGTAAATGTTCACCCTTTAGTTATGATTTATTTTAGACCTGAGAAAACATTCTTCTCCTCTGCTCAGTCCTTAATCAGATGACATTCTTGATTGGAGTCTTAAGCTCCAATAGCATAAGAGAGTTGTGGGGTTTTTCCCCACCTGTTTTATACCTTTATAATTATTATGGAGTTAATTTGAGATGTTTTTTTTTCCTGCAATAGAAATGTCTTTAAAGGGAAGTATTTCAAGTTCAGGACTTTAAAGAGTGCTGCATAGCAGAAAATAAAATGCTGATTTGAGATTCTGGATAAATTTAGGCGGAAGTCAGAAATTTCAGTTTGTTCAACTTACTCTGAAAGAAACTGAGTTTATTAAATACACAGAGATAAAGACCTTAAGTAATCATAAGCCTGAAAGGGAGAACTCAACAGAGAAGCATGTTTTCTAGATGAAGGGGTCTTTTTAAGGGATCTGATTATTTTGAAACGTAGTATAACGGAGCAATGTAACAGATGTACGCATAAACTGCTGTAAAATGAAAAGGGGAAGGATTTTTGCAGGGCACATGTTGCAAATTGGTAGTGAGCCAAAAGTTCAAGGAAACAATATACTCATCACAGACGAATGTGTCAAAAATTACTGTATGCAGTTTTGATGTGTTAGGAATTGGCTCTGGGTGCCTGAGACTTCTGAGTTCAAGCCATGGCGAGTTAGGGAGAAGAGGTTCTCTCACTGTGGGGATTGCTGGTCCTCAACATGAGTGATCGTCTTTCCTCCCGCTCAGAGCTTTCTTACTAGACCACAGCTGGCCAACAGACCACAATACACTTAAAAGGCTTTTAGTTGGCTCTAACCCCTTCAAAGGGTTTGGCAGTACATAATCTAGGTAATCTAGGTCAGGCAGACCAAGTAGATTAATAATTTACCAACTATGGTTTATTTAATGAGAAAGTGCTGGTATAATACAGTACCTTGAGTGTGCACCCAAATCACTTGGTGGTCTTATTCAATACATTGCTGGGGCCCTGCCCCCAAGTTTTTGATTCAGTAAGACTGAGATGGGACCCAGGACTTTGCATTCCATCCCTGGAGATGCTGATGCTATGTGTCAGGGAAATGCATATGGAGAATCACTTCTCCAGGTAGTTTAGCTAATCCCCTTGATGTGGTTCCCTAATGTTTTCTCTTTGTTTGGCAAATATAAGATAAAAGCTAGATTAATAATACTAAAATTTATTGCTTAAATTCAGGTATGACAAAGTCATTTGATGCATATTGTTCACTTCAGGTTTTAGGTTCTTCCTGATTCAGATGCAGTCTAATCTTAGATTTAGATTTTTAAAAACTGTATGTAATAAAATCAGTTGTAGCGTGTAGTAGCTACCACTATCAAAAACCTATAAACTTCAGAAATGTACATACTGCCTCATTCCCCAAGTCCTTATTCCCCCTTAACTCATTATAGTCTGTCTACTGCCCTGTCATGCAGGGTGTGATGCAGAGCCTCAGCTCCCGCTCCCCAAATAAGAACACAGGACATAGTGAGGCCAAAAAGGAACACCCACCGAGCCATAGATAGGGGAGTCATACCACTATATTCTTGCTGGCAGCTGGGTTGGAGACACAGGAAGCAGGAGCCACAGAATCCACAATCCACAATCCGCCACACTCCGCAACCTGCCGTCCACTTGTCTTTGCCAACCAACCTCACCTGCCAGCTGCAATCCGCTGTGCTAACTGCAAACCACTCTTGCAGGCTCAGCCACCATCTTCTTGCTAGCCCCCATTTGCTGCTAGCGCAGCCATGGCAGTTATATTAGTGGCCAGTGGCTCACTGGTTACAGCTGACGGCCAACTAGCCACAGCCGATGGCCATGCAATCACAGTTGATGGCCATTTACTACTTGAGTGAGCACCTTTCCATGTGAGGGCGAGAGCCTGGAAACTGCACTCCTGGCTCTGTCCCCACATGCCCCTACCACAGATACTATTGAAATTGCTTTCTTAAAAGTAAACATGAAAACCATGGGTTTTCTCTACCCTCATCCTGAATCTTACTAGCATTTGACACTGCTGATCATTCTTTGTTCTTCTGGGAACTCTCTCCTCCCTTTCAGGATTTTAGTGTCCCTTTTATTGGGACACTTACACCTCCTCTTATCTTCCACCTCCTCTCCCCTTTTTCCTTGGACAGAAATCGCTGATTGTAGCATGTCTATGGACAGAATCTGAATAATTCTTCATAATGTAGCCCTTCAAGAAAACACTCAGTCAATTGGTATTTGTCCTGAGATGAAACATGTATTGTTAAGACTCTAAACTCTCCAGAAGCAATCATGTCTATTTCCATGGCTTTAGATTTCTTTGGATCAAGCCTGGCCTGAAGCCTTCTATTTCTGGACATTCAGTTAAATGAGATAATTAATTCCTTTTATTTTTAAATACCATTTTGACTAAGGTTTCTGTTACTTCTCCATGTACTTCAAGCTCTATATTGTGTTCACATATTTCTTTAAATACATATTTTATTTGGTGAATTAGTAACAATAAACTTTAAAGACTATCTCATACCTGCCTAAAATATGTTAATTGGTCCTTATGCCTCTTTTACAGTTCATTTGACAGGTGTTATTTTGCAATATATTCTTGGGCTTGAACTGATAAAACATTGATAATTTGTTGAAATTCATATTTGAGAATTAGTTATACAATGTTATCAATGTTATTATTTGTAATTTAAAAATCTGTACTATCCAGGGCCGGCCCGGTGGCTCAGGCGGTTAGAGCTCCATGCTCCTAACTCCGAAGGCTGCCGGTTCGATTCCCACATGGGCCACAGGGCTCTCTCTCAACCACAAGGTTGCCAGTTTGATTCCTCGACTCCCGCAAGGGATGGTGGGCTCTGCCCACTGCAACTAGCAACGGCAACTGGACCTGGAGCTGAGCTGCGCCCTCCACAACTAAGACTGAAAGTACAACAACTTGAAGCTGAACAGCACCCTCCACAACTAAGATTCAAAGGACAACAACTTGACTTGGAAAAAAGTCCTGGAAGTACACACTGTTCCCCAATAAAGTCCTGTTCCCCTTCCCCAATAAAATCTTTTTTTAAAAAAAAAATCTGTACTATCCAAAGGAACATATTCTGTAATTGAATTAAAGTGGCTAGGCACAGTATATAGTACTCACAAGGAATAAAACATTCTCATTTTAGCAAAAAACTTAGAGAAACGGTAAGAAAGGGAAAGAGGAAGGAATACAAGAAATTATTGGCCATGAAGAACATTAGCAGATCTGTTGTCTTTTAACTCTTGCTACTAATTTCTTAAAATAAATTATATATTTTATTTATTTCAATATACTAATAATTTTAAATATAATAATATAAATAGCAATAAATATCCATTAAAAATTATAGTTACAAAATGTTCAGTAGAGGACTTTTTAACATTGTGGTATCAATTGCTGAAGATGTGTATAGGCAGGGAGCCAACAGGAATAAGATGATGAGATGAAAGATCAAACTTAAAACTATTTGCAGAGGTAGTTTTAAGGGTTATGTTCTATCTTATAATTCTACAGGGGGTTCTGAGATGTAAGAGAATTTTAAATGTAACTAGACTGGGACATACATTCTGGATGATAAAGCAACAACTTCCTCTTTCAACATGAGCTATTAGAAACAACAAACATGCTTTATTTTTAAAAATTACTTTGTGTATGAAGGCTCTTTAATTCTCTGTGGGAAAAGGAAATAGAAATGATATCAGGGAAAAGGACAGGATATAGTCTTACTTATTTGTCTCTTGTTGACTCCCTGCCTATATGCAGTCGCATGCAATTACAAAAAAAAGACACATCGAAGAATCTTCAGAGCATTGTTATAGCAAAAAAATGGGCAGCAATCTGAAAGTTCTTTAATAGGCTAATGGTTAAATACATTGTGGTAGGTTTATGTAATTGTACCATGCAGCAGTATAAAATAACAAGTTCAGTCATTCATAGGACAAATGTTTATTGAGTCCCTACGAATTCTAGACGCTGGGAATAAAGCAGAGAACATGATAGATATGGTCCCTGCTCTCATGGACTGCCCAGGCCGTGGGGAAAGAATATACAAGTAAACAAGAAAATTTCAATGATATGAACAAAATACCAGAGGATAATGTGACAAAAACATATAGGAGATAGGGGTTCCTTTAGATAAGATGACCAGGGAAAGCTTCATTGAGAAGATGCTATTTAAGCTGAGATCTGAAGATGAGGGGACGCCACCCATACGAGTCAGGTGGTGGGTTCAGGCAGAGAAGATGGCAGTGGCAAAGGCTCTGATGCTGGAGGTAGAGAAGTTGGCCATTATGCCTGGAATGGAGTTTAAGACAAAGAAGAAGCTAGGGGCCCTTGACATTGTGAAGGTGTTTGGATTTAATTTCAACTACAATGGGAATACACTACAGTGTTTTAAGAAAGGGAATGGCATACTCTGATTTACATTTTCAAATATCTCTATGTGGAGATGAATCATTGGAGGGATAAAGAAGCCAGTGTGGGGGCAGGAAGATTAATCAGCAGACTGTTAGACAGTAGTCTAGGCAAGAGCTGATGGCGCTTTAGGCCTGAGGTGAGGCAATGCAATGAAGTGGCGGCATTCAAATTATGCTTTGAAGGTAAATGGATTACTTTGTGAAGGATAAGAAAAGTAGACCGACCACTTGGTTTTTGGATTGAAAAATTGAGGGTTGATACACTTGAGTAGGACTAGGTTAGTAAAGGTTTGGTGGAGAAAATCAAGAGTTCTGCTTTGCGCATGTTAAATTCAAGATGCCCATTAGAAATCTAAGTGGAAAGGTCAAGTAGATAGTTGGATATATGAATCTTGGGTAGGGAGAAGATTGGAGTGGAGTTATCCAGGAACTGGTTGAAACTGCCTAGGGAAAGAATGTAGATAGAGAGGGGAAAATAGTTTAGGAATGAGCTTTGAGGCATTTCAACATCAGGAAGTTGGCAGAGGAGGAATAGCCAGTAAAGGAGACTGAAGGGCCAATGGCAGAAGAAGATGTGATATCATGAAAGGGAAAATAAATTATTTCATGAAGAACAAGGTATGGACTATGAGGAATGCTGCTGAGAATTCAGGAAGATGACCATTGGATTTGACAACATGAAGGTTGCTGCCGACCTTGATAAGAGAATTTCAATGGAGTGGTGAGGATGGAGGTCAAATTGGAATGAGTTGAAGAGAGAGTTGGAGGAGAGGACAGGAGAAAGTAAGTATGACAAACAGAAAACATAAAATAAGATGGCACAAAAGGCCCAAATATACCAGTAATTCCAATAAATGTAAATAAACCAGATTCACAGATTAAGAGAGATGCCAAGACTCTTAGATTTGATTAAAAACACTAAATCTCAGTATGTGTTCTTTAGGAGACAAACCTTAAATAACATCACACAGAAATTTTAAGAGAAAAAGAGGAATATGTCATGCTAATAAAAGGAATTGTCTATCAAGACAGTATGATATTCATACATATAATACTGTGTTTCCCCAAAAATAAGACCTAGCTGGACAATCAGCTCTAATGTGTCTTTTGGAGCAAAAATTAACATAAGACCTGGTCTTATTTTACTATAAGACTGGGTATAATATAATATAATAAATATAATATAATATAATTAATATAATATAATATCAGGTCTTACATTAATTTTTGTGCAAAAGACACATTAGAGCTGAATTGTCTGGCTAGGTCTTATTTTCGGGGAAACACGGTATGTGCACACACCTGACACCATATCTTTGAATTACGTGAAGGAAAAACTGATAAAGTTACAGAGACAATGGATAATTTCATAATTTTAATGGTAAAATTTAACAAACATCTCTAAGAAATGAATAGATCAAATAGCCCAATTAGCTAGATTGATTTGAAAAACAAGATTAACAATCTTAATCAAATAAATATATAGAGACTTTTTCCTCCAAAGATTTTTTTCAACAACATATGGAATATTTTCAAAAACTAACCACATACTAAGTTACAAGAGAAATGTCATCAAAATCCAAAGATAATATACAGGCCAGATTTTCCAGTCACATTTTAATAAAAGTAGAAGTCAGCAGCACAAATACCTTGAAAATCCTCTACAAATTTAAAAATGGAAAACAATACTTATATGTAATGCATTGTATTAATAGAAAATTATAGTATAAAATATGAACTATTTAGAACTTAATGAAAATAAAAGCACTAATACTGAAACTTGTGAGTGAAGCAAAAAGTTCCCTTGAGAAAAATGTATAAGATTAAATGAATTTATTAGAAAACAAAAAGATTTAAAGTAAATTAGCTATTCAATTAAATAAAATATGAACCCCGAGGAAAATAAGAGAAAATAAATAAAAATAATAGAAGAAATTAATTAAATAGAAAAAAAATGTTTAAAAGCTGGAAAATTATTCTTTGTAAAGACTAATAAGATACAAAATCTTCTGAAAATGCTGATTAGTACCGAAAGAGACAAAGTAGAAATCAACCCTATTAGGCAAAAATAATAGAAATAACTATAGCTACAGCCCACTATCATTGTTACTATTAAAACTTCTACGAGAGGCTCTAGTCAAAGCACAAAGACAAGAGAAATAAATAAAAGGCATATAGTTTTAAAAGAAAAAGTCAGTGGCCATTATTTGCAGATGATATCATCATTTATACAGAAGAATAATTAGTTCTGCTACAGAAGTACAATGGCAGTACTACTCTGAAACGGTGGTAGAAATAAAATCAGTGTATAAAAAAGTGTAGCTTTCTTTTCTACCAGAAATAGCCAATTAGGAAAAAACAAATTTTAAAGATAGTACTGACATAGCAACAAAAACTATAAAAATCTAATACATATGATAAAAATGGCATAAGGCCTTTGGAAAAAGTAACTGTATTAAAGGGCACAGAAGAAGAGCTGAATAGAGAGATATACTACGTATGTTGATGAGGGAATGCAATCTTTTAAAGCTGTGATTCTTTCCAAATTATTTTAGAAATTAGTGTGACAACAGTGTAGTTTAGGAAACTTAATAACCAGGTTCTGAAAATCACATGGAAAAATAAATCTGTACAAATATCTAAGATAATTTTTAAGAACACTTTATCAGATATTAAAACAAAAGCTGAAGTAGTGTAAAGAGTACAGTATTGTAAAATATTAATGTAAAAAGTGTAGTGTGCTAATGTAAAAAGCAGAGGTGACAAAGAGATCAATGAAACAAAATAGCCTAGAAATTGATTCATACAAATATAGGTACTTAATCTGTGATATAAGTTAACATCACAAATAAGTGGCTCTTCAATAAATGATATCAAGATAATTGGCTCTCCATAAAGATAAGAGAAAGTATGTCCCCTATCATGCACACAAAATAAAATTCAGATGGAGTAACTATACACAGATGGGGGGAAAAACAGATTCTATAAATATTAGAGGAAAATATGGGGAAATATCTTACAACCACAAGGTAAGGAAGGCTTTCGTAAACGAAACTTTAAAAGCATAAGCCATAAAGCAAAAGATAAATAAGTTTATTATATTAGAGAAAAGATATAACAAACAAGGTTAAAAGACAAGTGACAAACTAGGAGAAGATATTTGCAATTTATTATAAAGAATAAAGGACTCCTAAAATAAAAATTTTAAAGACAATTCAATAGTGAAATGAGTAGGCAAGCCACAAAAAGAAACTCAAGTGGTTATTAGAGTATTAAAGAGTAGAGACGCAAATAAAAGCAATGGGATCCCATTTCACACCCCTAAGATTGGCAAAAACTAAAAAGCATAAAAACAGAATGTGCTGGCAAAGATGTGCAGCAAAAAGTACTGTTATTGGAAGTGTAAATGGCACACTTGTTTTGAAGAGCAATTTGGTTGTATCTACTAAAATTATAAATGTGTGTAACTCATAACCTAATAATTCCACTTTGGATCTGTACCGAAGAGAAACTCTTACATAATTCCACAAGGAAATTGGTACAAAGGTATTTATAGAACCTTTTCAGTTTTTGTTTTTTAAAAATGTACAACTTACCAAAAAAAAAAAAAAAAAAAAACATATTGTGTACAATTTAAAAAAAAAGTACAACTCAGTGGGGTTTACTCAGTGCAAGCATCACCACTATCGAATTCTAGAACATTTTCATCATTCCCCAAAGAAACCCCATACTCACTTATTTCCCAATCTCTGCTCCCCCGCCCCTCCCCCAGCATAATTTATCTATTATACTTTCTGCCTCTATGGATTTGCCTATTCTCTGAACATTCCATATAATGAATTCATACAATATGTAGTCTTTTATATCTGGCTTCTTTCACTTAGCGTGATATTTTCAAGGTTCATCCATTTCATAGCATGTATCAGTACTTAATTCATTTTTATGGTCAAATAATATTCCATTATTTGGACATCACACATTTTGTTTATCCATTCATCAACTGACGGGCATTTGGATTGTTTCCACATGTATTTGTGTGGACATATGTTCTTAATTTTCTTGGGTAAATACCTAGGATAACTGTTTACATTTGGAGGAACTGCCAAACTGTTTTCCAAAGTCACTGCACCATTTTTCATTCCCACCAACATATGAGAATTCCAATTTCTCCACATCCTCACTAACACTTGTTATTATTCATCTTTTTCATTATAGTCATACTAGTTGTGAGCTGATATCTCATTGTGGTTTTGATTTGCAGTTTCCTAATGACTAGTGATGCTGAGCCTCTCTTCGTGAGCTTATTGGTCACCTGTATATCTTCTTTGGAGAAATGTCATTCAAATCCTTTGCTTATTTTAAAAATTAGGTTATTAATCTTTGTGTTAATTGAATTGAGAGGTCTTTGTATATCCTGGATACTAGACCCTTATCAGATACGTGATACAAATATTTTCCTCCCACTCTATGGAATGTCTTTTCTCTTTTTTGGTGGTGTCCTTGAGGCACAAAAGTTTTTAATTTTCATGGAGTCCATGTTATCTATTTTTTCTTTTTTTTGCTTGTACTTTTAGTATCATATATAATCAATTATTGCCTAATATAAGGTCACAAATATTTATTCTTATGTTTTCTAAGAATTTTATAGTTTTAGCTCTTAAATTTAGTTGATGCATTTTAAGTTAATTCTTGTCTATTTTATTTGAGTTTTTTTTAGAGCAATTTTATGTTTACAGAAAGCTGAGAGAAAAATAGTTTCCGTATGTCCTCTAATCCCCTCCCCAACTTCCTCTATTATTAACATCTTGCCTTAATATGATACATTTGTTATAATTGATGAGTCAATATTGATATTATTAACTAAAGCTCATAGTTTACCCTAGGGCTCACTCTTTGTGTTGTACATTGAAGCATATTATTATTTTAACATAAAATTGCACATTATTATCTGAAAGAAGCCAATCTGAAAAGGCTACTACTGTTTGACCCACCTATATGACATTCTGGAAAAGGCAAAACTATGCAGACAGTAAAAAGATCAGTGGTTGTGAGAGGTTTGGGGGAGGGAGGAACAGGTAGAGCAAGGGGATTTTTAGGGCACTGAAATTACCTTTGTATTACGGATACATGTCATTACAAATTTGTCAAACCCACAGAATGTACTGGTGCAGGATGATGATGGCAGCGGAGGCTGTGTGAGGTGTGGGGCATGAGCCAGGGAGATGTGACACCTCTATGTACTTTTCTGTTAATTTAACTATGAACCAAAAACTGCTCTAAAAAAATCGTCTATTAATTGTTTTAAAGAAAAATACTGATAATCTAGATTCTCCACTTTAGAGGAGTAGATCAATCAATTGTGGCATAATTATATGATGAAATACTATCTATATACAGTTGACCCTTGTACAACTTGAGTTTAACTGCACAGGTCCACTTATGCATGGATTTTTTTTTCAATAAATATGTACAGCACTGTAAATATATTTTCTCTTCCTTATGATTTTCTTAACATTTTCTTTTCTCTAGCTTATTGTATTATAAAAATACAGTATACAATATATCTAACACACAAAATATGTGCAAATCTACTGTTTATGTTATCGGTAAGGCTTCCAATCAACAGTAGGATATTAGTAGTTAAGTGTTGGGGGAGTCAAAAGTTATATGCAGATTTTCAACTGAAGGGGGCAAGTGGACGACAGTGCCCCGAACCCCTGTGTTGTTCAAAGGTCAACTGTAGTAGGTAACAAGTGAATTAGATCTATACATTATAAACATGGATATATCTCAAAAACATCATACGGAGTGAAGAAAAGCAATTGTTGAATGATATCATTGGTGTAAATTAAAAACAACACAAAAGTCTATATTGGTTATGGAGATGTACATACAAGTACAAAAATGGACTGAAAGGACTCACGATAATAATTGCCTCTGTAAACCACGCGAGTAGATGGGAATGTGGCACTCATTAAAAGATGCTTTAGGATCATCTGTAAAGCTTTAATTCTTTAAAAATAGACTGGATCACTAATCATCAGGGAAATGCCAATCAAAACCACAAAGAGATACCACCTCATACCTATTGGAATGGCTAATATTAAAAAGACAAAAATTAAAAAGTGGTGACGTGTGCTCGCTTCGGCAGCACATATACTAAAAAGTGGTGACGATATGGAGAAAAGGGAACCCTTGTGCACTGTTGGTGGGACTGTAAATTGGTGGAGCTCAGGTGGAAAAATGTATGGAAGTTCTTCAAAAAACTAAAAATAGAACTACCATATGACCCAGAAATTCCACTTTTGGGTATTTATCTAAAGGAAACAAAAACACTAACTCGAGAGGATATCTATACCTCCACGTTCATTGCAGCATTATTTGCAATAGCTGAGACATGGAGGCAACCTAAGTGTCCATTGATGGATGAATAGAAAAAGAAACTGTGGTGTATGTGTGTATATTTGTATATTTGTACATACACACACATATATAATGGAATACCATTCAGCCATAACAAAGAAGGAAACCCTGCTATTTGTGATATGAAATAAGTCAGAAAAAGACAAACACCATATGATCTCACTTATATGAGGAAACTAAAAACAACAAAAAACAAACTCAAAAACCAAACTCACAGATACAGAGAACAGATTGGTGGTTGTCAGAAGTGGGGTGTGTGTGTGGGGGTGGTTGAAATGGGTAAAGGTGGTCCAAAGGCACACACTTACAGTTATGAAATAAATAAGTCATGGGGATATAATATATAGCATGGTGACTAGAGTTAATAACACTGCATTATATATAGAGGGTGTCAAAAAAACGTATACAAATTTTAAGAAAGGAAAAAACTGTTATTAAAATTGTAATAGTCAATATATACCGATAACAAAAGATGAATACAAGTCATATGTATTTTTTTGGCACCCCCGGTATATTTGAAAGTTACTGAGAGAATGTACCTTAAAAGATCTTATCATAAGAAAAAAATTTGTAACTACGTGTAGTGATGGATGTTAACTAGACATTGTGGTGTTCATTTTTCATAATACACATATTTCAAATCATTATGTGTACACCTGAAACAAATATAAGGTTATATGTCAATTATAGGTCAACTTAAAAAATGAAATAGACTGGAAGTAAATATGACCAAATACTAAGGGTAGTTCATTCCAGGTAGGGGGAATATAGTTATTATATTCTTTTAACTTTTTTGTAATTCTTGAATTCTAAAACAAAACAGAAGTACTGGGTGGTGAGGAAGTGGAGACAGAAAAATACAGACGATTCTCAAGAAGTAAAAGAGAACAGAGAATGGAGCAGAGCATGTTTGTATGTTGTTGGCAGTATTTAGAAGATAGGGAGAGGTTCATGTTTCAGGATAAAAACAATAACTCTAAGAGAGAAATTCTATATGAACTCCAAGACACAGCATTAATTGAAAAAAAAAAAGAGGGGAGTGGTTTGCAGAAGAATATGTACAATATCCTGTTTTTGTTTTAAAAACCCAACCTTTATAAAATACAATTATATATTTCAACATATGTGAATACATACACACAGAAAAAAACCAACTCCAAAATAGTAACAGTGGTTACTTCTGGGAGGGGAATGCAATTGTTATAATGAGCAAAAGGGGACTTCTGTCCGTATATATCTTCTGTAATTTTCTGTGGAAAGTAACTTCTCATTTCTGTGAGAATTTCTCTATATAAGAAAACAGTTGATTGACATTCAAGAATAGCTTCATGTTTTCTAACGGAACTTATGAAATATCCTTTAAAAATAATTTTCTGTAATAAGCATTATTAAATTTTAGAAATGTTCTAATGAACAAAGGTAGTAACATTATGTTCTGCTCATTTTAAAAAAATACAACTTGATAATGTGCTCTGCAAATGTCTTGAATACAAGGGTCTTATTTTCTAAAACATCACATGAATCTTCAAGGTTCATATGAGGTTTATGCTTGTAACGAGGTCGTTTTACATTCTTTATCCAGCATTCTTTTGGTTTTTCACTTCTGAATGAGATTCCCAAAAGAGATTTTCTTCTCTATTTTTTTTCATGTTATGACCTTTCTAAAGCAATTAACTCATTGCTTCTGTTTGGAAAAACTTCTAACTTTCTTAGAGGAGTGTACAAAACTTTTTACGGACAGTACAAGATCTACTTCCTCAGTGAAAGTGGATTAAAATACTGTTTTTGTTGTTAAATTTTTGTATCCTAATAAAATAGAAATATTCCCTTTGTTTTTGCATGCTTGGTCTAGTAGTTTATTAAATTTTAACACTGAAAGGAATCTTAGAGACTATCAAGTCCAACCTCTTCATTTTAGATGTCAGGAAATCAGGTCTCAGAAGACAGAGCTAGTGCCCAATGGTACAGCAAATTACAAAGACAAAGCAAGTCAAAACAAAATACTCGTCCTCAGACTTCTTTTTCTGTAACAGTGGCTTGAGTCTATTTGTTTTATCCAACGTACCTGTTTTGTCCCTGTGTTTATTGGAGAAAACAGACACAAATGGGAATATGAAAGTCAAGGCCAGTTTGGCACCAGCATCTTCATGCAGAATGGAATTCATACACAGAAATTTTCATAATGAACAAGAGTTCTGTAAAATGGCAGGGTCCGGATTTGAAAAAAACACCACTGCTTGCAAACCTAGAAACTGAAGCCAGCTTCATGATAGATTTGCAAGGGCAAGAATAAGGTGTAACATATCATGGCCATGGAACACTTTAAAGCCCCCAAAGACAGAAATCTATAATCTTTCCTTTCTACTTAGGAAACTGTCTCATGGAAAAGTCACCAAAGTTGGCATGAGAGTTGCAGTGTGTGATACGATACATATGGAATGGCTGGCTCTACTTGCTGATCTGCAATGTCTAGTAACATGTTTGAGGGCTAATTTTAAAGTAAATGTAAGACAATATGGTCATATGTCTTTTAAATTGGTAACAGAAACACACACACACACCCCTGATGAGAAAGAACCTTCTTGAACAATTTTGAATCAGAAAAATTGGTGATCATGGGTGTATTGTAGATTACCTCACACATAGGTATGGTCTCTGTGACTTCACTAGCAAACATCCTTCCTACATCACCTCACAATCTTCATGTCCCAAGCAAGCAGTTGTGGTTAGTCACATGTGTGATAGATTCTTAGATCAATCCACAGATGAAATTTGATGGTCTCAAGTATGGTGGGATAAGTCATAAATTGAAGAACACGAACGTTAATCCCAGAGCATGCCTGGAAACCCCAGAGTCCTGCATGGAGAACATATAAAGGCCCCTTGTCGCTGGTCTGTAGACTCTTCCTTATCGTTCTGCATTTCCTCACGGTCTGTTACCAGGTTTCCGGACATGTCATTAGCTTGCTTTACAACCCTCTAGCGAGGTTTTGGAAGGTGGTGGTGGTGGAGGAGGTCCTCAAGATGTGATTGCTGGTTGACCTGCAAGCTGGACCTGGGCAATTAGAGGCTCCTCAGCCCTCCAATCTCCGGAATGTATGCTCCTCTTGCCTTCCCTGTTCCCATTAGCTGCCCCAAGGATACAGCCTTGAGAAAATGAGATATCGTTGAGACCATTTGGACAGTATATTAATTACCCCAGTTAGGGCCTCTATATACTTTTAAGATTTGGGAGGCAGGTACAAAGCTGTACTCGCTGCCCAAGACAAGCTTTTTAAACCTGCCACCTACCAATCTGGAATAGCCTGCCCCTTTCTTTGGTCTCTCCCTGCCTTCCTTATGTTTCGGATTACAGAAGGGACGCGCCTAAGGAGATTGCAAACTAACAGGTGGGGGGGGTGTAACTTCACAAAGTTCTCCTAACTCTCTGGGGGCTCCTCCTCTAAATAACTGCAATTACAGCAGTCACGATTCCTGTCACTAAAACTCAAGGCCTTGAGCTTTATATAAAACCCAGAATATAAGAAATTGCCTTATTTCCCCTCTTAATAAGTAAACAAGACTTAGAGCAAAACACATCATTGTCTTTCATCAGATTTTTAAAAGAAACAATTACTTCATAATTAAGTTATCAATCAAATAATAGTTTTGATTACCTTCCACTGAGTGAAATTTCATCCACAAGCTAAGTGAGCAGTAAATAGTGCAATTCTTCTACTGGTAAAGAAAGGCAATGCTTCACTAGACCCTTGTGTACTGATCATTTAAACAAACTTTTCAGCTTTACATCCTACTTCTCCCTTCCAGGTACTTTGATACTCCAGACAAACTGCAATCCATTTCTTTGCCAAACATGTCTAGTACAATCCCATTTCCATGTATTGATTCATCCTATTTCTTCTTTCTAAAATGTATCCTCTGACCCACCACCCTGCTCTTAGTCCATCAAAATTTTATTTCCCTTAGAACTACTCAACAATGCATCATAAAGTTAGAGTCTGCCTGACTGAGCAAGTATTTAAGATTGCACATGATTATCTGCTAATATTATAGATTTATGAATCGGGTAAGAAGTTGCCATATACATGGGTTCTAAGATCCCATTTATATAAAATACTTATAACTCTACAATCACCCTTAATATATATAGCATAGTGGGAAAATGTAGACTATTTTTAGGAAAGGCAGAAAAATATTTCAGATGTAAACGTTACATTTGGGTTTATAATTGATTAATGATATTTATAAATTAAGTTATATAGTTATATGTTAATTTTTTAAATTTACAGCTTGTGTCAATGAATAAATAAAATTTTGGGAATACATTGCCAAGAGGAAAATATTTTTAAAGTATTTATTTTGTAAAACTATTTGAAACATTTTGCAAAGTAGAAAATTTTGAGGATTACTTCAGTTTTTTTACTTTTACTATTTTAAGAGCATTATCAGAGCATTTCAATCAGAAAGGAGCAAAAATAATACTATCCACTAAAATAAGTTTGGTGAATTTTATCCCTTAAATCAACCAAGATGGAAGAGGGGGTACCCTTTAAATACTAGGGGAATTAGAATCCATGTTATTGCCATCAATTCCAATTGAGTCCCATAAACCTGGGATGGAGGGGTATGAGTGAAATGGGTGAAGGGGATGCAAATGTACAAACTTTCAGTTATAAAATAAGTCATGGAGATGTAATGCACAGCATGGTGACTATAGATAATACTACTGTATTGCATAATTGAAAGTTGCTGAGAGATCTTAAAAGTCCTTATTAAAAGAAAAAACAATTTGTAACTATATATAGGGGCATATGTAAACTACACTTCTTGTGATCATTTCACAAATATCAAATCATTATGTTGCAAACCTAAAACTAATATGAAGTTATATGTCAATTATACTCAATTAAAAATTTCTAGGCCTGGAGATCTTTGGGACCAGGGGAGCCTTTATATGTGCTTAAGTAAAAAAATTGATATTTGGGCCCTGCATATATCTCATTTACATTTTAATTACAAATAACAATTTAATTGTAACTATCACAGATTGTGAAGTAGTTGGTTATATTAAAGATTAAAGATCAAGTGTACAAAGTAATATTCTCATGAACACATTTATATCTTAACTAAAAACGAAAGTTATATCCCTATATATACAGAATATTTTCTTTTTGGATTTGGTTTTAACTCTAAAGAAAATAGTATCTTAAATTTAATTTGTATACATTCTATACAACAGTGAATTGTAGTAATTACATGCAAAACATTTCAAGGATCTAAATTATCCTTTAAATATTTGCATAGAACGACAAAATTCTTACCAGATAAATTGGAAGCATTTATTTGCAGCCTAAACTTTTAAAACAGCTAAAACAAGAAGTAAAAGGTAGACACCTACATGCTTTTAAACTGTTTTAGATCACTGACCTCTTTGAGAATCTGATGAAAGTTGTAGAATTTTTCCCCAGAAAAATGCACATGCTAGCGCCTGCCTAAGGATTCAGTATTCATTCAACATATAGTAACTGAATGCCTGCTGTGTCCCAGGATGCAGAGTAAATACAGGTACAAACTGTTTTTCCTCCCGGAGCTTACACGATGGAGATGAAGACAAAAATTTTAAAGGTAATACATAAATATGTGCTATAATAGATTTAGGACAAGGGATAAACCTCAAATCTGAAGAGGTAATACTACCTCTTCTGGTACTTTTTTTAAAAAAAAGAGAATCCATTTTATGTCTCATAAACAAATACTACAAACCACATAACTGGTAAGTTTTGGAATTTTTTTTAAGTATAGCTGGCATACACTATATTGGTTTCAGGCATACAATATAGTGATCTGACATTTATAGACCTCTGATGTAATCAGTATACTGTCTAGTAACCATCTGACAGTACGCAGGTATCACCCCATTATTGACTATACTCCCCTTCACCTTTTTTCACCCACCTTCCCACCCACCCTCTCTGGTAACCACCAGTTTGATCTGTTTCTATGAATCTGTTGATAAGTGTATGAACTTACAAAACCTGAGATAATGGACTTTATGACATTTAAGGTTGAAAATAAATCTAATGATGTTGAAGGTATCATGATACAATCTGTTAGTACAGGTCATAAAGCAATTTTAAAATTCATTTGGCTTTCAGAAAATGGTGGGGAAAACCATAAAAAAACAAACATATTCTGTCATATCCTGTTGCTTGCAGTACTACAGCTGGGCTTTTTAGATATTCATGGAAAATGCACCAAGACTAAAGATGATGAAAGGAAAAAAAGGACACATTAGGGAATACCAACTAGTTAGTGTTCATTTCTGTAAACACTTTTATTTTAAAAAGTTTCATTTATTTTTTCTTTGAATTTTCCATATTGTGTGTCTCACGAGAAAGAAATGTTTTATAAAGATCTGTAGTGGTCTGGTGGGCTTAATAATAGAGAGCTTTCACAAAATAACTCCCGTCCCCCAATCTACTACCCACCTGACATGATATATAGCTGTTACAATTCCACTGACTTTATTCCCTATGCTGTACTCCATATTCTGTGACCATATATATATATATAAAATTACAGTTGAATTCAGTATTATTCAGCTTCAGCTTATGGTGTACAGTGAGGTGATCAGACATCTACACCATCCGTGAAGTGGTCTCCCTAATAAGACAAGTGCCCATCTGTCAGGGGTGTAAATGTCTATTACATTGTTTTGTACACCTGAAACTATTAAAAAAAAATTAAGAGCTTCCTAGAATGTCCATTACAAATAGCATGTTAAAACTTATTATTGTGCTATTTATAGCTCATATAACTAATTAAAATTCAAGTGTGAAAGTTTTTTTAACTTACATGTACTCTAGAAGAACATGACCAAAATTTGACAAAATATCCAGCATACTATGTTCAATTACTCTTTCTCATACTATGTTCAATAACTCTTTCTCTTCTCTTTCTTAAAAATCTCCTTAGCAAACAGCAGCTCTCTTCAGAAAAAACATATTCAACTGCAAAATTGAATTTTTAAAATTGGCCCTTCTTGATGTCCCGATTAAACAGTTAGGTTTTTAAATCTAGAGTAAACATTGTTAATTAACAAAAAAAGAAATTGCTTTGGCAATAAAAAAACTTTGCTGTATAAAATTGTGATTATATATTCAAAATAAAAACATGTTAGTATTTACATACTTATCTTTATCAAATGTTTTATGAAAACTTGCCTTTAAATTGTATTCATACCACTGAATTAATTTTTATGTTGTCTCTGAAAGACACATTTTTAAAATTTACTTATAAATAAAGCTAGTAAATAAAAAAAAATAATTATGTAAGTCTGTAGTAGCACTGCTTTATATTCAGTCTTATGATGAGATTCTGGAAGACCTAGTTTTTAAATTCACATATTATGCATTTTAAAATCCAAAAGTGAAATATCCGTTTATTTTACTTGAAAAAATAACTGTTCCTAGAATTATAATTCCCGAATTAATGGATTAGCAGTCAACTGCCTACAATAGTTGACAGATTTTACTGAAACATGTTTTATATATATGTTTTTAAAGAAATTATGAAACTTCACTAAAAGTACAATGTCAGAATGATCATAAATGGAGTCCAAAGCCAGTTTGAACCTTTTTTTCAATGTCTTCTAGTACTGAAAACAGTATTCTTGACTTTGAATAAAATGCTCCAGAAGGAATGCCTGCTAAAATGAAGATCCTGGACACTTTATAAATCTCTACCAGATAACACAGAGACAAATGCATAGAAGGCAAACAAAACAAAACACCTTCCAATCCTGCATTTGGCTTTTATTTTTAAATACATTTAGCATGAAACTATCATTGAACAGAAAATAATAAAACCCAAAAATCTGGAGTTTTTCCAAATATCTTTAAAGCTAGATATAAAAATTAGTAAGATAGCATAGACCCAAATTATAGGATATTGTCCCTAAAATTTGATTAAACACATTTTGAAAGAAAAGTTCTTTGCACATTTTCCAATGTACTGATGTGTTCCCAGGTGCCTTGGTTTCCTTTTAACTATTAGGTAAAGGTCCCAAATTTAGTTACTTTATTTAAAATTATCAGATTCAGTATTGGTAAAAATGACCATATCCCTAAATTCTCAATCAGAATTATAAAAATATGAGCTCAAATAGTTATGCTGCCCAAAATAGAAACATCTTAAGTGATACTTCTGGATAATCAGACAGATATTGCACTAAAGTAATTCCATACCTGATGCTCATTTATATGGAAAGTTAATTCTCCTCTTTATGAAACACTACAAATAAACTTAATGTTAACCTAATTATTATTACACTTCAAAATATAAAGGCACAGACAGAATAAAGAATAGTTTAATACTACACCCAAATTTTCCACTGTGAAAATAAAAGTTGAAAAAATAGGATCTAAATACTGATACTTTTAGATTTTATAATTTACGATAAGTAGCTAATAAGTGGGTATTAAAAAGTAACTGCTAAATCCAATCCTTTCCAAATAATGTAGGAAAATGGCTTGTTTACACATGAAGCATGTGCATTGTCCCATCTAAACATTTCAATTACATTTCCATTCACTGGAACACCTACCTGCACTATAAATAAACAATCAAGACAATGTAAAAAAAAAAACATATCTTGATCCTATAATTTACCAATGCACAGAAAAATACCTAGAAAAAAGTAAATATTTATCCATTTAGTTTCTCCATAAATTAGTGAGTTTAGCCCATTCCACATTTCTTTCTAAACAAAGGCTAAAGAATTGAGTGTGTTTTACTTCTAGTCCTGTTAGCTGGACTTACATTTTTAAAATATTTGCCTGATTATATGTAACTTAAGATTAAGTTAGCATCTTATTTTTATATCACAGTATACATGGCATTTCTCAATACAGCAACAGAAAGGCACAATTAGCAAGCAATAAAACTCAGTACCTGAATTATTAAACTGATGTCAGAACAACTGCAAATAAAGTACATTCAACACAGTATACAGAACTGGGGAAAAAAAGGAATCCCAAAACTAATTTTTCTGAAAATTTGGTCCATTAAAAATGCCTCCCATGTTCAACATCATGGGTTAACATGAAAGGTGATGGCAGTGTAAAAAGAGGCAGTAAATCAATATATGGTAGCATATGAATTCTGGTCGAATAATTCTGCAATTTAATTAGGAAATGGCTACCATAATAAATAAACATTAAATATATCTGTTAATAAAAACATACCTGTATTAAGTCCAAATACACAGGCACAACTGTTTGCATATTATTATTGATTTTATAATACACCCCCACAGTTTAAAAAACTTAGGTATAGTATTTTATATATAACATATATTAGATATATAATTGCATATTATGTACCTTAATACATATTATATATAATGAATCCATAACAGCACAAAACTCTCCAAATATTACATGAACGTTCTAAATGGATACTTTTTCTCAGTGTTGAAATAGCTCAGCTCACCTAAAACAATATCTTGATGTGCAATGATAAAATGCACCAACTCTTAGGAATTTACTTAAATAATTATTTAAGTTAAATTCCTGTAAAAGCCTAACTCTGATTTGGCTTTTAACTAGAATATATTTTAGATATCAAAAACTGATACCCTCCTTTCTCATCATAAACAATATTTTTCCATCAAGAGATACCAATAAAGAAAAATATGTAAGGAATCAAAAATGTGATAGAGAAACCAACCATTCCATAGGTAATATACCGATAGGGAAGTTCAACTTCCATGTGCTGTCTTGCTTTTCGAATATCATCACATGGTTTATTGAAGATTTTACAGGCTAAAGGAATCGTGATCTTTTTCATTATATCTCTGATTACTAGTACAAATGCCATCCCTATGAAGATCCGCAATATGGCTTTTCCAAACAGAGTTACAGTAATGGGGGGCCTAACCAAAGGTAATGCATCCAGAGGAGGATCTAATATCAGACCCATGTTATAGGTAACATGAGATCCACAGGCAATTCCAGCACCACTTCCTAAAATCTCAGCTGTGTCTCCTCGGGATGTACTCCAGGTATCAAGAGTAAAAGAAAAGATCCCCAAGGCTAAATGAAGCCCAATGATGATTAATGGAGCATATTTGTGAGTTTGGTTGAAGTTGTCAATCAGGTCCACAAATGGATAGAAGATAGCTAAGATTACAATGGTATATAGGAATCCAGCAATAATATCCTGGGGAAAGAGAAAAGTAGAGCTGTTTAGTAGAATACTATTTTTGGCATCTAAAATATATATATTTCACATTTCAAATGTTAATAGATATAAATTTTTAAAATGTATCACATTCTCGAAGTAAATTTTACAAACTGGCCTAAAAACTGTTTTAATGACAATAAAAATATTTATTAATAATAATAAAAGAACTGTTTTCATAGTTCTACCCTTTTATAAATTAACTTGCAATGTAATTTAAAAGTATATATATATTAAATTTAAGTAAATACATGTGTATATATGTATATGTGTGTATGTGTGTGTACATATACATACATATAAATATATATATATGTGTATATATATATATATATATATATATTTATTTATTTATTTATTTATTTTTAATATATCACAAATTTACATTCAGATCCCGAACAATTAACTATGCTTAAATTATGAAGTTTTGATTTCTGGGAAGAGTATACGTATTTTATAAAGAATCCATCTTCATTTTCATGATTTCAATATATAATTATTTCCATAATTAAAGAAGATACAAAGCCTGGGTAGTTTCCTTTTCTCATTCATTCATTCTTTCATTAATTTACTGAACAAATACTTGTTAAGTACCCACGTATGCCTGGCACTATTTTAAGGACTGAGGATACATTGCTTAATAAATGACAAAATTCCTGCTGTCATAAAGCTGATATTTTAGTGGGGAAGATGGACAATAACCCTTTAAGTAAAAAGTAGATAAATATTGTAATTTCAGATAGTTGTGTTATGCAGAAAATTGAAAAAGGACAGAGGGATAACATGATGAAAGGCCGTATTGGAGTGATGAGGGAAACCTGTGTGAGGAGTTGACACTTGAGCAGAGACCTGATTCCAAAAACAAGTCAGTCCTATCTTTAGATTTAAAGAAAAGTATTCCATGTAGAAGGAATATTAAGTGTAGTGTCAAGGGCTTGAGGCAGAAAAGAACCTAGTGAACGCAAGGAACTGAGAGAAATCCAGTGGGGCTCAAATAGTGAGCAAAGGAAAGAGACAGGCAGAGGCCAAATCATGAAGGGCCCTTGTAGTCTAGGCAAGGAGTTTAAATTTTATTTCAAAAGTGATAGGGAACCATTGAAAGATTCCAAAGTAAGAGTGTAACATTCCATCTGCTGTGTATAGAATGAATTATAGAGGAAAAGTATGGAATGGACAGGAGACCACTGGACACACTGGTGGGAGGCTACTGCAGTGGTTCACTCTAGACATGGTCCATAGCTACATGAAGAGAAATACACAGATGGATTTGTAAACTATTTTAAAATTAGAGCTGACACTTCAACCTGGTGATAGATTAAATGTGGGAGAGAAGCAGAAGGGATCAAAGATGATTCTTCGCTTTAGGCATGAACAATTGGGTAGGTGATAATGGTTTACTGGAGGAAATAAAACTATTTATTGTTAAGAACTTTCCTTTCTGAATCATTCCTGACATGAACAAAAACGTTTCAGAATTTCCATCTTAAAACAAACAAAACAAAAACCTATGGGATCTACTCTCTGTTACTGAAAATTTTATCAAGAGTTGCATATATTCACTGCCTCCACTTCCTCACCTCTTTTTTCCCCCCTAAACTCATCACTGCACTGACACCACTCTTTTCATACTAGTTGTCTTTACGATGCCAATAACAATGGTCACTCAACATCATTCAACACAGTTAAGGGGACTAGTTGCTTAAGGTTTTCCTGTCTGAAATTTTCTACTATGTAATATTTGGTACACATAAAAAGACATGTGGTGTGCATATGAATTTAAAAAATTAATATTTATGAAATCACTGCCCAAAAAAGAACTATATTACCAGTACTCTGAATCTACTGGTGTGCTATCTTCCAATTTTATCACTCTGCATTCTCCATTATATACTTTTTTTGGCTCAATAAATATCTGTTTTTAAAAACTGTTTTATCACATATCTCCAAACAAAATATTACCTACTTTTGCTTCTTTCTGAGCTTTATAAAAAATGTTATCATACAGTATGGAGTCTCCTTTGATTTGCTTTTTAAACTAAACATTAAGTTTTAAGATTCATTCGTTGTATTTAGTTGTAGAGCATTCACTTTCACAACTGTGTAATATTTTACTGTGTTTACACAATTTACCCATTTCCCCACTAATGGTCATTTACGTTGTTTTCAGGTTTCGGATTAATTCATTGGTTATGGTTGAACTTGAATGCTTTCTTAATTGGTATCTATTCTTAAGCCGACCAGGAATATTATTGACAATGCTACTATATTCTTTCTTTTGATGTTCCCTGGGGTGGGTCTATGAGTTTCTTGTAGGAATGGAATGGCAGACTCATAGGATATATGCATGTTCAATTTTACAAGACAATAAAAAATTTCTAAAATGTTTGTAGAAGTTTATTTCTCATCAGTTGTTGTATTTTCCTGATTATTATTTTTTTCATAAATTTATGGGCTATTTCTTTTCTATGCAATGTATATTTGCGTCATTTGGGCAACTCTTCTTTTGGATTTTCTTCTTGCTGATTTACATGATTTCTTTATACAGTCTTCATATAAATCCTTTATCAATAAAATCTATCAATAATATGTGTTATAAACATCTTTTTGGAACTGGTGGCTTGCATTTTAATTTTCTTTTTGGCATCTTTTGATGAATGTAAGTTCTAAATTTTAATGTAGTCATATTTATCAGTATTTCTCGTTTAAAAAAGTCTTTCCTGTTGCAAGATCATAAAGGAATATTATTCAAAATGTTTTTTAAGTTTGCCTTTTACATTAAGACTGCAGTGTACACCAAATTCCTGCCATTGTTCTCACTGTGCAGTAGCAGTTCAATAAAACCTTTGTCATCGATTGGCAGAATCAACAGTACAATGCTTGAAACATTGTTCTAAACAATATTCAATTCCAAACTATGGAATATAAAAACGGCTACAGAAGATACAGACAGTTACTAAACAGACTAAGAATTGAATATTCAACTAAAAATTTTTGAGGAAATAGGTTGTTTTGTTCACCACCATCTTTTTAATTAGTTTAGTATATAGTAGACGCTCAAATATATGTTGAATGGATGAATGAATGAATGAATGAATAAACAAAGCCTTTATAGGAATTTATCCATTTTAATAAACTCGACTGAGTTATTTGTAAATGCATATCTTTACTGTTTCTCAACAATTACTGTATTATAGGTATTAGAAAAACATTTAAAATTTTTATTTCTACATAAAACAAGTTTTTACTGATATTTTCCTATTCTACAATATGAAGTGAGATTATTTAAAATTGTAGTTGTTTTATATGACTCCTTTTATAGTAGGTAGGAAAGATATAATTAACAAAATGTCTCGGAAAGTATCAACTAAGGCAATAAATACCACTTGTGTACTCAAAGTTCTTAGTACATATGAAGCATTTCATAGCTGGCTTCTGCCTATCATTAAACTTCAATGCCAGATCCCACAATGAATTTGTAGACTCTATTTCCTCTCATTTTGGAATTACATTTCCCACCTATATTTTAGGCAAACTATTACGTATCTTTTAAAATTCTGCTCAGGCATCTACCTCCTTCATAAACTTTCTTCTCCTACCCCATAATAAGGAACGTCCTTCTCTTTGCTTCCTTACCATCTTCTACATACCTGCAACAACAGTTATCACATCATTTTCCATTTCTTTGCCTGTTTATTTCTCCCCAAGACCAAAGGTTCACAACTCTTGCTCCCCCATCAAAACCACTCAGGGAACTTTATAAAAATATTGGTGCCTAGGCCAATCCTAAGAATTACTGATTTAATTCAATGAAGTGGGAGTGGGGCATCAGTATTTTTTTTTTTTTACAAAAAAGCTACCCAGTGATTCTTTTGTTTAGCCCCAGTTGAGAACTACTGCGTTACATATTTATATTACATACTAATATTTAGACTGATTTCTCAAAGGCAAAGACTTTATCTTGTTTATATATATATATATATATATATCTCCAGTGCCTAGCACACAGTAAGCAGGCAATAAATATTTGGTTAGTTAAATTAAGACAGTTAAAGTAATTCTTTAGACTCATCACATTTTGAGTGACAAGAACTCTGTATGAGAAATAGATGAAACATAATTTCAACTTAGACTAAAGACCTTTTCAGGGAATAGTAATAATTTGTGTACTAAAAACACTGCTGTAAGACTACATTTATTGTCACATTTAATCCTTACAACCACCCTGATATGGCTTGCCTGGGACAATCTCATTTTGCTGTTGTCCCCAAAGTAAATATTAAAAGTTCCCCATTTATCCCTTTAAAAGTGTCCAAATTTGATGAAAATTTATGGTTATTTTAATTAACCAGTTTTTAAATAAAGAAAACTAGCCTAAAGTCACACAGCTAGTTATTTAATCTCGTAGACTGAAAGCGCTCAATACATCTGTTGGCTAAAAAAAGAAAAAGAATATTCTCAACACTAGGAATTAAATATTGGGTGTGAAGAGAAACTAAATTTTCAAAAATTTTTTTGAACATGAGGTCTTCCCCAAAAACTCACTGATATACACTAAAAGTTACCTAAGAATTTTGGTTAATTGAATTTTACAGCAATTACTCAAAGATCCAACAAGTACCCAAACCGACCATAGTTTTGAATATGGAGATTGTAAATTATGTGACTGTCAAACTCTATTCTTCATATTTCAGATCCCCAATTGCCAAATAATTTCAGTTTATGAGGTTATGCTTCTTTTGCTATCTTACCCCTTCTTCCCTAATTTGTAATTAAAGGCACAGGTCTTGGGGAATAAGCACAGGACAGTAGCTGTTGCTTCATTTTTTTATTTAAATTTCATGACTGATTCAAAATTTTAAGTTTTATGCTAATGTGGAAATGTTTTGAGCCTTATAATTCTCAGAATGTGTACCAAGTTAGATATTTTAATTAAATGACATTTGATGAGTTATTTATATAAAACCATATATATTTACTTTAAGGTTAAATGAAAGCAGGGTTAATAGCTCTGCGATCGGCTATTTTTAAAATTACAGTTCTTTTATATTATAGATGTAAGTACATGTTCATTCCTATAAAATGTTTTTTATGATACCTTAAGACTCATATCAATTATACTTCTGGAAATACATTTCAGTATGACATAAAAATCCAATATTTGGTGTCCTCTACTTTTTTTGTGTATCTCCAAGAATATTAGATTGCTACAAGACTATACAAATCTGCTTCCTTTTTTGATTGAGTCATTGTTTATGATATTACCCAGGATAGTAAGGGCATTTTGAACCTCCATGCAACAAAACCAGAAAGAAGGAAGGACTGAGTTCAGGATATAACTATGGTGGCTATCGCTGTGATATTAATGTCTAACTAAATGCTTTTAAGCATCACACCACAAAGTGTGCAGTGAAGAAAATTAGTGTTAAAAACATAACTCAACGTAGCAAATTTTCCAAAAAGAAACTTGGCAATTTTAGAAACTTATTATAATTTTATGCCCTTAAGGTTAATTGACAATTATGCATTTAAGTGGATTATTCAGGGTTATCATCAAATTTCTGGTAGAGAATATCAAATACCTTAAATTTAATAAAAATTTATTATGTATTAAATTTGGAATTTTCTCCTTTTCATTTTTCCTGATGAGGAAATAAAACAAGAGAGTCTAATCATTCATTAGTTGTGACTAGAATTTAGAACTCTGCTTGTCTCCTAGTGTTTTTTTGTTTTTTGTTTCTGTTTTGTTTTAGTTATATTTCAGGTGTCAAGCTTCTAATTTTTAATATGCCACTGATACAAAGAGGGTTTCTAACAACAAAATGTATTGTTGGAATGGATTGTGTTTGATCATCTTCTTTACGACAAAAATTTCAACATCCATCCTTAATAATAAAATTCAAATGTAATACATACTAACTATAAAAAAAAAACAAGAAAATACAGATAAACATTAACAGTTATTATCCAGAAATAACCAATATTAAAACTTAGTGTTAACTGTTCTAGATCTTTCTCTGAAACATGTTTTTAGGGGTTTTTTGCTTTTTTTGGCTTGGTTGTTTTTATTTTTATTTCTTGTTGTAAAAAAGGGTTAGAGACAGACACTACTTTACAATCTCATAATACCTTTCTAAAAAGCTTTTCCATATATAGACATATAAAATGTTAGTAATATTTGGGGTAAATGTAATTACAACATATTCATAATTTTATTAATGTAGAAACAAAATAGAAATTTCACAAGTACTCAGTCTAGTAACTTGAAGTGGCTTGTGTTTTAAGAAATTAAATTTTGAGAGCTAGGTTTGATCATAAATGAAGAAAAAAATGGATGTAGTAACTCTCCTTTTCTGCAGATAAAGAAAATTAATTTAGAGAAGTAGGTGGATATTAAAAATAAATGAATCTGTTACTCTTTGTGTTGTAACAACAACAAAGCATGTAGCAAATGCTGAATGAAGTGTTCATTATAAATTATTTAGAACATATTATTAGAACTGAATTCTTAATGTTAATGAAGATATCAACTTACATAATAAGGTATCTAATCACCTATTAGAAACTCCTCGGGCACACAGCCTATAGTTCCATACTAACTTCACAATAAACAGTGAAGATTCAAAATATGATTGAGAAAATAATTCAAACAGCAAGTAATTACTAAAACATCAAAATATAGGAAAAGCAAAAATTGTGGGAATATATTAGACCCAAATGTAAAAAAATGAGTTCATTATGGATATAATTTCATATATCAACTATAAAATAAGAAACAATATATTATTGATGAGGAATAGTTGTGGTTATAACACAGAATCATAATTTACAATCGTTATCTGGTATATACAAAATGAACTAAACTCAGCTTGAATATCTGACCAATCCACTAAATATTTCTCTCTTTTTTAAAGAGCACCATAATTGAATATATATATATTCAATATAATCAGATTCTTATTACTCATGTTATGGTGATAATGAATCTAGGGATAGATAATAGTATTTAATATCTTTTTCCTTCAATAAATATCAAGGATTCATTTATTTTATCACTCAAAGGTGCATAACTATTTTGAAGTTCTTTAGGAGTGACATTGCTAACTTTTGGGAGTAGAAAGGAATAACTCTAACAAGGCACAGAGATGGATAATAATATTTTCTTATGACAAATTAGATTTGATATAAGACTATGAAACTTAATCCCATAAAATTAGTAAAGAAGAGCAAAGAGAGAGAACGGTACATAAATTCACAATTTGTATTAATATAAATAATTATAAAAAGTCAAACACAAATAATTTGCTTATTACAATCATATTTGGGCCTTTGGGAAATTTTATTAGTGAAGGGGTAAGTGCTAGAGGCAAACAATCTAAGTAAGAAATAGGAACCCAGTATTTCCATAGCTATGACAAAACCTAATGAGATATTTTTATAAGCAGAAAATTCTAAAAGTGAAAGTTGTTAAGGACAAGAAAAATTTTATGTAACTTATTAGAAATTTATGGATTCTGTGAATTAGTTCATATTATCTCCACCATTTTCTGATCGTTTATCTAACAATATAATACATAATACGTTTACAGAGTGTGTTAAGAGACACCACACTAGACGCAAGGGATAGAGAGAGAGAAAACAGTTACTTTTCTCACGTTGCTTGTCTATTGTGGGTGACAGATAAGGAAAAAAAGCACTTTCAGTTTAGGGTAAGTGCTATGCCAGAATTATGCTCAAAATGCTCTGGGAGAAGGGTCACCTAACTAATACTAAGAAAGTAAAGATGGGGGCAGCCTGATGGCTCAGTTGGTTAGAGCTCGAGCTCTTAACAACAAGGTTGCCAGTTCAATTCCTGCATGGGATGGTGCGCTGTGCCACCTGCAACTAAAGATTGAATATGGCGACTGGACTTGGAGCTGAGCTGCGTCCTCCACAACTAGATTGAAGGACAGCGACTTGGAGCTGATGGGCCCTGGAGAAACACACTGTTCCCAATATTCCCCAATAAAATTTAAAAAGGAAAAAGAAAGAAAGGAAAGATGGGAAAGGTAGGAAATAAGAGCATTTCTGTGAGTCTTGAAGAACGTATAGGATAGTTAGTTAGGCTAAGGTGAAGGGCATTTCAAGTAGAGATGACAGCAATCCCAAAGGTACACCTTTTGCATTTGAGGAATCATATAATTCAGTATGGCATCATATTTGTGTTTCAGGAAGTATATTATAACAGGAGACTGAACATGGAGCCGTGTCAAACCAGAAGTAGGACTACTGATTAAGAAGCTGTTGAGTAATCTGGTTAATTGATGAAGCCGGCCAGAACTAAAGGAATGTCAATAGGGGTAAAGAGGAAGGGAAGTGAGTATATGTAGCTGAAAACAGTGCAGGGTCCCTATGCTGCTGCTTTTAAAACTGCATTGCATTTTCAAAATAAAATATCTGTTGTGAGCCCTAAAATACTGTTGGGAAAGAAAACTACAGTTTAATAATATAAGTATAAGTGGCACCAGGATAGTTTAAGTGCATTTAAGTTTCTAGTCACTGGGTCTTCATTAATACTAAGTAGAGCTCTCCTTGGTTTCTGCATTTACATTGTTGGTTTTGACTCAGCATTAGGAGAGCCAGAGAAGAGAATGAGAAGGAAAATAAAACTGAGACTGGAAAAAGGGAGAAATGTTATTCTAAGTATAATACTTGGTTATTGTGGGTGCTGGAAACTCTTTCTATGACATACACGATAACTATTTTAAAACTTCACAAAGCATGTTGATTTTTTGCAAAACACAAGATTTATAACTATATTTTCTAAATTATGTTTTATATTACTTTGCAAATGATTAAAAATTATTAATTATTAAAATGCTTGTCAATTTCAGAAAAAAATCAAGCACTATGAACACATTTTCCTTACCAGAATGGAGTGCATTCCCATGTAAATTCTACTTAGGCAAACTAGGGAACACCAGCATGGAATAAGAATCAGTCCATATATAAGAGGATACTAAAGGGGAAAAAAAGTAAAATTAGTTAAATAAATTAGGTTAAATATAAACAAGCAAATTAAAAACAAATCATTATGCTATAAAATTCCACAAAAACAAAAACTATGAGTTTTTATTCTCCATTTTATTCCCAGCACTAACCCTAAGCATGGCACACAGCAGACATTCAAGAAATACTTCATGTATGAACAAGTGAATGAAATCTGATGTTTTTACACTCTTCTTTGTTGGAACTGGCTCATTTTTGCTTCTACAGTAAAGATTCAACCACCAGCATGTTATAGAAGAATAAAAACAGGTAGCAGACATACTTTTCACATGGCTCAAAAATGAGAGTGCCTCGGGAATATTGCCTGAATCTGGGCATGTACGGGTCCGCACTTCCCTAGGGAGGCGGACAGCATTATCTCGCTCTCACTCCCATTGGTAACTGCTATCTGCAATTTCTATTGACATTTCGCCATCTTGTATTCAATATTCAACACCTTGTAACTTGTTTTCCACTTCTGGCCCTCAACTAAAATTTTAAATTTAAGTATTTAATAAGTATTTCTTATTGAGAAACTTAAGTATTTAATAAGTATTTCTTATTGAGAAAATATTTGATAGGATACCGGAGAAGGTCATAAAAAAGAAACAAAATGTAGACAACTCTTGGTATCAACGGCACTGGTTTAGGAGTTGGCTTTGACTCTCCTGGGATTAGAGGAGAGGAAGAACGAGTAGACTTGCAAGATGGTAAGTTTGTAAAGAAGGGGGGGGGGAGGCACATTTGAAGCAATTTATGACTCATTATTTCAAATTTCTCAAGAATTTGAAGACAAGATGGTTTAACTCAGTAGGAATTCAAGGTGGTTCAATAAGAAGTGAGGTTGAAAGAAGGGAGTTAAGTAGGGTTGTAAGAATGGTAAAGATTTAGAACATAGTTGTTTTGATTTGACTTTTCTACTGCATTTAATATGGCCCACAACTTTCTTCTTGAAACTCCAAATACCCTTGATTTTTATAGCATCACACTCTCCTGGTTCCCCTTTAACTATATATTTTTTTCTGAGTTTCCCACAAGAGACTGTATCTTCCTCTGCTTGCCCTTTAAACATTGGTATAAGTAAGAATTCAGCCCTTACTAGTTTTTTGCAGCCTCACCTTTCCTATTTTTTCCTCTACTTAGCATGACGAAGACCTATCCATTTCCCTAGGTTTAATAACCACACAGCCAACTACTGCACATATCTCCACCTTGAGGTCCCTATGGAGTTAAACCCCAAATACCTCAAACCAAACTCATCACCCTCCCAATCAAACTTGTGCCTCCTCTCATATTCCCTATTTCATTTGGAAACATAATACATGTAATAATCTAAATGATAAATATGAATTATCTTTGATTTCTTCCTTATCCCTCATATTCAACCAATAACCAAGTCTTGCTGATTTTATCTTCTAAATATTTCTTGATTCTGTCATCTCTTCTCCATCCGACGTACACTGCCCTTGTTCAGATCCTCTTTTCTAAGCTCCACCTATTTTTCTAGCCATTTTTCCATATGCACGAGAAACTTGGTAATGAGGCAAACAGATGCGTAACCATATAATGAGGTAAGTGCTATCATATTAGCATACTGAAAGTTCAGAGGGTGTCTAAGGAATGAGCATTTAACTTAGTTTAAAGATGTAAACAAAGACTCATAGATTAAGTAAAATTCAAGTTGTCCTGAAAGATGAGTAGGATTTAGTCTTTAGAGAAAAGGAGTGTGTACAGGGAAAAAAAAAGAAAAAAAAAAAAAAGGGGGTAGAGGACATTCCAAACAGCAGGAAGGAACACCGTGAGCAAAGGCTTGTGTACAAGACACTGTCAGTAGTGTGGTTTTCTGGTAGAATAAGCTTACGTTCTTGGTGGGGGGAAGCACCAAATAGTAGACATAAGATATGTAAATTATACATACGTATATAAATAATATAAAATACATAAATCATACAATAAAACATGGTAAAAAGTTTGGAGAAAGAAAGAGAACAGGTGTTGAAAAAATATCAAGTATTCCTTCTGTTTCTCCTACATCTTCAGTTTACCTGCAGCTAGATTGGGACCAGGTGACTAGTTTTGACCAATAAGCTGAGGAAAAAAGTGACTTATGCCACTTTCAATCATTCTATGAACTCTCTTTTCCCCACAGATGTGATCCTGGAAGGCACATGTTGAGATTCATCAGAAGATGGGGAAACTTCCGTCAGCCTGGTTCCTGAGGTTCTAAGTAGAACAAAGTTGTGGGATAACTCATAATGAATATGTAACACAATGAGAAATAAACTTTTGTTGTTAGCTGAGATTTGGGGGTTAAGTCATTCCCAGAGCATAAACAAGTCTATCATAATTAAAACAGTAACAGAAATAGCATCAGGAGTTTGGGAATATGCATGGGGCAGGTTAAAGTATTAAATAAACGATAGTCAATGTGGACTTTATTTAGAAGCTGATTTGAGGCAAGACTGGATGGAGATAAGATAATTAGCCAAGCAGATATCCAAGGGAAGAACATACACCAGGCAAGGGGGTCAGGTACAGCAAAGTCTCTAATGAGGAAATGTGACCTGGCAAGGAGGCCAGTGTGGCTGGAGCAGAGGGGGAGAGGAGAGAGAAGTAATGAGGGCTAGAGCAAGCAGAACTGAGGCCACTGTAAGAAATTTGACTTTTATTGTGAATCAAAGGGGGAGTCATTGAAGGGTTTTGAACAGAGTAGTGTCATGATGGCTGCTATGTTGAGATTAGACAATAAGGGATCAAGGGTGGAAACAGGGAAACCAGTCAAAAGGCTGTTGATATAACCTAGGTGAGAGATGACAGTGGCTTCAGTCTCTCTATCAGGCACTCAGACCTTTTAAATTTTTCTGTTAATTTTTTTAAAAAATTGTTAATTGCAAGGAGAGCCAAATAAGTAAACAATAACCAAGAAATTCTCCTATGCTAGCCTCTTTTTTTTTCTTTCACTTAGACCCTATAAGGAAAAACGTACAGTTATTGATGGGAACTATTTATACACAAAAGATTGAAGAAAAATTCGTTTATAAAGTCTCAAAAGCTATGGCTGATGGTGGGGCAAAGGGAGAGTTTTTGAGTAGGGACAATGAAACAGAATTTAACTTAACTCAAACCACATCTATTCAGGTTTAAATAGGAGAGTTGGGAATGCAATCGAGTTAGAGGCAGAGGCTAAGGAAGAAGCTATGAGCCTTTTTATTTTCCTTTTCCCTATTCTAGAGCACCCTTAGACTTCACTGGGGATAGGTTAACTAGTTGGGAAAAGAATAATTCACTTTTATTCTTATTGATTGGTTGATGTTTTCAGCTATTAGTCTCTTCCTTCAGAGTATTTTTCCTAGATTTTCTTTTTCTGGGAAGAAACACATTTGGGGGAATACCTCATCCAATTCTGACGATATGTGACTTTAATATTTACTCCCCACTGAATAAAAGAATTCTGAATCACAAAGTATCAAAGCAAAGAAGCATTTCATCAGTTAACTTTAAGCAGATTTTTAAAACCCATAAATTTTAATACTAAAGGAAATAAACTAGATCTAAAGTGAGATCCTGTGGGGAGAGGAAGAATTATGCATAATAACCAATTCACCTGGCATATTTATTTATATTTAAGAATATCCAAACTGCATTTATCTTTAATTTTATATTAAACTCTCTCTAAAATCAAATTTAGGACCACTATCCTCATTTAGATGTAACTGGAAGGAAAATAGATTTATGCAGAATTATCCTTTCCTAAGAAATAATAGAATTTGGTGATGAAAGGAGAACTGACTCTGGGTGGTGAACACACAATGGGATTTATAGATGATGTAATACAGAATTGTACACCTGAAATCTATGTAATTTTACTAACAATTGTCACCCCAATAAAAAAAATGTTATAAGCCAAAAACCAAACAAAAAAAGAAATAATACAATTTATTACAAATACATAAAATATACATAGACTACTCTCCATTTCAGCCATCTTTGTTGGTTCTCCTTTTCTTCACAGCTCCTTAATATCAGTGTACCCAAGGGCTTAGTTGTAAGGGTACTTCATTTCCCAATCTATACTTACTCCCTGAATGATTTCACACAGTTTCAGCAATGACATACAATCTGTATGTTCATAACTCAAATTTCTGTCTCTACCTGAGACCTCTACTGAATCCCAGACTTGTATATCTAACTGCCTACTTGGTATTTCCACTTCAATGTCTAATAGGCATCTCAAATGTAACACGACTAAATCTGAACTCCTCGTTTTTCTTCCATTTCTTCATCTGACAAGCTACTTCTGCCGATATCTTCTTTCCAGTAAACAAATTCTCCATTGTTCCATTCTGAAGGCCAAACATCTTGTTATCTTTGACTTCCTCATTCATATCTATCATCCAATCCATTAACAGTATCAGTTATATCTTCAAAATATACCTTGTTGTTAATTGTATCCCATGGTAATTACAAAGAAAGTATCTAAAAAAACATATACAAAAGGTAATGAGAAGACGATCAAAATGGTATACTATAAGAAAAATCAAACACAAAAAAGCAGTAATGTAGGAAATGAGAAACAAAAAAGGTATAAGACATACAGAAAACAAATAGCAAAAGATGGAGATTTGCAGAATGGATAAGAATACATGACACCAAACTATATGCTGCCTAAAGAGACTCACTTTATATCCAAAGACACAAACTGGTTAAAAGTCAACAACTGGAAAAACACATCCATGCAAACAGTAACCAAATGAGAGATAAGTGGGTTATGTTACTATCAGACAAAATAGACTGTAAGCCCAAAACTGTTACAAAAGAAAGAAGAACAGGATGTATTGATAAAAGGTCAATTCACTGAGGGGATGAAACACTTATAAACACATGTGCACCAAATAACAGAGGTCCAAAATAAATGGAGAAAACATTGACAGAATTGAAGAGAGAAATAGACAGTTCTACAAGCCAGTGTCATCAGCAACGAAAATCTGATCTTCCACAGAGTCCCTTTCCTATGTAAAACTTAGCAAGTATTTAAAAAATTCTCCAGCAGTCTCTTGATCTTACCTCAAGATCAGTGCAAGTGTAACATTTTTCATGCCTTTTGAAAAGTGCAAGCCACCTGAAAAGAGTTTGACCTTTTCCTTACTCTGGGGAACACGACTTTAAATTTCCTTGGCTTTCAGCGTCACGATAATGCTGTCCACTCTGCTTCCTTTCTTCGTAAAGTGACTGTCATCTCAATGAACCCACAAATTTAGTCATTTTTTCATCTTTTCCATAGCTTCATCATACACTACTGATACTCCTTTGGCACTTTCCTTCCATACAAATTGGTGAATTTCCTCTTCCTTTTTCTGGACACACTGTATTATTGATTCATTAACACTGAACTCAAGGTCAACAGAACTATAACTGCTGCCTGAATAAATCTTATCTAACACACGTATACTTTCTTTGTAAAGCATATCACAGCCTTCTCGTGCCTAGGAACACTAGGCAGCACTGCAGCACTGTGCTTGGGAATCATTTTAAACAGTGAAACCACCAACAAAGAGCACAACAATGTGCAAAACAGGACACTAAATCGACTGTGAAAGAGTCTTTTGTTTACAGTGTAATAGCTGAAACAAGAAAGCAGAGCACTGCCTTGTTCAACTTTGGCTGGGAACATGTACACCAGGTGACTCAAACTTGTCACCAGTCTGCACATGTCTATATGCATGTATTAATTTGGGGGTTACACATAAATTCCAATGAGTAGGTAAATTTACAAATATGCAATCCACAAATAATGACAATCAACTGTACGTAGAAATTAAATTACTCTTAAATAACTATGGGCCAAAGAAGAAATCACAAATCCCTAAGAACTACTTAGAGACAAATAAAAACAAAAACACAATGTACCAAAAATTATATAATGCAGTGAAAGCAGCACTCAGAGGGAAGTGGAGAGCAGTGGATACCTACATTAAAAAGAACAAATGTCTCAAATTAGTCACAGCACTACACCTTAAGGACTAGAAAAAGAGAAGAAAACTAAGTGAAAAGCTAGCAGTACTAGGGAAATAATACAATGATTAGAGTGGGAAAAAAATGAAATAGAGAATAGAAAAAATAATAAAGAAAATCAACAAAACCAAAAGTTGTTTCTTTGAAAAGATCAACAAAATTGGCTGTCGGGTTTCAGCTGGTGAGCAGCCATGAGGTACTTACTCGAAGAGGATTCCAAACGCAACGGCAAGTGAAAATGTTGCATCTCTTCCCCCAGGTTAATCTCAGTAACCCCCGAGTTTTCCTTGACACCAACATCAGGAGGCGAGCAAGTTGGTTGAACTGTCTTATAATTGTTTGCAAATATTATATCCCAAACTGCAGAAAGTTTTCGTGTATTGTGTACAGGAGAAAAAGGCATTGGACCCACCACTGGGAAAACTTTCCATTTCAAAGGATGCCAATTTCATCGAATTATTAAGAAGTTTATGATTCAGCATGGAAAATTCTCAAATCAGAACAGGACAGGTGGAGAAAGTACTTATGATGAAAAATTTAAAGATGAAAATTTATATTATAAGCATGAACAGGAGTATTTATTGAGTATGGCAAAATGCAGGCTGAAATACAAGTGGTTCTCAGTTCTTATCATAACAGTTCCGACTCCTCATTTGGATGGGAAATGTGATATTTGGCCAAGTAATTAAAGGAACGGATGTGGCAAAAATTCTGGAAAATGTAGAAGTGAAAGGTGAAAAAACTGCTAACTTGTGCATTACTGTAGAATGTGGAGAACAGAAGGAAGGGGATGATGGGGAATATTCCAAAAGATGGTTCTGATGACAGTCATCCAGATTTCCTCGAGGATGCATATATAGATTTAAAAGATGTAGATAAAATATTATTAATAACAGAAGACTTAAAAAAAAACATTGGAAATGCATTTTTGCAAATCCCAGAACTGGTAGATGGCCATTAAAAAAATATACAAAAGTTTGAAGTTATATGGAAGGTTCAAAGGCTATTACTGACAAAAGAGATAGATTGAAGCTGCAACCTGTAGCTTTAAGCTGCATGCTGAATACTGGTGCTTGAAAACTGAAGATGTCAAATTGGCAGGGACCAATCGACAGTTGTTTGGAGGCTCTTGAAACAGACCCATCAAATACCAAAGCATACTGTAGAGCTCAAGAATAGCACAGATTAAAAGAATACTATCAAGTACTGGTTGATCTTAAGAAAGCTCAGGAGATAGCACCAGAAGACAAAGCTAGCCAGGCAGAATTGCTGAAAGTCAAACAAAAGATAAAGGCACAGAAAGAGAAAGAGAAGGCAGCGTATGCAAAAATGTTTGCTTAATAAGGAATTCAGTTTTGCTTAAATATTATACATTGATTGTATAAAGGCAGTAAGAAAATGTAAGGGGTTTTTGTCTACTATATATAATCCCTAATATGTTTCTATTGATACTTCAGTTCCTCATTGTTTATAGTTTAGAAATACTGACACGCGTACACTGTTAATAAAAGTGTTACACAATATTTTTTTAAAAATCAAGAAAATTGACAAACTTTTAGCCTGGCTGACTAAAAAGACAGAAGATGTAAATAACTAAAGTCAGAAATGAAAGTGGGGCATTACTATTGATCTTACAGAAATAAAGAGGATTATAAGAAAAAAGTATGAAAATTATATGCCAACAAATTAGATAACCCAGGTGAAATGGACAAATTCTTAGAAACATACAAATTACCAAAACTGACTCAGGAAGAAATATAAAGTCTAAACAGACTTATAACAAGTAAACAATTGAATCAGTAATCAAAAACCTCCAAAGAAAAGCCCAGGTTCAAATTGTTTCACTGATGAATTCCACCAAGCATTTAGGAAGATTTTACATCAGTCTTTCTCAAGTTCCCCCAAAAATAAAAGAGGAGAGAACACTTTCTGACTCATTTGATGAGACTATTATCACCCTATTATCAAAACCAGACAAAGACATGACAAGAAAAAAACTACAGAGGAATATCCCTTGATACCAATGCAAAAATCTCCTAAAAAGCATTAGCAAACCAATCCAACAGCACATTAAAAGTACTATATACCATGACCAAGTGGGTTTTATCCCAGAAATACAAGGCTTGCTCAACAAGAACAAATCATCAATGTAATATACCACATTAAAATAATAAATTAAACAAAAACAAAAACACATGATCATTTCAACTGATGCCAAAAAAAAAAGACAAAATCCAACACTCCTTATGATATTAACATGATAACGGGCATTTATGATACATCTACAGATAACACTATACTCAATGGTGAAAGACTGAAAGGTCCACCGCCTCCATCTCCCAACCTCCAAGATTAGGAAAAAGACAAGAATGTCTACATCTCACCACTGCTACTAACACTGTATATACAGTAAGTTCTAGCCATAGCAATTAGGCAAGAAAAAGAAATAAAAGACATTTAAATCGGAAAGGAAGAAGTGAAATTCTCTCTATTGACAAATGACACGATCTTAAAAATAGAATAATTCCAAAGAATCCACATTCATTTATCTATTACTAGAGTAAATAAATGAATTCAGCAAAATTGCAGGGTACAAGTTCAACACACAAAAGCTCTCTTCCTAGACACCAGCAATAAACAATCTGAAAAGGAAATTAATACAACAATTATAATAGCATCCAAAAGAGTAAAACACCTACTGCGTTTCCCCGAAAATAAGACCGAGCGGACCATCACCTCTAATGTGTCTTTTGGAGCAACAATTAATATAAGATCCAGTATTATATTATATTATATATTATATATTATATTATATAAGACCCGGTCTTATATTATAGTAAAATAATACTGGATCAAAAGACACATTAAAGGCACATTAAAGCTGATGATCCCGCTAGGTCTTATTTTTGGGGAAACATGGTAGGAATAAATTTAACCAAGTAAGTGAAAGATTGGCACACTGAAAACTGCAAAACATTACGAAAAGAAATTAAAGACCCTTATCTTGACATAGGCTATATTCATGCACTTGGATATATTTTATATATATATATTCTGTATATACACATATATTACATATACTTATACATAATATTATTTTAATTACTGTCTATCTCTTTCCTCAAGAATGTAATTTCCATGGGGGCAGGGACCTGAGTCGTTTTGTTCACTGCTGTATTACCAGTGACTACAATAGTGTCTGCACATTGTCAGCAGTCAATAAACTCTGTTGAATGAAATAAACATAGCCTTCCAACACTAAGGGTATCAGTCGTACAGTATCACATTCATGATAAGTTGGGGTTACCAATGATACCGTAGTATCATTCAGTTCCTGGCCTCAAACCTGGGCTGTGTTAACCTTTAGTTCTAAGAGCATCTCTGGCTGGAATCTACCATAATAAATTGCAATCTGAAAATCCTTTTAAATAAACTTAGGAAAGAGAATTTCCAATGCTTGTTTTAGAATAAGCATTAACTTTACAAAGGTACATATTCTGCAGCTTAAGCTATTAAAACTATACTACTAACTTTCTAAAACAAAGTAACCCAAATTGCACAGAAATATAAAACTCACTTCATACAATAGCACATTATGAACTATATTTTCTCTACTAAAAGCAAAACAAACCAAAAACCTTAATCAAAATAGAATGGTACTTCCCACAATGGTAGACTAATGTTGAATAATATATGGGTTCAAATAGGTCAAACAAAAATTGACCCATATACAGTCATTTAATGTATACATCAATGATAAAAATGTGAACTGAAACATTTTCAACTCAATCCATTGTTTTGACCAATTCACATCTGATGTCATATTAGTTACTGTTTCTCTTTTGAATTGTTAAGTCACGAAGTATCAGTTTAACAATAGAACTCATCACGTAAATGTTAATTATAATTTAAATATATTTTATATTACAAAGCATAATAAAGAAAGTACTATTGATTACCATACTAGTTGATGTACCCTTATGATACAAAAATAGGAACTATTTCTCAATTCCTGTACAGGGAAGGGATTTGTGAGGAAAGAAAGAGAAGGGTTATCTGTTTTAACTTATGTATATCATTTTAGAGCTGCAGGCAGACCCCAGCTTTCCCGATAGTTAAGATAAACAAGAAATTCCTGATTCCCTCTGCAGAAACCAGAGTAGACACAAAAGAAACAGTAAATCCAGTCTTCCAGACAGTTTCCAACTCATTAATTCATTCTAATTCCAATCTATCAAAGAATTTTTTTATCTAATTGTCTCTTGGATAATCTAGTCCTGTTTGCTTCATGGCCCCAGAAAACTTCTCTAGTATCTAGTGTGGATTCTGTGGGATTTGGTTTTTAAAAATCCCTATTCAAATCTCCAGGCTTGGGAGCGAATCTAGGCTGGGGCAACAATAGCTCTTAGCACTCTGGGAGAGTAAGTAGAGTAGGAGCAATTAAGTACAGTAATTTTCAAAATGCAAAATAAAACTCAAATTCTGTCTTTTCCACATTGGCAAATTTGGCAATTCTGTAAGAGCCCTAGTTTCTTTTTTTTTTTTTAAAGTCAGAACTAGGAAGACTAGAAAGGACTACTTCTTCCCGCTCTGCCATAGCAATCTAACCAACTTCTTTCACTTCTGATACATCTTTGCTGTACTGTCCTCCATTTCACTCTCACTATCTACCTTTATTCTTACCTAATCCAATCCTTTATTTCTGAGAAATGAAGTGGGTGGATTTTTTTAAAACCAAAATTCAATTCTAGGCAGATGTTTAAAAAAATGAACGTGGATTTGTTCTTTACTGAAATGTTAATAGATTAAATAATGATATTTAACATATAATTTACTCTTACATACCAGGCACTATTCAGAGAGCTTTATAAACATTAGTTCATTTAATCATCAGAACAACTCTTTGGGGTACATATTCTAATTTAAATTAAACTGAGGCAGAGAGGCCCAAGATCAAACAAATATGTATTAAGTTATAGAGCTGAGATTCAAACACTGCAAGTTTGATTCCTGAGTCTGAGCTCTTAACCACTATGTATTATATTGTAATAGCCTATTCTGATGCCTTTTGCAATTTACCAGGCTTGTTACTTTACATTTTTATCACTACACAAATAGGTAATAATTTTAAGTTTGGTAGGAGTTTCTAGTTTCTAGTATCTTTCTTAGAGAATGTTGACCTTTATCTGCTGAATTTATCTCCTCTAATAGGGTTTTTACTTAAATTTAATCTCAAATCCTATTTTAAAAAGATGAAAGAAAAATTTATAAGTCCTTCACATTATTTTCAAAATAATAACTTACCAAACCCAAAACAGATCACAGGACCTCCTAGATGCTTTCAATTTCATACAACCGTCTAATCTTTTCACTGCACATCCTACACTACAGGAACACTTATCTAAATATTTCCTTCAGTTATTCTACCAAACGGTTTTATTCCTACTGATATACTTTCCGTAACTATCACACATAATCAGAATTATTTTTTATATTATGGCATTTTCCATTCACATTCATTGAAGTTAATAAAAGTAAATAAAATGACTTGCAATTAAAGCAATTACAAAAACTTATCTCTAATAGATTTTTAAAATTTCAAAGTAACTTAAATATAACAGGCACCCAGAAAAAAATTATATTTTGAATTTGAGGAATGTATAGTATATATGTAAACAACAGATGACAAGGATAACACATCAATGATACATTTGCCTTGTTCTCATATACTCCTAGTTTAATGAAAACTGATGCAAACTTTCTGGAAAGCATTTTGTTTATATATAAAAGAGCTCAAAATGTTCTAAATGTATATACATTGACCTTGTCATCGCTCTTCTAGAATTCTATACTAAGGATATAGAAATATAGGCAAGGGTTCATATATTAAAATGCTTATCCTATATACACATACATACCACACAACAACGAATAAGTCAATATTTATCTATTAAAATGTAGTAATTTAAAATACGGGTTTTTGGAACTATACAGACCTGGCTTTAGCCATTTACTACATGCATTTATTGGGACTCAAAATAAAAATGTAAATAAGAAATCAACTTAAATCATCTTGAGGAGAAAAAAGACATAAGGATATAGAGTGTCTCACAGAACACTAAGGCAGAATGAAGCTGAGCTTCAAGAAGAAACTGGAACTATAAACTGAACAGTCATAGGATCATCTCTTCTTTTTACATATATGCTTCATTCTTCTTTTTCCGCGGACCAGCTTCTCTACTCTTCAGTCCACAAGGTAGAGGAACATTTCTGAATTTACTTCTTCATTGAGGAAACCTGCCCAAACTCAGTATCTATTCTCAGTTCCTGATGGACAAGACCAGGTAGATAAAACATGGCTGCCCAATAGTTGCGGGAGCTTTTAGCAGGTTGTCAGTGAGGCACATCCTCAAAAGGTGCCTCCTTCTTCGGGTGTGGAACCATGGGCTACTTTCATAACCTCTTGGCACCAGTTTCCTCATCTACAAATGGAGATAATATCTACAGTAAGGATAACCCTACAGTGTAAAAACTATTTTGTAGGAATATAAAAATATTACATTCATTAAGAATGTTTTCTAGGAATTTTTACTGATTGGAAAATTTATGACATATTAGTGTTCTCCAGAGAAATAGAACCAATAAGATGTATCTGTGTGTGTATGTGTGTATGAATGTGTGTGTGTATATATATATGGAGAGAGAGAGAGAGAGAGAGAGAGAGAGAGAGAGAGAGAGGTTTACTGTAAGGAATTGGCTTTATTATTGGATTTAAGAATTGTGGGGGCTGGAGTCCAAAATGTTCAGGGTAGGCCAGCAGGCTGAAGACCCAGAGAAGAGTTAATGTTGTAGCTCAAATCCAAAGGCAGTCTGCTAGCAGAATCCCCTCTTCCTTGGAAGGGACAATCTTTTTTCTCTTAAACCATTCAACTGATCAGATAAAACCCCACCTACATTATGGAAGATAATCTACTTTACTCAAAGTCTACTCATTTAAATGTTAATGTCATGTAAAAAATATCTTCACAGAAAAATCTAGAATGTTTGACCAAAAATCTGGGTACCGTAGCAGAGCCAAGTTAACAAATAAAATTAACCATCACACATAATATTAAATTTTAAAAAAAAAACACCTCATATACAATATGGCCCCAATTATTTTCAAATTCTAAGGAAAAAGTTAGCTCTAGCTTTTTCCTATTCTTTTCACTTCTCTTCAAGCCTTCTGTAAGTTTCTGTATTTATCTTGCTTGTTCTCTTAGCATTTAACAATATTAACTACTTTCCTTTTCTAGAAATCCCCTCTTTCTTTCACTTGTAGTGTCCCTTTATAGTATATTTTTATGATATTGTCCAATCTATACCCCTCTTCTGCATACATCCCCACTTAGACCCAGCAGTGTGGCCCTGGAGACACACTGTGTGATCCTGCTGCGCTCTTGGCCACAACTATTGAATGATGAGGCATGGACAATGGCCCTAGCGAAGCAAAACCATTGGCTGGACTGAGTTTAGATTCTTTTTCCTAATAGTAATTTGAAAGAAAGTCAATCAGTCTCTGTTGTGTGCTTGAATTTGGAAATGTTGTAAAACTAGGGTGAGAGGCATACACATGCCAAAAAGCAGAGAGATAAGAAAGAAGCAGAAATGAGAGATGGGTGGCATGCCTTTAGTTCTGACGGTATTCCAGAGCCTGGCTCCATTCCTTCAGGACGCCTGACAGCACTTTCTTGCCCTTGACTTTCATGAGATACCCTCTCTGGTCTTCAAATAAATTTTGTTGTTGTTGTTTTCTGCTGAATCTAGTTCAAATAGGTTATTTAGAATCCCCGTATATGCGCGCGCGCATGCACACACACACACACACACACACACACACACACACACACACACAGCCTTAGACACACCAGGCTTTCATTGTTTAATTCTTTTCCCAGTTTCTAACATTTTTTCATTACCCACTCTGGACATCTAAGCCTCCAAAGTACTACAATACTAATTGACAGAGGACCAAAACAACTGAGGACATAAACAACTTAAGCAAAGGAACATACTTTTGTTTTCAATTCACAGTAAGGATTTAAAAAAACTATAAAGGTAAAAAAGTTTTGTTTTTTTGTACTGAATTATTAAAGTCAACCATCTATAAATATAGAACTTTTACATAAGGGAGTGTCTTTCAAAATAACTAACCAAAAGTAAACAATTATTCAAATTTAGAAGTTTATTCAAATTTAGAGTGAAAAACATAAAACAAGAAATTTAAACTAATTATATAAGATTAATTCTAAAGTAATTGGTCAGTTTCCACATCAATAAAATGACAGTTTGAAACTAGGTTTTATTTCCAAAGTCCTGTCTAGCTCAAATTCTAAAGTTGTACAATACACAAATTCCTCAAACTTTGAATTAAATATACTAGGTTGTTCAAAAACTATAAGGTAAGCTTATTCTAATAATTCAAATAACCCTGAAATGTTAGAACACTGACAGAAGCATCCTGTAAACAATCCAGCAGTACTGTTTTCAGACTTCCTGTAAGCATTATGTTCTGAATGAATGATGAGCAAAAAATAACTATTTTCTCTTACTTAGACTGCTAAAATTAATAGCATGCAATATAGCTACTCATTGAGAAGTTATAAAAAGGCCTATAGTTACAGAATCCTGAAAATCTCAAGAACATAAGAACATAAGAGAAACATCATTAGCTAACCAGTAAATATCATACCAAACATATCTGAACAACAACCTCAAATTCTGAAATATTTAGATTCAATAAAATTTGAGATATTTATCTCTTATGCAAAACAGGCAGCACTACTTTACAATCTGAGTTTCACTGTAAATCTCCTTTGGTTAAATAGGAAAAAAAAACACCTGTCCATGGTACTCTTCACTAATAATTCTGTCATTCTTACTATGCACATTACATATTTTCCATGTTAAAGTAAGAGAGATGCACTGCACAGAAGTGTCCATGAGAACAAGATTTTATCTATACTGAAACTAAATCTGGGAGAAGTAAGCTTATCAAAATGGAGTTTTCTACAAATGTTTATTGAACAATGTAAGGTGATTTTATGCTGTAGCGGAGGAAAAATGACAAAGTCTGATTCCTTACGTTCCCCATAATTATTATCTTTATTCTTAAATTAAGGGACCAATTTGCAGGATGAACAAATCTCCTTAACAATTTAAAAGACAGATAAAACAAGACAGCAATCTAAGAATACATTTTGCTTCTATAAGAAAGAGAATTAGTTTTTAAACTTAATTTATGGACCATGAAAAACTGGCAAAATTTAAAATGTTTACCATTAAAAACTCATCCCAAATTGCCAGGCTGACCCTGCTGTCATACTTGCCATTTTTACAAACCCACTAATATGATCAAGAACCCTATTAAGAATAAAACCAAGCATTTTTAAAGCTCAAATGCTGTAGCTCAACAGCTACAAATAAAATGCTATAGCTCAATAGCTGTTACTACAGATCAGTAATCCAGAAGATAAATTTTGCACCTATCAGCAAATTAGCAACCACACACCCTTTAAAAAGAGAACTCAGGCTGTTCTCCATTAACTTCCATAAAGGGTGGCTGTGGTTTAAAATTCATCACTTCTTTGCCTGGACCTTCCATGTTTGTTTTGGTATTATATTATACTACTGTTTTATAAACACTGTCTCAGAGTAAACTTAATGAATTTACCTAAACCTGAAACAACCAGTGTAGGGGGAAGGCTCCACACACTGTGGTGAAAATGAGTCTTAGTTACCTAACAACTCATTATAAGGACATTATAATTAATCACAATTCTATTCGGTACATCACAAGAATTAAAACCGTTTAAAAACTCAACCAAAGCCCAGTGATGATATATTACTTCACGAAGTTTTCCCTTTGGGTTCTAAGAAAGGCATGACTATTACAATATAGTTTGAGGGCTAAATCTGTTTACCCAATCGCTGAAATTTTTAAAACCTAGAAAGGAAAGGGCCTGTTTGCGGGCACGGTGAGAACCTGCGGAAAGAGAAGTTTGGGAGCGGAACGGCCAAATCAAGATAATCGTGCAGAGCAAAGAGAACTCCGAGTTCTGTAACTCCCCCAGGCGACCAGAGGGACCCTTACCTGCCAGCGGCCGTAGGTGAGGAGGACCATGGAAATGGGGATGGCGGTGCCGGACATGGCATGGGTAGAGGGCATGCTGTACTCGGAGTTGTAGAAGACCTCCAACTTGATCACGGGCGGCGAGGCGGGCCGCGGCCAGCGGATGATGTCCTTGGTGCACTGGCCCAGGTACATGACCAGCACCCAGATGACCACGAGCCTCCGGCCGACCAGGGCGTCCAGATTCCATATCCAGAAGGGGAAGAACAGAATGTAAAAGAGTTCGTTGCCCAGCTCCGTGCCGAAGCAGAACAGGTAGTAGAGCGGCCAGTTGCTCACGTGGGCCAGCTCGCCCTCCTCGTTCGTCAGCGAGTTTCGGCGCAGGGCGCCCGCCCGCCGCGGCGAGGCCGGGCCCGGCTCGGACGCCAGCCCGTTCCGCACGCCGTTGAGGGCGCCGCCGCCGCCCGGCTTGGCGGGACACTGATTGCGGTCGCTTCCGGGGGTCCGGGGACCTCCGCACTCCTCCGGCTGCGGTTCTCGACGCCGACAGTCTCTGGAGAGCGGCGCTTCCTCCTCCTCATCCTCCCTCAAGTCGGCGGAGGCCACGGCGGAGCGGCTCAGCGGTGCTTCCACCCCGCACAGCCGCTGGAAACGGGCCACTTTCTGCGGCTCCTGCAGACGACCAGCCAGCAGCGCCAGGCTCTGCCTTAGCGACATGATAACGGGACCCGCACGTCCTACGAACCAGAGGACGGCAGCGGGAGGGCGGGCCGGTCCTCGGTGGAGCCCCCAAACGTTCCCGCGCGCCTGGCCAGTGGCAGCAGCAGCAGCAGCACCTCCCTCCACCGGCTGGGCTCTGCCGGGTGACGGCTCCACAGGCCGCAGTACTCGCCGCGCGCTCCCGTCCCGCGCGCCCCTCCCTCGCCGGCGCGCGCTCCGCCACGGTCCGCCGCCTCCACGCGCCGGCGCGCGCCGCGCCCCGCCCCCACTGCCGCTCTGGGAGGGTCCCTGCTGCGCGGGTCGGCCCCGAGCGCATCCGGCGGCATCTGGGTGTTAAAAGAGGGCCCCACCGCAGCCTTGAGGATCGTCTTAGTACCCACCAGGCGTCGCGGCAATCGGCGTGCGGGAGGTTGCGCGTCTCCGGTCTCCAACTTCAGCCTTCCTTCCCTGCAGGCTGGTGTTGCCGGGCTTTCCTCTGTAGAACGTTGGCTCAGAGAGGCCACGGTCCTGATGCTAGCTAGCTTCGCCGGTGCCAGTGGCCAAGCACCCGGACATCCTGCTGGCACAGAATCAAATGGTGAATGGTGAATGAAGCGAAGTAAGCACCACGCTCCCGGAATCGTTCGACTCAAGTAATCACAAGTAATTACAAAGCTGTCTCTGACAGTTGCTGTTCTGAAAGCCACGTGCCAGTTGACCAGTGGTGGCAAGACTAGATGTAGATTCCTGGACAATACTGTGTCATTGATCAAATATTTCGTTATAAGTTAAGAGATCCCAGTTATTTTTGACTTACGTGTAGAATTTCCTTTTAATAAATTCTAAGCTGGGAGGCTGGCACTGAAGCAACTGATGGCTGAGTACAGTGCATAGATTTTTGAAGTTTGATAAGGTTGATTTAGAGACTTAACGTTCCATGTCTCGTAAGTTACAAACTTGACTTCTAGAAAAAATAGTTTTTATTAGAAGGTCTCAGAACTCTAATTCCAGTAAGTTATTTGGGGTAAGGTGAATGTCTATACTTAAAGAATTTGAATCTCTTCCAAGAAAGAGGCTGGAGAATTCCCCTGCCCTTACTTATTAGAAAGATTTCCTGCTTTTCCAGGGAGAGTTATTCTCCTCCTCCCACTCTACTTGCTAGGCTGTGACCATCCCTGCCCTCAAGTTGCTCACAGTATAAATGGGGACAGAATAGGCCCACCTCTAGAGTACAGAACAGATGGAAAGTGCTAAAACAGAGACATAAGGTGCTCTAGAAAGAAGAAACAAGATGACTAAGGACAGCAGAAAAGGTGTTAGGTGATTCTGTTGAGCTGGACAGTAATTGAAAGCAAGATGTCAATAGATGGAGAAGCATCTTAGGAAGAGAGAAAATGAATAAAGACAGGGATGGAAATGTGTAAAAGTGTATTTGATAAACAATAGTTCATAGAGTACAGAGTAGGAAATTTAAGTGATTGGAATGGGGTTAGAAAGGGAAGATACAATCACATTGTTAAGGCCTTGAATCCAAAGCTGGGGATTTTATTTTGTAGTCAGTAGGGAGTTTATACAAGGCTTTCTTTCTTTCTTTTTAATTGGGGAAGGGGAACAGAACTTTATTGGGGAACAGTGTGTTCTTCCGGGACTTTTCCAAGTCAAGTGTTGTCCTTTCGATCTTAGTTGCAGAGGGCGCAGCCCACCATCCCTTGTGGGGGACCAACCGACAACCTGTGGTTGAGAGCCCACACTCCAACCAACTGAGCCATTTGGCACTGGCCCAAGTGGGAATTGAGCTGGCAGCCTTTGGCATTAGGAGCACGGAGCTCCAACCGCCTGAGCCACCGGGCGGGCCCGTACAAGGCTTTTAAGAAAGGGAGTGACAACATCAGAACTGCATTAGAAAGATAACTGAGAAGGAAATAAAACATGAATTGCCAGCCATCAGAGACCAAAGGCCAGGTAAATAATTAGAAGATGATTGCAGTAATCAGGTGAGAGAGAGAGAGGGCCTGAACTAGAGCTGTAGTTCTGAGCCCTGGGAGGAAAGATAGATTTGAGCACGATTTTAGAACTAGGAAAATAAAGTGTTTCTTTTGAATTCACAGGTCTGCAGCCAAATAGGTTTGCAATATATACCTATATGCAATCATTATGCTGTATGCCTTAAACTAATACATTATTCTATTACTTAAGAAAATGATAATATTCATTTTTAAACTGAATATTCATTAATATCCATTTATTTTCTTTTGCCTACCTGGAACCCAATTTAATTTTTTGTTTGTTAAGCTACAAAATTTGTACTTCCAAACTGCTTACCATAAATTATGACTATTACTGAAATATTTTTGACATGTAGGTGTCAGTACATAGCACATTATGGACATCAATAATGGTAATTATGAATTTGTTATTTTTGAATGATTAAACCTGTGTTTATTAAATTCTTACATAAATACCTAAGGATTTTTTTTCTGTTTAAATGTTTCTTTTTATTAATTTCAGGTGTACAAAACAACATAGTTATTAGACATTTATACACCTTACAAAGTGGTAACCCCAACAAGTCTTCTATCCACCTGACACCATACATAGCTATTATAATATCATTGACTATGTTCCCTATACTGTACTTACATTCTGTGATATTTTTTAAATTCTAGTTGACATTCAATATTATTTTATATTAGTTTCAGGTGTATAGCATGGTGGTTAGGCATTTATATAATTTATGAAGTAATCCCCCTGGTAAGTCTAGTACCCATCTGACACTATACATTTATAACTAATGATTTTATCCTGCATTTTTGATTAGTTATATTTCTCAAAAGTAGGATGTCCTCTGAATTCTCAAAAAGATGCCTACCATAGCACAAATGTAAATAAAATGTGATACACATAAAGCTTTATAATTAATAGTTCATGAATTTTCTGTCCTCTATGTTTTCTCTGCACCAACCTTCCAATCACTTCCCAAATAGTCTTTAAAGAAAAATATCTTTACAGAAAAATGGTCTGAGAGTATTCCAGGCAACAAAATAAATGGTCTCGCACCCACTTTATGTTTAGCTCATGTAGGCTGAGATGACCAAGGAATTCTTCTCTTAACATATAGATTATTTATACTCAGTTTTAATTTACCCCATCTCTGTAGTACTTTTTTGAAACCATTTTTTGCTTCCTAAGATTGCCCCTTTTTGTTACTTCTATCTCTCCAGCTCTACTTTTCTTATTTTTAAAATCTGATTCATGACTTTCCCCAATAAAGTCCTGTTCCCCTTCCCCAATAAAATCTTAAAAAAATAAAATAAAATAAAATAAAATCTGATTCATGACTTTTTTTCCCCAGAAATGATTGGAAATACAGATGTATACCCAATATAGAAGATTTTTTTTTTTTGAGTTCAGAACTTGAAGTCTCCAACCACATCTGCTCATTCATCATTCCAGAATTTTGGTAGGTCTTGATTTGCCCCTAATATTTTTATAGTTGTAATATACTAAATTCTCCATTAATCAAAGTGGTTAACTTAATTTTCTAGAGAACATAAAGTGTTTTTATAAACTTTAGCTTTTGGTGAACATATTCATAAGATGTTTGGAATATTTTCAAATGTATATTTTTGAAAGTACAGTGGTTTAGTGGTTACCAGAGGGTAAGGGGGGTGGGGGGTGGGAGATGAGGGTAAGGGGGATCAAATATATGGTGATGGAAGGAGAACTGACTCTGGGTGGTGAACACATAATGGGATTTATAGATGATGTAATACAGAATTGTACACCTGAAATCTATGTAATTTTACTAACAATCGTCACACCAATAAATTTAAAAAATAAATTAAAAAAAAAAAAAAAGTACAGTGGACCAAACAACCTATCTTTTTTGGCATTATTAAATTGTGGTAAAAAATATGTAACAAAAATTTACCATCTTGACCTTTTTAAAAACCTATCTTTTTTGTGTGTGGTTATGTGAAGACTTTTAAGATTGGGATTTAGAAATGGACTCAGAATTGTAGAGCTAGAAGGGGTTTAGAATCCATTTTATTAATTTCCTAATTTTATGAGAATCATTCAGTTTATTAATCTGGTAAATTAAGCATTAATTGTGCTAGATTCCTGGAGATGCAATGTTATTAATGACAAATCTACTTTTAAAATGCTTAGTTCAAATCATCACTAAGAGTACTATCAAGTGCTATTATCCTTCTACTGTGTTTACCTGAAAATAAGACCTAGCCAGACAATCACCTCTAAGGTGTCTTTTGGAGCAAAAATTAATATAAACCTGGTCTTATCTTACTATAATATAAGACTGAGTCTTATATAATATAATATAATGTAGGACCGGGTCTTATATTAATTTTTGCTCCAAAAGACGCATTAGAGCTGATTGTCCAAATAGGTCTTATTTTCGAGGAAACACGGTAGACTCCCAGATGAATTTTGAATTTTACTTCTCTGAATTCTCTCACCCATTCTTTGTTCCCACTGCCACAACCTTAAGCCAGGTGACAAGGAAGGAACATTCCAGGAAGTGGTTGAGGATTTGTTTATGTTACGAAGTGGGGTTTGAGAATTACAGTTGCATCTATGTAAGAAACCTATAATGGCTGTTTCAACTAGAACAAATTCTATGTTTTACCTTTTAATTCCATCATAATCAGTTTCTACCTAACAATCCAGTATTATTTCCAGTAGGAATAAGAATGCAGTCTCCACTCTGATCAGGCTTGTTGTCATGCAGGGTGACAGGTGGGGTCTCTGCTCCCGTTCCCCACAAGAGAACGCAGGACATGGTGAGGCCAAAAAGGAACACCCACGGAGCCATAGGTAGGAGAGTCATACTACTATATTCTCGCTGGCGGCACTATAGTCTCACTGGAGGCTGGATCCACACTGTCCACAACCCGCCATCCTAACAGCAATCCATGCTTGCCAGCCCTGCCACCATCTTCTTGCTAGCCCCCATTTTTTCTGCTAACGTAGCCACAGCAGTTATTCTAGTGGCCAATGGCTCACTGGTTACAGCTGACGGCCAAATAGCCACAACTCATGGCCATGCAATCACAGTTGATGGCCATTTACTACCTGAGCCAGCACCTGTCTATGTGAGGCCAAGAGCCTGGAAACTACTTTCTGGGGCTCTGCCCCCACACTTGTCTTTCATTCATAGACCACCTATATAACTAACGCAAAGTGTCCTTCCCTTACCTGGAACACTGGCTTTCTTCCCTTCTACTTAACTATATCATGCCTCATATACAAGGTTCATGTCTTTCATAAAGCACCTAAGAAAATGAACACCTGGAATAATCTTGCTAGCACTCTGCGGAATTGATTCCTCTTGTGGCCACAGGTTAGACTTCTGTTCGGCCAAAGGAGTAGGCTCTCTGAGATTTTTGTGCTTTGGGCCAGTAAGAGCTTGGGGTGATCTTTCTCTAATGGCTAAAGCTTTAACTTCGAAACTCAGAAACGTAGTAGACATATTTCTCCCTTTAGAGAAAGTTGGTTGGCAGTGAGAAAAAGTGAAACTGCCATACAGACAGCAACAGAAACCAAAGATTTCAAAGGCTCCTGACAAGGTTTGAGCTTCCTGTTCCAGTTGTTCCTAAAGCTACCTCTATATGCCTTTCCGATGCTTGACTGTTCAATTCTTCCTTGGATTTCATGAGCCAACAAGTTCCTCTTTCTATTTAAGTTTGTTTGAAGTTAGTTTCTGTTATTTTATTCAGTAAAATATAATCATGCAGGTGGTTAGAGGCAGAATTAGAACCGGAAGCCAGATCTGATGGCTGATCTACAGTTTTGCCAACAAACAGTGCTGCTGTCCCTCAGAGGCAAGCATCCATGCTGATCTAATGCTTTTTCATTTCTACTAACATAGTGCTGGGAGCAAAGTATCTTCGTCAAGTGTCTACTGAATTTCCTCTGTGATCTTAGGCAAATAAATCACGATCTCAGAGGTATGACTCTTCATTGCAAAATGGGATGAATAAAAGTCCTACCTATCTTATAGGATTATGAAAAGGCTAAAACGACGTTACATAGATAAGACATTTTAAAACTATAAAGTGAATTAATAACCACATGCATTTAATTGTAGTATAGGAAATTGTACTGAGAGTGTGCTGGGGATAGAATATACCTTGGAAATTTTATTTAAAGAACTGAAATGATATCTTACTATCATCTTAACATCATTCAGATGTCCGTCATTATCACAAACTCAGCATATTCAGACAGAATGCATTGTCTTCTTCATACTTCTGCCTTCGTTCACCAACCCCACAAATCTCTTCTCCACACTGCTTTCAAAACTGCGTTCTGAAAGGCAGGCTTGATAACAATTGCACCCTGCTTAAAATCCTCCAATGTTTCCCTATTGCCTTCAGGATAAAATTCAAATTTTACATTGGCATTCACGAAGGACTAAATTTAGGTCTCTCAGGATACATGAAGAACAGATGATTGAGGTCTAGTTTAGTCAGAATTTTAGGTTCACAGAGGCTGTTTGGCAACCTACCTGGCCTTTTGTTTTCTTCTCCCTCCCCCTGTGAGATACACAAACTGAAGGGACTTTAACAGGCAGAGTGAGGGAAGCCAGGTGTTATTCAGGCCTCACATACAAGGTCTTCACTATCTTGCCCCTGCCTCTCTCTCTTACCACTGCCCTGATACCTTCACTCTGTATTCAAGGATTCTGAAAAGAAGTTCCCTGAATATTCCATGTCCCTTAGTGCCTCTGTGTCTCGGTTCATATTATTTCTGTCTTGATCTCACTTCCTTCCATTTCTCACTTGGCTGAGTCTTTCAAGACTGTCTCCTACACTAAATCATGAGTTAGTTGCAGACAAAAACAGTTTCCTTGGGGGCGGGGAGTTTTCACTTTGTGAGGGGTGTAAATGTCTATTACATTGTTTTGTACATCTGAAACTAATAATAAAAAAAAAAAAACCAGTATCCTTGATTTCTATATCCCTAGCACCTAAATGTTTACTGAATAACTGAATCAGTAAATATAAATGAATAACCTTTGGAAATTCATTCCTATAAATTTCCCTAGAAAGATACTGAAGTCAAATGAGATTGTGAAAACGTATGTAAGCTTTGGCTCATTTCCAGTGCAGCTGTGGATTATAAGAGGTCATTCCCTTGTCTCGTTCTTATGCAAATCTTCGAGGAGACTTGATAAACCTTAGAGATGCCACAGGTTCTACTCAAACCGGTGTGTCCAATAGCTACTTGGTAGTAAATTCTTTGGAATTATTTGACTTAAATGATCCCAAAGGGGCAATAAGAAAGTAAAGCTTTTCCTTTTTGGATAGTCAATTTTGATAATAAAGGTAACATTAACTGGCTCTCATTAGGCAACGTGTACTAGTGTACTATTTGATGTGCTTTACAGATGGTAAATAATTTAATCCTCACAACAACCCTGTAAGGTAGGTCTTCTATCTTTATCCTATATATGAAGAACGGAGGCACAGAAACATTAAAGAATATGCTCAAGGTCACAGAACTAGTAAGTAGTAGAGCCTGGTTTCAAAGGTCTGAACCCAGCAGAGCAACACTCTTAACACATCATGCTTCATTGCCACCAAGAACTCTCAAAACTAATGGTTCAGACTTTGTTGTTCTCTTATTACCATCATTATTTAGGAAATTCCATCTTCTGCCTTACGGTAAACAACATTCAATTGCCTTCTGAGTCTTGAACTCTCACATTATATTAAGTTGCTCATTAAGATATAATGAACCTACCTTACATAAAATGTTACATGGAACCATAAAGGAGATAGAATATTGTTCCATTCATTTTAATTAAAAGAATGAATATTGAATGCTTTCCAAATGCAAGACATTAGGCCAAGAACTAGAGAAGATACACAGAGGAATAAGGTACTGCCTTGCCCTCAAGAAACTTATAACCTAGAAGAAGAGATAAAAAAATGTATACAAGTTGCTGTAATAAAGGACAACTGTGTTAAATGCTTTAATGGAGGTACAGACAGTGTCTGGAAATAATAATACAAGAGATTAACTCCCAAACAGGAAAAGAATAACATTTGTGTTGGACAGAAATTCTGAGTAGGGAATTTTGGAAGGAAAACATTTGAGGCACAAAAAAAGAAAATGGACAAATACAATGAGACTGGAAAGAGAAAAGCAGGTTTTTAGGAACTACTGCAAGGGTTCATGGAAGGAAGAAGAGATGAGCTTATGCCTCGTTATGGAAAGACTTAAAAACTTTGCTAGGGAATTTGGACTTTATTCTTAGGCAACAAAGAGAAAAAAAGAGCAAGAAGTGCAAAAGAATGCTGAGATGGGAGTAGTAATCTTTAGGAAGATTCATTTGCTAGCAATGTGTAAAATTAAATAAAATTGGAGGCTAGAACAGTTAGTAATGGACTAGGATGAGGTCAGTAAGGGACTGAACAGGAGCAGTGGCGATGGAAAAAAGGTGGCAGATGTAAGATATTCAGAAAATATCTCTATTTAGAATAAAATAATGTGAAATCAGTTTAAGAAATGTCATAATCAAAGATAGACTATGTCAAATAGAAAAAATCTGAAAGGATTATCCAGGTGAAGGTAGGGGGGAACTGTTGCCACAGGAGAACCCTGGGACGAAAGACCTGTGAGCATCTCAAGAGGTGGACAAAAAGGGTGTTTCTTTTATAGAGAGGAATGAACAGGCTAGAAAGAACCAGGTTGGGGACATGGGATGAAAGTTGTGGTGTGATGGGACGGTAGAGCAGAGAATGTTTTACCCTGAGGCCAGCTTCTTCTCAGGGAGCTGCCCTTCAGGAGGGGCCATATGCTGGCTTGGGCTCAGCATATGGGCCAATGTTCAGGGTCCCCAGGAAAGGAAAGGGGCTTAGCCAAAGTTTGAATTAATATTGTTTTGTTCCTGTTGATTAGAAGAGACAAAACAATTCAACTAGTCATTTATGAAGCTAAGAATGGGAATTTGGAGGGTCTATATCTGACATTGTAATAGGTAAACAAGGCAGGCATCTTATCTAAGTCGAGGGCAAAAGTGGTTCCTTGCAGTAAGCTCTTTGCACAAAAGGGTGAGGGGACTTGTTAACCTTCATGTGACAGTCAGCATTGTCAAAATAAGGAGGCATTACTTTATACTCAGATTCCTACTGTGGAGTGAAAGTGTTGCTATTCTTTGGATATCAAGCCCAAACCTATTTGAGTTTCATTTCAACACCTAGGCATATTTGTTTACTCTGACACACGACATCCAGTACATACAGGACAAAGACTCTAGCATATTAAAATTTATTTGGAGCATAGTCATTTCATTGTTTTCAAAGCCATTCTTATTACAACTTAATGCCCTGGGATAGTCACTAAGAATAGGAGTAGATGCCAAATACTAAAATTACTGCTTGAAGGTAAACTGCAACAAGAATAACAACAAGAGCTGACATGAAGCAACCTAAGATTTTCCCAGTGTGAGACTAGGAAAAGCTGAGAGTTAAACCATCAAGTCAAGAGACAGACATCAACCACTGACAAAAACTTTCTCCTTGACCAAGCCTGAGAAGGGCTCCTTCAGCCCTCTTCTCACCTATGTCCCAAGTTTGGGCTCTGTCTTTGGCTATTAAGTCCAATTTTAGCAAGAATCCTGTTGAGTCAGTTTAGTGAAAATCCCCCACCCTGCATATCTAATCACCCTCTATATCAGAACAAACTCCTCATCCTGCATCCTTGATATCTTATCACCTTGACCTACCTTCAGCAAGAATCCTGTTAAGTTGATCTACCAAGAATCCTCCTTAGTAATTTTTCCTCTTAGTAATTCCCCATCCACTGATCTCTACCATCCTCCTTGGCTATAAATCTTCATTGTCCTTGTTGTATTCAGAGTTGAGCCTACTCTGTCTCCCCTACCACAAAAACTTCATCACTGTAGTCCATCTTGAATAACATCTTCTTTACCATCTTTAACGAGTGTAGCCCTGGGGAGAAGGGCAGGGCACTCTGAAATGGGTTCACCCTGAGAGAGGGGCCTAAGAGAAGGCTGTGCCTTGGAAAGCACTGTGTCTGGTAAGCTCTTGCTAGCTTTTGCTTGGGTATTCTTAGATGACTAAGAATCTTTGTGGTGTTGCCTGAGGGAAATCTCTAGAGCGTGAAGCAATCCTATAGGGATATCCATGGTATGTAGCTTGTCTGGAGACAGGCACGTAAAGGCTGGTTTTTCCCAGAAGTTTGTTCAGACTCTGCAGATCTCAAGTTAACATGGGAAATTGTGCCTCTGACGCTAACAAGCCCCAAACAGCCAGCCTCCCATTTATACAAAGATGGTTGAAATGAGGATCCTTTGATATGTCTAAATTAATTGATATGTGCACAATTAGATAAAGATGGCTATAAAATTAGGCAGAATGAATGGGAAATATATTTAATGGGCCTCTTGAAGCTTCAATAAGAGGATTTAGATAAATTGGTCAACCTATAATGTCATGTAGGTGTTGACCCAATTCTTTGAGGTTGTATAATGGCTGTATTTATTTTAAAAGGGGGAAGGTCATTTGGAACTTGACTTGACTATAAAAAGTTCCAAAACAAAAATTGTATCCAAGTTTTCTCTGTTTGTGTCTGTCTGTGTAAGTCTATATATGTATGTTGTAAATGTGAGATAATTTTCTACCTCTGGGTGGTATTATTAAAATTAATTCAAAGACAAGGGCTTGTAAGGGTTGGGTATTCTAAAATTCTCAGAAATATAGAAACTAACTCAAATGCTTTTCAAGTTCTGGTGATCTAAGAGTAATCCTCAGTAAATAAAAGCTAGCTTAAGTTTGTTGGTTGTAAGTAAAACAGACATGTCTTTATTTTGCCTGCATTTTACAAAAATAAGTTAATGTTAATAATTGACTTTTATGTCTATGAAAAATGTTTCTAGGGGTTATAAAGTGTCTAAGGGAAAGAATGCTAATTGGTTACCTCTTAGTTTTCATTAGACATTGAGGTTCTAAGGGTGAAAATCTCAATATATGTAGGAATAACTGCGATATAGCAGAAGGGCCCCTAGAACACCTCAAAGATTTGTTTTATGTGAAATTGCATGGGAAGCATTGTGAAGTAAGTGATGAAACACTTTTAAGGTATATTGTGTGGGTAAACAATGGTTGTAAATTAAATGGTAGGGCTATGGGAAACCCAAGAGAGCTGTTGGTTCTTCCTAGCTCCCTGGCATCCCTTTTTTTGGGTTTTTACATTGTTTTATGCATCATAGTGCATTTAAGCTGGACTTAGATGAAGGAACATGAGTGACATTATTGAAAGGAGACATTTCCGGCAGCCAGCATGTCTGGCCGGCAGCCATCGTGAGCAGCCATGGGCTGCTGTGGGCTGCCGTGGGCTATCGTGTGCTACCATGAGCAGCCAGTGGCCAGTGTGAGTGGCTGGCAGCCAACGTGAGTGGCTGGCAGCTGGCGAGAGCTGCCGTGAGCTGCTGTGAGCGGCCTACAGACAGCTGGCAACCAACTGCCTCAGCTGGTGGGAGCACAGTAATACCAGCATGGGCCAGGGAGCTAGCTGTGTCCTACACAACTACACTGAGAAACAATGGCTTGAACCTGAGTGGGTGGGGAGATGGAAGAAGGGGGGGGGAAAAGAAACGTCCAAACATGTAGAGAATTTTTATGAGTTTGTTTAGCTCAAACTGACAGACATATGCCAGGGAGCAAGATCTCAAATGCTTATGAGAGTAACAGTTTTACAGTTTCTTTACGCATGTGGAATTAAGGAGGGATTGTAAGGAAGATTACATGAGAGTGGGAGGAAACAAGGCAGGGATTAGATTTCAAGATTATGTGCTTTCTTAAGGGTGATTACACCTTCGGGTGGTATGAGTTCTGGTATTTCAAAGGTGTGTTAACCTAGATGCACAAGAACAATGGACAGAGCTTGCTTGAAAACCTTCCACTAAAGAGTTATGTAGCCCTCATTCGCCACCGTCAACTTGCCTTGCCGCTTGCACGCCCTGCTGCTGCCCCGCAGAAATCCTTCGATTACATGAAGTCCTTCACCAGATTAGGCCAGTATCCAGGGTACTGGCACCCCGTCTCACTCGGGCATATGCCAAAGATGTAAAGTTTGATGCTGATGCCTGAGCCCTAATGCTTTAAGGTGTAGAACTTTTAGCCAATGCTGTAGACATTACTATGGGGCCAAAGGGAAGAACAGTGATTATTGAACAGAGTTGGGGGAGTCCCAAAGTTACAAAAGATGATATGACCATTGCAAAGTCAATTGACTTAAAAGATAAATGCAAAAATATTGGCGCTAAACTTGTTCAGGATGTTGCCAATAATACAAATGAAGAGGCTGGGGATGGCACCACAACTGCTACTGTACTGGCATGCTCTATTGCAAAAGAAGGCTTTGAGAAGATTAGTAAAGGTGATAATCCAGTAGAAATCAGGAGAGGTGTGATGTTAGTTGTTGATGCTGTAATTGCTGAACTTCAGAAGCAGTCTAAACCAGTGACAACCCCTGAAGAAATTGCTCAGGTTGCTACGATTTCTGCAAATGAAGACAAAGAAATTGGCAATATCATTTCTGATGCAATGAAAAAGATTGGAAGAAAGGGTGTCATCACAGTAAAGGATGGAAAAACACTGAATGGTGAATTAGAAATTATTGAAGGCATGCAGTTTGATCGAGTTTATATTTTCCCATACTTTATCAATGCAACGAAAGGTCAGAAGTGTGAATTCAAAGATGTCTATGTTCTACTGAGTGAAAAGAAAATTTCTAGTGTCCAGTCCATTGTACCTGCTCTTGAAATTGCCAATGCTCACCGTAAGCCCTTGGTCATAATTGCTGAAGATGTTGATGGAGAAGCTCTAAGTACGTTCGTTTTGAACAGGCTAAAAGTTGGTCTTCAGGTTGTAGCAGTTAAAGCTCCAGGTTTTGGTGACAATAGAAAGAAGCAGCTTAAAGACATGGCTATCGCTGCTGGTGGTGCAGTGTTTAGAGAAGAAGGATTGACTCTAAATCTTGAAGATGTTCAGCCTCATGACTTAGGAAAAGTTGGAGAGGTTATTGTGACCAAAGACGATGCCATGCTCTTGAAAGGAAAAGGTGATAAGGCTCAGATTGAAAAACGTATTCAAGAAATCATTGAGCCGTTAGATATCACAACTAGTGAATATGAAAAGGAAAAACTAAGTGAACGTCTGGCAAAACTCTCAGATGGAGTAGCTGTGCTGCAGGTTGGTGGGATTAGTGATGTTGAAGTGAATGAAAAGAAAGAGTAACAAATGCCCTGAATGTTACATGAGCTGCTGTTGAGAAAGGCATTGTTCTGGGAGGGGGTTGTGCCCTGCTTCAGTGCATTCCAGCTTCGGGCTCGTTAACTCCAGCTAATGAAGATCAAAAAATTGGTATAGAAATTATTTTAAAAAACACTCAAAATTCCTGCAATGACCATTGCTAAGAATGCAGGCATTGAGGGATCATTGATAGTTGAGAAAATTATGCAAAGTTCCTCAGAAGTTGGTTATGACACTATGCTTGGAGATTTTGTGAATATGGGGGAAAAAAGGAATCATGGATCTGACTAAGGTTGTGAGAACTGCTTTATTGGATGCTGCTGGAGTGGCCTCTCTGTTAACTACAGCAGAAGTTGTAGTCATAGAAATTCCTAAAGAAGAGAAAGACCCTGGAATGGGCAGAATGGGAGGAATGGGAGGTAGTATGGGAGGTGGCGTGTTCTAATTTCTAAAATAGTGCTTTACTGTTATTAATGGGAACTGTGAGAGGAAGCTTCAAGCCAGTGCTCCTCACCTATAACGTCAGAGAAGTCAATTAAAGGAAATGACTGGAGAAAAGGCTGGCTGGTGTTTAAGAAAATCACTATAACCATCAGTTACTCGTTTCAGTTGACAATATACAATGGTTTACTGCTGTCATTGTCCATGCCTACAGATAATATATTTTGTATTTTTGAATAAAAAGACATTTGTAGGCCGGCCTAGTGGCTCACGCGGTTGGAGCTCCGTGCTCCTAACTCCAAAGGCTGCTGATTCGATTCCCACAAAGGCCAGAAGGCTCTCAACCACAAGGTTGCTGGTTCAACTCCTCGAGTCCCGCAAGGGATGGTGGGCTCCGCCCCCTGCAACTAAGATTGAACATGGCACGTTGAGCTGAGCTGCCGCTGAGCTCCTGGATGGCTCAGTTGGTTGGAGCACATCTTCTCAATCACAAGGTTGCCGGTTTGACTCCCGCAAGGGATGGTGGGCTGTGCCCCCGGCAACTGGACCTGGAGCTGAGCTGCGCCCTCCACAACTAAGATTGAAAGGACAACAACTTGACTTGGAAAAAAGTCTTGGAAATACACACTGTTCCCAATAAAGTCCTGTTCCCCTTCCCCAATAAAAATCTAAAAAAAAAAATGTTTGTACGTTCCTGATGACTTAAGTGCAAGAGCCATATACCAATATACTGCTTTCAACTTAAATCTCTGAGGCATTTTTACTATTATTCTGTTAAAATCAGGATTTAGTGCTTGCCATTATCTGATGAGAAGAAGCAGCCTTTCTGTGGAGAGTAAGAATAATTGTGTACAAAGTAGAAAAATATCCAATTATGTGACAACCTTTGTGTAAGAAAAATTTGTTTTAAAATTAAAAAAGAAAAAAAAGTTATAGGCCTGGAGTGTGACTACCCATGTTGAACCCCCCAGTTAGGAATTATGATTCATTACAGCACCCCTTTTTTATCCACATAAATATGGAATACATGTCGAACTATTTATTAGGTTGGCTCAAAAGTAATTGCAGTTTTTGCAATTATTTTTAACCTTTTAAACCGCAATTACTTTTGCACCAACCTAATACCAGTGAAATGTCACGATGCCTGCAACTTACTTTCAAATGGTTCAGAGAGAAAAAAAATGCTAACAAGTATTGAATCCAGGCAAAGATTATGTGTAGATTTATTACACCATAATGTCCTCTTTTCTGTAGATTTGAAATAAAAAGTTGGAAGAACATGATGTAAACAAAAAGATTTTGAAGTCTACAATAAAGAGGGGGGTTTCCCCTTGAAGTTTTTTGTAAAGAAGTAATACCCGTGACTTTTAGAGGCTAAATAAAACCTATTTAACTAGTAAATCACATTTTATAATAATTTGACTGAAATACAGATTTATGACTGAATGCTAAACTTTTGTCTTCCAAGAAATTTTTAAAGGAAGGCAATATAGATAACGCAAAACAAATTTGCAAAATGGGATTTTTTCTGGTATCAGACCAGGATAATGAAAATTGGGGGGAATAACTGTTGTAGGCAGAATATATGACTAAATTTGGGCATGTCTGGTCACAGATAAAACTGACATGCTAGACTACAGACTGGACCAATGACATACCTGAAATGTTAGAAGAGTATTTTACAAAGAGCTCCATTGTGTTTGCATCAGTGAGTGCTGAGGGGAAGGTGGGAGGAGATGGCATCAGAGCCTGGGGGTGGGCTGACAAGTAGGAGCAGGACCCCTGCAAAGAAGGAGGGAGAGAGGGAGGGAGGGAAAGCTGGAGGGAGGGAAGGAGGAGCTGTTCCCTGGGATCTGGAGTTACCTAGGAGACAGCCAGAGGGGAGAAATCCCTGCCTTTCCCCTTCCTCCCCTCTAACCTTTCACCAGTGCTTCTCAATAGCCAAACCTATGGAGAAGTCTGGCAAGGGAGTTTGGGAAAAGTCGTTTCTTGTGATAAAAAACAGAGTAGGGAAAAGGAATGGAGGGCAAGGAATGGATCTGAGAGCAAGCTGCTAGAGAAGAGGCACACTGTTACATCTTTCTGCTCTTTTTCTGAAATTTCTCACATTTACAGTCATTTGTGATAGGCTGTTTAGAAACAATAGGAGATATGAAATTCCACTAATAAATAGTAATTGTTGAGTTCATTTACGACTAATGAGAAAGCAGAATTTGAAAATAGTATGTTCTAACTATATCTGGACTTAATACAGGATTGTTACAAAATAACAAATTGATTTTGCATCTTCAGTAAATAGTGAAATATTTTTAATAATTTTTATCTGCCATTAGTATCACCTAACTAATGTGTGAACAAAAATATCCAGAGTGGAATTAGCTTTCCAGGAGAATTTACAATCTTAAATTTTGAATACCTATTTGCCTGAAGGTAGAGCATCATCCCTGTGATATGGAAACAGCTGTTGGGACACCTGGTATAAACTGGGGAGCAGTATCTTTGTTATTGTATGGTTAAGTACCTACTATACTCAGCTATCCACAGGCAGGGAATTGTACAGTATTACAGACGCACAGATTTGGCAGTGGTGATAAGCTCCTTTAATTATTCTCTTCTAGTTGGACTGTTCTCTCCATAGGGAAACCATTCTGAGACAACGTTTTTTAAACTTTTCCGTCTGTAGAACACTTCAGGGCTTCCCTTTAAAAAGGGGAAAAACAACAACAACAAAGAAACCCCTTGCATTTCACCTATGCTGCCTGCTTACACTTCCCTCTGTAAAGAAAACTTCCCTGGGAAGAAAGGGACAAAAATGCCCTTTGACCTACTTCTTTCTCAGGTCGATCACTTTAGGATATGAGAAGGAAGTGAATGAGGATGGGATTGAAGGTTGGTGGTAGACTGGAGAGAGAAATGAAGAAAATGGGGGAGAGAACAAGATCTAGTTGGATCATGTTTTGAAAGTCAGGTGATGAGTTAGTTCATGGTTAGAAAGTCATCATGAGACGCAGCGTCTCAAAGATCGTAGAAAAGCAGATATGTTTTATTCAGCTTGTGCAATTATTTTGTAAAGTTTTAAGTTATTTGACATTAAAAATTGAGAATTACATTTAAAAATCTAAATGCTAGCGTCTCTTCTTTTTTTTTTTTTAGCGTCTCTTCTAAATTGGGATGCTCAGGCCACACTGGGCCCTTATTCCTGCATGGCAAACCTTTGCTGGGGCAGGCCCTTGCCAGTTCCATACATCCCAGCTTCCCCTGGTTCAGATGCTAGAACCAGACCCATGCATGTCACTCACCTGTCCTCTGTAGGCAAGCAATCCTCTTTTCTTTCTTCTCTTCATTCTAGACTGGCTAAGGATTTGCAGTAGTTCTCACCCTCATGTTTTCTCCTTCTGTGCTGAATCAGCTTCTGTAGCACTTAGAGTCTGCTTGTTAAATCAGTAATTGAATCAGTGAAACCCCAGCTCAGAAATTCTAATAAGTACTCCCATGATGCATCATCTCAAATTCTTTGTGAAAGAAGTGATATTTGAAAGTGAGTGTGTAATTACATACATAAACACACCTTTGCCTACAACAAAAATAATTTGCATTGACTTGAAATGAAATTAGATTATAAAACCAGCACAGTTTTTAAAAACTAGAAAAAAGGGCGAATATCTAGTAATAAAGGTTAACTGGCTGAGGTTAAGTCCTTGTGCTGTACGCTTACTTTGAGTCTTCTTTTGTAGCAGTGACCCAGTTACAGCTTATTTGATGCCTTGCAGTCCTGCGAGACCATACGTTCCTGATGGCAGGGGTACTTTTAGTCTTTTATATTGCCACATTCCCAAGTGAATAGCAAAGAAGTTGTTCATTGGTTCAACAAATAGATGAAAACATATCAAGACACATTTAGCAAAGCTATAGTAATCAAACATAAAATGATTTTTCAGATTCCTAGCAACTTCTAGATTCCTAGAACAAAGAGAGAAGCAGCCAAGCAGCTCGTGCTGTGGCCTGTCCGTATTCTAGGATTAGCCTCTAACCCAGAAAGCAGTGTTGAAAAACGAACACTCCAGCTAAGGAAGTCACTCTGCATTCCTAGTTGTTAGTGCCTTGAGGAGCAGAGTACAGGGTCCACCCTGGCCTGGGTTTCACAACAGGACTTTGGACTCTCGGAGGAACACAGTCATAGAGGTACTTACTGGTTTTCCGATGGGAACCCAGTTGATGAACAAAACACAAACGTTGTTACTTGCACTGAGGGTTTAGGAGATGGCAGAATCCCCTTACTAGTCCTGGCCAACAGGATTAGAACAGGACAAGCTAAATTTGTAGGAAGTGACCAGAGCTAATGCACCAAACTTCCCACCTTCAGGACTGGTCCCAGCATCTTGGGAAGGGTCAAGACTGTGGTGGCTGGGGAACACTCTAAGAATAGAGACTCGGGTGGGCCATTATAAGTCCTATGGGCAATAGTCATTCCATCTCATGATGTGTCTTACTGTGGCATAGTGATATGGGAAAATGTAATAAAAATAGTAAAATAACAGCGGGAAAGATGAGATTACTAAAAAAAAAAATGCTTTGAAACCCCAAGATCTTGATGTAATAGTGAAAAGTACTCAAAGTACTCAGGAAAGCTAGACACCCCTACCCTCTGGATGCTTGAATGCCATGCTGCACGTTCCTGGACCCCTTTGGGCTCCCTCTGGTGGCACACTAATCCTTAGTGATTACTGAGGATTTTCAAGAATCTCATGAATTCATTCACTGAAGATTTCATTGAAAATAGGTTTTTAGGTGACCAGTCTTACATAGTCAAATAAGTGAAAAATTAATCCAAACAGATGCTAGAAACAGATCCATGGACATATGGAAACCTGGTATAAGACAGGGGTGGCCTGGCAAATTAATAAAGAAACACAAACCCACCAGAAAGTGGACAAATGATACAGTTAGATATTTCACAGGAGGGGGAGCATTATGGTCAATAAACATATGGGAAGATTCTTAACCTCATTAGTGATCAGAGAAATACAACCTAAAACCAGTGAGTTACCATTTCATGCCTACCAGATGGGCAAAAACTTAAAAAGTGGTCAATTTTTGATGTTGTGAGAAAGTGGAGCCACAGAAACTCTAATACAGTCCTGATGGCACTGTAAATTTGATAATGATATCGGGTAATAATTTAGTATTGCCTTTAGAGTTGGAAATGCCATTTCTAATGATCCAGCAATTCCACTCCACTCCTAGATAGCATTTGTACATACACCAGTAGGCATACACAGGAATTTCTTAACTGCACTGTTCATGATAGCAACACACTGGAAACATCATCAAATGATAAAACTGTGGTATATTCAAACAATACACTACTATACAGCAGTGAAAAAGGATGAACTACAGCTATGAACTAGACACAAACATGGATGAGAGTCTCAAAATGCTGAGGGGGGATAAAAGCTATCACAGAAAAATAAGACTATGATTCCATTATATAAAGCACAGGCAAAACTAAAATATAACAGAAAATGTATACATAGGTAGCAAAAAGTATTTAAACAGTTAAAAAGCTGGTGCTTATTATTTCTTAAACTGTACATACGTATTGTATTTTGTGCTGGCATTTATGATATATCTCACATTCATAAAATAAAACAGAAAGTGTTCATTTAATTCTGTATTCTGTGAGAGTAGGGATTACCCAGCTGCTCTTGGTCTCTGTTTCATATCATTATGAGACTAGCCTCCCAAACATAGTTTGCGTAACAACCAGTTCCCTACTCAGCTGGCATCAAGGCTTCCTGTTCACATGGTAGGACAAGCAATTGCTCCGGGGAACAGAGGATTCAAGGCCCTCCCCAGTCTGACCCCAGCTGAACTTTCTCATCTTTTTCTACCTCAGCACACTAATACCTACACATACCTCCTGGTCTTTGCTTCTGCCACTATACTACTTATTAGTTTCAATTCTAAAAACTTCCTTTTGTCACCGTCAAGCTACCTACCAGCATTAGCAATTTTTCATGTTTGGAATAAGCTATCTGTTTTTAATATGTTGTAAACAGCAAGACTGTCATGTCTAAAGCAACAGACTTCAATTTTAAATTAAAAGTTCAGACACCAGCGCATTTGCCTGTGATTATCTGCGATTATACTTCTGACAGAAGAATGTTTTGTTTGAGCTGAGCACATCTTGTTTCTGCGATATGATTATAGAATTAGAGGCCCTGACCACTAGTGGGAATCTTACAACTGTAATAAACTTACTAGTGCTTTGTAGTACATGCTGTGGGTAACAGCCATTCCGTTGATTATCAAGTATTACTAGAAGATATCTCCCTCATTTTACAGTTCAGGAAACTGAATACAATAGAATAACATAATTTGGTAGGTAAGTTTAAATTATTGCATCAGTAGTAGAAATAAAAATGGCAACAATAATAATACCCTGAACATGAAAGACTATCAGGTCCTGAGTTTTTCCTATTACTCGAATGACTTTACCTTTGTAACAGTTTACTAAATAAAGATGGATTTATTTAACAGACATTTACTGACCACCTGCAAAAATTCAAGGCAACATGTTCAGCACTGACAGAATAACGAAGATTAATAATATAATGACATGGTCTGTGTCTTCAAGAAGCCGACAGGTAGGAGAAGAATCTACCCATATTTTAGATCAGGTCCTATAACAGCTTTTGTATGTGGGCCTAAGACTAGACATTGTGCTCTCAGTTAACACACTGAAAAGAGCACCTAGTGCTTTTCCTTTACCATTAAAAGTCTTCAGAGTGCATTCAGTAAATTAGTAAGCATACCCAGGGAGGCGGGGACACTCTGACCTATATCAGTTTTTCATTAAATGGCATCTTTGTTTACTCGAGGCTTTAAGTGAGTGTTTAGTACAATACTTGTTCATCTTGATTAAGATGATAGCCAGTGATTAATGAGTTCCATATCACAATTAAAATGAAAATTTCCACCATTCTGATAAACAGGAATGTCCAGATGATAACAATGATGAAACGTACAGCAAATCAGATAAATGATTGCATAAACACTTAGGCAATGACAGTCTTTTGTAAATGTGTCTGATTGTAAGAGGTTAGTATAGTTACAATTCTGAACTATTATGAAGCTCTTAGTTCAATGTATAGCTATACATATGCCTTTGAACTTTAACATTTGCTGTGAACAGTATACAGTTCTCAACACAAATCCTCTCTTTGTCTTTTACTTTGATTACAATTATGAAAATGTCAAATAGTACAGATTAGTAATGTTGATGGCAAAATAATTAGTAATAAAGTGAGTTTTGCATAATGGATCTTTGGATGAGTTCAAATAGAAAGAAATCAAAGGAGTATTGTTGATAAAGTTTCCACTTGCTATCAAACAATAGGCAGCACTTTGAAGGAGATCACTTAGGAGTAGGAATTTCTATGCCAAAAAATATTTTCATATACATGTATCACTCTTCAATAGTCAAGCAATCTAAAATATATTAAGTTATTGAATTTTAGAGACAGAGATTTTCTAGACTAGGGTTTACAGACATTTTTTTTTAAACAGTAACATACTTCCTTTAAACAAAATCATGTGCAGTAGCCCGATATAGAAACTAATAAAATAAAGCTGTTCTGGAAGGCAGTGGGAAATTCTCCTTTACATAACAAATGGAAAAAATAAGTAAGTTACATTATGAGGCTTTTGATGAGAAGGATGACTAACAGCTGAAAGAATTTGCACTTGACAGCTGTGATGGAGTACTTGTCAGAACAGAGGCTAGTCTTGCCATTCAGAAAAAGAATTGTGGGAAACCGTATTTCCTATTATGTTCCCAGAGAGTAAAGTATTACTAATGCAAACATATCCATATCCAAGTATGGTTAATATCTTCTACTTATAGTAGTCACACAAGTTGGTATAGGTAGTCTCAGGACCTCAAATTTGAAAGACTCAAAAAAAAATTATAATTTTTAATTACCCACATGACTGTTCTGGTAATGGTGGAGTAGTTTTCATTAGACCAACCCTCCCACAAATAACAACACTAAATAAAATATAATTAACATTTACTCAAAGGCACTGCAAAGTGACCAGACATTACCAGAAAACTAGGAAGAAGTCAACTGTTAAAATAAGGGAAAGTCACCGGAATATACCCGCAATTTTTATGCCTTTTCTCTTGCAAGCACTCCTCAGTCCATACTGAACGGAGCAACTAGAACTCAAGCAAGAAAGCTAGTCTCTAGAACTCTTGGAATGGCTGAAAATGAAAGGGAAAATCCTGGAAAGGAGATAACCACTAAGGGGGTGTGGTGAATTCTGCATATAGATTATGCCCAAGCCTTTGGCATCTATTCTGCACATTCATGAGGTAGACTCCGAGCAGCACAGCCAGAAGTATCAGACTAAAAGAAGATCTAAGTAGAGATTACTGTTGCTGTCAACCATGGGGGAGACAGAGTTTGGAATTTGAGTCCAGCTAATTGAACTGAGTAGAGTAGAACAACACTCAACACCGTCCAGAGTTTCTAACATGTAGCATCAATTTTTGGCAAAATCTTCTCTTTCTCTTTTAAAATTTGAAGGCATAATGAAGACATTTTCAGACAAAAACTGAAAAATTTGAAAGAATATAATACAGTACGGAAATTTGGATCTTCACAAAGGGATGAAGAGTTCCAGACAAGATATATATGTAGGTATGTAAAAAAGACTTTTTTCTCATTTTATTTAGTTTTGAAAAGTAATTGAGTATTTTTTAAAAAGACAAAAATAACAGTGTGTTGTAGGGTTTATAATATATGTAGAAGTAAAAAGTATGACAATAATGCACAAAGACAGGAAAGGGGAAGTGGAAGCATACCTTTGTAAGGGCATTACATTATATGTGAAGTGGTATAATATTATTTGAAGGTAGATTGTGATAAGTTAAAAATGCCAAACTCAGAGCATCCACTAAAAATAAAACAGAGAAGAGTAGCTAATAAAACCAGAGAAAGAATAACATGGAATATTAAAAATAGGCAATCCAAAAGAAGACGGGAAAAGAGGAAACAAAAGAACAAAGAACAGATGAGACAAATAGAAAACAAATATCAAAACGATAGATTTAAACCCAATCAAATTAATTATTCCATTAAATGTGAATAAACGAAACACTCCAATTAAAAAGCAAAGATTGTTTGGACCCAACTGTATAATGTCTGTTAGAATTCACTTAAAAAGAAAGGCAGGTTGAATTTTTTAATGGAAAAAAAAACGATACCATGAAAATGTGAGGAATATTATCAGAGATAAAGGGGACATTTCATTATGAGGGTTGAGTCAATTCATCAAGAAGTCATAACAATACTAAATGTGTATACACCTAATAACAAGTTTCAAAATACTTGAAGGAAAAACTGACAGAATAGACAGCACAAACAGGCAAATCTACAATTATAGTAATTGTAGCAATTCAGCATGTCTTTCTTCATAATTTATAGAACAAGTAGAAAGAACATTGGTACGGATATAAATGACTTGAACAACATTATCAATCAACCAAATTGCACTAATTGACATTTATAGAACATGACACTCAAAATGGCAGTATACACATCTTTTCAAATGCATGTGGAATATTCACGAAGTTAGACCACACACTGGGCCAAATAACAAGTTGCAATAAATTTTGTAGTACTGAAATGTTGAGTATAGCCCCTGACCATAATAGAATTAAATTAGAAATCAGTATAAAATGATATTGGAAAATTCTTAAATATTTGGAAATGAAGCAACAAACTTATAAATAACTTTGGGTTCATGAAGAAATTACAAGAGGAAGTTGAAAATATTTTGAACTAAGTGATATTGAGAACATGACAAATGAAAAATTGTAGGGACAGCTAAAGCAATGATTGGAGAGAAATTTATGCTAGCTTTAAATGATCATATTAGAAAAGAAGAGAGGACTGAAAGAATGACCTAAGGTTGAACCATAAGAAGCAAGAAAAGAAAAAGAAAAATGAAAAGAAAGGAAAGAGCAAAGGAATATTAATTACATAGAAGGAAGGAATTAATAAAGAGAAGAGTGTATATAAATTAAAAATGAAAAAAATACCAATAATAACAAAACGTAATAAAGCCGAAAATTAATTATTTGGAATGACCAACAAAATCAATAGTACATGCGACGACTGAGGAAAAAATAGAGAGAGCACAAATGAGCAATATCAAGACTGAAAGGGGGTGTTTATCCCTACAGATCCCACATACACTGATAGTATAATAAGGGGATATTATAAACAACTTTATCATCTCCAAAATTTGATATTTTAGGAAAAATGGATAAATTCTCTGCAAAATATAGTTTATAAATATTAATCCAATATGAAAGGAAACTGAACGGCCCTATATCTATTAAAGAAATTTAACTCATTATTTAAAACTTATCAAAGAAAACTCCAGACGCAATAGTTTCATTGATGAAATCTATCAAACATTTAAAGAAGAAATAAAACCAATTTTACATGAATTCTTACAGAAAATTATACAGAAAGGGCTACTTCCCAATTTTTTTTATGAGGCAGCATAAACTTAATACCAAGGCCTGCAAAAGATATCACCAAAAATAAATAAATAAATAGGAAGGAAGGAAGGAAAAATTACAGACCAATATTTTTCATAAACATAGAGGGAAAATCCTTAACAGAATGTTAGCAAATCAAATTCTGCAGTATATAAAAAGGACAATACAACACAATCAAATAGTCCTTATCTCAAGAATGCAAGGTTGGACTGACATTTAAAAGGTACATTAATGTAATTCATCACATTAACAGAATGAAAAATAAAAACCATGTGACTGTTTCAACAGAAGTAGAAAGCATTTGATAAAGAATTGGACCAATTCAGCATCTAGTCATGATTAAAACTTTTCAGCAATCTAAGCATCTGTGAAAATTGTATAGTTATTATCATACTTAATTGTGAATTATTGAATACTTTCTCCCTAACATTGGGAACAAAGTAATGATGCCCACTGTCACCACTTCTATTAAGCATTATACAAGGGAAGCAGACCATTGTTTAAAGCAAGAACAATAAAAAAAAACCATGAAGATAAAAAATATTATGTTGACTAAAGGAAGCCATTCACAAAAAGAGAATATAGTGCCTGATTTTATTAATATAAAGTTCTAGAATAGGAAAAACTGATCTAATGTGGAACAAAATTGTATTAATGATTGCCTCTGACAGATTAGAATGTGTTAAAAGGTACAAGGGATCTAATTTGAAGGTTCTCTCACTACTTAAATTTAGGACAATTTAAGCATCAAAATAAATGATAGGAATGGAGTATAATCCACTAAATAAAATAAGACTCCATACTGATGTGAATGATTGAATGAATGAATGAATGAATGAATGAATAAAAAAAGGAAAACTTTTATTTACAATAGAATGTTAGCTAAAAAAATGTAGAAGAAATGATGAAGTTAGACATCATAGTAGATGTTAGCTAGTGGGTGAAAATATGACAGAGTTTTTTTTTAAAGATTTTATTGGGGAAGGGAAACAGGACTTTATTGGGGAACAGTGTACTTCCAGGACTCTTTTCCAAGTCAAGTTGTCCTTTCAATCTTAGTTGTGGAGGACGCAGCTCAGCTCCAGGTCCAGTTGCTGTTTTCTACTTGCAGGGGGTGCAGCCCACCATCCCTTGCAGGAGTCGAGCAATTGAACTGGCAACCTTGTGGTTGAGAGGATGTGCTCCAACCAACTGAGCCATTCAGGAGCTCAGTGGCAGCTCAGCTCAAGGTGCCATGTTCAATCTTAGTTGCAGGGGGCACTGCCCACCATCCCTTGTGGGACTCGAGGAATTCAACTGGTAACCTTGTGGTTGAGAGCCCACTGGCCCATGTGGGAATCGAACCGGCAGCCTTCGGAGTTAGGAGCACGGAGCTCTAACCACCTGAGCCACTGGGCCAGCCCCGGAGTATTTACATAGTATCAAAATACTTCCCCGCGAATTACTTAATATTTACTTAGGGAAAAATATTCACTTTACAATGGAGAAATCTGGTGGCCACTACCTTCACCTAGTGATTAAAATTAACGTTAGCAACTTTGGGAAAACCTAACATCATGTGTCTCCTGATATGATGCTCTGAGAAGGATATGGCATCACTTCTGTGTTATTCTTGCCAGAAATGCATAACTTGAATGTAATTATGATGAAATATCAGATAAATTCAAACTGAATAACATTCTACAAAATATCTGGCGTGTACGTGCAACACTGAGGAATTGTTCCAGATTGCAAGAGACCAATGAGTCATCACAACTAAATACAATATGGACTCCTGGAATGCATCTTGGACAAGAAAAAAGAAATAGGTATGAAGAACATTATTTGGACAATTGAAATTTGAATATGGACTTCAGATTATATAATAGTATAGTATCAATGTTAAATTTTCTGATTTAGATTATTATACTGCTTATGTAAGAGAATATCCTTGTTCTTAGAAAAACACACACAAAAGTGTATAGAGGTAAACAGCACAATTGCCCTCTACACCTGGTAACAACCTAATTTTAAATGGTTCAGAAAGAATATACATACATATATATGCATGCATGCATACCTTCAAACAAACAAATAGATAATGTCAAAGAGAAAGAGAATGATAAAGCAAATGGTGCAAAAATATAAACAACTTGTGAATCTGGTGGCTATATGGGAATTCCTTATTCTATTCTTGCAACTCTTGTAAATTTGTAATTATATCAAAATAAGCTTAAAAAGGTGTTCACACCGCCACCATATGTATGTATAAGTGTACCTATGTGTGTGTGTGTGTTTATCTGCTAAATTCAATGGCTGACTGTTATATTTGTAAGTGTAAGAAAAACATGAGCTCTTAGGGTTGTTAAATTTGAAATTGTGACCCTGATTAAGAACACACCCACTATACTGTTAAGTCCCACCATTCTCTGCTCTTCGAATTTGTTGTTTTGTTTGGGAAACACTGAGAAGGGGGGGAAAGATACTCCACTTTACTTCCATACTTAATTAAAACTAGCAAGCCTCATGTCCAGGATCTACTCAGGATTAACTCTGCCTGACAATATGAATACGACTTACATTCATGACTTCAGACCTGTTCGTAAAGCAATTATATCTCTGTTGACCTGCTTCTAGGGATGGATTACTTGAAGGAACTGGCATAATCTAAAACGGGACAATGTGTGTCTGGTGTGAAAAATCTGTCCACAAAAAATCTACCAGATTCAATAGGTGGAGATATTTTATAAAACCAAACAAAAATGATGCTTTTTTGTTTTTATCATTATCAACATCCACTTTGCTTAAAGAGTCAAGAAATTCAACAAATTTTGTTAAGAGAAACAGCATAACACCACCCTCCTTCTATCTACTACTCGCTCTTCAGAGACAACCACTTCCATCTCGTATACTGTGTTTCCTTGAAAATATGACCTAGCCCAACCAATGTGTCTTTTGGAGCAAAAATTAATATAAAACCTGGTCGTATTTTAATATAATATAAAACCAGGTATAATATAATAAAATATAATATAATACAATTAACATAATATAATACCAGGTGTTATATTAATTTTTGCTCCAAAAGACGCACTAGAACTAATGGTCCAGCTAGGTCTTATTTTTGGGGAAACACAGTAGCTGATTATTTTGATGTTTACTGCCATGTCTCTAAACAACATGCTTGTTATATATTTCTTGATTTTTCTGTTTTATAAACTATCTGTTTCTTACTGTGGACTATAGGGACCTAGCTCTCTTTGCTCTCCCTTCACTCACCACACAGGTACTCACCTTTCCCTTCTTTCCATCCTGCCCTGTCCCTCATCCTTTAAAAATTGTCCTATCAAAATTTTGGTTAGATCAATATTAAGGGCTCACATGGTTATGACTGTGTAAACACTACTCACAGCTGAGATCAGTAGTATACTGTGATTCTTATCCTGAACTTGTCGTCATTTTCCCTGGAGTTAATAATTGTCATGTTTTTAAATTGGTTTAGTCTTTTATGTACTTAATCATTAATTCAGCCCAAAATTTTTGACAGTTTTCTGAATCTCCTTTCAAGAGGTTCTGATGCATTAACTATTCTATTGGTTTCACATTCCAGAAAAGTCTGTCATGGTACTGATCTACTCCAATCGGAATTGGTTTGCCCTTGTGCGTGGTGACAGCTGTCATCCTGGCATCTCCCTTCACTATCATCCTGGTGAGTCCTTTCACCTTTGGCTTATCGAGATCTCCTGTTTCCTATGCTATATGTCATTTTGCTTTTTGGTTATATTTTTGTTTTAGAGCATATTTTCCAGTAACTTCCTAAGAAAGATGCAAAGGAATTCTGTTTTGTTTTGGTTTTTGAGTCTTTCCATGTCTGAAAATATCCTTATCTTCCCCCCTTGTACTTGATTTGTCAGGAGTAGGACCCTCCCCAAAGACACTAAGATTGGAAATGAGAATAAGTGAATGTAGAAGTGAAAAACTTGTAGGAGAGTTAAAGTCTGAAAGTCCAGGAGTGGATAGAATTCTGAGGACTGCCCAAATACACTAATCTGAAATGAGATGTCAAAACAGAAAGAAACTCAGATACCTTTAACTGGCAGGTTTGCATTCCTACTCCACTTCCATCCTCCATCTGTAGAATGAGACTCATGAGAAAGTTTAAGTCAGTCACAGAAAAAAAAGAATGCTGTATTTTTGTATATCTGAGTTTGTGATAAGTTCAAAGTTGACGGCACCGTGTACATTTCTGATTTCTTTTACTTTTTTTTCCACAATGAGTATTTTTTGCTTTTATAATCAGAAATATATATATATTGGTGTTTCCATTTCATGGCAAAATTTTGTGGAAAACTAAAAGAAATATTGTAGAGAAGCATTTCTAAGATATTGTTCGTACATGCAAGACACAGGGAAAGGCCCTAAGACTGAAAACCTATCTCCGTAAGCAGAGAACAGGGAAAGACTGAAGAAAGAGGCTGGCCACTTCAATCTTGTTACTAGTAGAGCTCATTAAGGGAAACTTACATATAAGGTATAAGGTGTATCTTGGGTGGAATGGATCCTCACATTGCTTAACAGGCACCAAAGACTTATATAAGGCAAAATGGGGATAGTCACAAGTATGTACTAGTATGTGAATGCTACCAGGTACAGGAAGTTACTCTACATACTTGACCAGATCAGGACAACGGCCTGTTCCAGGAACCAGCACGTGATGGGAAGCAGAGGAGGGGTGCTGATTTATGTCAGAATAAACGTCGATTACGATCAGTCTCTAAGTGGGGTTTGAAGTAAGCAATCTCCATTCCGGGTCCAGCTCACAGGACAGGCAGTGGTCGGTCACATCGTGGAACAGTCTCTCTTCTCCACAGGTACATACTGAAGTTTCTACCCATGGGTGATGAGAGAGAGAGAGCTTGATAAATGGAAGATCAGTAAGGAAGTCTTACTATTGAACATGATTTGACACTTTGCAGAGGCGTCTGGTCCTTGTGCAGAAAGAATTGCCACAATTTTTCAAAGAGCAACACAAGGATAATAACTTTTATTTTGCTATTTGTTTTGTTCCTAATGGAAACTTCATTCTCACAGGCCCTCTTCACACTCTCCTGTCTAATGATACAGAGCAAGAGCTATTTAATAACTATCCCCAATTCTGACGTCTGAAGATTGTAACTATTGAGAAGATATTTAACTTTGTTTTCCTTAACACTCCATTTTTTCCTGGATTCTATAATTGCTAAAAAAAAAAGTGCCTACTGATAAGAAGTCCATGTCAGTCTAATTATTATTCTTTTTTACTAATAAATACCCACACTCCTGTCCTCCCACGACTCATTCTCAGTAGTTTACATTTTTTTTCAATTATCTTAGATTTCTAGAGTTTAACTTCAGTGTGTCTTATTGTTGATCTTCTTCTATTTATCCTGATTGAGATTCACTGGAATTTTTCAATCTTAGGATTCATGTCTAGGAAAATGTTCCACATCATCTTTTTGAATACTGCTTCTCCCATTCTCTCTACTTTTTTCTCCTGAAGTGTTTACTAGGCACATATTGGAACTTCTCATTCTGTTTTTCATATTTCTTAATTTCTCTTTTATATATTCTGTTTCCTTTTCTTCTGCACCACCTTCTAGATGATTTTTTTTCACATCTCTCATTTTCTCTCTATTCTTTTTTTATGTCATTTTCTTCCCCTTAGAGTTTCGATTGTTTCCTGTGTGAATATTATAACTAGATTTTCATATTACTTGATTACCTCAGTGTTTGGCTGTTTGTTATATTTGTTTGTTGGATCTACTGATTCTCTCATAGAGGTTGTTGTCTTTCTAATTTTTGACTGTGAGGTTATCCTCGGAGTTTTTTATTGTGAGAATTCTATGTGCTCTGGGTTATGAAGATGTCCTTATGTGGTCGTTTCTAATTTGGTTTTGCTAGGGCCCTACAGGTTTCACTAGCTCTATATGAGGTTTTTGGGTGGGGGAGGAGCTTCAGATTTTGTCACCTTGAAGACAGTACAAATTTGTACCCACAGTCACTCCCAGCAAAGGCTTTAGATTCAGATTTCTCTTGGTGACTCCTGCTCCATCCAGTCTGTTAGCCTGTTCCTGTGCATGTCTCTACAAACACCAGTGGGTGGAGTTTTTTCTTCTCCCTGTTTCAGGGGCAGAACAGCTTTTGCTGGCTGCCAGCTTTGTACAGACAGCTTATTTACAGTTCCACCTTGTGCAAGAGTCTCTCAGTAGTGGCGTCTCAAGTTCTGTTTTCTCAAGTGCTTTTAAAGACTCTGGCCCTTACGCTTATATTCAGTTCTTATTCTTGAGGGCCATTTGGCTTTAACTGATGATCCCTGTTCTGGCTTTGAGTTTCTCTTCATTTATTGGTTCCTGAGAATTTCCAGATAGAAAGAGAAGAACCAGAAAAATTATCTTTAGCTGGTAAATAATGGGCTTGAATATTTTAAAAACAAAGCAAAACAAAACAAAACAAAACAAAAAGTCTTATTTCGTTACAGTTCTGACATGTGTTTATTATAATATTTAACTTCAACTAGCTAATGATCTACTAATTTGTAAGATTTATCTAAGTTTGCATAGACTTTGTCGTGCGGGGCGGCCTGTGGGGTCTCAGCTCCCGCTCCCCACATAAGAACGCAGGATGTGGCTAGGCCAAAAAGGAACACCCATGGAGCCATAGGTAGGGGAGTCATACCACTATAGTCTCACTGGAGGCTGGATTCACACGACGTGTGACCTGCTGTCTGCTTTTCTGCTAACCGATCGACTCTCCTCGACTTAACTCACCAACCAGTGCAGCGGTGGCAGTTATATCAGTGGCCAATGGGCTAACTGGTTACAGCTGACGGCCAACTAGCCACAGCTGATGGCCATCTAATCACAGTTGATGGCCATTTACTACCCGAGTGAGCACCTTTCCACTTGAGGCCAAGAGCCTGGAAACTGCACTCCTGGCTCTGTCCCCACACTTTTTTTTTTTTTTTTTTAAAGTTAAATTTACCATTTTCTTACTGGTTTCACAGAACTACAAAATTTCCAGGTGGGAAGGATGGGTGCTTTAGTGAAAACATGGCATAATAAAAAGGATAGGGCTGTAGCATCAGGCAGATCTGAGTTCACATGCTGGCTTTAGCATTGACCTTGGGCATTTACTTCATCTCTCAAGCCTTTAGTTTCTCCATTAGCAAAGTAGATACAGTAGTGTTCATCTAATATAGCTTCTGAGAGGATTAAAAGTGATTACAATAGCTAATAGTAATTGAGCATTTATGACATACTCAATGCTTTGCCGGGTGCTTCACTGGATTCTCTTTTCATGTATGTGACATTCTTAGTCTAGTGCCTGACACATAGCAAATGTTCAATAAATGTAGCTATTAGTCTTAAGTGAGTTACCTCATCCTAGCCAGGTTTTGATCTGCCTATGACACCCCACCCCACCCCACCTCAGCCCACCCCACCCCTGACCTTACTTGACAAGCCTCTGCTTGAACACAGAATAGTCAGAATTCCGGCTTTAGAGTCAGACTCCATGAATTCAAATCTGCCACTTCCCAGCTGTCTAGTCTTGGACAAACAAATTCAGTTCTTGTCTGTGAAATAAGGATAATAGAGAAGTGAGGTCATGGGTCTTAAATTCTAGAGTAATTTTGAGGTTAAAATGAGTTAATTCATGTAAAACTCTTAGAAAAGTGCCAGATACATTGTACATTCTCAGTAACTCATAGCCATTATTTTTATCATTACTAGAAATTTGTTATCTCCTTGAATTAGAAAACATCTCAATGTGAGCTGAAATTGGCCTCTTTTGGCATCTACCAATTGGCCTTATTTTTGTCCTTTGGAATGGCACAAGAAAAATCTGATTCTCCTTTCCCAAGATAGTACTTTAAACACCTTTTTTTTTCAATCCTCCAGAATAAACACCTCAGTTTCTTTGAATATTTTTCATAGACATAGTTTTGAGTACCCTCACCATCCTAACAGCCTTCTGAGAGCATGACTCAGTGGGAATCCTACAATAAAAACACCACCCTCCAGGCATTATCAGATGAGCTTGGAGAACTATCACACTTCCTTCTCATGAATAGTGCATATTTGGTTAAGCTGTTATAAATTTAGGCTTTCTATTATATATAGCCAAACTCATTTCTAACTGGCATAATGTTCATATCTGTTCAATTTCAGCCCTCTTATTTGCCTCATTATTTTAGCCTTCTTAATTTGTTTGGATCCCTAGACTGCCATCCCTTATATTATAATCCATTCTAGTTTCATGTCATTTCCAAGTCTGATGGATAGGCTGTCAAAATCATTCAAAGAGAGAACATTTTAGATATCTACTTCCAGGATATATCAGTTCAATTGGCACTTTGGGGTAGTGTTACTATCAATTATTTACTATTTGCTGCCTATATGAATTTTATTCAAAATTACCCTTCTGGAGGAGGTTTTAAGGAGCCTTAATAATCTGAAATAAACTTATTAAAACAAAATAAAAGTAAATTAAGTGCTTTATTAATTAAAAATTAAGCACCTTATTAATTAAAAAGTATTAGTAATTTTTGAGAATGACTGTCCTGGTGACAAGAAAGTTAATGAATATTGAGGAGATAAGTATAATCCACTCTACAAGCTAGGGTGAGGGTTAGTAGAAATACACTGATAGCCACAAGCTTCATTTGAACTCTTAGTTTAAAACTCTTACTCCTCCATTATTTACACCAACTATGAAAAAGAGGAAAGTATATTCACCCTATTTTGTTCTCTTTCTCTTCATTCATAATGTGAAAGAAATAATTGACCAATAAATGAGATTAAGGCAGGAAGAGGGAATGAGACAGAGATACCATAGCTCTAATTATAGGCAAACTCAGTGGATGACCTCTGAATAGTTGAGCATTGACTTATATGACTTTGCACACTTGAGTCCCCAGCAGTTAGAGTTCAGCACATTGGAGGTTTGCAAGCTAAACATAGAATATGTAAGGACTTAAGGGTCTGACTCCTGACCCCACCCCTGAAGATTCACAGAAACTATACTGGGAAAACTCAGAGGGAAGATCATTGAGATTGGTCCAATACTTCCCTGAAATGGATCCACTACATTGCTGTTAGTGCTCTAACTTGTATGGTTAGATTTATGCCTTTAAATTTTCTACTTGTTTTCTTTATGTCTCATGTAATTTTTGTTTCTGTGTTCCAATTTTATTGCCTTCTTTTGCATTAAATATTCCTCAGTGTACCATTTTATTCCTTTGTCCATTTCAAACACAAATGTGACCGTATCTCTCCAAATTTTAGAATATTTTGTGCTCCACCAACCCCCTCGTCCATTGACTCAGCATGGTATAAAATGGCCTTCATGATCTGGCCCTTGTTATCTCTTCTCTCATTTTCCTATTGCATTTTATGCTAATAAGCAGCTCATTTTTTGATCATGCCTTTGCTCATGTGTGTCCCTTTCCTGGAAGACAGCTTTGCTTTCCATTTTTAAAATGTCTAGTTCCTTGAAATATTTGGGATCTTTCAGATCATCTGTCTCAATCTTTTCCTTCATTATAGGAAGAAGAAGAAAATAAAAGTATATCAGAGCAAGTTTGCTATATTTTACCAGACTTGGTCAGCACCTGATTGGGAAAAATTAAAGATGCATATCATAATTATTCCCTAGAGCAATCAGTAAGAAAACAACTCAAAATATGGCTTTGAAATGGACAAAAGAATAAAATGGTACACTGGGGAATATTTAATGCTAAAGAAGGCAGTAAAATTAGAACACAGAAACAAAAATTACATGAGACATAAAGAAAACAAGTAGCAAACTTAAAGGCATAAATCTAATCATACAAGTAATGACATTAAATGTAAATGGATTAAGTACTGTAAAAGGCAGAGATATAAGATAAATAGGATCCAACTAGATGCTGTCTATAGGAGACACACTTTGGATTTATAAATATAAATAGGTTGAAAGTTAAATGATGCAAAAAGTGACCATAAGAAAACCGGAGTGTCTATAATATCTGACAAACTAGACTTAAGGCCAAAAAAATTGTTACTCCAGGGGAAAAAAGGGACATTTTATAATGATAAAATGATCAGTCCATCAGGAAGATAAACAATTATAAACATATATGCATTTGACAATGGAGATCCACATATATGAAGCAAAAACAGAGAATGGAAGAGAAGAAATACAATTCAATAATAATAACTGGAGGCTTTAATATCCTACTATCAAAAACCAAAATAATAACTAGACAGAAAATCAGGTTATAGATGTCTTGAACACTGTCAACCAAGTCAACCAAGTGAAATCTATAGATTTCCACCAACCTAAAGTAGAATATACATTTTTTCAAGCTCATGTAGAGCATTCTTTAGGACAGACCCTATCCTAGATCATAAAATGCGTCTCAATACATTTATAAGGATTGAAATCACACAAAGTATGTTTTCTGAGTGCAACAAATTAAATTCAAAATCAATAATGGAAGGAAATTTGGGAAATCCACAATATTTGAAAACTAAACAAACATTTCTAACTAATCTATAGGTCAAAGAAGAAATCACTAGGGAAATTGGAATGTATTTTGAGCTGAATTAAAATGCAAATAATACATCACAATTATGAAATGCAGCTAAAACAAAGGAAAGCTTATACACTTACACAGCTATAATAGAAAAGAAGAACAATCTCAAAATGAAGAACCTAAGTTTCCTCCTTAAAAATTTAGAGTGAATCAAACTGAAACCAAGCAGAAGGAAGGAAATAATGAAGATTAAAGAAAAAAATAAATGAGATAGAAAACAACAACAACAAAAAACCAGAGAAAGTCAATAAAACTAAAATTTGGTTCTTTAAGAAAATCAACAAAATTGACAAACCTTTAGCTAGACAGACTAAGAAAAAAAGAGAGATGACACAGATTACCAAATCCAGTAAAGAAAGGTGGAACATAATCACTGAAACTATAGAAATAAAAGGATCATACAGAAATATGATGAAAAGCTTCATGTCAACAGATTAGATAACCTAAATGAAATTATCAAAATCCTAGAAAGACACAAACTAATAAAACTGACTAAGAAGAAACAGAAAATCTGAATAGATCTTTACAAGTAAAGAGATTGGCTTAGTAATCAAAAACTTTCCACAAATAAATGCTCAGGTCCATTTACTGATGAATTCTATCAAACGCTTAAAAAGAATTAATACAAAGCCTTCACAAACTCTTCCAAAAATAGAAGAGGAGGGAACACTTACCAACTCATTCTGAACCCACTGTAACCTTGATATCAACGTCAGACGAAGACATACAAGTACGTACAGACCAATATCCCTCATGAATATAAAAACAAAAGTTTACAATCAAATATTAGCAAACCAAATCTAAGCACATATAAAAAAGATTATGCACCATGGCCAAATGAAGTTTATCCCAGGAATGAAAAGTTGGCTTAACATCCAAAAGTCAACTAAGGTAATATATTAATAAAGGGAAAAATTGTGATAATCTGAATAAACACAGCAAAGGCATTTGACAAAATCTTGAATCTATTCTGAATTAAAACAAACAAACTCTCAACTAACTAAGAAGAAGCAAATGCTGTCAATCTGATAACAAGCATCTGCAAAAATCCTACATCTAACATTATATTTAATGGTGAAAGACTGAATATGTTCCCCCCTAACATAGAAAATAAGACAAGGATATCTACTCGTATCACTTCTATTCAAGATTTAACTGGAGAGTATAGCCAGTGCAATCAGGCAACAAAAAGAAATAAATGTCAGCCACACTGGAAATGAGGAAGCACGAAAATAAAAATGAAGAAGCAAAATTGTCTTTATTTGCAAGTGACATAACCTTGTATGTAGAAAACCTTAACAAATGCACAAAAATAAACTATTGGAACTAATAGAGTATCTATCAAGACAATAGAATATAAGATCAGTATACTAAAATCAGTTGTATTTCTGCATATTAACAATGACCATCTAAATGAATGATGTCATTTATGACTTCAAAAAGAATAAAATACTTAGGAAAAATTACAAAAGAAGTGCAAACCTCATACCCTGAAAATTACAAAACATTGCAGAGGGAAATTAAACAAGATCAAAACAAATGGAATGGCATTACATGTTGACTCTTGCAATTCATTAAAAAGAGGCCAAACAACTCAATTAAAAAATGAGTAGAAGAACAGATATTCACTAAAGGAGCTGTGTACATGGCTAATAAGCTCATGAAAAGGTACTCAACATCATGAACCATTAGGGAAAAGCAAATTAAAACCACAGTGAGATACTACTACTCGCTCATTAGAATGGCTATAATAAAAAAGACAGCTCATACCAAGTGTTAGTGAGGACATGGAGAAAGGGGAACTCATACATTGCTGGTGGAATATAAAATGGTACAGCCACTTTGGAAAACAATTTGGCAGTTACTTAAAAAAATTAAATGAATTTACCATATCATCCAATAATTCCACTCCTAGATATCACCCAACAGAATTGAAAGCATCTGTCTTCACAAAGACTAGCATGTGAATGTTCATAGCTGCATTATTCAGAATAGCCAAAATGTAGGAATCACCCAAATGTCCATAAGCCAGTGAATGGGTAAATACAATGTGTATATCCACACATTGAAATACTATTATTCAGCATTTAAGAGGGACAGACTACTAACTACTACATGCTACAGCATGGATGAACCTCATGAAACATCATGGTGTGTGAAAGAAACCAAACACCAAGACTACATATTGTAGGCTTCCATTTACATGAAATGTTTAGAAAAGGCAAATTTGTAGAGACAGAAAGCAGATCCATGGTTGTTCAGAGCTGAGGATGGGAGCGGAGACTAATGGTAAGTGGCACAAGGGAACTTCTCAGCGTGATGGAAATGTTCTACAACTGAATTGTGGTGGGTATTGCACAATTCAGTGCATTTACTAAAAACTGTTAAAATGGGTGGAGTTTATATTACGTAAATTATACCTAAATAAAGTGGTTTAAAACATAAATTCAATCACTTGTCACTTTTTAATGCGTTAATGGAAATAATACCAACAGCAATGATGATACTGAGCCCTTGCTATGTACCAGGCACTGCGCTAAGCACTTTACTCAATCCTCACACAACCTGTGAAATACCGTAGATGTCATTATCCCCTTTATAAATGAGGAGACAGTCCCAGAGAAGTTAAATAACTTCCCAAGGTCGGGAGCAAATCAATAGGCAAACCAGGATTCACACCGAAGCAGTTGGTTCCAGTAGCCATGGTCTCACTTGTTTGATAATAAAAATCAAAAATTGATGTTTTTAAAGTTCTAATGAAGCAGCGTCATGGCGAATCTCTCCTGAAATGGGAAAATATACCATATCCCAAATCTGGTCATACAGTGCAGGGAAGGAATATGTTTTTTTTTCTCCAGTTTTATGGTAACGGTAAGAGTACTTCATCAGTCTTCTGTACCCTAATGAAGAATAGCTTCCATTTTCTTTTTCTTCCAGTTATGTGGCAGGAGGCAATATATATACTGAAAGTATAATGGGCTTTAGAATTGAAATAACTGAGATGTTTGATTTCTGATTCTGCTCCTTAAGTTACGTGCCTTGTTTGGAGCCTCATTTTTCTTTTTTTATAAAAGTAGATTCCACAGTGCCTAGACACACGGCTGTGTGTTAAATAGGGTGTGAATTAATGTAGGTGACGTGTATCACAGTGCTTGCTTGCAGGAGACACTGAGCAGTGGGGGCTTGTTTTAGTCATCAGAATCAGGTGTCCTGTTATACACTAGAACCAGTCATGTCTTCTGGAGAAGGGCAGGGCAATTCTCTAGGACTTTCTAGCAAGACTAAACTTGAAAGAGACAAAGAACAATTTAGAGTTTATCCATGGCTTGCTTTATTTATTTATTTATTCAGTTAGTTACTTAGTTATATTTGCTCTAGGTTAGTATATTAAAATATAGAATTAAGAAACTTCTTGTATACACATTGTACCTAGAAATCTTACTTTACTCCTCTTCTCCCATTCTGGACTCCAACCCTGGCCTCTAAGAGATATTATTCCACTACTATCTTCAGGTACTTTTAAGGAGTATGATCAGAGCCTCCCCCGAAGTGTGGCTCTATCGGAACACCTCATCAGAGTTCTGATGGAAGGAGGAAGGGTGGCTAGGAACAGGTCTTGTTCCCATGCCCAGATGAGTTCTGTGGATGCCGGATATTACCTAATATCCTGCTGAACAACTCTCTGTGGGGCCCAAGACCCAGTCACATATGTCACTGAGAGCCTTAAGCATGGGAAACTTTCTGTTAGTGGCCACTGACCTTTATTTAGGAGAGAACCATTTATGAAGGGACATATTTTTTTAAGTATATTTTTTCTTAATGTCAGAAATAGAAAATGTTTAGTTCACCTAGTTGGTAAATTACTGAAATATTTTGTCCACTGGATGTCACTGTTGCACTTGAAAAATAAACTAGGTCTTTCACTTTTATAATAAAAAGGTTAAATTCTTTAGTCTTGGAATGGTATATTTCTTTCTTTTCTTCTAATAGAAGATATCACCAGATGACCCATTCTAATCTTATCTCAAGATAACTTCCTTCAAAGGGAAATCAAGAAGGAATTTGTTGTACAGAATTTAGTATTTGCCAGAAGATCTTGAAGCATCCAAAGCCTGCTAAGGAATGAAACTTTTCAAAGCCCAGTTTAGTAATGAACTTCTCGTTTTCTTGTTAGCCTGTTCATTTGGAGGCAAGGGTTCCTTTGACAAGTCCTGCAACTCTTCATGACCTGTGTCCTGTTTTCAGTCCAGGACCATCTTTTTTCTGAGGATGGAAGGTAGTCAGAACACCTCTCCAATATTCTTTCCCCCTTTCACATTCCAATCCCTTTTGTGATTCAAGTCCTCAAAACATAAAGTATAATCATATTTCAATTTTAAAATTATCACACTAAACATTTCTCTATTCAAGGAATTACAAAGATGAGTCAGCATTTTTTCTCTGTTTTTCTTTCCCTGTTGTGTTTATTAACAAAATAGAAAAAAAAATCCTACCAGCATATTGTTTTTGAGCCCTTGAATGTTTCCCTATCCCTGAGGTTTTATTGAAATAGAACAGATGGAAGCACAGTAGGATATGACACGTATACTACACAGAGAGAACAGAATCGAAAGGCTGTTGATGCTTTCCAAGATAAGAAAGAAAGATAGATAGAAAGAAAGAAAAGAGGGAGGGAGGGAAAGAGGGAGGGAAGAAGGAAGGAAAGAAGGAAGGAAAAGGAAGGAAGGAAGGAAGGAAGGAAGGAAGGAAGGAAGGAAGGAAGGAAGGAAGGAAAGAAAGGAAAGAAAATAGTGATGATTCTTGATATGTGCTGACTTGCCTTTGTGGTTCATTAAACTATTTTGAGGAGAAAGTTAAGCTCCTGGACAGGGAGCCACTCTCCATATAAATGTCATTTTAACAGTCTTTTGTTTAAGAATTGCTTTACATTCCATTGTGAGATTTCAGTGTAAATGAAGAGAAATGGGAAAGTGACTTTAGAGCTTCTATCAAAATTACTTTCCGTAGAAGATTGAGGAGGTAGAAAAAGTTTAGAAAGAATTTCTGTAACTGGTTTTTCATTTCTTTCTACCCTAAGAATGATCCAAATTAATAAATTAAGTTAACATTTTTTGAAATCAGTTTTTTGTTTTTAAAAGTTCTATAATTTTTACATCATTTTAATATTAGATATAGTACTATAAAGTACTATACTTGAATACTTTCCAGTCAGACCTGAGTTTAATTCTCAGCTTTATCATTTACTAGCTGTGTTATCTTAGGCACATATTTAACACAGCTTCAAAAAATACACGAAACAAAAACTAATAGAGAGACAGATAAATCAACAAAGATAGTTGGAGATTTCAACCCACATCTCTTAGTAGCAGATAAAACAAGCAGACGAAAAATTAGTATATAGAAGACTTGTACATCATAATTTATTAAGTTGACCTATTTAACATATTCTTCTCAAGGACACATAGAACATTTACCAAAATAGACAATATGCAGGGCCATAAAGCAAGACTTCACAAATTGTAAAGGGTTGACTTTGTAATCCAAAGTATTTTCTCTGACTATAATGAAATTAAACTGAAAATCAAAAACAGAAAGGTGATTTTAAAATCCCCAAGTTTGGGAAATTAAGCAAAGTACTTAAAAAAAAAAGAAGAAGAAAAGAAACCTCATAGATGAAAGAAGAAAACACAGTGGAAATCTTAAAATATTTTGAATTGCATATAACAAAAGTATTTTTTAAATTGTGGAATACAGCTAAAATAGTGCTTAGAGCGAAAATAGCTTTAGGTGCAATATTAAAATAAAAAGTTGAAAGTCAATTATTTAAGTTTCCATACCAATAACCTATTTAGAAACAGCAAATTAAATCCAAAAAGGAAGAAGAAAAGAAATAAAGAGCAGAAAACAATAAATTGAAATATGGACATGCAAATGAAAAAAATTAACAAAACCAAAAGTTGTTTCTATGGAAAGATTAATAAAATGGATAAATTCCTAGCAAGACCAATAACCAAAATGAGAAAAGCAAAAATTATCAATAACAAAAAGTGGACATTACTATAGATTCTATAGGCATTACAAAGATAATAAAATACTATCAATAACTGCATGTCAATAAAATATGACAGTTTAGATCAAAAGGAAATTATTTTATAAAAAATCAACATACTAAAACTGATACAAAATGAAATTTAAAATATGAACAGTCTTAAAATTATACGAAAAACCAAAATTCAAATATGAACACTCTTCCCGTCATGAACAGAGACAAGCATCTGAGTGAAGGAAGGCACTGCTGAGAGCTGTTTACACAGGCAGGCAGTCAAAACAAGGCAGGTATGACAGCAAGGCATGAGATTCAGGTCTTTTGAATGTGGGAGTTATCTTTAATAGTAAGAGTAAAGTAGAATAACTCAAGTCCTGGAAGAACAAAGCAAAGCCAGCCTACCAGCTAAGGTATCCCTTGAGCTATTGAATTAAGAGTTCCTTCAGTTCCTCATAACAAAGAACAAGACTGGTCCCTGGTCCGGCTATGGGACTAGGTTTTCCGATGGGAGTGAATTAGCCCTAGCCACACAATGAAGTTAAAATCAAGTGGGTGGGAAGAAGCCACAATTATCTTTGTGGTGTGTTTAGGGCGTTTCCAGGTCTACAAACACTTTTTTCTGTTTCCTGTTTAATAATCCCAGCAGATGTGCGATGAAGTCTAGGAGCTTTATGCATCTCAATGAATGTACCCCTGAATGTCTCCCTCATAGGGGCAGGATCCTTGTGAAAGGCTTGTTTACCCTTTGTGTACTTTTGCTTTTGGGCAACAATCTTGTTTCTACATCATAAGTCATGTTGCTTAAGTGGTCTAATCACTTTTGATGATCATTTATTTCAGACCCTATTCTTTTTGTCCCTGGATTTGACAGTTCTATACTACCTTTGTTTCCTTGGCCAAAACATACACCTTGATTCCTGAGTATTTCCATCCCCATAAGGTACAGGTCACTCCTGACCCCACTTCTCTTCTAACCTCATCTCACAAGACCCTAACGCAGTCCAAAGCTCCAGGCCCGGTTTTGGCCCAAGAAGGAATTTTGTGCATTTCAATTCTGCTTGCCTCTGCTTTTTATTTTTATTTATTTATTTATTTTTGCCTCTGCCTTTTAAAAAGAGTTTCTACTTCTTACTAGGTTATTTACTGTCTCCTCAGATCTTGGTCTATAATAAAGAACTCATTTGGGGGTTTTTGTTTTCCTCCTATAACTACGGAATAGCAGATTATGTAATGAAAACAGCACTTGTACTCTGGGTTGTCTTTCTCCTTTTCTTTCACAGGCATGTGTGTGACACCAACATTTTTGGATCTCAGTTTTATAATCTGTCACTTAGAAAAAGTAGTATCTAATTCACATAGATGTTAAGTTTTAAATTGTGTGTTTTTTTCTCTCTGATTGGAGGGAATCTGGTTGAGGTGCTTTTCAGGTGATTGCTGTAGAGTAGTAGAACAAGTAGCTAAGGACATGGAGAACTGCACTGCCTAGCACAGTGGCCACTGTCCATATGGGGATTTTGAGCACTTAAAATGAAGCTATGGTTGAGCATAATTGAAGTATAAATTAAGATATCCTTTAAATTATAATTAATGTAATAAACCAATGTAATTTACCATATTAACAGACTAAAAAACTGTATGATAGTGTATCAATGTGTACAAAAATTTTAAAAATAAAATCCAACATCCATTTCAGATTACAAATAAACTCTCAGCAAATTAGAAATAAAAGAGAACTTTCTCAACCAGATAAAGAACATCTACATAAAATATACAGCTAATATAATACTTAATGGTGAATACGTAAATGTTTTTTCCCTAAGTTCAGAAACAAAGCAAGGCTATCCACTCTCACCAGACTTTTTTTTTTTTTTAATTGTACTAGGGGTTCTAGCCAATGCAATAAAGCAAGAAAAAGAAAACTACAAATCAATATTCTTTATTATTTTCTCCAGTATATGTCAAAGTATTGGTCTATTTTCATTAACTTTTTTCTTTAAAACACATACTTTCCATTGACTTCTAGAAGTAGGGAATATTAGAACCTAATACTAAGACTCTCAGAATCTTAATCATAATTCTAAGACTCTAAGAATCATAATTCTAAGAATCTTAATGACTACCAAAGTCATTAAAACATTAGATTATTTTAAAAACTAAGTATAAAATAGATTTTTTAAACTTTTTTTATTAGTTGCACAAAACAATGTAATAGTTAGACATTTATCATTTATATCCCTCACACAATGACAACCCCCTTCCCCCCATCCACTACCCCTCTGATGTTGCACACAACCATTACATAAAATAGATTTTTTGAAAATTTCAATATTCAAGAAACCAAATTTTCATGGGAACTATGTTCATAGTTTTAATTATTTTATTCTTATACCTCACAATTATTATTATTATTTTGATTTGTAATAGCTGGCAATGGCAAAGAGATTTATAGATAAATGTTCCAAATAAACAGTGGATTAAAAAAAAAAATAAAGCTACCAAATTATGATTTTCAAATTAATCAGGTGTCCAGAACCCAAGAATCACAGGAGGAAGATTAGATTCAGTAAATTCATTATCACTGTTTCACAGTTGTTTAAATATTGTCATAGAATAGAAATGGCCAGAAGAAAGTCATAATTGTTAATAAGTTAGAGCTTGGCAACTTACTTAAAATATACCCAGAATATTATTGGCATATGTTGACTTCTAATTGAACAAAAGGAGACAGGGCTGCCCAGGAAAAAATAAAAGGAATAAAAGCCATTGCTGTTGGAATTCAAGGTGTTTAAAATATTAACAAATAGAATTCTAAATGGCACTCCAGAGATAATACTCTAAGGGTAATTTCCAACCCCCATATTGAGGGAGAAGAAAAAATAATACAAAATATAAACTCAGTCATTTCACATGTAGGTTTTAAAAATTAAAAGCATCGACAGTTACGAAGATATAAGATGTGACATGACATGAAATAATCCTGATGAGTAGTCAAGTGTTCTGTTTTATTCAGGTAAAAGTAAACAAATAAGTTTACGCAATGCAGATAGTTTAAAAACAAAAGATAAGTGATGTTTTATGTTTTTTTTCCATTTGTGAAAATTCATTGAACTCTGTAGTTATGATATATCATATGTTTTTTCCATATCCATATTATTCTTCAAGAAAAAGTTGTTTCTGAAAGCAATCATATATACTGCTCTTTTCATTAATATTAAAATATTTATTAAATATCCATATACATATATGCTCTGCCAAATACTAAAGGAGGTAGGGCACGCAATATATAGTCGCCATCTTCTTGTACTTTTCTTTCTCAAGTAGATAACGTACGTGAAGACAGACATGTAACAGACTGAGATACTCAATGAGTTGACCACTGATTGACATAAGTATTACCTATCTTTGTATATGATGAAACCACAGCTAAGTACTAGCCCCTTTTCTTTAATATCATCTGTCCTTGAATCATTGTCCTGATTCACAATTCCCTTTCCAAATCTCATCAAATTAACAACTCCTTACTAATGGCATACAATGTACTTTGTACCCTTCCTTATTCTTTTAACCCAATGTTTCAGTCTTTCACTCACTGTCTTCACAATTTTTGCAATATCATAATACCAACAGGGCTATTGTTTTAAAAATAATTTTAAGTTGACTAATATCCCTTTTATTGTGATACCTGCTTTAACCTAGCCTAAGCATTAATATCATGGAATCACAGATTTGTTTTTTAAAAAGTTGTATCTGTGTGTCATCAGCTAAAAATCGTGTGAACCTCCAGTGGTATGCTAACTGCACTTGAATCACCACCGTGTTAATTGAGTCAGCTTTGCTATCACCTAGTAAGAATGATAAATGTGCCAACATAGAATCCTGCCCTGCAGAACATAAGCTGCTTTATCTGCTGTCTCAAAGGTAGTCTTAGTTTTTGTAATCTCTTATCAGTAGACACATTCCAAAATACGTATAACAAAGAATATTTAAGGAACTCTTCTACATTTCTTAATTTAACTTGCTCATATATTTCACAGATTAAAATATCTCTTTTAGAAAATTCATCTCTGGATTTTCTTTGTTTAAAGTTCTTTGGATTGATTTAGTAATGACTGAAATTTACTCTGATAATAATGACACAAGTATATTGCTGTCTCTTAATTCTTATCATGCAGAATAGTGTCAAACATAGCATTCATGGAGTTTAAATAATAAGTACAAGAAAGAATTGGACCTAGAGAATAAACAAGACTCTCTTTCTTCATTTATTCAACAGATGTCTACCGAGTGCATGTTATGTACCTGCCCTTTTTCTAGGTGCTGAAGTTCATCAATAAAATATTTTTAAACAGATAAAAACTGTTTTGCATACATGATAATTATTGTAATACAAAATTTTATGGGAAAGTTTTAAAGTACATTCAATCTTTATCTTTGAGATACTCCCATCAGTGTTTTCTGGTATCTCATTCATTAAATATTCCTCTAATTTTGAAAATCTCCAAATATTTCCATTAATATTTCAATTCATATTTATAATTCTTATTTTAAAAGTTATTTATGCTCAGCATTTGTGTATTATAAAATATTTAAAACATATAGAAAAGTGCAGGCAGGCAGCTGCTCTTCTCCAGGCTGGCCCACTCTCACCGTCCTGAGAGTGTCCTATCCTTTTTGTAATAAATCTACTGCTTGCTCAGCTTATTCAGTGCAGCAAAAAAAAAAAAAAAAGTGCAGACAACAGTATGGCTTTATTCTTCCACTTGTTCAAACTGAAGACATTGGGGCCACTGACTCATTTCATTCACTATGCTTCACAATTTTTGTAATATCATTATACCAACTGTTCTATTACTTTTAAATGTACTTTAAAGTTGACTCATTTTCCTGTCATTCTAAAAACCTGCCTGATTCCTCTCCTTCACTGACACCCCTCATTTTGTTGGTTGAACTTTCTAAATCCATCCAGAGTTCTACCACTTCTCATCCTTCCTAATATCACCATCTTGGTCCAACACACCATCATCTGTTGCCTGAATTATTGCAATAGCCTTGCTGTGGACCTGCCCACTTCTGCCCATGCCCTTCCCACCCTACAGTCTATCTTCAGTGCAGCACCCAAAATAATCCTGTTAAAATATAAGTCAGATAATATTATTCCCCTGTTCAGGACACTACAGTGAATTATCACACACAGAATAAAAGTCAGAGTTCTTAATATTCTATTTCTACAAGCTGTCTGTGTTTTTGTATGTAGTTACGGTAGATTCATTTTCACTGTTAGATGATATTCTATTGTAAGAAAGTAACTCTTTTCTATTCATCCATTCTTTCATCTATGGACATTTGGGGGCCTTTCATTTGTTTTGCTTTTATAAATAATGTTGCCACAACAAGAAATGCTAAGAGAAATTTGCAAGGATGTAGAAAATTATATAAAATGTAAATTCAGAAATATAGGAAGGAATGAATAACTCTTACATTTATGGTCAATTGATATTCAACATGCGTGCCAAGAAAATTTGATGGGGAAAATAGTTTTTTCAATGAATAGTGTTGGGACTGGATATTCACACGCAAAAAATGAAGCTGGGTCTCTATATCATTCCATGTACAAAAATTAACTCAAAATGGATCATTGACCTAAATGTAAGAGCTAAAACTATAAAAGTCAGATGAAAACCAAGATGTAGTATATCTTCATGCCTTTAGGTTAGGCATTGGTTTCTTAATATGACCCAAAAGCACAGCAACAAAAGGAAAAATAGATAAATTGGACTTTACCAAAATTAAAACTTTTTGTTCATTAAAGGAAATTATCAAGAAAATGAAAAGATAATACACAAAATGGGAGAGAACATATTTGCAAATCGTATATTAGGTAAGGGATTTATATTCAGAACGATTAGAGAACTCTTATAGATCAATAATAAAAAACACAAACAGCCCATTTTTAAAACGAGCAAAGTATCTGAATAGAAATTCTCCAAAGAAGATATGCAAATGTCAATAAGCTCATAAAAGATGTTCAACACCACAGTGAGATACCACTTCATACAATCAAATAGCTAAAATGAAAAAGACAGACAACTACAAGTGTTGGTGAGAATATGGAGAAACTGGTTGTAAAATGGTGCAGTCACTTTGAAAAACAATTGGAAGTTCCTTAGAAAGTTTTAAACATAGAGTTACCATGAAACCCACATTTCAAGACTTACTTTAATGAGAGGCCTTGGCAAACAACCTGTCATGAACATTGTTTTCCTCATTTTTATAAATTGAAAATGGTACTTATTGGTTGATAATTTATATCTTCAAATTCAAACAATAATAATAAAACCCAAATCTTTGTCTTTTCAAAGATAACTATAAGAAAATGAAAAGTCAAGTCACAGACAGAGAAAATATTTGTAAGATAGTACATAAATCTGATAATGGACTATATAAAGAACTCTAACAATACAAACAGTCCAATGAAAAATGGACAAAACGTTTGAAGAGACACTTCACAAAAGTAGATATACACGTGTGTGTGTGTGTGTGTATATATGTGTGTATATATATATATATAAAAGTTTAATCAGCAAATGAAAAAATGCTCAACATCACTAACCATCAGGGAAATTCATATTAAACCCATATTGACAAACCCATTCACACCCATTAGAATGATTAACATTAAAAAGGTTGATGAGGGCTGGGTGAAAAAGGTGAAGGGATTAAGAAGTACAAATTAGAAATTATAAAACAGTTATGGGGGTGTAAAGTACACTATTTTGAATATAGTCAATAATATTGTAATAACTATGTATGGTGTCAGTTGCATACTAGACATTGGGGGGATCAAATCATAAGTTACATAAATGTCTAGTCACTGTGTTATATACTTGAAACTAATGTAATACTAAATGTCAACTATAATTGAAAAAGTAAAAAAAAATGTTTAAAGATTAATGATACCAACCAATTGTGAAAATTGAAAATCCTGTGCATTGCTTGTGGAAGTGTCAAATGGTACAATCACTTTGCAAAACAATATCATAATTTTTTATAAACTAAGCATATATCTATTCAATGTCCCAACAACAGCGTTCCTATGTATTTACTCAAGAAAAATTAAAACATACGCCTACAGAAGGACTTGTACAGAATATTTACAGCAGATTTATCTATAATAATTCCAAATGGAAACAACCCAATGACCACCATAAAGTGTGATAATTCATACAGTGTAAACTCATCCTAGAAAAAGTGCTGCATACCTCATTGCTGAACATCACTATGATCACCTTCGAAGTACTCCCCTTGGGAAGCTATGCACAGACACCAGTGCCTAGTTCACCCTTCAAAGCAATTTTGGAACTCTTTCTGGAATGGCCATCAAGCTGTTGTTGTATTACACTTGATGTCCTGAATGTCATCAAAATGTCTTCCTTTCGATATTTCTTTTATTTTTGGGTAAAGAAAGAAGTTACTGGGGGCTAGCTCATGTGAATAAAGAGGGTGTTCCAATACAGTTATTTGTTTACTGGCTAAAAACTCTCTCACAGACTGTAGTGGGAGCTGGTGCATTGTCATGATGCAAGAGCTCCTTCTGGACCATTTTTGCACACACCTTTCTCATGTCAAGATTTTCAGTTAAGATTTTCCTAACTGTTTCTCTATCAACCTTTACTTGGTCTGCTATGCTTCTTATAGTCAGCCGATGATATTGACGCACAATTCAACAAATGTTTGCAATGTTTTCATCAGTTCTGTTTGTTACTGGCCGCCCTGACCTCTCTTCATCAATAATGCATTCTCTCCCTTCAGAAAAACGTTTAATCCCTTTGTACAATGCCGTTTTCTTCATGGCATTGTCCCCATAAATTTGGACTAACATGTCCCTGATTTCACTTCCACTCTTGCCAAGTTTAACAAGAAATTTAATGTTTGTTTGTTGCTCTAATTCAAGCTCAGACATTCTTACGATGGCATGCAAAAACATGCAAGAACAATAATGAATGAGACATGTACAAAAATGCATATATACAAAAAGAATTCATATATACATTTCAAGTACCATTATTTTTAAAATAAACTTTATTGAGGAATAATTTACTTATAATAAAATGCACAGATTTTAAGTGTACAGCTTGATGAATTATATACCTGAGCTACCACTTCCATTGCCACATGTCAACATGAACACAGCTGTGAGACACTGATATACCAAGATGATGAAATCTTCCCGAGCTGTTTGTACAGTGCTGCCGATGTAAGTGCAGGTGGCAAGTTCGTTAACTTAATTGTCACAGCTCGTATATTCTGGATCCTAGGTCTTTATTTGTTACATGTGCTCTTTGTCTGACTTGTCTTTTCACTCCTTGAATGGTGTCTTTTGATGTATAGAAGTTCTTAATTTAATGTGGTGTTTTTTTCCTGTAGTGCTTTTTTATGTCTTTCTTCTTTAAGAAATCATTCTATACCCTAACGTTACAAAGATAATTTCAATTTTCTTCTGGCAGTTTTAGCATTTTCGTTTTTCACATACAAATCTTTAAACCAGTGTCTTAGTGTGAGTAAGGCTAAGCTTGCTATGGAAAAGAGAGCCCATAATAGAGGGTTTAAAGAATATAAATTTTTTTCTCTTTCAGGTAACAGCTCCAAAATAAGCATTTTAGCCTGGAGACTGGTTTTGTTTGCTGGGATCATTCAGGAACCTCAATTTTTAAAAAAATTTGTATTGGGGAATATTGGGGAACAGTGTTTTTCCAGGACCCATCAGCTCCAAGTCAAGTCGTTGTTGTCAGTCTAGTTGTGGAGGGCGCAGCTCACCGAACAGGCAACCTGGGTGTTATGAACACTGCACTCTAACCTACTGAACCAACCGGCCACCCCCAGGAACCTCAATTTTCATGATGTCTCTGCCAAGGGTGCTTTGCTTGTTGTGATTACATGAACAAGATATATCCATCCCTTCACTTATTTAGGTCTCCTTTAAATAATAACTGTAGGAGAGAGACATTACTCCTAGGGCTAGGGAACAAAATGGAAGAGGTAGCATAAATAGAACCTAGGGACTCTCACAGACTGCTCAGCCCTCAAGAGGAGCTAGTCCACAACTGGGACCTCTGGGGCATGCCATGGGACTGGTTCTTAGGGACCTCACAGCTAGTGCTCAGATATCTGGGTGAGTATTCTGAGACTGGTGTTGGAAGTTCTGGGAGGAAGATCTTAAGCAGTTGAACCTGTGAGGCCAAAAGAAGCTTAAGGCTGAAGATAGTAGATGTCCTCATACTGTTGGAGGGATCTGATAGGAACTGGAGACAGAAGTCAAGTACCTTCCCCCTTCGGCGTTCCTTTCTTTCACCCATTGCAAAACCTAAGAGGAATCATCTGGAAATGGAACACATAGTGTTGCAGTGGAAAACCTTGTGCATACGTTGTTTTGTTTTGGCAGAGATATTGCCTCAGGGTAAATTCTTAGTGGGATTATATGTAGCTTTACTAGATATTTGCCAGATTGCTCTCCAGATGGGGTGGAAACATTTGGCGTTCTTAGCAACAACATATGAGAGTGTTTTTCTGTAGAGCCACATGAACAGAGTGCATTATCAAACTTTTGAATATTTGCCAAACTTATAGGTGCTAAATGATACGTCATTGTAGTTCAGTGTAGTTATAATTCAGAATTCTTCTTATGAAGTTGGACATCGTCTCATGTATTTGAGATCCATTTATGTATCATTACCTGTGAATTGTCTATTCATGTCTTTTCCCCATTTTTGTATTGGATTTTGATGATTTTACAGATTTTAAACGGGGCAGTTAGCCTTTTACTTGTCATGTAAATAGCAATATTTCCTCCCAGTTTGTCATTTGTCTTTTGACTGTGCTTATTAACTTACTTCAGGGAAAAAATACTAACTTACTTTAATATGATTATGAACTTGCCTTACATTTATATATTAATTTTGAGAAAAATTGACATCCTTATGATTTTATTTGCCTTATCTAAGAACAAGGTATCCTTTTCACTTGTTGAAATGTACTATTGTGTCTTTCAAGAGGGTTTTAAGATTTTTCTCATAATTTTGCATATGATATATTTCGTTAAGTTGTCTTTTAAGTATTTTACCTCTGCTGCTTTTGTTAATGGGGTTGACTTCTGCATTATGTCTTCTATCTTACTGTTTGATATGATTAAAAGATATTTTTGAATGTTAATTTTAAACCTAGAAAGATTACTGAATTCTTTAATGTTTGCATTAGTTTTAACATTGATTCCTTGAGTTTTCTAGGTGTATTCTCATAAGATTGGCAAATGTAATTTCACTTTTTCTTTAACAGATTTTATGCCTTTAATTGAATTGTTTTGTCTCATTACATTGGCTAATCTCTGTTAAAATATTAGGTTGGTGCAAAAGTAATTGCAGTTTTTGCAATTGTCTTTAACCTTTTAAACTGCAGTTACTTTTGCACCGACCTAATAGTTATAGTGGAGCTAGTGAGCAGGAGGCCTTGTTCCAGACCTTGGTAAGAATGCCTTTAATGGATTCCCAGTAAGTAAGATGCTGTGGTACATTTTATTATGTTAGGAAGTATCTATTGATCTCTATTTTATTGATTTAAAAAACCCAGAAATATTGAATTGTATCAAAGGCCTTTTCAGCATCTGTGGAAATCTTATAATTTTCCTCCTTATATCTATTAATATGATAAATTATATTAATGCTCTTCTTAATATTGAACCATCCTTACATGCTTAGAATAAATCCATCTTGGTCATAAAGGTTTGTTTTAAGTTTTAACAGACTTCATTCCTTAGAGCAGTTTCATGTTCACACTAAAATTGAGAGGAAGGCAGCATTCCCATATACTCCTGCTGCCCTACAAAGCCTCTCCCACTATCAACATTCCCCACCAGAGCAGTACATTTGTTACAATCTATGAACCTACTTTGACACATCATAATCACCCAAAGTCCATAGTGTACATTAGGGTTCACTCTTGGTGTTGTACATTCTGTGGGTTTGGACAAATGTATGAGGTCTGACAGTTAAGTTTGCAAACTCATCCTAGAAAAGGTGCTACATACCTCGTTGCTGAATATCACTATAGTCACCTTTGAAGTATTCCCCTTGGGAAGCTATGCACCAATGCCACCCTTCAAAGCAATTCTGGAACTCTTTTTCTGGAATGGGCATCAGAGCTCTCGTTGTATTACTCTTGATGTCCTGAATGTCATCCAAATGTCTTCCTCTCAATATTTCTTTTATCTTCGGGTAAAGAAAGAAATCATTGGGAGCCAGATGAGGTGTGAAGGGAGGGTGTTCCAATACAGTTATTTGTTTACTGGCTAAAAACTCCCTCACAGACAGTGCCATGTGAGCTGGTGTATTGTCGTGATGCAAGAGCCATGAATTGGCAAAAAGTTCAGGTCGTCTAACTTTTTCATGCAGCCTTTTCAGCACTTTCAAATAGTAAACTTGGTTAACTGTTTGTCCAGTTGGTACAAATTCATAATGAAAAATCCCTCTGATATCAAAAAAAGGTTAGCAACATTGTTGCAACAAGTTCGTGTACTTAATCATCCGACCTCATATATTGATATGTATCCACAACATAGTATCATACAGATAGTTTCACTGCCTGAAAAATCCTCTGTGCTCCACTTGTTAATCCCTCCTTCCCCCTAACTCCTGGAAACCATTGATCTTTTTACTGTCTCCATCATTTTGCCTTTTCTAGAATGTCATATATTTGGAGTCATATAGGATGTAGCCATGTGTATCTTCTTTCACATGGTAATATGTATTTAAGATTCCTCTGTCTTTTCATGCTTGGTAGCTCGTTTATTTTTAGTGCTGTATAATATTCTGCTGTCTGCATACACCACAGTTATTTATTCATTCATCTATTGAAAGACATCTTAGTTGCTTCCATGTTTTGGTTGATTATAGATAAAAATGCTACAAACATCGATGTGCAGCTTTTTGTGTGGATATAAATTTTCAACTAATTTGGATAAATATCAAGGAGTGAGACTGCATAAAGTAATTTTTTTAATGTGCTTTTGGATTCTGCTTCTAATATTTGATTTAGAAGTTTTTACATCCATATTAATAAGTGAGAGTAGGGCAGCCTGTCATATTTTGGAATTGATGTTATACTGGCTTTGTAAAAACAATTCAGAAGGTTTTTTGTCTTTTAAAATGCTCTGAAACAATGTATGTAGCATCTAAGTATCAGACCTTTAGGAATTTAGAAGAATTTCCTTGCAAACCATCTGGGCGTGGTACTTTTTTGTGTGGGTAGTTCTTTGATATTTTTATTTCTTCTAATATAATTGGTTTGTCTAGGCTTTCTATCTTTACTAGGTTTAATTTTTGCATATTACAATTTCCATTAAATCTAGGTTTTCAAATGTATTTTCATAATACTATGAACATAATTACATAATACTATGTAGTTTTCTGTTTCAATGGCTATACCCCTCTTACCATTTCTTACTTTGAACATTTCTGCTTTCTTCCTTTTTTTCTGGATTAGATTAATTAGTGGTCTGCCATTAAAATTGTTTTTCAAATGCTCGACATGTTTGTTTATTTATTTATTTATTGGTTTTATTGGTTCTCTGTATTTAACCTTATTGATATTTGCTTTTATGTTTATTTTCTTCCATCTATTAATACCTTTCTGGCTTAGGTTTTCGAGTTAGGAATCAAAGTCCTAAATAAGTCTTTCCTTTATTTTCATTGTGTAAATATTTGAAAGCTATAAATTTTTCTCTAATCACTGATTTTATAATAGGCTCGGATATGTATTGTTTTTATTATCATTCTTTTAGAAATTATTCAAACTAGCCCAACTTGTATTTTATTTTCCATTTCACCCAACACTTCTTTAGCACTTTAAATTTTCCAGGTGGAAAGAACTGTGTTTTTCTGATTTTTAAAATCAATTTCTAGTTTTATTATAGTATTTAATTACCATTGTTGTTTAATTACAATATTATTTGCATTATTTCTACTTTATTCTACTATTGAGAATTTCTTTGCAACATAATATAAAGCTAGTTTTCATGATTGAGTCCATATGGGCTTGGGAAGAAAGTGTATTCTCTATTTTTAAGTTGTAAATTTCAATGTATCCATGAGATCTACCTGATTTATTACAATTTTTTAGGTTTTCCAGATTTCTGCTTAATTTGATCCATTAGGCCTGCTTAGCCTGAGACACATGTTAATGTCTCTTATTTTTATTGTTTTTTATTGTGAGTTGAGCAGAATGATTATTTCAATGCATTACATTTGAGAGTAAAACAAATAACAAGATATACAACAGGATTACTCTAAATGATACATTTATTTCTGCTAAAAGCTTCTCTAGTTTCTAATCCAGGGACTGCCTCTACTAGTTTTATGCCATTAGGCATATATTTCATCCTAAGGCCTCAATCTTCTCTTGTGTAAAACGAGATAAGTTATGAAATTTTTAAAAATCCAATACTTTAATTTACCATTTCAGTAAAAGTGCTTTTGAGATAATACCTTTCTAAGCCCCATTGTTACTGACTAAAATAATTGCAATAACAGGTGTCATTTGTTGAGTGCTTACTGTATGCCACCCTCCATGCTTAGTGCTTTATATATACGATTTCACTGAATCACAACGTATTTGTTTTAACTTGTCTTCAAATTCGAGAATGTTGGGCTCTGATTCCATTAGCAACAACACATTCTATTGGCTCAGTACTTTAGGAGACTGCCTACTGCATAAATTGGCAGTGCACACACTTGCATGTTTTTGGACACAACTTTCCACTTGAATCAGGACAATGGTCAGAAAGATCACATTGGTCAAGGGAGCAATTAGCCATTTATTTGTGTTTTAGTTTCCAGGTTTGGCAGGAAGCAAGACCAGAATGCGATAAGAAGTTCAGGCCTTTACAGGGTGTGATTGGACTCTTGGACAAAGGAATGGAACCGTTTTCCTGGCTAGCTATTTTCATCCCAGGCTTATACAATTGCTCCCAATGTAATACAAAATATTGTTACAGAAGATTGTTTCTTGAGGTCCTCAGAGTTAGCATCCCAATAAGGAGTGTTTAGCTCTAAGCCATCTCTTTTAGCCTTTAGTAGTAACATTGTTAATAAGATAGAGGCAAGTGGTAAAATGGTCTCACCTTGCCTCAGATTAGTTAATATTGTACCTGCCTCTTCAGGGAAAGATACTTTGTGTTGTTCTTAAATTCACTTATCCATCTGGCCAATCATTTAACATTATCTCCTATTACCCTTCACGGTTGATAAATACATAATACTAGTAACAATACCACCACCCACCTCCTCCTGTGCCAAAGACAGAGACTCTATTACTAATCAACTTGTATTCTTTCTTGCCAAACCAGGATGCAGCCCAACAGTCCTTCTCAACATGGCACCCAAGTACAAGAGTAGAATTTAGTCCCAAGATAAAATCCATTGCCTTTCTCATTTAGGCCCTCCCCACACAAAGACAAGGAACTCACCGTCTGGTGTGGGATGCAGGAATATAAAAATAACCATCAGCCAGAAAAATCCATGTTGTGACAGAGGAGTTGCCTAAATTAGAGTGGTGAATTTAGTTCCTTTAATGGCATAAGGATGTCCAACTTGCTTGAATGCCTCAGACCATGTTTTTTTGTCCTACTCAGTACAATGTGTTGGTATGTATTGAATGTCTGCTTCAGTAGTTGTCACCATATGCCACAGCATACTTGTGTACCAAGTCACAGATGCTTTCAGTTTGATCTGTTTGCAAATCTTGTGTTTACCAAAATTGGAGCTGGCAAAGTCTCTCAGGTGGGCTGTCGAACCGAATGAATCTTTGGTATAAATACAGAGGCCTGATATAAATAATAGCTAAGAGGCAGAGCATGACTTCATACTATGTTATTGTACTATGTCTGTGTTTTGGTACATAGGAGAATGTGGGCACAGATGGGTTCATGGCAACCCTTACTCTGCCAGTTAGAAGTATAAGCATATGAGCCATCCATTTACATGCTCAGTGTTGTATTTCAAAAGAACCAGTTATGTCTTTGTTTGCCTTAGCATTGAATTTTATTTTCATTTCAAAGTATGGATGATCTGTTTCAGTACTCCTGCCATTAGTCTATTTGCTGATTTAAAAATAGGTGTTGATTTAATATCCAAACTGGCACAGCTAGGCGATACCATGGGTAATTAGAAGTCTCTAATTTGGGACATCTGTAAACATTTTGAGACATTATATTCTAGGCTCTCTTAAGTGCACTAGGTACAATATGGAACAACAGTCCTTTCACTTTGAGGATTGTAGCATAGATGCCTAGAAGGGAACATTAATTAAGAAATTATTAATAACATCTCTAGAGACTGTTGCCATGATGATTTTTGCAGTATTTCCTGGAAAGGAAGCAACTGAGGCAAAATGGAAATGAATAGAATTGAGAAGAAAAGCAGCATACAGTGCTTTAGAGACAGCACCACAAACCCTGGATCCCAATTTCTCCATGAAATTGGCTCTTTGATTTGTGTGTATTATATCAGGCAAATGGCCTTTTCTATAAAAAGACACCCCAGAACCAGAAGTACCTTCTTGCTTCATAGACTGTTGCTGTGACCCATGCCATTAATAATAAAAACGCAAACCTAGGTAGACCAGGAAGAGAAGTGATACTATCAGAATGATTATCTGGTAATACAAAGAATGGCATGGTGATTAGCAGTGTGCTGTTTTGCGAAGAGTTGAGCTACTGAACATCAATAAAACGTGCATTTCAAATAATTTACCTTAGTCATTCCGGTATTCACAGAGGTATAAAGTGTTGAAATAATTGTCCCAAATTATCGGTACAAGTTACAACTAATTTTTTACATTAATGTATATTCACTATCAAACCTCTCATCTCTGCCGCTTACCATTTATTTGGATCATAAGTACGAAATTTAATGAAGTAATCCAGGCAAGATTCTGTAGCCATTCAATATACACGAACTTTGATTTATAAGAAGTTAAGTTTGATTGAGATACAAACTCAATAGAGATATTTTAAAGTCACTGCTTCTTTATGTAATAATAGTGAGTTGACACAGTATCTTTCATTTAGGACCTCAAGTGGCTTAATAATACTGTAATGGCAGCACAGTAGGTAAGTGGGAGTTAAGTGATGTCATCCTGAGTCCAAAAGCATTGAGTAATTTGCTGGAAAATCAAACTGGTACCTGCAGGACAGATTCCCAAGGATCCAGTTTCCGCTGAGTTATAGACCTGGAAATTGTATACCGTGTCATAAGATTATAAGATTGAGGCCGTTCCCCACTCCCCAGGCGCCTAGTGGCAGGGATTGATCTACGTTAACAAGCGCCGCCCCTTCCCTCCAGGTGACCCTGATGGCTGGACCACGCTATCAAAAATACTAATCCAGATCCTTAAAGCTCTCTAATCCAAATTCCTCATTTTATACAGGATCCATAAAAGTTAAATGACTTCATTAAGGTCTGGTAGTAAATTCGAATATCTGTTTTCTTACCTTCAATTCCAAGACCCAGAAGTCTAGGAATGTTAGAAAAGTTCCTCGATGAAATTGGCCAGAAAAGCTTTTATGAGTGAGTTTGCGGTACTCTCCGCATCCATGCTCCCTCTCCCCCCCTCCCCCACCCCCGTTAACCTGCAATTTTGGGTTAGCATCTCCTTTATATCATTTCTGATGTTTCAAAACACGGAAAGAAAGTTGCCAGCCCTGGGCTGCCTCAGGGGCAGCCGGGGGGAGGAGACCTGCCCCTCCCCCGGAGCTCGCGGGCCGGCTCGACACTGGCCGCCGAGCGGCGAGCGCGGGACTCCGCGGCCCCGCGGCGGGCGGGGAAGGCGTGGGGCGTGGGGCGTGGTTTGCAGCTTTCCGAGCGCCAAGGAGCGGAGCGCTCTCTGCTGCCCCGAACCTTCCTCTGGACCGAAAAAGGGAGCGGAAGACCAAGCAAAAGGATCGATCGAGGGTGCAAGGCAAGCGGGGCGCCGACCAGGGTCAGCCCCAGCCCGCGCCCTCGCCTCTGGCCGGGCGGGCAGCTGGTGAGCGCGGCTGCGGGGCCCCAGCCACCCGGCTGCGCCCGGGAGAGAGTGGACTGGGGCGGGAGTGTTGGGGGGGGAGAGAGCGAGAGAGGGGAACGGGCGGGGGCTAGGGTGGGAAGGTCCCCAAGCCGGGGGCGGGGGCGGCGAGAAACGGGAACCCACCCGATGCTGGAGTCCGAGTCTGGCCACGGGAAACTTTGCCCGGGTGGGGAGAGTGGGGTGCGTGGAGGGCACCGCAAACTTGTCAGCGGGCGGGGCGCTCCGGGATTGAAGCGAGCGCCAGCGGGTGGCGTTTGTCTCTCCGGCTTCTTTGTGTCACCTCCGAGCCCCAGCCCGCCTGTCCGCCAGGCTGAGAAGGTGGCTGCGCAGGGGGCTGCTCACGGGTGCTCGGCCCTGATCCCTTCCACCGTCCCCGTTGGGCCCAGGCCCCAGCACTCGGGGTTCGCTGATTGTTTTCGTTCCTCCCGTCACGCCTGGGCGGGAAAGATTTTGAACGCAGCGTGAAATAAAACGCGGAGAGCCGCGGCGCAGAGATTGCCAAATCGTGGACGGCGCGAGGCTCGCCCCGGGGACCCGAGAACCGGCGGGCTGGGACGCACCGGGCTGGAGAGGGCGCAGGGACCCGCCGGCTCGGGTACTGGCGGAACCGCGGTTGGCGCGGCAGCCGAGCGCTCGGATTATAATTCCATTTTGATTGATTGGGGTCTTTGTTGTCTGAAATTGCCTGAGGGTCTGACGGTAGCACCTTCTCTTAGGTTATTTTTCTTCTGTTAAGAAAAAAGCGGGGTGGAGGACTTGTGGGGAATCAGTGCTGCTCGAAACATTAGTCCCCTTATTTGATGGAGGTTGAGAAGTCCTGTGTAACATTTGCATTTGTGGACGCCTGTTATTTCCGAAAGTTATTATTTTCCCCTCCCTTAGTGGAAGGGAGCGTCTGAGCTAATTGCCAGCAGGCACGCTTGTGTACGAGCGCCAGCAAGTCAGAGCCAAACCGAGCAGGTCTTTTCTAGCTGCTCAACACTTGCATCGCTCTTTTCTTTTTTAAAGTTTGTTTGATTTCAGGCAACTTCCATGATTTTCAAAACGTTTCCATAGCTCCGAAGTCCTCTTTGCAGATACGTGGTTGTGCTAGGCTAGGCTGGACCACTTTTAGGGCTGGGTATTACAATTAAACTCCCGAACCATACCTGGCCCTCGGGTCCCTGCCATTGAGACATTGTAAACATCGTCAGGGGAGAGTGTTCATCTCTTATGAGATGAAATACTTGGTGTGTTTTTATACTTTAAAACTGCTTTACATAATTCCTTCTTGAGTTTTCTTTCTGGAAAGCTCTGCTGAGACTCCCAACGACTTTTCCTGAGAGAATTACTGAGTCCTTGCCCACCCTCACCGCCCCTCTCGTCCCCCCCTTCCCCCTTCTCCATCCCTTCCCCCTTCTCTATCCCTTCCCCCTCAAGCACCCCAAGGGAGAAGGGAACAGGTGCAATTAATCCTCATTAACTTTTTTCGTGATGAAGACTCTGGGTATGTCAAAATAAGTAAAAAGTGGAAATTCTTGGTTCTTTGTCCACATGTTTGCGTTAAGGACCTTTATTTGAAGTCAACAAAAATAAAAATCAAACCGGTTTGAATCAGCTCAGCCTTATACATTAAGATTGTTTTAAAAAATCATGTGATTAAGTTTATCCAGCTAGACATTTTGCAAGCATGTTAGTGCATAAGTGATAATTATGTTCGCAGGATATTGCAGTCTGTTTAGAGAACTGAGTCACAGGGCGTTATTCTAGTTAGTGCCCTCAGTAGCATAACGTGAAAGTTTAATGTAAAGCTCAAAAACAGTATCAGTCATGTTTTAGTAAGTGAGGGAAAGGGTGAAAAGCAATTGATTCATCTGTTATTTCTTATGTTTTAAATGCAGATTTTCAATAATTTCGCAAAATGATTCATTCATTTACTTAAACAAGCTTTCACCGTATGCCGGCCACAGTGCTGGGCTCTGGGGTGCCAAATAATAATAGTTACCATTTATGGAATGCTAATTTTGCACCAGTAAATGCTTTACATTCATGTAATAAATATGCATTGAGTGCCTACAATGTATTGTGCTAGGTGCTGGAGTCTTAGTGCACAGGACAGCTGTAGTTCTGGTGCTTATCTAGTGGGAGGACAAGCAGAACAAAAAATATTACCAAACTAATCGCAGGTTTTAAAATGTAAATCAGATTACACGACTCCTCTGTTGAAATCCCTCCAATAGCTTCCCATTTCCTTCTGAGTGAAAGACAAAGACCTGACAGCGGCCCCCAGAGATTACCCCATCTGGTCCTCTTCACTCCCCCATCCTGTCACCTTTTTGATCTTAACTGCTACTCTCCTTACTCATACTTCTACAACCAAACTAGCCCCCTGGCTGTTTGAGTTCCTTTGAAATTGTTGTTTCCTCTGCCTGGAGTGCTGCTGCCCAGCCTCCTTATCTCTATGGTTCTCTTCCTGACCCCCCTTCACTTTGTTAAATTCGCAGTGAGCCTTCACTACACCCCAGCTTTAAAATCACACCCTCCCCCCACTGCAACTCCCATTCATCCCTTCACAATTTTTTTTTCTCCACAGCTCAATGATCATCTACCTAACATACTCTGTATTTTACTCGTGTGTTTCCGGTCTGTCTTCCCCCACTGGACTGTACACGCCATCAATGCTGATGTAGTCATTGTGTATCCTTAGAATCTGGAACAGTGCCTGGCATACAGCTGGTCCTTAAGACCTATTCATTGAATGAGTGTTGTTGAATGGAAAGAAGGGTACAAAAGGATGATGCTGAGACGCGTAATAACCAGGGGTTCCTATGTTAACAGTAAGAAGCCTTCTCTGTGGAGGTGACACTGAAGCTGAGACTTTGATAAGAAGGTGCTAGCCATGTTGTTGGGTAGGTGGCTGTGGAGAGGAGAAAGCATGGAAGAAGATCAGCAGAGGCGCTAGCACTGAGTCAGGAAAGAGCTCGGGTGTGTGGATTTATTGGTACTGAGAGAAGCTCGTTGTGGCTGAGCACTGTCAACTCAAGGACAGAACTACTGTGTTTCCCCAAAAATAAGACCTAGCTGGACCATTAGCTCTAATGCGTCTTTTCGAGGAAAAATTAATATAAGACCCGGTCTTATATAATGTAAATAATGTAATATGTAAATAATGTAATTAATTTTTGCTCCAAAAGACACATTAGAGCTGATGGTCCGGCTAGGTCTTATTTTCGGGGAAACATGGTAAATGGAGAACGGTAATCAGGTGAAAGATCATGCAGGGCCTTGTAGGCCATGGTTTGGATAAATTCACGTTGAATCCTCATATATATCCTATGAGCCCCTTCTATAGTTTATAATACTGGACACTAAGGAGACTAACTTTCTGAGGTTGCAGTAGGTGAATGACACAGCCTAGGATAGGAAACCAGGCTAGCAGACTTGAAAGCTCTTAAGTTTGACCACTATGCCAACCTCGGAAAACATAGTCCCTGTCCTGATGGAGCTGTGGAAAGACAAGCCATTGCAGTATACATGTGGCATGCTAGAAAACCTGTATTCTTGGGGGGCTGTGGTAGGAGGGAAGCACCTAATTCTGCCTGGCAGTGGGGCAGGCCAAATTGGAAAAAATGAAATCATTTTTCCTTTATTATTTATTATGAAATATTTCAGATTGGCTACATCTTAAAAAATAATGTTACTGTTAAATGCTCTAGCCTATTCTTTAGAGCTTCACTATGTGTTCATTTTTTTTCTTTCTTCATTTCATATCTAGCAGTGACCTATGTCATATTCCCCTTTCCTACTTTAACCAAATAAAGGATTGTTTCTGAAATTGTGTAAAATCACGTATGTTTAAAGCCTGTAATTCTTCATGAAATTGCAGATTATGTTCTTTTTTATTGTTATCTTAAACTGTCTGCACTTTGCAGTTTTGTGTGATAATTTTTAAAACAGTTCTATTGAATATAATTAACATACAATAAGCTGTACATATTTAGAGTGTATTAATTATTTTACATATATAGACCTGTGAAACCATCTCTTCTTCTGGCCCCTCCCTTTATCCTTCTTCCCCAGACAACCAGGGAGCTTTCTGACCCTATGGCTTAGTTTGCATTTTTAGAATTTTATATAAATGGAATGATACAGTATGTTCTCTTTTTGGTCTGACTTTTTTCACTTAGCATAATTATTGTAAGATTTATCCATGTTATGTGTATCAATGGTTCATTCCTTTTTGTTGCTGAGTGGTATTCCACTGTATGGATATATCCTAGTTCATTTATCTGTCTACCCATTGATGGACATTTGGGTTTTTCTCCCAGTTTTTTTGCTATTAAAAATAAAGCTGCTGTGAACATTGGGCATTATGCATAGTCTTTGCATGGACATCTGCTTTCATTTCCCCTGGCTAAATGTCTAGGAGTGGAATGGCTGGATCATATGGTAGGGTATATGTTCCAAAAGGGTTATACCATTTTACATTCCCACAGTAGTGTATGAGAGTTTCAGTTGCTCTGCGTTCTTGTCAACACTTGGTATGGTCAGGTTTTCATAGCCATTCTACTAGATGTGTACTGGTATCCCATTGTGGTTTTAATTTGCATTTCCCTGATGACTAATGTTGTGCTTATTTACCATTCACATATCTCCATTGTTGAAGTTTCTGTTTACATTTGTTGCCCATTTTTTTATTGGGTTGGTGGCTTCCTTATTTTTGAGTTTTGAGAGTTCTTTATATTTTCCAGGTACAAGTACTCACACCATGGTTTGCAAATATTTACTTTCAGTCTGTTGCTTGTCTTACGTTGCTCATCTTGCATTCTCTTAACAGTATCTTTGAAGATCAGAAGTTATCAGTTTATTCTTTTATGGGTTGTATTTTTGATGTTGTACCTAAGAAATCTTTGCCTAACTCAAGTTCACAAAGATGTCTTTCCTAAGTGTTCTAAAACTCTTAAGAGGTTTTCATTTAACATTTAGGTTCATCTACTTTGAGTTAATTTTTGTTTATGGAGCAAAGTATGGGTTGAAGTTCACCCTGCTGCCACTGGGAACACTTGGCAGTGTCTCCAGACAAGATAATGTCGGGAGACAGGTTTTTGGGTGTGTGTTGAGGGGGTAGTTTGCTCTTGCTTCAAAGTCAGGGATGCTACTGAAGATCTTATCATGGACAGGAGAGATCCTCTTAACAAAGAATCATTCAGACAAAATGTCAGTAGTGCCAAGATGGAGAACAGTAGGCTAGAGGTTTATCAATTTTACTGACCTTCTTGATGAACCAGCTATTGGTCTCTATAGTTTTTCTATTTAATTGATTTTCACTCTGATCCTTATTATTTCCTTTCTTCTCCTTACTTTGGATTTAATTTGCTTTAATTCTAGTTTATTTAGGTGATTGCTTTGTGATCTTTTTTCTCTTCTGATATAGGTGTTTAGTCCTGTAAATTTCCTCCTAAGTCCTGTTCTAATGACATCTCACAAATTTTGATATGGTGTAATTTTACTTTTATTCAGTTCAAAATACTTTCTAATTTTTCTTTGGATTTATTCTTTGACTCTGAGTTACTTGGAAGTGTATTACCTAGTTGACAAATATTTGTGGATATTCCAGAAGTCTTTCAGTTATTGATTTGTAATATAATTCCATTTGTTGTCCACGAGCATACTTTATATAACTTGAATCCTTTTACATTTATTGAGAATGTAATTTATTTTGGTTAATGTCTCATGTGCACCTGAAAAAATGTATATTCTAATTACACCATGTCAAAGGAACATACCATTAACATCTTATCACTATTCATGTTAACCTTGATCACATGGCTGAGGTAGTGTTTGTCAGGTTTCTCCACAGTAAAGTTACTCTTTTCTCTCCCTCCTTACTGTACTTTTTGGGACTCACCCTTAAGGAGTAGAATTAGGCTCCACCTCCTTGAAGGGTATTGCTTTTATTATCCAATGTGACAATACCTGCCTTTTAATTGGAATGTTTAGATTATTTGTATTTAAAGTGTAATTGATATGGGTAGGTTTAAATCTGTAACCTTGCTATTTTTTCTGTTTTCCCATCTGGTTTTTGTTTTCTTTTTTCCTTTTTTACTGTCTTCATTGGATTTATTGAATATTTTTTTATCATTCTATTTTATATATTGTTTTGGCTTATTACCTATCATTATTTTGTTATTTTAGTGGTTGCTTTAGGGTTTGCAGTATGCATCTTTAACATCGCAGTTTGCCTTCAAGTGTATTATGCCATTTCATGTACAGTATGAAAACCTTGTAATAGTATACATGCTGTTGTCATACATTTTGATTTTTGTCTCTTATAAATCCCATAATATTATTTTTGTTTGAGCAGTCAGTTATTTTTTTGGGGGGGAAGGGGAACAGGACTTTATTGGGGAACAGTGTGTACTTCCAGGACTTTTTTCCAAGTCAAGTTGTTGTCCTTTCAATCTTAGTTGTGGAGGGTGCCGTTCAGCTTCAAGTTGTTGTCCTTTCAGTCTTAGTTGTGGAGGGCGCAGCTCAGCTCCAGGTCCAGTTGCCGTTTCTAGTTGCAGGGGGCACAGCCCACCATCCCTTGTGGGAGTCGAGGAATCGAACTGGCAACCTTGTGGTTGAGAGCCCACTGGCCCATGTGGGAATTGAACTGGCAGCCTTCGGAGTTAGGAGCACGGAGCTCTAACCGCCTGAGCCACCAGGCCGGCCCCAGTTATTTTTTAAAGAGGACCTAAGTAATAAGAATTAAACTGTATATTTACTCTTGCAGTTACACAGGTTATATTCTTTATTTTACTATTATTAAATGAAAATGAAGAAAACATACATACTGAGGTTATTGGATTTATATGTATCAGTATGTATATATTCTAACTTATAAAGTTAGAATAAACTTTAAAGAAGTGGAAGTCAGAAATCAGAGCACAGTTTATTTTCTTAAACTATATTCACTGAATTGTCATTGAGCAGATCGTTGCTATAACAGAAAAATACATCGGGAAACTATGGGATATTACAACATTCATAACACCTGGACTTGGAGAACTCTCCAGACAGGCCCTGCTGAGTGTGCTGTGCTTCTTTTCTTTCCTCTGAGCAGCAGGAGCAGGAGGGAGGCGGGTGGGGAGAAGGAATCAGTCTGCTAATGCTGACATTTTCCAGACCCTGAGAAACTTTGAAGGATGAGTTTGAAAGCATTTCTTACTTTTGATAGTGTGTCAGATGAAAAATACTCAGTTATAGCTCCTCGGGTCAAAGTAACACATTTGACCCAACTGAGCCTCAAGCTTCTGCCTGTCAATGATTTAGAACTGCAGTCTGAGATGCAGTTCTGGATCTCTAAAAGTTGCGTTCTCCCTGTTGCTCCGGTTCCAGTTGTCTTTTAGTCTTCCTTTAGGTAGGTACTGCCAGTGCTTGCTGTTTGTCATCAGTGGGTAGCTGCTGTCCAACTGGGTATGTAAATGTACCCTGAACGTTAACAAATTGACAAACACTCAACTGTAAAAGAGTGGAAAACTCAATTCATCCAACAAATTAATTTATTTTGTAAATATTTATTAAGTCTGGGCTCTGCACGTTGATGAACATTTAGGTCCCTTGCCCTTAGAAAGTCAACTGTCTAGGAGGAGAAAAGCCCACCAGTAGAGGAACATGGGCTCCAATGTGCTGGTCACTACAGTGGAGACACTAACAGGGCAATGGGAGGAAAGTTAACAGTAGTGATTCTCAAAGTGTGGTCTGGGGACCAGCAGCATCCAACCTACTGAGTCAGAAACCTTGCGAGTGGGGCCCAGCAATCTGTGTATAACAAGCTTTCCAAGAGATCCTTATGCACGCTCAAGATTGTGAGACACTGGCATAGAGGATTTGATGATCGCTGAGATTTTTTCCCCAGGCCCTAAATTCTGTGAGTATGGATTAGAAATGTGATATTTACCCCATTGTACTGTTGAACTAATTCAGAGTCAGGAGGCTTTGGCTAGAAATAAATGATAAAGATTATTCAAGGGTCTTAGGGTTTGCAAACTAGAAACACAACTAGGTGAAAACCCAGATGTGTTCTGAAGAAGAAAGAAAAGCTAAGAATTCTCCTATAGTAAAAAGTACATTCTTGAGAAGAATCAGTTCTGCATTCCTAGCCTCTGGATTGGTCCAATGTGGTAACTCTCTAGATGACTGGTGGTCTGGATAGTGGATGTCAAACAATCTGGATAATGGATGTCTGGTGGTCTAGATATATGAACAGTCTTACCTTAGTCTTTCAAGAGGTAACCAGAGGTTATCTGGAGGTTTGATGTATATCCAGGCATTCACACAGGACTGGAAAGTTCAAAAGTTTAAGTTCCCAGGCTAGTTAAAACAAGAATAGACTCGTTTGCTCATGCCTCGACCTACTTGATTTTAGTAATTTAGCAGTTTGACTACAGTGGCTCCATTTACCCTGGTCCTCAGTACTTTAAGAGCGGTGTTGGCACAAATGACGTGTCACGTAAAACATTTATTGCCATGTGAGGAAAAAAATTCAGAATGGTAAAGTTGTGCCCAACAGTGGAGGAATAGTAAATTAGGTTTTAAAAAACTTATTATGAAAATTTTCAAACATATTTAAAAGGAGATAATAGTGAAATGAAATCCTGTGTAAACGTTACCCAGTATCAGTAATTATCAAATCTTGCCGATCTGATTTTGCCTATACCTTCACCTATCCCCCAATGCTGGATTATTTTGAAGTATATTCTACACATCTCATCATTTCATCCACAAACAATTAGATTTTAAATTATTTGAGCTATTAAGGTACTAGAAATGAATTTGAAACTGAATCACATATGGCTTTTTCATGGTTACACAATAAATTATAAAGTTTATATGGAGTTCATTTACACAAAAGATGAGTAAAACAAAAAGGTAATGTGGACACATGTATACGTATATTCCTCTTAGCAGAAAATTCATTAAAAATAAATATACTGATTACAACAGTGAATACATTTTATCAAAATATTTTATGTATCATCATCATCGTGATAGCACTATATACATTATACTTATAGGTAATATTCTGGAACAGTAAGAAAGAGCATACATCCATGTGCTGGCAAAATTGAAATATTGTGCTGGAAGAAGAAAATTTAATTTGAAAGGCAGGTTTTGGGGAAGGGAAATACTATAAGAAGGATTTGCAGTTTTCTAGGGAAATTTTTAATTATTTAAATTAAAAATTCTCATTACTCATTTCAGCAATTATGTTGCTTATTTGGAAAGAAAAGGTATTCAGCATTTAGGGAGGAACAATACATCTTTTTTTAAAAAAACCCACTCATCTTAGCCAATGTGCTACACACAGTCAGGGAACCTATTTGATTAGGGCTCAGGCTGTAAGATAGTTTATGTTTGGAGAGAGAGGGCAGAAATCATTTACACAGACATACTATCTGTTTTCTCTGGCTTTGGAGTACAAGTTATGATATCCTAAGAAAAAGCTGATTGTATTATGACTGAGATCTTCATGTTTGGCTATGTCTGTCTTATACATTAATGGGTTATACAATAGATATTAGCTATTTTTCACTTAAAAATGCTAATTACTTAGAAGTAATTTTTGCCATAAGTGTAAATTGCCACAAAATAAATAAAGCTGAAATAAGTCAGAGAGACAAATACCATATGATTTCACTTATTTGTAGTATCTAAAAAAAACAAAACAAAATAAATGAACAAACAAAGCAGAAACAAACTCATACAGAGAACAAACTGGTGGTTTCTTGATGGGAGGGGGATTAGTAGTTGGATGAAAAAGGTGAAGAGATTAAGAGAGAAATACAAATTGGCAGTTACAAATTAGTCGCGGGTATATAAAGTACAGCATAGGGAATATAGTCAATAATATTGTAATAACTACGTATGGTGCCACGTGGGTGCTAGACTTACCAGGAGGATCACTTCATAAGTTATATAAATATCTAACTACTATGCTGTACACCTGAAACTAATATTATGTTGAATGGCAACTGTAAGTAAAAAATAAAGCTGTTCAAGACTGTTCCAAAACAAATAATTAAAAGAAAAAAACCCCAAACAAAACAAAAACCCACAACTCAAATGCATCTGAGCTCTTAGTACTATAATAGGTTATAGCCCATGTATGATGTGATTGTTTGATAGAATAATGCATGGCTAGAGCTTTCAGTTCAAAATTTTGAGTTATTCAGAAAGAAAAAAGTTTAAAAAGGATGACTATTATAAATTCTGTTTATAAAAGAATTAAAGGTGCGTATTATTATTTGCACTTGTATGTTAAGAAAAAAGATAGGTTACTAGCATCCTCTTGTTTGAATAGCCTTTGTAGTCACTCATTTGATGACTGAGTAAGAACTTTTTTGCTGTTAATGGACCTGTGTTTAAAAGAAAGTCTGTTACCTTTGTAGTCTTTGTACCTTTGTTTCATTATAGCAAGCTTCAAGTCTGTTGGGTAATAATTTTATAAGTAGTGTTTAGTCCAGAACTTCTCAGCCAGATGAAAAGAAACTCCAAAATGCTTATAACCACAGGTTGACGATTTGATTACAAGACTGTTGGTGATGGTTTTTGAGACTTGGGAGATAAACGCACCCCTTTCTGAGTCATCGTGTTGTCTCACAGTTGACTATGTGTTTCCTTAGCAACTGCTGCTGGTTTCAGGTTTGAGCAGGGATGTTTTGAAATGATCCAACATACTCTTTCAGATTATGTATGCCTGTTAAACCTTATAAACTTACTGTTAATGGTGTGTTCCACAAAAAGGAAAGAGTTAATTCCAAATCATTGTTCATCTCATCTGCTTTTCAGGGTGTTGGGGATGGGGTAAGAAAGGAGAAAAATAAGTGAATGTGAGAGACTGGACTTGCTTGTTTATGTCCTTGGACTAGAGCAGAACCCAAATGGCCTCCATGTACTGACAGGATAAATACTATAATTTACTGGGATGTTGACCTTGAGTAATACTCCATGTGCATCAGTATTAAAGGAACAACAGAATTTTGGAAATGTCTGTGGTCATAGTGTAGTAGTTAAGAACATAGGTTCTGAAGTCAGATTGACCTTGATTCAAAGCCAGGCTTTGCTGTATACTAGCTGTATCACTTTGGGCAAATCATATGACCTCTCTGAGTTTCCTCATCTGTTAAAACAGAGGCCAAAATACCTTATAGGAGTGTTGTAAGTATTACTGAGGTAATACAGGTAACAGACAGTACAGTACCTACATTTGAACACTATAAAATGCATTTTAATAAGTGCTACTTACTGCATTCAATTCAGGGTATGAAGAACAAGGGCTAAGTGGCAGGTGTTTAGGGGGCAATCTGAAATGAATCAGATGTGACCCCTGTTCTTCAGGAACTGGGGGAGATAGCCTTGTAAACAAGATACTGGAGTATGATACAGAATGAGAGAAGTGCCACCGGAAGTGCAAGCAAAGTGCTGTGGGCTCAAAGTCAGTGGTAAATAATGCCAACTGTGGGAAAGTTAGGGCTGGTTTTGTAGAACCTTGAGCTCAAAGATTAGCGAACATCTAGCTGGCAGTTGAAAATATAGTTCTGAAAGATGGTAGCTAACATTTATTGTGCACCTACTGTAGCTCAGCTTTTATGCTGAGCACCTTCACCATTATTGAAAGCAAATAGCATTTTTATCAATGAAGAAATAAAAGCTCAGAAGAGGCCTGATATTATTTAAACATCTACCTTAATTTCAAAAAACTGCTTTGTTTTATCTTTCTCTTCAAGCTCTTTGGAGCAAGACGAGAGCTAGGGCCGGGAAGAACGAGTGAGCAACTGATATCAGTAGGCTGCTCACTGGCGCTTCCCATCAGTTTCCAGGTTGAGGCTCCCATTACAGATTCTTTACTATCAGGAGAGAAAGAGTAACCCTCTAACTGGGTGGTTTGAATTTGTTACCTGAGGGATGTCAAGGGAGTTTCATCCCCAATTCATTTCTCAAGTTCTAATACTCCTTTCCGTTTAGAGCTGCTTGAAGTTTGAAGTCCTTCAAGACTTTTTCTCTTGCTTCTGATGCAATGGAAACATTTAGGTAGGAGTGGGTAAAAGCTCTATGAAATGAGCCTTGTTTTAGTTGAATTGAAAAGGATAGGAGGGGCAGAGAGAATGATTCTCTTCTTAAAGTTGTCCCCTTTGTTAGCTGATAAAATGTATAATCTGAGGTCAAACTCATGGATGCTGATAAAAATGAAGTCCGTAAAGACTTTGAGCAGTTTTTAAAGTTTTTGTTTGTTATTACAAAAATGCAACAACACACGTGCAACACACACATGTTTAAAAAACAAAAGCCCTTCCTCATATTATTTTCACTTTCCATTTCTACAGTCTCTGTCCTTACAGATAATCAGTTGTGGACAATTGTATGTTTAGCCCATTTGAATGTTTATAAACACTTGGAAACTTGGCAATTTGGCAAAGGAGCTAGAATTTGTGCTTTTTCTTTTTACCTAGTCCTTTGGTATCAGGTCATTATTGAGGTTTCATAAATGTGGGTTCTTCTTTTTGTCTTCTGGAAGTTCCATAAATGTAATTTCAGTTAAGTGCTCTTGGATCACCTTTCAAATCAGTGACATACCTAGGGTTAGAATTTAGAGACCGTGAGCTTCTGATTTGTTGCCAAACCAGTTCTGTTAGTTAATTTATTACACAAGTTGGCCAGTTAACTGCCACTGCAACAGTGGGCACAAAACACATTTCATCTGATTTCTTTTATTTTCCCAGAGGAGAAAGGACAGAGAATTTAAAATTAATATCATTCCATTTTAATTTGGTCAGTATATTTATTAATTACTTCGTGTGTTGAATGATTAGACAACGTGTACTCTGGTAAATTTCTCTATAGAATCATGGGATATGTGAGTAGATTAAATAGATCTTGCCCATCCGGAAGTTTCTTTTAAGGACATGGAGTGTGGAGCCTGCATACTTGTATTCAAGCAAGGCTTGCCAATAACTTGCGGTTTGATCTTGGGCAAGTTACTTAACTTGTTACTTAACTCTGTTTCCCTAAATGGGGTAGATAGAGTTTATCTTATGGACTTGTGAGGAATAAAGAGATGATATATGTAAAATGTCTGGCACAAATTAAGTACTACGTAAATACTACATATTCATATTATTGTTTCATTATTATCAAATAGAGAACCTACAAATTTGGTCACCTATGTAAGGAGAATTTACTTGTTTTTATTTTCAAGCTAAAACAAAGGAGACATCACTGATATTTCACTGTAGATGGTCAGAAGGAAATGTGCAAATATTGAGGTACACTTTTTAAATAGATACAAATCTCAGTACTGTACTGAATCGGTCAGCTTTTTAACTAAACAAATTGGAGGAGTTTTAGCTAAAGGATTACACAGAGATTTTCTTTTGTCTTAGTGGTCCCACTTTGCATGATCCTTCAGTGGTTCTAGTTTTGGTTCTACTCAGGAAAATATTGTAGTATGTGTAAGATGTATTTTGAGGAGTGTTTTAATTGTTCATTGATGAGGAGAAATCAATTTAAGTGGTGTTTCTTTTTGAGGGTTTTATGTTATATGGGTTTCGGAGCAGGGTTAGGGACATTTCCATGGGGAAGGCTTTGAGAGAAGGAAAAAATATTTCTTAGAAACTTCAAAACTGTAGTCTGAAATTCCATGAAAAGGAAATTTAAGAATTTTGTAATCCGAGTTTTGGAAGAAAGGAGTCAGAAGGATTATTCGTGTTTTAGGAAGTTTATCTTCACAGGAAGGTACATAACTTTCAAATATTTTAATGAACTAGAAGATATACTAAAGAAAAAGTAATCTCAGGAGTAGACAGAAATCTTTTTTTTTTTTTCCTAATCCGCACAAATTTCTAATGGAATCACTGCACATGTAACAACAAAGATAATTTAGTATACACAGAAGCACATTCCGTTCTTTCCCTGAGATGATGTGACCTCATGTCAGATCTAAAATTGTGCCCACAGAATTGGCAAATATGTATCTTTAGGGGAAACTCAGAAACAAATAATTCTGGTTGTTTCTCTTCAGGTGAGCAACTTGTGCCATGTTTAGAAATGAAATGTAAACTGGTTTGCAAACTCTCTAGCAAGTTACAAGGGAAACCCAGGGGAAGGGATCATTTCAGTTTGAGGTTCTGCTATTTTCAGAAATCAAATCTGTTTTTCTGAGACACCCACTATTTCCACAGTTGCTTGATTCAACAACTTTTTAACAATTGAATACCTGTTAAAGAGTTACACTGCTGATTAGCACCCTAGAAAAAACAGTTTCTAAGTAACACAACAGCTAATTTTTCTTTTTTTTTTTTTTCTCATCTGCTTTCCCACTAACCAGTCAGAATGCTATGATTTAACAGTTAGGTAAGACTGGGTGTCACGTATTTAGTTAGAAGTCCCCATTTATCAGTGCAGTTGCACAGCAATAGATGGTTCTTTGGAAGTAAAGAATTAAAGAGAAACACAAACTCAAAAAGGACAGAAAGGAGCTCTAATTTAGGGGAAATTTGAATTTTTAAAAATTTCCTTAAAATTCTAATATGAAAACCATAATCTGACGTAGTTAGAGCAAATGTGACTTATTTTTTATGTTAGTATTTTTTATGCTTTTATTATTTTTAAAAATTTATTTTTCAATTACAGTTGACACACAATATTATGTTAATTTCAGGTGTACAACGTAGTGATTAAACATTTATATACTTTATGAAGTGACCACTCCGATAAGTCTAGTACACCATACATAGTTATTATAATATTATTTTTTATTTTAAATCATACCACTTTTTAAAACTAAATTTTATGTACCAGATCTGTGGTTTACAGATTAAAATCTACAATGTTGCACTGAGTGATCTAAGGATTTGCTAGTTTATTTGTTTTGTGCACTATGCAAGTCTTGATAAATTACTAAGTAAAGTTGGATTGTAGAAATACAGAGGGGTACTCTTTTTTCTAAGATGAGTTCTTGAGGGTGTGAGAAATAGTGGTCACTAATAGGAGAGATTAAAAAAATTGAGTAAGAACAGTATCATTTCTAAGACACCAATTATGAATTCTAATCCTGGCTTTAGCCCTGACAGTTTTATGCTCTTGAATAAATCACTAATGTTAAGGATCTCAGTTTTCCCTCCTCAGGAGTATCATGATTACATAAAATAACCTATAAGCACAACTAGATACAACGTATGTTTTGTCCTGAATCAGTTAAACTAGCCCCTCTACTGATATCCATTGGTCCTCTTTCCTAAACCTAGTCAGCTCTCACAGGTCTACCATCATCACAAAGGACAGCGAAGGAGAGAGTGTGGACGGGTTAAAGGCCATTCCTGTAGTAACTTTAAAATGTGTGTGCTACACAAGAAGTGATGAGTTGTTATTGGAGTCCAGAGAGTTCAACACTCATCATATTGAATTCAGTCAGAGTTTTAGAACTGAAGGATGCTTGAATCCTCTCATTTCATAGATAAGGAACCAGAAATCAGGGCAAGGTCCCACAGCTAATTGACAGAATAAAACTTCTCTGGAGTAAAACTTATCTCCAGATTACTGGCCCAAAGCTCTTGCTGTGGGAATACATACATACATATATATATATATATATATATATATATATATATATATACTCATGAGTATATATGGTGGTGTATTATTTAAGTCCTATGAGAAGATATAAAGATATAAATCATCATGCAGTAAGTACTTAAGTGCTTTAGCATCTTACTTAAGAAACAAAATATTGCTAACATGCTTGTGACTCTTCCTCCTCAGAAGTAGCTGCTATCCTGAGTTTGGTGTTTATCATTCTCAGGCATTTCTTTACAATTTTGTTGTATGTGAATGTTAAGGATGATTTTCAAAGTCTCTAATAACTGATAGTGCGTGGGTACTGCCACTTATAATGGATGCTGGCCATAAACGATTGATCCAGCCATGCCAGGGTGTACTGGCTGAGTATCAGTCTCATCATGGACCCCGGAACAATATTTTAAGATTTTATATAATTGACATTATTTTGTATGTGTTCTTTTGCAAGTTGCTTGTTTCCTCAACTTTGTGTTTGTGAGATGCTTCCATATTGATAGGTATAACTCGGATTCATTCATTTTCATTGTTTAATGTTGTATGAACATGTCAGTTTATTTATCCATGCACTTCTTTTTGGATACTTAATTTTTTTATGCACTCTTCTAGGACTGACCCATCCATATCTTTTGCTTAGTTTACTATCAGTTTGTTTGTCTTTTCTTTATTGAATTTTAAGTATGTTATTTTTGTATTTTCTTGGAAACTACTGTTTAACAAACAAATATCATTAATAACTGTACTTCAGAAGTCACATAAAACCTATCGTAGCTTTGTCTTTTCAATATTGAAACTACATACATCTGTTCATATTTGAAAAAGGTAATTCAATATCCTCTAATCAGACTGATGTGAAGTGCACCAATAGAATTGTCTGAGTGTCAGTATGCCTGCGACTGTAGATATGAATGGATTTAAATTGGATTTGACAGTCTTTATATTCTTGTTTGTAAAGATTGATTTAATTTTCTCATGTTTACATGCTTTTGCAAGTGAACGGATTGACTTCCTAGTACTCTAAAATGTGAGAAGAAAGCCTGTATGGGAAATTTTAAAACTCTCACTTTTTTCCCTTCACTAAATAAAGCTGGGTAATGGATGGCACCCTTGTTTCCTCAGTGCACCATGGATGGACCACAGAAACTATAAAGAAAACTATAAAGAAACTATAAAGTGACTGGGAGGACTCAGGCAATTGTTCAGAAAGTTCCTTTCCAGAACTGTATTTGTATAAACTCTCTGGGTTGCTCATGATTTTGGTTCTCTCTTTGTTTCTCCAGTGAACAGTAACTTGACAGAGATATTTTGGTCTTTGGTTGGCTATTTGTTCTTTTGTTGGCTACTTGTATCTGCTTTCTAGAAGGTTATTGTTTCAAGGACTTTAAGCACCAGGATTAGGAAAGTGTAATCTTCCTAGTCATTCTGCTTTATTGGCTTATTTGCTTCCTTCTCTCTCTTCCTTGTTTCTTTTTACTTACAAATCACTTGCAATCTATTAGACGCATCCTTCAGAGCATCCAACATTTTGTGCGTTTCAATTTTTTAAATCACTTTTGTTGTTGTTGTGCCAAAAGGCATAACATTTAAAAATACTTCAGCACCAGAGGCTGCCTTTTCCTGGAGCATTGCTGTCCCCCCTTCCCCCATTAGTAGGACAGATGCCACAATGGTAGATCGCCCTGCACCCACCCCCCCTACACTGCCTCACTCCCACCCTCCCTGCTCTGTGGGCCTCCTTCGTTTTCTGGGGGGAGCTAACAAAGTACTGGAATTTGCTGGGATATTGTGGGTAGAGGACTGGCCAAGGGGTTCCCAGAAGAATTTCAGTAACCTGCCTGAGTTCTCTTCTTTTACAAATTTCTGATTAACTAGTCTCTCCCATTTTGGGAATAGCTGGAACTTTAAAGTTAAGAATGTTGTTCAAAAGAAAGATGTTTATTTTTAGAAGGCAGAAATATTTTGAGCCATAACTGCTTTTTTAAGAAACAAAAACTATGGACTTTAAGTGGGTAATCCCAAAGCAAAAACAAAAATCTTGCTGGAAGAACTGGCAATATATAAACATTTTGAAAACAAGCTGTATTTTTATTTTAGCTTTCTGAATTTACTTAGTCAAAATTAGTATTACCACAATTGTTCTGAAATTCTCCTTTCCTTGCATGTCTTGCCATATAAAATTGATTTAATGACATGGAAGATAAAAAAAGTCAACAGAAAAAGGTGTTTAAAGAGATTTTGTTAGTGTGAAGGGCATGGTGTTAACACTAGCAGATGAGCAGAGTTCTCAGAGGTAGTGCCATCCGAATTAATTTTTCTCTTCATACTCATGTGAATGAAAAGAATCTTTTCAAGTCTTTGATTTTCACGAATCCTGATTTCACTTTTAGGTGGTTGTTTTCACTTTCTGAGCCCCAGTTTCTAGTAATAATGTAGTATGTGATGTAGATCAACATCAGAGACTGGGACCAGCAGCATGGATCTTCGCACAGGATCTTTGTGATGAGAACCCCAAACCTTTACAGATACAAGTCTATTTAAAGGTTCCCAGAAACAGTGGCAACACCTAGGGCTCTCTTCCAGCCCCATCACTTCCTTCTTCTAATGGGAAGTTGAGCTCGGGGCGGAGGAGAAGGCGGTGGTGTTATGGACCAGTGCACTCTAGCTGTCACCTGCTTTTGTGGAATCATAGACCTTTATGGGGCATTAACAGAATAGAAAAGAAAATTGAGTAAGTTAAGAAATACTCATCAGCAGCATCCAGAACATGGGGGAAGAAACCACCTCATATCTAAAACAATAACAAATAAAACTTTCAAAATGTTAATATTTATAGTAAACTTTTCTTTTTTTCCTTTTTGGCATGAATCTTTAAGCAGGTGTGTTTGAGGGACTAACAGTGTGTCACCGAGGTGATGCTTAGCTGCTGAGGCAGAAGAGCTGGCGTATGCCCTTTCCAGGGTCCCTGAGCTGCCAGGCCATGCGAGAAACCTGAGGACGGAAGACGATCTCTGGCCAAAGTGCCTGTTGCAAGGGGCGTGTCTTAGAAGACCCCTCTGTTTGACTTTCCTGTGCTCCAGGGAGGTCTATGGACCAGGATGGTCCTGGTGATCCCAGTTTAAACTACGATGGGCGTGAGGATCCTCCTACCTTTTTTGTAAGCCAATCCCAAGAATTTGCTGTGGGTTCACCTTAGAAATCTAAAGTGCCTCATTTTTTGAGTGCTCCTTCTCTCCAATAGGATTTCATAAAGTTTATCACACCTAGGGACCTGGATTCTCCAAATTCTTCTGTCTGGTTGCCTGTTGGGTAGACCTTGAGCCCCTAAGGACTTTAATAGACCAAGGCCTGACCTGTTCCAGCAGCCTTGATGCACTAGTGTCCTCTCTCTCAGAGTCCTGCAGACCCTGATGGGAACCTGACAATGCAAATTCCTGATGGGAGCCTGGATAATGAGAGTACCAAAGTGGACTGAGTAGCCCCTGCTTGTGTACTGATTCCAGGGCCTCAGGGAAATACATCTCATTATTAGTGCAACAACAGCGTATTCTTTTCTTGGTTCCCAATTCCAGTGTGTGCAAGGCTGTGTTTTATGAAGGAAAAGGTATGGACTGCATGGCTATGGATTGAGTTAGTTGCTTAAAGCTTATATAATTGCAATGGTGGATACCATTACATTTTAATTATTTATTAATTTAAGAAGATCACGAAATATGTTCCTTTGGTAATCATCTTTTATGGTCAGAGGAACTAAGATACTATAGTGAGTGACTTCAGTTCGAGGCCTCCCAGTGAGTCAGTGAAAGAAAAGGGTGTCAGAACTACCATGCTGGGTGCCCAGTCTGTGACTTAGTCCAACAGACCTGTTATTAAGGTTTAACATCTACACAGAGCCAGAAATAGACTACTTGAGACCTAAACCAGTTTTGATTGTTGGTCTCTAAGGATGAAAGGATAAGGGCTAGATTAATTTGCTGGGCAATTGATTTTCCCTTAGGAGAAGAGGAAAACAAAACCAAAATTGTCAGTCATTGAAAATAGCACAGTAAATTATGTTTAGGTTTGGAAGACTTCCAGTCCTATAAATAGATTATGGGAAGCCCTCAGGGAGAGAAAAAAGGTGCACAATGGCTTTTTTCTTATATAAAAATAGCCGGTTCTTAAACCTAGAAGAAAACCTAGCGGTCTATAACTTGGAACTTTCGTCAAAAAAGGAACTATAAATCAGAACCCAAACTTCACTTTTTATTACCACTCACAGCCAAGAATTGGTAAGTCAAAAGTTTGTCAGGAGGATTTTGGGGGAAGGTTTATAGAAATAGGAGGTTTCTTAGAGTTCCCATTTTTCCTGCCAGGAGGTGGTTGATTGGGTTACCTCCATTCATACTTTGCCTTAATAGAGATTAAGGAAACCATGGAAAAGGAAAGAAGAGCCATCTCCACATTTTCATATTCTGAAATAGAACTGCAGAATGCTTTGGAAGATCTACACTGGTGCAAAATGTCACAGCTCTGATTTTCTGGGCTGATCTTGGTATTATTAAAAGCCAGTAAGTGGAACTTGATATTTACCAGAGGTGTTTAGGATCAAAGAGGCCTATTTTATGTTTTGTCACGAATGTGTCTGTTTTCCTGTGTATGTATGTATCCCTCTGCTTTCTTATTCTCTGTGCCTACCTCTGTTTTCCTGTTTCCCCAACCATCACTTGATGACTGTCTGAAGGTGTGGCTTTCTGCATTGGACAGGCTGGGCTGTTGAATCGGCACACGTGGTCGTCTTTGGATGGTGCGTGGGTGGGTGAATGTGAAATGGCACATGTGGTAACATGAATGTGACTCTCTAGCCTGTGGGGCTGGCATTGTGCAGCTAGCGTTGGTCTGCACCTGATACACCCATACCACCCGATGGAACCTGCAACCCCAGTATAACTGCTCTGCTGTGGAGGTGACGTACGTACACCCTTATGGTGGGACTGGTGGGTGAGGAGATGAGAGGGTGGGGAGACAAGTCTATTAACCTCTCTTCTATTGGGGCTACACAGGACTCAAGATAATGATTTGCTGACGTCTGTTCCCCCTGGATTTTTGGCCTTTCAGTTTCTGCTTTGGAAGCCCCTTTTTAAAGCAGCAGTCAGGAAAATTTAGGCATAACTCTTAAGTATCTGACTGAACCATTAAATAATGCATTTTTCTTCATTTGCTCAGTACTTGTCATTGGTTCTTTTAACATATAAAAGACCCCAAATCCTTGAGGAATCTCCTTTTACATTAGGGGCAGAAGGAATTGATGGATGTGAGGATGATAATATGCAGATAATAATGGAACCCTTATATTTTAGGATAATAAACCTAAGAAAAAAGGTATTTTGCCTACAGCTGAGGGTCACAGGGCAGGGAGGATCCTGTTACATCAGCAGTAATAGGAGTCCCTGACTGCAGACCAGGGAGTGTGAGGGCCTTCCAGCGGAACCTTGGGGCCTTTGTTTATATAGGAGTAATAAATTTAGAGAAAGAAGGACCTTGTGTTCCATCAAGGGAAGGAATGTTCCTAAGAGAAGTCTACTCTGCCTGAAAGATGCTAATGAGTTTAAAGAGTCATATTACCTCATAAACCAGGAAGACTATAATGGGAAAAATGGAGTTAGGGCTAATTTACCTCAGTAATAAAAGGCAGTGAGAAGCATCCCCTCATACCAGTTTTATCAGAAGATTAATTTAAAAGTCTTTTTCTTGTTGCAAATATGTCTCCCATATGAGGCCAGGGAAGGGAGACCCAACACCTCTAAAAATTAACTTCTGCTGTTGAGAGTCAGCCCCAGTGGATGCTGAACTGTGGGTTTAGGAGATCCCAGATATCTAGGCCACCAACCCACAGGGGGAGCCAGCAGAGCTCACAGAGGGACTCCCTCCCCTGAATTCTGACAGTTACCATAGCTAGTTTGTTGGCTTTCCATTTTTCCAAGGAAGGCTCCCCAGGGGTCTTGTGTATCCTAGAAAGGAAGCCGGAAGGTGGAAAACCAATTTGACATAGACTGTTAATTGTATACAGAGAGAAAAGGGAGAGTGATAATATGTAACTCCAATAATAAAGGAGGGGCTTCTGAAATTCATCTTCCAAGGTCTGAGACAGGGGAGAAGTAAATGTATTCAGATAAATCAGCAACAGAAGACAAAAATATGTCTGTGTTTTCCCTTTAGTACTCCACAGATATCATATTTTACTAATACCACAAGGTTAAATTCTTCAGTCAGTCTGTAAAAAACAGCACATGAGAATTGAACAAACCACCACAGGACAGGCTATTGTGGGGATTCTTAAGTGTGTAGCGCCAACCAGTGATGGGCGTCCCACAGGCACTGGAAAGATTTAGGTTTCTTCTTACTATTATTAGTTTTATTAACCACAAATCACACTCGTAAGGGAATATTTTCTTTTCTGGTTATGATGTTTTAGGTAACTGTCTTCTAAATTCTGTGTATTTTATTTCAGTTGGTGGAAGGGATGTGGTAAAGGTTGACATTAAGTGGTTTTAAAAAATGGTGTGGGTTACTTATTTTTCATTTAGAAGATGGGCTAGCAATAATGCCTAAAGATTTTGAATGAGAATTCCGTAAGTTACATCACTCTAACAACAATTTTTATTTTTACCTTTTGTCTACATGTATACACATTCCTATCAAACATAAACATTTGTATTCTGTTTATCTTAGTATTTTCTTATTTAATATTGCTTGTAGACTTTATAATGATTGGTTTTGATTAGAGACTTTTTTAACAACGATGAACCAAATTTTGCCAGGCATTCCAATGTTGAGGAGATGTGTGCGTGTGTGTATACACACACACGCACACATACACACACACACTCATTGATTTCCAAAATGGTTATTGTGTGTATAGTGTAGAGCAGGGGTGTCCAAACTGTTTTCAACGTTTTTCACCGAGGGCCATATGTGGTAAAATACACAAACAGCCGGGCCACTCACTTGAGGTGAAGTACGTATTGCCTCACCTGGTTTATTTAAGTAAACTAAATATATTTTTGGAATTTGCTGCGGGCCAATAAAAAATGGATCGCGGGTCGCATTTGGCCCGCAGGCCGCAGTTTGGACACCCCTGGTGTAGAGGTATATCACTTTTTTGGTCTGTTAGGGAAGGTGAACATTTTTGCATGTGTTTATTTAGCATTTATATTTCCTCTTAAGTGAGTTACCTGTTCATGTGTGTCAGAACTTGGTTTGTTTTTTAGAGGAAACTTTTCACATCTTTCAATTACCTATGAGGCTGTTCACATGATGGTTTCTTGTCTTCGGTTACTTTGTGGGATATTGCTGTAGAATAAGAATTTGATCCTTTGCCTCAGAGACATAACACAGGTTGCTTTCTCTAAAGAAATGGGTAACACAGATTGCTTTCACTAAAGAAATGGGAAACTTCCGAGTTAATTCCTCTCTCAATGATTATAATCTACCATATCAGGGAGCCTGTTGCTGCATTGTGTGCAAATGTCCAGTGGTTAAGATACTACATATTTACATTTCTCTAGGAAACACACACTTCTTCTAGCCTTAGTGATGTGGCCTTGCAGAAGCTATTAGAACAAAAGGCACAATTACTGATGTTCATCATTGGAAACTAACAGACTTCTGACTGGCCAGGCATTCAAATTATTATTGAATTGTGGAGACTGTTACCCATATGTGAATTTCATTCCTCTTTAACTCTTTAAGATAACACCTGAGAGGAAGAGTTTAAAACCCAACTTTCACTGAAGGGAAATAATAAAGCCTACAATCCAGTTGAAGTTCACCATTTCTTGATCTTGTTTGTATTGATGATTTTATTTGAGCCTTCTAGAAAGCTCTGAGGTCAGGGAGCGTTGGGCCTGCTCTGGTCACGGCATGGTCACGTAGTAGAGCCAGAATGAGAAACAAGTATTTCTTTGTGCATCCTGAAAATGTCAACTTCAATAATGTAGTTCTTAGGGTGAATTTGGTGAGGAGCTAAATAAAGTTTCCTACATGGTTTTAATTAGACATGAGTACAGTAATTAATAATGATGATTTTAAGTCACCAAAGAAAACAAATCGTATATTCCAGATACTGTATTTAGTGGGTCAAGGAATTTCCATCATTACTGATTAAAAACAAATGATGTTATTAAAAGAGTTACATAATGACTTGGAAAGTTTACTTATCCTTACTATCTTATTTTGGGATTTGTGAACTAAGGGTTGATACTGTGGATGGAGGCGTGATACACGTGGGGCTCCGAGACCCAGTTCACTGGTTGAGCCACTTGAATAAGGCACTTCTGCAGCACCCCCCGCGACCCCCACCTTGGTTTCGTCTGTAAACTGGTCAGATTATTATTAGTATCTGTGTCAGAGATGTTTTGTGAGGCTTAAATGCATATGTATGTAAAATGCTTAGTGCACAGTAGCACTCTAGTTTATCCTGAATTAGGTATTATTTATTTGTAAATATGCTTCAGGTTTTCTTTACTCTTTTATATTTTAAAATTCAGTGTCAAGAATGTGTTTCTTCCTTCTATTTTTTTTATCACAGCATAAAGGTTAGAGGTAAGAAACAGTTGTTGTTTTTTAAACACACTTCCCATTCATTATCATTTTTAAAAATATATAGCCTTCTATTTTTTTTTTTAACAGAATTGTATGCAGTGAGTAACTGTAGCTGTGGCTAGGCATGCTCTGTATTGACTGTGGCTAGATATTCATTGTGATCTTGTCCTTTCCACCATGTTTAGTCTCATGAGTCGAGCCTCAGGAATTATCTGCATTCCATAAGTTCCATTTGTACGTGAATCTTTGTGAGCAGTGTTTGGCCTTTGATATTTGCAACAAGCCTTGTTTTTTGTGGATTTTTTTTATAGTTTATAATAATGATCTTTGTATGACCAAATTCAGTTTCAATAAATGCAGAAAAGGGCAAAATATATTTGAGCATGTATGATATAGGAGATATTATAATCAGCTTTAGATTATTCATGGACCAGTTACCTAGTTTTTGCATATATTTATATTCTTGTTTGTTCCTTAAATCTATTGCCTTTGTCTATTTTATTCTTTGCTTGTACTTTCTAGGGGATGAGATGGGAAAGACATGTTTTCCACTGTTGGAACCTTTCAGTTTTAGATGTGTCAGGCATTAACTATTGTTTGCTGTTGTTCTAGGATACATATATATTATATATATATATATGTATATATATATATGTAATATATATATATATATACATATGTATATATATAACATATTATATATATATAAAATATGTATATCACCCACCAGTGGAAACTTTCACTAACATAATTTGAAAAGTAGTTCTAAAGTGATTCTTTGATATAGATGTGTATCTTTAACTTTCTCTGTTTTCTGCCATGATTGAGGAGTAAAATAACCTATATAGCCTCATATTCTATTTAATGGAGAGTAACTAGACCCAGCATATTTAGATTGCTAATGTTCAGAGACTCAGACTATTAATATTATAATCATATTGAACACAACTGAATTTACTTTAAAGTTCATAATCTCTCAGGACACTGCAAAGCTTCAGAGTTCTTTTATATAAGTACAAGCTTCATTGTACTCTAGGTATGAAGTGTCAGTTAATAATAAAGGCTGAAAATGCAAAAAAAAAAATAAGTACATGAGATGATAAACATTTATTCCTTATAGAGGTATTTTGAACTTGGGAAAAGCCTAGACCAGAGGCTGATGTTTTTTTATAATGAAATATAGCTCTGTTTCTGTTGTTTAATATACAGAAGCTAGTGAATTGTTTTCAAATGAAAACTTATTTTGCGGCATCAGTAAGAGAATTCTGTGAAGGGATATTGAGTGATGGTGGATGGCCCAGTGGAGAGCTGTGGGGCGGGCCCCTTAGCCTAGCCTGTGAGATGAAAACCAGGTATGGAGGTCAAAGTTTAGAGAAGAGCCACAGGCAGTAAGTCAGGGCCAGAGAGCAGCCTGAGTGCCTTCCCATTCCTAGATCATATCAGACAAGACAGACTATCGAAGGTAAATTAAATGGAGAAACAGACCTTGTTATAGACCACACAGTGCAGGTAAAATTTCTAGGACCAGAGAGCAAGGGAGTAGAGCAGCCTTGTAGGGTCAGGGGGAGAAGTGACTCTCAGCCCAGTTTCAGATAGTAGGTACCTGGTGAGAATGCTTAATGATTTTATCCATCCCTCCCTCCGTTAACTCCTTGCACATCTGTTTAGTACGGACTTTGCCTCTGACTTGGGGGTTGGAGCTGTGGCTATAGAGAAGCAGTGGTGCTCCCGAGGAGCTCACAGTCCGGTTGGGGTCTCAGAAGTGTAGACCCGATAGTTGTGATATTAGTGCTGAGTTTGAGTATGGAGTGTGTGGGGAGCCCAGGGACAGATTGCCTCACTCTACCTGGGCTTGGGCTTTGCATGTGCAAAGACAGAAAAGTGAGAGAGAACTTGGGACCTTAAAGGGAACTTCGATTCCTTGGCCATGTTCGTGGCCTTGGGCCTGTGTGAAGAGACAGGGATGAAGTAGGAAGGAAGGTACCAGACCTCAAAGAGTCTTGCGTGCCGCAGAGTCTTTGAGGTTTCAGTAGGGAAGTGAAATGACTAGACTGATGATTTTAAGAACTCATATAGTGGACACCGTTGTGCTGTCCAGATCGCCCTTTAATGAGGGGCTTGTTGCCCAGCCTCTGGGAGTGCTTCCGCCGCTTCAGGATAGCCTCAGCGTCCGTGAACCACCTCCTCGGGGTTATGCCCCTTCCCAAGGGTGAGATGGGGATGGAAGGTCCCACATCCAGTGACTGATGAGGTGGGGGTGTAAGGGCTAGGCCATCTAGACCCAACTTAGGACAACTTTGCAGATGCCATTAGATCTCCAGAGCTCACTGTGGTATTGGTGGAGGCTGTTCAGGAGCCTGCTTTGCAGCTCAACTGCTACCCAACCCTGCTTCCTTCTCTGCTCTGTCTTCCTTGGCCTTTCTGATTTCCATTTCAGTGAGGTTGCCAGGCTCTGTCTGGTGTTCCCCTCAAAGTGCTGAGGTCTGCACATTGTCTCCAGGTAGAAAGCATAGGCAGGTGTGGGGCTTGCCTTGCTGTTTCCCTTCTCAGAAGGATGACAGTCTTGCGCTGCCTGTTGCAGTCTCAAAATAATTGTTTCCTTTTTAAAACTTTCTAGAAGAAGGTTAATTCTGGACTCTGTAACTCCCTCATGGCCAGAAGTTAAGTCACCTGTTCTATCTTGAATATGTTACTCCATGGGTAGTTGAGGTAGAGCTGTTCAGTATGCAGTTCTTTACATGTTCATCTGACACATTCAGCTTACATTTATCGAACACTTAAAGGAAAATGAGGGATGATGTCCCGAGGATATGCAAGTTGAATGGACATTGATTTTCTTAGTTGTACCTGGCCAGCCTCTACCCCACGTGCCCACATGGGATCGTGAGCCCTGCACCACCTGTGTTGTACTAGCACAGACACATTTCACAGGATGAGAAAGTAGCCTTAGTAGTCCCACTGCCTCTGTCTCAAATAAGATTCCAAATGCACTGTTGGGTAGACCTACCTACAAAGGCATACATTCAGCAAACACACAAACTTAATATCTCTGTTTAATGTTCTTGGCTGAAGGAAGGGACATGACTAATGCACCAAAAGGAATGTGTGCGCTTGGGTAATTGAGAGCTGATGATACATTTTTTTTTTTTTTTTTGGCTTCATGATCTTCAGATAAGGAAAGATTCTTTTGGTAAAACTAATTCCTGTAAGGCAAGGTGGAATGCATGCTCTGTTTTCCACTTGTTTATTAAATGAAAATTTCTTCCTTGTTTTCATTTTTAAATCATAGACTATGATTGCAATAGGTAGGTAGAATAGAGGTGTGGGGACAGAGTCCCAGAGAGCAGTTTCAGGCTCTTGGCCTCACGTGGAAAGGAGCTGGCTCGGTTATTAGATGGCCATCAGCTGTAATCAGATGGCCATCAGCTGTGGCTGGGTGGCCATCAGCTGATACCAGTTAGCCATTAGCCACTAATATAACTTACGTGGCTACGCGAGGGGGTTGGTTGGTTGGCAGAGAAGCGGACGGCAGATTGCGCATCGTGTGGAGCCTGCTTCCTGTGTCTCCAACCCAGCCGCCAGCGAGACTATAATGGTATGAACCCCCTATCCATTGCTCCGTTGATGTTCCTTTTGGCCTCACCGTATCCTGCGTTCTTATGCGGGGAGAAGGACTAGAGTCCCTGCATAACGGTGATTTTAAGAATACATTATGTGACTACTAGGTGCAAAATCAATTATTAAGTGCAAAGTTCATTTACCTACTGGGTATATATCAATTTTATATTTTATAAGTAGGTGTCTCAATTTTTGACAGACTCTTTTATACTTATTGGGGTAGTTTTTTAAATTTTCTGTTTTTTTTTAAATGGTGTGAACTTTTCGTATAATTATTAGCGAGTTTATAAAGAAAATTCTATCAGTATGGAAGTAATAATTTTGAGAAAAACTTGAAAACAACTTTTTAGTAATAAAGAGACTTAATTCTCCAGTTTCCATGTTGTCAGAGAATGTCATATAACAAGAGTGTGACCGTCAGTCATTGAAGGTGATACTTTGAACTTTTCCGTTAGAAAGGCGGATACGAGCTGATCAGACACGTTCTGTGGGTCCGTGGGGGAAGGGATTCAGCTGTGGCCCTAGAAGAGAACATAGCTGATTGTCCTGCACGAGGCTGCAGTGGCTCAAACCCCACCCTGGCCTCATTGGCATGGCCAGCCAGACTGGAGATTCATCACAACTCAGAAAAGCTCAGTAACTGAGCTGGAAGATACATAATTTCTAGAGCAGCAAGGAGCTGTTTTTTCCTTCATTCTTCGTGTTTGAAATAATGCTTTGAAAGTGGTAATATGGTTGAGTGGAGACAGAGTCCCAGAGAGCAATTTCCATGCTCTCGACCTCACATGGAAAGGTGCTGGCTTGGGTGGTGGATGGCCATCAGCTGTAACCAGTTAGCCATCAGCCACTAATGTAACTGCTGTGGCTAAGCTAGCAACCGTGGATTGCAGCTAGCAAGTGGGGTAGGTGGGTTGGTTGGCAGGTTGGCAGGCAGAGAAGCGGACAGCGGATTTCAGCTAGCAAGTGGGGTTGTTTGGTTGGCAGAGAAGCAGATGGGGGATTGAGGATCGTGTTGATCCTACTTCCTGTGTCTCCAACCCAGCCGCCAGCGAGACTATAGTGTTATGAACCCTCCATCCATGGCTCCGTTGGTGTTCCTTTTTCGCCTCACCATGTCCTGCGTTCTTGTGCGGGAAAGAGGAGCAGAGACCCTGCATGACAGTTGGATTTGGAGTTGTGGACTGTCAGTCCTGCTTTGTATAGCATCATAAGACTAATTTAGCTAAAAGGGCTCTTAGAAAATATCTAACCTTATGTTATGAATGAGAAAATTAGGGTTCAGATATATCAAATGCCTTTTCTACTCTTGAGCCAAAATGCATTCTCTATGCTTGGTCCAGAGCAAGGACTAGAATTCAGGTCTGCTAAACCACTAGCCCAGGAATAATTCCGCAGCATGGCATTGCCTCCTCACAAGACCATTCAGCTTCCCAGACTAGATTTAGTGTGACTGGGGCATAACAAGCCACATGGGAAGCCTGCGAAAAGCTGATGTGTGCCAGTCCCTGCTTCTCTCACCAGGGGCAGGGGTCCTGAGGTCAGACTTAGTTATGTTCTAGATCAAATGAGCCTGGGTCCTTGTTACTGCTGCCCATTCACCATTCCTGCCCTACTGGAAATTAGTCTCATAGTGTAACTCACTTATTTGACTTTATCTGCACAGAGGTAACAGTGGCCAGGAATTAGATAAGGTGAGGGAATATGTATCCCTCTTGTCTTGGAGATCATTTTCCCAAGGATTGATTATTTTGCTGGCCACCCAGTATAATGCCACCCAGTATAATGCCTGAAGCATACAAGCTGTGCATTAATATTCTTTGGTTAAATTACTAACAAACGAATGAATGCTAAACAATAACAGAACATCTTTTTTCTGTATTTTTTTTTTTTTTTTAAGAATTAGGAGATTAACTCTTGCTGCCCTTTTCCAAATCAAATTTTTATGTACCGTCAAGCTACAGTACAGATATTAAAATGATGTTTATGGAGACTAATAACATGGAAATGCTGATGCTTAATATTTAGCAGAATAAAAAAAACTTGTGATATAATTACAATACTGTAAAAAAAACCGAAAAGCCTATGCTAGAGATAAAAATAGTCTAAAAATTCACCAAAATATTATGAGTGGTCATATTTGGATGGTGAGGCTGTGGGTAGATTTTATTCATTTTTTGCTTTCTGTAACATTAAAAAATTAATAAACGTGTTACTTTTATAGTACAAAATCCTCTTAAAAGTAAATAAAATGTATATTCCATTTTGTAGAAAATAATTTGAACTATATATTTTTTTTAACTTACAGTATGTGTAATTTAGAGTTAAAGGATTTTTTTTCACCCTCTAAAAACACCTGGATCCATTTCCTAACCCTTGGCTCCATTATGGTGGTAAATTGGAGGAACAAACTTATTTTTGCCCTTATCCGTTATTTATAATTTGACTAGACTTACTAGACTCATTTTCTAGGTTCTACCTGCGTTAGAAGGGAAATCTTGAGGGTAGGAAGCTTAAAATTGCTGCTTTTCCATTTATGCCTCTTATGACAAGTCTTGCTTTTTCGGATTCCCCCAGTCAGTTAGCTGTTGCTTTTGTTCAAGTTCCCCAAACACTATTGCTTTGGGTTCAGATATATCAAATATCCAGAAAACCTTCCCACTTACTCATCTTTGTCCCCCAGTGCCTGATACAGTGCCTGGCAAGTAGTAAGCCCTCACCCAATATTTATTAAATGAATGAATTACACGTAATATGGTTTCATCTAGAACTCTCAACCCTCCTTGAATTTGGTTCATATTTTTATATTTATCTTAAGCCCAAGTACTAGAATAAAATTGGGTCAGAAAGCTTCTAAATTAAGCAAGAAACTTAGCAATCATATACATGTGATTGAGGGCTGCAGTGGGGCTTGGTCATTATAAGGCAAAATGGGCCCTTACCTGAAAAACGGTTTTGTTTTGTTTTTGTGTGGGTTTTTTTGCTGATTTGCTTCATCAGTGAACACAGTTAAAGAGGGAGAATGGGTACCTGGCCAAGCACAGCTGGTGCAACAGTTGATAAAGGCATGTGTAATTTGGGTCGATTATAGTGCAGACCAAGAGGAAAAAGCAAATCACTCTGCCTTTGCCCATTTATAATAGTAAATTAATTTGAGGTTGAAGGCATTTCTGCAGCTGCCACTAAAATTTGCAAATATTATTCTAAAGAAATAGTACATTTCAGAAACAAACTTCTCATTTTAACAGCCAACATATTTCTGTCTGTTGGATTTGTTGGCAGACATTTCAAATATAGAAATATTTCTTTTAAATCTCTTGGAGAGACTAGTGTTTGGGATTTTAACAACAAATCCTTCATCAGTAGGGAAATGCTACCCAACAGAAACATGTGTAAAAATACTTGTACAGTTATGTTATTTGAAATACTTGACAAAAACACTGTTATAATCACAGTGAGACTCTGCGTATATTTCCTAAACATTGCAGTCATTTCTGTCCTCAGAATTTTGTACACGCAACTATTTTGACCACAGCTCAGTAGGACGAGTTCAGCTTTGTACATTTAATGAAATTCCTCCAGCCCTGCAACCCCATTTCTTTCCCCAGAGTAATTTGGGACCGAAGTTCCCCTGAAAACTTGAAAACCCAAGAAAAAAATCATTGTAAGTAGAAATAGGCATTTTACCTTAAAATACATCCAGGAAGACAGTTGAGGGCAATTCAGTTTCCTGTGGCCAAGAATTCTGGCCATTTGGGGAGAAAAAAAAATCTTGTCAAAAATGGAAAGAAGGGGAACAATTCAAGTGGAGGTATCTGAGGAGGAAATTGTAAGGTTTTTTTTTCTTTCTTTTTAGTTTTATTTGTGTGTGTGTGTGTGTGTGTGTGTGTGTGTGTCCTTATAAAGTATACTTCCTGAGTTTTGGTTTGCTTGCTTATTTATTCATTTAGTTTTTTAATTAGTTCATTGACTACCTTACTTACAGAGGATTTAAGATGACCACGACAGATATGTATATATAAGATCAGGTATTATACGAGTATGTCAATAAAAAGTAAAAACAGAAGACAAGACGAAAGCCCGGGGAAAATAAAACATAACGAGGAATTGCTACAATTTGACCTCAAAGATAACTCTGTGCTCTGGACAGCCAAAATGAAAAATGAACATTAATGATATGGTTTTTATTTTCAGAAAGAAAAAACAAAAATAAAACAAAAACATCAACAAAATCCCAACCTATTTTTCCAAGGAAACGAAGTATTTTCTAGCATTAAATTCTTTAAAAAAAAATAAAAATAAAAATAAATTTGTTTTAAGAGAGCTGCCTCACGGGGCCAGGTAGAGCTAAGCGTTATAGAACGTGTTCTCAACAACATTGCTCCAGTTTTTTCATTTATTTGTTCACTCTTTTTAATCTTACCTCAAACACTTACTATATAGTTGCTACGTGCCATACACTATGCTGGATGATCAGTATAAAACCGCAAACAAGAAACAGTCAGAGCTCCCTGTATAGAATCTGAAGAAGACTCAGGGCCAAAGAAGCTTCTCCAGAGGGACAGGTGGGCTTCGTGGTGGAGCTTCTAAGGAATGAGTTTCTCCATGTTTGCTGGCATTTCCAGTTGGTATTCAGGACCTACAGCCTCTAAATTGGTGCCAGGATGTTTGCAGTATGCTCTAGTCTGCAATGCCAGGAAGGAGCTAACAAGAACTAGGCGATGGGAGTCAGGGCTCCAGCCAGCTTGGTTGGGGTACAGGGCTGAGGTCATGCCTGGAGTGAGACCAGAGATAAAGGAGCTGTCAGTTCCACAGCTGCTTCTTTGGGGAAGAAGGCCAATTCCCTTAAACCCAGTTTACTGAATGGCCAACTAACCTAATTACTTATTTTCACTATTTGGAAAGTTGAAGCAATTCATGTACGATGTGATGATTTTAACAGCTTTTTGAAGATGTATGTGATGTTTAAAGTGACTTTTCATTTTAGTGTGCTAACACTTTATGGAATATTCAATTTGTGTTTGCTCTGCTGTAATGGGAGCAGGCTGGGACAGAGAAAAATACCTTGCAGAGCCTGGGCTACTGATCTACGAGAGAGACGAGGTTGAGGGGCAGGGAATGGGGACATAGGGGAGAGGCGGAGTAAGAATATATTCATGAGGAGAATAATCATTAAAAATATATATTCTTGAGTACAAGGAAGTCTTAGGAATATTTTTCTTATGAATAATAATCAGCTAATTTATCATGCTTCTCAGTACCTGCTTCTACACCCCACTGGAGCATTGTTAATCCACTGCTTATAGGCAAGACTCCACGGACTCAGGGTTATCATGGGAATGGGGCCACAGGTGACATGCACTGAGTACGGGAAGATGGGGGCAGGAGCAAACAGAACTTGGCAGAGGTGACAGAGTAGGCTGCAAAGTCATTCATTGTGTTTTAGGTGTGCTTCCCCATGTTGTCTGCAAATAGGTCTCTTCCTAGAGCTTAGAACTGGAATCTAGCTGTCTTCAAGTGACTTGGCATTGAGAAATATTTTAAGAATCTCATTTACTGGAAGCACATAAACTTTCATTTTCCACTAGTAAAGTTTTCTTTCTCATCACTGAAGAACAATTTGCATTGGTGTCTCATTTTGTAGTTTTTCAACATGTTACATATGTTGTCTTTACAGAAAGTCTGAATTAATTTAACTCACTTATTTGTAACCTCCCTTATTCTAGAGAAAGTTTGAAGTAGTTTACAGAGAAACATAAAGTTCAATGGAGTAAAAAAAATAGATGAGGACATTGTAGTGAAGAAAAAATAAGGGTAGATGAATAAAGCCAGTAGGAAAGGAAATTGTTTTCCATAAAGTCGTTTGTAGTTGCTAGATCTGGGCTATACCAGCCAAAAAAAGAGGGAAAACTTTGTTTATAAAAATAACATGGTCATTAGATTAAAAGAATAAACGCTCAGGATCACAGTTTTTCTTGGTACTGAAACCTGAGAGAATTTCCACAGCATGTTCTCATAGACGGAACACTGTGGCTTACAGTAGTAGGTTTCTCTTGACTGTTTCCTAGAATAACCTGCTCGGTAAGGCTTACGGGATAATACCAGAATGCATTTTAATCAAAGCAGTTTTCTGAGGGGGTAAAACAATGCAATTCAGGTCCACAGCTCCCCGATGACTGGACAGGATCCAAAGACAACATCCAGGAACCGGAGGACTCAGCCTTTCAGGCATTCCTCCAGGAATATTATTTCTTGTAATCCAGTGTTTTCAAATGTGCAGCAGAGAACTTTGGGTTAGATGCTTTGCCAAGAGCCTGAAAGTCTGTGAGTTGGCTCAGACAAAATCATTATTGTCATTTCACAGATGAAGAAGCAGGGCCTTGGAGAAGCTGATGATTGTCCAAAGCCGTGTGGTCCGTCAGTGGCACAGCTGGGACTAATGCCAGTTCTTTCAACTAAGTCTAGCGCTCTTCCAACCACTTCATTTCTCTCACTTAAGGAGAACTCGGTTGCGGTTTTAAAGTGTTAACAATGGCTATTTTAAGTATATATAATGTACTCCCTACTTAGATGTTAAATTCTTAGAAGAAAGAAAACATTCACTATAGAGCTGAAGTCCCATCCACTCTGAACTTGGTGGTTATCATTCCTGAGCGTGTTTTTCTTTTACCACATAGGTGTGTGTGTGTTTAAAATTTACATGAAATATATCAGTCCTTTTACACTTGCCCCTCACCTCTTTATAGTTTTGACATAGAACCTTGCTGATACTGGTCATTCATTCATTTTGGCTGTGGAATAGTCTTCTCTTGTATGAATCAACCACAGTTTATCCTGTTTCCTCCCAAGGGGATTCGAATATTTCCAATTTTTTCTATTACTAACAGTTCTTGAACATGTCTTCTTGGTCTAGGTGCTATTTTAGGACATTTTTTAATTGGTAGAAATTTATTAACTCACCAACAATTGCTGATCCTACTTGAGCATCAGTCAGATGCCAAGTCCTGGGTAAACCTTGCACCCAAAATACTGTTTGGGTCCCATTATAGCCAGTGCTGATTTGGCCTCCATGCTCCTTCACTGCCCTCCAACTCCCTGTATGTCTGTAGTTGATTGGTTCAGGTTCTTAACTGTCACCTGTTCCAAGTACCATTCATCTACCCGACCCTTGCTCCCCTTGCTCCCAAGAGATGACCTCACTTCTTATTTTCCTGAGAAAAATGAAGTCATTTGATGAGAGCTTCCCAAATCCTTCTCTCCCAAACTTCTCAGCATTTCCACCCAGAAGAACAGTGATGTGTTTTGCAAACCACAAATTCTTTATGGAATGAACAGAGGTATACATTTTTAAAAAGTCTCTTAGACCCCAAATTGGAACTTTGTCTTACTAAGAGCAGCACCATCTTCAAAAATCACTGTTTCAAATACCCTTCTTCTAGCTTAATCCCTACGGTACTCGCATTATAACGATTCTTGAACTTCACTGATGTCTGTCTGTGTCCGCCCCCATTCTGTCTCTTCACCTTTCCTGTCTTCACATCCCCTCTTTCCGTTTCACCCAGCCCCCAGCTCCCACCCTAGACATTTTCCCCAGAGCACTATTCTTTTCCTGCACTGATCTGCTGCAAGGCTGTCATCCTGGGACCTTTATTTCTTCTGTGTTCAATATCCAGTCTCTGTTGTTTTCCTTTTTTAGTATCATTTTCTGTTTTGTGGGAAGACTTCCTTTCCTCTTATTTTGTTAGAGTAACTCTTCAGTAGCTTTCTAAGAATGAGTGCATAAGGACATAATTTGTTTTGGAAACTTTCATGTCAGGATATGACTTTTTTCTACTCTACCACTTGATATCAAGTGGTAGGGTATGAGTTGGATATGGATTATAGGTTGAAAATAATTTTCTATATCATTTTTAAAAGTGGTAAAATATACATAATGAAATTTACTAATTTAACCATTTTTAAGTGTACAGTTTGGTGTATCAAATCAGTCAAGCAACCTTGTTGGCACCAATTTCAAAATACCATGTTTCCCCGAAAATAAGACCTAGCCAGACAATCAGCTCTAATGCGTCTTTTGGAGCAAAAATTAATATAAGACCCAGTCTTATTTTACTATACTATAAGACCGGGTATAATATAATTATAATATAATATAAGGTAATATAATATAACATAATATAATACTGGGTATAATATAATATAATACTGGGTCTTATATTAATTTTTGCTCCAAAAGACGCATTAGAGCTGATGGTCCGGCTAGGCCTTATTTTTGGGGAAACACAGTATATTCAGAATCTGACCCTGATCACTACTTCTGCTCGTGCAGCCCTGGTCCCAGCCATCATCATCTGGATTACTATAACTTTTTCCTCCCAACGTTTTATTTTGAAAATACTCAAATATACAACAAAGTTAAAGAATTTTACACAAATACTCATATTCTCAACACCTAGATTCTACCTTTAACATTTTACCTTACTTGCTTTCTCATTTATTGGTTATCCATCCGTCTGTCCATCCTTCTGTAATAACCTGTTAACTAGCCTCCCTACTTCATTCCTTGTCCCATCTTTTGTTCTCAACATACCGATCTGGGTGACAATTTTGAAACATGTGAAATTATATCTCCCCTCTGCTCAAAACTCTGATATGGCTGCCCATTTCATTTCTGCTAAGTCTGTAGTCTTTATGATCCTAAAAGGGAAAATTGCCTTGGTAACTTGCTGATTCCTGAGGAATTATGAATCCATACCGAGTTCTGTGCAGTGTTACCATTTACATCACTGAGGATGAAATTGACTTTTGTCTTTTGGAGGAAATAAAACAAACTGTACTGTTTGTTCAAGAGGGCTGTGATAAAAATCTTTAAGCATTTGTGCCTGCCAAGGTGGTTTTCTTGCGTTTTACTCTCGGGTTCAGCATGTGTGTGGTGTAGTTGTTTATAAACAAGATTAAGTCTGGTTTCATAAGAGCTTTCTAAAATTGATTCTGTCCAATAGAATATGACTTTTTGCTTTCATAGTATTCGAAATTCAATGAGTAAAGAAAACGCTAGTGAAATGTGTTAGCATCATGAACAAAAACTTTAAACTGTATCTCTCGTTTTACAGTACATTGTCATGTGAAGGTGTAAAATGGGAAAAAAAATGTTGATTCTATTTGTCACTGCTATTTATGAGCTTTAACATAAAATTCATCTTACGGTGTCATTTCTAAAATTATTCGGTTATTACCAATTACAATTTTTTTTTTTTAAAGATCTTATTGGGGAAGGGGAACAGAACTTTATTGGGGAACAGTGTGTACTTCCAGGCCTTTTTTCCAAGTCAAGTTGTTGTCCTTTCAATCTTAGTTGTGGAGGGTGCCATTCAGCTTCAAGTTGTTGTGCTTTCAGTCTCAGTTGTGGAGGGCGCAGCTCAGCTCCAGTTGCCATTTCTAGTTGCAGGGGGCACAGCCCACCATCCCTTGCGGGAGTTGAACTGGCAACCTTGTGGTTGAGAGGATGTGCTCCAACCAACTGAGCCATCTGGGAGCTCAGCGGCAGCTCAGCTCAAGGTGCTGTGTTCAGTCTTAGTTGCAGGGGGCGGAGCCCACCATCCCTTGTGGGAGTCGAGGAATTGAACTGGCAACCTTGTGGTTGAGAGCCCACTGGCCCATGTGGGAACTGAACCAGCAGCCTTTGGAGTTAGGAGCACGGAGCTCCAACTGCCTGAGCCACCGGGCCAGCCCCACCAATTACAATTTTTATTTTTATTTTCTTACCTACATTTGCTAGTTCCTCCAGGTTCCTCTTTGGTGTTTTCTTTTTTGATCTCTTTCATTCTTGGAGGCTCTCCCTGAATGTCTCGTAATCTTTGGCTGTCTGCTCATATTTGAGTGAGAAATGAAAAAGCCAATTAGTGGAATTTCACAGTAGGGTGATTTGGCAGAAAGCTGACCTTTCAATTGAGGAAACCCAAATATCAGTATCTGGAGGTCTTTTTTCTAGGGGTTTTTACTTTCTCCAGAAAAGAATCTTCTGAAATCCGACCTGTGGGTGGAGCTAGGATCTGGGGAATAGGTCAGGCTGCTAGTGCTCTGGGAGGGTCCTGTTGTTGCTCTGCAGACCTGTCTAAAATCTTGCTGTCAGTCCTGATCTTCAACACTCTCTGTTCCATTCGTTTTCAGACCTATGTCTCACCCTCAGCTTCTGCCGTAGCTCTGATTAAGAAATAGGATAGGAAGCATTTTGCTCAGTCTGTTGAGATCTTGCTTCCAGCTGTGTTCTCTATTTGGCTCAAATAAACTCATTAAAAATTAAAAAAAAAAAAAAAGAAATAGGATAATCCTGATAAATTCGTTTCACAGACTATAATAAATAATGTTTATATATTGTAATACATCTCCCATAGTAAGCACTCAATAAATGTTAGTTGTTACGGTAGTTTTTTAGTTTCATGTGTTGTACCATTGAATTCCAACAACCACCCTATAAGTATTACCATTCCTATTCTGTAGCAGTGGACACTGCAGTTCAGAACCCTTGGGACTTGGTCAAGGCCAACAGAAGGCTCTTTTAGGGAAGTTGCTACATTCACTCAGAATGTTTTTAACATGGTTGAAGTGGGTTGTTTAGTGGCTCAGTTGGTATTGGCTGGTAAGCGACACTGCTTCGTTGTGAGGTAGCAAGCAGTGGTATCGTATCCAGAGAATTGCTACATGTTTGTATTCCAAAAGGGTAGTGAACAGATAGGATTCATTGTTCTGGCATTTTGTGGTGGTCATTAGAACAATAAAGTGCTTGAAGGAGATAATAGACTTTAAAAATCATCTGGTGTGGGAATTTGCCCCAATTGCTTCTAGTCAAAGGATGATGAAAAAATAAGTAATAACAGAGTTAGGAAAAGTGAATGGGATAAAGATGAAGAAATTTATTGCAAATGTGTCACCAACTTTCTTCTGTGAGCTTGTAAGCAGATCAAAGTTAGTAACTGTCCGTTGCTAGGAATAGCTCTGTCACTTAACTGACAGGAGGGAGATCCTTCAGCTATCCTAGGTGGGTCATAAATAACATGGTGCCCCTGAAGAATAGAAAACAAGAAGGAGGGAGGCACCCCAGGGAAAAAGCTAACATTTAAATCACTCTTTTAAAGACTTGACTGAATGTACTTACCATATCCCGCTATGCTACACCTCTGAACAATTTTGAAGACGAGATAGATGTCCCTTTCTCCCTATTGACAGTGATTTTCCCAGTGCGATTAGACTGGCAGGGCTTGTTAGCAAACTATCTAATAATGAGAAAGTAAATACTCGTTGAGCTACTGCCCAAAAGGCTTTTAGGAGTCTTTTCCTAAATTTTTTACCAACTCTGAGAATTTTTCTAATATTTTATTTGTGTTGAGAAAGTATTTTTTTCCTTATGAAGATACAGATATAAAGATTTCATAGTATATGGATTGCAGAACTGACCCTGAACTAGACAATACCTTAGTCCTCATTTTGTTGTCATTTCATTAAAATAAAAGTAAAAGCATTTTTCTTATTGTCGCAGAAATATGCATTTGTCTAAAATTTTTAAGGTGCAGATAAGCAAAACAAAGAAAATAAATAATTCCATTCATTAGAAGTAATATATATTCAAATTTCATTGAGTTGAAAAATTCTTATCATAATAATCCAAAATAAATGCCAAGATTTCTATAAAAAGGGGAAATGCTCTAGTGTTCTGAGGTTTGAGATGCCAGAGGCATAGAAAGATATATCACATAAGCAAACCACAATTGTTTTGAAATAGCTTATGACATTTGTAAAAGCGTGTATATTAATTTACATGAATTTTAAAAATGTAGTTCCACATGGTTCTACTTGATCTTAGAATCTCTAATGCCTACATCAATTTTTTACTCAGGGTTTGTCTATTTGCCTGAAGATGGTCCATTATTCACTTTTAAGGATAGTCTCATTTATTTTCATTCTAAAATAAATGAAATTTGTCACATAATTGTGTGTAACTCTTTTTGAAAAGGAAAAGTAAAGCTGTAAGGAGCACCTGGAAAGGGCTGTTCCTGCTGTGATTCTACCTGAGAAAGCAGTTCCTGTGCTCCCCACAGGGAAGTCAGAGCACAATGATAGCATGGCCCTCAGGGAGTTTGGTCCATAGACTCTGGTTTTGGCCAAGCCCTCATTCCTTTTTTTGCCTTCCGTTTTCACACTCTCTCTAGCTTCTCAATTCAGATCCTGAGAAATCTCTCACAGCTTTTCTTCTCTACTCTGTTCCAGTTTTTCATGGGCTCTAGTTGGCAAGTAAATTCCTCTCTAGAGATGACTCATGAAAAAATGTTGGAAATGTCATCATAAATTGTCTTTAGTCAGATACTCACGACCTCTGTAACATGTTTTGATAAATAACTGTACTAAGACAGTATTTGAGATAATAATCTAACACATCCAGTTGTTGATTCATTTTTAAAATTTGGTTTTACTTTTGATGGGCATTTTTTGGAAGCTCTAGGATATTCTTTGGTAAATAAAATATTATATTTTGTCGACTTGTTTGCTAATAAATTTTTATTGTTAATAACAAATCTCTCAGGTAAATAGTTTAAGGTCTAGACTTTTTTTTTTTTTTAACTAATAATTTTTTCAACAACTTTAAAATACAGTTATAGTGAATCCCACATACCAGTCTCCCACAGGCACATTTCTTGATTCTCTGGTTGTGAATTTCTTCTCTATTGCTCTTTTTATTTTTAATATAAATAAGGCAAAGCTCAATTCTTTCCTCTACATTTGATGCCTTATATTTGATTAATATTGAATGGCAAGGAATGGCTTTGAGAGATACTCTTTTTAAATTCAAGTTATCCGAATAATGCTAATGGGACTATTTGGGGTAAAATGTTGTTTTATAGTAAGTACACTTCTGACATTCACATCTGTTTCCAGCCTCCACTGATGGGGCACACCTTATTTGTTTCCACAGCACCTTCTACATATGTTTCTTAGAGGACTCTGGTCAATATTCTGTTCATTGTCATCTGCAGATTGAATACCTTGACAGCAGGGTCCAACACAGATGAAGGAAAGAAAGAATAAATGACATCTGGCGAAGTTTTAGCTAGCTATACGAGTTACCAACCTGTACTGGTTAAGAACATGGAGTCTGAAACCAAAACCACTTGGGATCAAATCTTAGCTCTATCATTTATTAGCTATGTGTAATTAGACAATTGTTTATGACATTTGTGCGTCTCAATTTTGTCTTTTTAAATATGAAGATAATTACAGTAATTAACTCATACAATTGTTATAAAGATTAAATGAGGTTATACATGCAAAGTGCTTAGAAAAGTGCCTGTGTATTGTAAGTGCTATAAAAGTGTTTGCTTCTATTGTTACTATCCTTTTTTGCTTGTTTGTCTGTTTGTTTGTTTGTTTAACTAGCCCTGGCTGGAACAGTGGGGGCCCTTAGGAAATTCATTCAGGAATTCAGTTTCTCTCCCCTTGTCATGAAGAAGTGCTTTGTGTTTACTTTAGGTTTAGGAGCCCTTGGGTATAGGAAGGGGTGTGAGTGTGTGTGGAGGTCCTCAGTACATCAAAATCTGAGGGCGTTTGTACCTTTATCCATCTTCAGGCTTCACAGGTTCACGTGAACTAACAGCTTTTTATTTTGATTAGAATCCTATCAACTCAGTATAGTAACACTGTTAACCTCAGACAGGCTCTGATTCGTCTTAATTCAGAGGCTAAAACAATTATTAATTAATAAACATACTTTATTTGGTAGGTAAAATCTTTAACTCCATGGGAGGGATAATAAAAAGGGTTGTGGATGCTAAAGAGAGTAGGAGAAGATAGCATTGAAAGATTTTTGAAGTCTGGCTGTAGGTTTAATTGTTTAGTGATTTTTATTCTTTGCATTTTTTAAAAAGTGGTCTATTGAATATTTAGTACGATTGCGTCTAGCTGTTGGCTTCAGGTTTATTTATTTTTTTAGCCCCCCCCAAACATTTTATTATGAAGGATTTCTATTATGTGGTAAAGTTAAAAGAGTTTACAGTGAACATTCATATACTCAACCCGTAGATTCTACCATTAACATTTTGGTATACTTGCTTGACCACAGATCTGTACATTTACCCGTCCCTCTAGCTAGCCTCTGATACATTTTATATTTTTATATGTTTGGTTAGGTTTATTTTGATAAAAAAAAAAGTCATCCGTATGGGAGAAGTCAGTGTTTTATTTTCAACCCCAGGATACAAATAGTGGCATACACATACATGAAGCAATACTTTTAAAGAGTTGCAGAGTAAGAATTACTTTTACTGGAAGGATTCTTTAAGAGTCAAAGTGGGGACAGAGAAAGAAGTGTGTAGGTGGAAAGATAAGTACTTGGGAAAATAACTCAGTCTGATAGATAACCGATCAAAACATTCTTTTTGATACAGTTTTTTAGTTTCACTTTGCAAGTCAAGCAGGGTCAGCCCTTATTGTTTCTAGTAAATGGCGACATTTATGGAGCAGGAAAGGAATTAAGTTAAATAAAAAGTTTTAAAGAAAATCCTTGCAGGATGGAGGTTGATAATAAAATACACAAAACGCCTAAGATACCAGTTTGTGTCAACTTTACTTCCTCTAGACAAGATATGGAATCTAACTGCGTAGCTTTTCTTTTTACCACGAATGTAGAATCCACAATGCTGGCTCTTTTGGAGTTCTGCCAGCAACTCCAATGTGCATGAATAGGTCACAGGGCAAAATCTTGATTATGATTCAGAAAAGAAGGCGTAGTCACTTTTGTTCCTCATGAACTAAGGAAGCAGTCACCAGAAATTTCTGCTTCTTTTGGAGGGCAGGTTTTGGTTTCTGTTGTTTTCTGGTGATGCATATTGTCTAGAAATGCAGAACTGCAGATATTAATGAGCATTTATCCCTTTTACTTTTAGTTCACTTCTTGAACTGAGATGGACATGATATAATCTCCTTTGAGTAAAAGGATGGCATCCAGTCCTGTGCTTCCCGCTGAAGATGAGCAGGTTTCCTTGGGCATCGACGATCTCCACATTTCACTGCAAGGTAATTAAGATTGGGTGGGGTAGCACCGCAGCAACTGTGGAAACCTGACCCTCATCTGTTCACGACTCATACTGCTTTCTGTCTCACGTTTTTTTCCAATTGTAGAACCTCCCAGCATACTGCTTTAATGTTTTTATTGCTATCTCAGCTCTCTAGAAAGTAAGGACTACCTGGAAGGAATTTGGTATCTCGGTTTTTCACTCTGAGTTTATATATTTTATTTGCAGTGAAAATTAAATAGTTAAGCATAGTTTGCTTGGCATTGTTTGCACTTGTGCGTCTTTGTGCATAGCCTCTCTTAAATGTACATTCTATTTTGCATTAATAGAAATGAATAGTGATATAAGTGAGTGACGACCTTTCGGCCATGTGAATCGTGTACATTTATGCAGAATAAGTACTGTCTGTATTTTTATTTTCTAAGTGCTTCTTGTGGAGTTTGGTAATATCTGTTTTGTACTTTGAAAATTTATTAGCCACTAGACTTTCCTCTTTTGTTGATAAAGCAAATCGTGGAGCTGAGTAAAGTTAGCTAGTGTAGAAGAAATAAGGCTATGGCAAGTTTTTGCAAATATTTAGGTAACTATGTATTTTAAAGTAATTTAAAGATTATGAACAGTATTATGCAGCAGTTCTTAGAATGTTACTTAGAAGCCATAGATTGTTGAGTCCTTTATTACTTTTATTTCTAATTTTATTTATTAATTTTAAATTGAGGTGTAATTGACGTACAACATTATTTTAGTTTCAGGTATACAACATAATAATTTGATATTTGTGTATATTGCAAAATGATAACCACAATAAGTCTAGTTAATAACCATCACCACACATATTTACTGAATTTTTTTTCTTGTGATGAGAACTTTTAAGATCTACTCTTCTAGCAATTTTCGAATATGCAGTACAATACTGTGAATTATTGCTGCCATACTATACGTTTATTTGAGACATTTATGATAAGTTCCCAAAATGACTTTCTGATATCTTTTTAAAGATGATTGATTAAGTTCTTGACTTTGGGGTCAATAGTTATGGCAATAGACTATACCTATGTGTATCAGGCTTTTAAAAATAAATATCATGTAATTCATATAGACTAAGAAACGTAATATGTTGAGAGGTAGTACTTTAGGTAAGAATTTAAAAAATTCTCACTAAGTACATTTCTTATGGTGTCATATATAAAAATCATAAGTAGTTGGAATAAAATTTTCATTTAATTGAAAAAAAAATCAATGTTCTTATTTTTCTCTGAAGTTTTGGTGGCATGGGAGTAGTAACTCATGTAACCTAAAACGTATCAGGAAGATAGTGCATCAGTAAATACATAAATCTAATTTCTTTAAAATTTTCTTTCAATTACAGTTGACATTCAGTATTATATTCATTTCAGGTGTACAGCCTAATGGTTAGACATTGATAACACTTATGAAGTGATTCTCCCGATAAGTCTAGTACCCCCCAAACACCATACGTTGTTATTACCGTATTATTGACTGCATGATAAATCTAATTTCTAAGGCTTGCTCTGTCACCTGCTAGTTTGAATTTGGACAAGAGACTTTATCTTTTTTGAACGTCAGTTTCCTCATATTTGAAATATGGATGATAATGCCTATATTGCAGCTACGTTTTGAAGATGAACAATACTACATGCACAGGGCTCAGTGCAGTTCCTGACAGAGTAGAAGCTCAATGAGCACATTGTTATTTGTTTTTATATATTTACAGTGAAAACCTTTGTCTCAAAGGATTTCTTCTATAGGAGCACAAACCTGGAGTAGAAACTGCATGGCTGATTAAAAAAAAAAATTGTAAACCAGAAGTCTGGCTTTTACTGTTTTGCTTTGTTTGGACATTTCTATCTGATGGCTTCCTGTCACATGTGGGATCAAGTCTAGACTTCTTGGTGTAGCTCACAGGCTCTTCTTCTGGTGCTCACCTTTCTCTCTGCCCACATCTCCCACCTCACCCCACAAGCACCCTGTCTCCATCCCCACAGCTCCCTAAGGGGCCATACTCCCCCTGCCTGAGTTCAGGTTGTCCCCCCTGGAGCTCCCTGCCTCCTCTTCCCACCCATCTATTCCTTCTCTATCCCAAAGTCAGCCAGACTCAGCCTCCTCCTGAGCCCTACTCTCTCTCCTACCGAGATTCGCACTTCCTCCTCTGTTCTCCCAGGGTACCATTGTAGCACTTACAGTGTTACAGTTATTAGATTTAATGTTTTCTTCCCCACTGCAGAGCAGAGTGTGCTCCAAGACTTTTATGTACATGCTCTAGCTTACATACCACTCTTACATACATTACTCATTTGATCCTCGTTGTGAGGTAGATATTTTTATCTTCAAGGCACAGAGAAGCTGTGGCTTAGGAAGATGGAATTACTTTCCCAGAGTCACATACCTAGTGAGCAGCCGAGCTGGGTTTTGACCTGGAGGATAGTTTTCTTTCCGCCGCACCACACCCCCTCAAACACATTTCAAAGAACAATTTGAAAGAGGGAATTTCCCCAACAACTTTCGCTGGAAAATCCCCTTAAATCTTAGCTTTATCCCAGTTAATCCATAGCAAACTTTTGCAGCCTGAATATAGTTGAACACCTTTAAGTAACATTAATGATCTCAGGCTTACAAGTAGCTTAAAATAATTAGCAAATTAGTACTATGAAGTGAGTGGTTTGTTATAGTGTGTTTAGAATTATACTAGGTTGTACAATCTGCTTTACAATTCGAGACGAGTATGGGGTGCTTGCAATAAAAATGTGATGTACATTTATTACAAGTGTGGATGATTTTCCTTTATGCTGTATTTAGAGGATCGTGGTGCTGGATGCATTGTTTTGTAGCAGGAGAGGTGGAAATCTAATACTATAATGTGGTGAGGTTGACATTGGGCAATGGATGCTCCCATGAGCCAGGTACCCTCTGGAATATCAGCCAGGAAGTTCACATAACTATAGAATGAAGGTTTACCTGTGAAATGAATGGATATCCTGAAGTTAAGTTCTTTATTGTCATCAGCAGATTTATAAGGATTCTTTCAGCTTAGTTGCAGGAAGAAAGGAAGAAAGAGGGAGGGAGAGAGGGAAGGAAATTAGGAAGGAAGGGAAGGAGGGAGGGAGAGAGGAAGTAGTATATATTTCTGAAGGTAACTTTGGTTTTGTGGCAGGATTGTTATTTAGACAAAAAATTGACGGACAGTATTATGTACACTAGCTACTACTGAACTTCAGGCTTTGGCAATCATCTTAAAAGCACTCGGCTTTGTACACTATGTAAGCAGACTTGTATTTCACAAAATTCAGATGTGCTTAATGATCCTTGTGTAATATGAGAAAAGAGATTTTGTGTAATGTGAGAGCTCAGGATCACTGCTCATAAGAAAGATTTTTCCTCATTTTAGAACCTTGGCCTATTTAACTTATAAAGCCTACTTTATTTTAACCAAAACTTACCTAAGTTGAGACAATTATGGCCATACCCTGACTTAGAATAATATGCTCAAGGAAAGATTAAGATGTCTGACCTGAAATGTAGTGATTCATTGCTGATAGGCTGTGAAAACAGATAGCCCGTCTGTGCAGGACCTGCAAGGACTCAGGCCTAAGGAATCAGGAAGTACTTTGCTGAAATTTATAGAGCAGGACGATAAACAAGTGACTGCATCTTTCTTTTTGCTCATCCTTTGAGAAAAATGTTTTTATGAGGGATTACTGAGGGCCCTTTTTGTAGGGAGATAGTTATGTTCACTTAGTTTTGTGAGGAGAATAGCACTGATATGGTTGGATTATTGGAAGGAGAAAGAAGTGGCATTTGTGAATTTGAGCAGATCAATGTAAAAATGGAACTTAGTGCATTTTGCACTACTGTGGATGGTCCATATTTTAAATAAATTTGACATATGAAAGTTCAAGCTATTAAAATGATAAATAGATGGCTGTCTTTACAAGTTAATTTGCTTTACCAAGGTGTCCATTACAGAATTTCTTTAAAGATTTAAATTTCCTGGCAAAATAATAGGTGCTTCCTTTCCTTTTATCCTAAGAAAATAGTAACTGCATATTTTGTCTGAAATAACATTTCTCCTAAGTTCTCCAGGTGGAAAAGGTGTGTTCAGGGAACAATTCTTTGAAGCATTGGATTGATATGATTATGAAAGCAATAAGGGATCAAGATGGATAAGTATCACAGGATTTTCAAGTTGGAAGGGACTTTCTTTGCCATTCAATTTAATGTGAGTCCAAAATAGGAATCCCTTCAGAAGTATTTCTCAGATTAAGAACCTTGAGGGAATTGAATTCAAACCCATGAGGTTTGGGGATTATGCTTTTAGGTACTAGGTAGCTATTGGGTCTTTTTTTCCCCCTTTCTTCTGCCTCCCCCTGCCCCACTCCAATTCAAGTCATAGTTTCTCAGTCTAGTTGCGTAGGACACAGCTCCCTGGCCCAGGCTGGTATTATGAGCCTTGCGCTCCCTCCTGCTGAGGTAATTGGTTGCCGGTCGTCTGTGGGCCGCTCACAGCAAAGCTATTGGGTCTTGGGAGTGAGAGTGTAGAACATGGTCAGAGGCCAGAGTTGTGTGGTAAGGTGACTAATCTGGTTTTGAGGTATAGGAAGACTTAAAAAGGGTGAAGGCGAGACAGTGGAGTTGGAGAAACCAGTATGAAAGCCTTGCACATATCTGGATGTTGGGCAGTGTTTGCTTGGATTAGAGTTACAGCTGAGTATGAAGTATGGAGCAGATATGAAGACCATTAAGGTCGAATACTCAATAGGACTTTGCAACTATTGAATATGGATAATAAGTAGAGTGACTCCAAGGTTTTTAAGCTGAGCTGCTTGGGATAATAGTGGTAGCACATATAATGTCCAAATCAATATCTTCTTATTTTGTGTGTTTTCATTTAGTATTTTACTAGCATCAAATAATAAGACTGTTGAATATTATTTTATATCAATGTGCTCAAAATAAGTTGTAGATAAAATATACTATTTACAAAGAGACTATTTCATGAGAACCTCCTATGTCAATGAAAGAGTAAAGGCACACTCTAGGTGGAGGACCCATTTGAAAGCCAAATTAATAATAAGTGATATTCACTAATTGGCTGACTCATCTTGTGATATTTTAAATAACAGCGATGGCAATTTTGAACTCTTTTGGACACTGCATATTTCTGATGTTATTTCTTTTGAACAGGTAAATATAATTTGTTGGCTATAAAAGGACACAATAAATTTACATAACAGAAGCAAGTTATTTTGTTTTCAAAAATGAGGTAGGCCAGTGCTTTAGAAAAACAGCATCTGAGTACTGAATGTTATCATTAATTAGATACAGAACTAGGAAGGAGTGTGTATTCTATTACCTTTGCCACCACTCGAGGAGTTAACTTTCATGCAGTCTTGCCAAAATGCTGGTGAATGGTTAACTGTCTGCATGAACCTGTATAAAGCCATGTTCAGCCCAGTTACTGTGTCATTTCAAACAATGCTCATATGTTTTATTTAGTGCTGTTATCGTCTAGATGACATATTTTAAAAGATTAAAAAAAAACCCCTCTCTGCCTTCTGGATAGATATCATTACTTAGTAGGGCTCAGTAGTGAAATGTGAGTCTCTGTGGTTAGGTTATTACTCTATTTAAATTTGTTCATTATTTATGAGTATCCATCTGAAGGGAGGCTTTCAATTTATGTATTATTTTTAGTGACATGAGGAATTGTTTGTGTTCAGCAGGTTTGATTACAAGCGTACTAGTGTGACCTAATGTTTAATTATATTCAGTTATTCAGCTTGTGCAGTGGGCGGAGTGTTAAGGATAGAAAGATAAATAGATGGAGCACCTTTAAGAAGTATGTAGTCCAGCTGTGCTTTTGATGTCTTGTGAAAGTGAGAAAATGACCTGGAATGCTAATGCAATGACTGGTATGAAACAAGTTGAAGTCTTCAACTATACAGGGTCATATTCCTAATTTTGGTATCCAACATAACCAGTTCAATCAAAAGATGATTGAAAATGTTGTTGAAATATCTTTTCATATTTCAGGTTTAGGGAAGTGAAGAATAAAAATGTGTATAACATATTATTTGCAAGGTGAGTTATATATTCCTCTTACTGTAAAAAATCAAACAGCATCCTGGAGTTTGTTGTCTTCTTGCTGAACCCCCTGTAATTGTTCCTTAACCCTGAGTTTCTGCTTATCTTAGGACATCACCTGCTTTAATAGACCTTCTGAGTTCCTCCAAGTGTGTGTGGGGTGCCCTGCAGTGGATACTCTTGTATCTTTATTGCCAATGAAGTTTCTGACATATTTTAGGCTTTCAAGAAACAACTGTATAATGAAGAAATGAGTGGCTAGGCAGAATAAAAACATGGATTTCTTTTGACAGGAGGCAGTGAGGCGTGTATATGGTGTTTGGAGGCTCAGTGGTGCTTTAGTATTGTTTCTGAGAGAAATTCTTTTGTACCTTAGGATGGGGAGTGAATGAAACTGTGAAGTCTGAGAAAGAAGAACAGGACTAATAAAAGGCTTCTGGGTGGAATTTCTACCCTTTTGCAACAAGTCCCCAATGTAGAATTTTGATGGAAATGATGAATGAAGAATAAGAAAAGGATATGTATTAGCAGACAGTATTTTGACTGTCTTAACCAAGTTAGACTGCTTAGTTAATTATGAATAAAAGCAAATCATCTCTGGGGTCTTTTCTGGCTAATTAGATGATTATTACACCCAGAGAAAATAATCAAGTTGTAGTTCTTCACTGGCTATCCATGCTGTACTGTCCCAACACAAAAGCTTCCAGAAAGTTCCTGATATCACAGTAGCTGATAATGTCTTTTGCTGTGTTTTCTGGGAAGATTATTTGCCTTGATATTGTAAAGCTTCATAATCTTAAAACTATTCCAGTTAAACAAAAAATAAAATAAGAGCTCTTCGAACAGTAGTGTTTGCACAGTACAGTGTTTTTCCGGAGAAAATTTTTTTCTTAGGTTGTATATACAGTTTTAGCTTCTGGGAATTTTGATTCTGTTTTTGCCAGGAGTTTGGAGATAAGCTTACTTTATTCTGGGTCAGTTACATTTTGAAAACGAGGGCAAGATAAATCCAGGGTTATTTAGAGTCCTGTTAAAGTAGGTTAACAAAGATCTCATTCATTCCTTATAGAAATCAGAATCCTTTTTAATTAGCCCCATGGGAGATACAAGATTTTTCTATGCTTTTGTGTATATGTGTGTGTGTGTTGGGAGGGGGTTTAATTATTCAGAACTTGAATAGTTTTTTAGGAAAAATAAAACTCAAAATAATTTCCCCTTGAAAAGGAGAAAGTGAGAAGTCAATATAACAAATTAATTTATAAACATCTGGTAGGTTTAGGGTTTACACTCTAAAAATTGGAGGTCATCGAAAATGTGCCTCTTTAAGAGATTACTTCCCTTGTCTGATTTCATTGGCGATCACAGTTTCTCTGACTGGCACCGTTTCTCAGAAACATTCAGGGAAATTTTGGTGAAAGGTAACTGCATTTGTTGTTCTTAGTATATATGAGAACTGAAGTTTACCAACACTGTGTCATTTAAAAGTGGTGAATAAAAGGATATGACTGCTTTATCAGAGCGATGAAATGTTTGAAGTTCTAAATGTGAATATCAATGGAGGAGAGACATGAGATTCTGGGTGAATAATCTTTCCTCATCATTCAGCATGCAGGGATGCATGCAGGGATGTATGCTGAATGAGCATAGGAAGAAAATGGCAGAAGAGTAGCTGCACGCTCTTATGGACCATCTCTGGGGTGGAGCAGCACTCACAGGTCATGTCTTGGTCTTTCAGTCTTTACAGCACAGGGGACTGCCAATCACAGTAGCAGTGCAGTGTCACAAGAGGAAGGGCAGCTGGCACAAATGTAGACCAAAAAGCCCTTGTGAAATATGAGCAACATTTAGGCTCTTTCCAGAACATTGGAATAGTTGGCCTTGTCTTCAGTTAAGCAGGATTATTAACGGTGGGAACTAGTTCTGTCTGCCTCAGTCTGAATGTTTTCTCTGCAGAACTTCCAAGGGGTTTGATGTCTTCAAAACAAAATGTTTCTAACACACCTGTGAACGCACACTACTTTATCACATACTTTGGTTTTTATGAGTACAGGTAAATGTTTATGGGTTCATTCATGCAATATGTGTTTCTGAGACCACCTCGTATCAAGCACTATTTTAGGTAAAAAGAGCACTGAGGCTAGCAACTCCAGCAAGCTTCATTTAAGTGCTTGCATTTAAGTTAAAGAGACAAAGAATAAACTATCAAGTAACTTTCAGCACATGATAAGCTGTACAGAGGATTAAACGTGGGTTTATGTGATAGTGCGTGGGTGTCTTTAGATGGGGTGGGCAGAGATGGCCTCTCTGAGGAGGAGACATTTATGGAGCCTTTGAATAACACAAAGGAGCTGCCTTGCAAAGAACAAAAGAAGAGCATTCCAGTCGGAGCTAACAGTTCAAGGAAAAGCTCAAAGATAGAAACAAACTTGGTGAATTTATGGAGCAAAGGAAGTCTGGTGGCTGGATTGTGGTGGGCAAGGGGTGGCATGAGCTGGTATTGGAGAGCAAGGCAAGGCAGGGCTGAATCAGGCAAGGATTTGTCACCTCTCAGGTAAGGAGTGTGGATGGGAACCACCGGCAGATTTTAACTAGGGGAGTAACATGATCTGGCTACTGTATTCCAAAAGGTCACTGTGGCTGCTGGGTGGTTAGGGAATTATCTCGGAACAAAAGGCGAAGCAGGAAAACCAGTTGGGATGCTTGTGCTGTATGCAGTCCAAGTGAGATAGCGTGGTAGTTTGGATCAGTGTGGTAACAATGAAGAACTGAAGATTCTTTTTAAGGATGTTTGTGAATGCTGGGGATATGCAGAAAACTGAAAAATAATTTCTAAATTTTTGGCTTGAGCAACTGAGTACAGGTAACCTTCGTATAACACACTTGTTAGGTTCCTAAAAATTGCCATGTTATGTGAATCTGTGTTATACGAAACAAAGAGCTAGTACAAAAAAAGGGGTTAAGTTCCACAAATTAAAAAAACATACTAGTATATTTTTATAATTAAGAGAAATATCTTTATTAAAGCAATTTTCACCAAAAGTATAACATATTAATATATATTAAATAATATTTTCTTCATCATCACTACTAAGCACCATTTACCGACGGCATTTTCTTTTGACAGGATATCTTCATCCTCTGAACTTAATACTCCACAAACAAAATGGATTTAAAATTCTAACAAATTTTTAAATTCTACAGTCAAATCTGATATGACATCCACGCTTGAATGCAAAATTTCAAATGAGATGTCTTTTGCTCTTAAAAGCTCTTATTACGTTCCGTGTTGTTCGGGGATTTCCCTAATTTCGAATGAGATACTTTTTGCTCTTAAAAGCTCTTATTACACTCCGTGTTGTTTGGGGATTTCTCTAATTCTCAAACTGTGTTAGAGTGAAACCGTGTTCTAGGATGCTGTGTTGTACGAGGGTTACCCTCAAATCTTGAACCATGTTAGAGCGAAACTGTGTTATAGAAGTGCCATGTTATGTGGGGGTACCTGTAATTGATGCAATTAACAAGACTGGTAGATGAATAAGTTTGGAGGGAAAAGGAGTTTTTGGTTTTTTTCCCCATGACTGATGTGCCATGCTTATTTGATAATCCAAATGGAGATGTCAGGTAGACAGTTGGACGAAAGGATCCAGAGTTCTAGGGAGAGATATAAATTTGGGAGCCAGCAGCAGATGGCTGGTATATTTACATTTAAAGCCATGGACTGGTTGAGTCACCTCTGGAATGTGTAGCTAGAGCAGACCTTTGGGGTCTTTCAGTGTTTAGAGGTCAAGAATATAACATGAGCAAGCAAAGGACACTGTAGAGTAGATAAGGACAAATAAGGAAAACCAGGTGCGTGTGATGGCATGGAAACCTCTTGATGAAAGTGTTTCAAGAAGGTAATATGGTCTTCCATGTAGAATAGAGAAGTGGCCACTGGATTAGGCTCGATGAGCCTAATCCAGTGCCCCTGACGTGGTTAGGCCACACTCAGGTGCTGGAGATGGAGGCCTGACTGAAGAGGGTTGAGGAGAGAATGGGAGTAAGGAATCGGAGACACTGACTCAATGTTCTTAAGAAATTTTTGCCATGAAGGGGAACAGAGATATCAGGATCTTGCTGAAGGGAAACGTAGGATTTTTTAAGGTAAGCGATACTACTCCATTACTTGTTTCACTTTTTCTAAGTATAAGTTAATTTATTCTTAGAGCCCCATTCATTTCTTTGTTCATTTATTATCAATAAGTGTTTCTGAACACCTGTTGTGTACCAGGCACTATGCTGAATGCATGGGATGGTACGTGGCACATGCTGTCCAGAAATGAATGTTCTGATTGCAGGGGTATAGATAATTGCATAGACTAGTGCAGTATTTCATGAGTGCTACAGGTGAGGGAAGACATGGTACTAGACAAGTACAGAGTAGGGATACCTAACCCAGACTTGGGGCTCAGGGAAGGCTTCCCACAGGAAGTGATTTCTAAGCTTAGACCTCAAAGTATGTTATAGCAGATGAGCATGGTGAAGATGGGAAGAGTGTTCCAGGTAGTGGTAACAGCATATGAAAGCCAGAAGATGACACTGAACGAGCCGAACATAGCACATTTCAAGGAAATGGATGGTCAGTGAGACTGAGGATTAGAGTTTGGAGGAGAATGTGAAGAGTTGAGGCTATAAAGGGTCACGTAAATATATAGGGGTGTGAAATTCTTCCTAAGACCAAGGAGAGTCAATTGAAGGATTCTGAGTAGAGACATATTAGAGAATTGGTTTTAGAAATCACCCAGGCTGCTGTGTGGGGTGTAGTCTTATGGGAGTGAATGTGAAGACAGAAAGAAAGACTAGTTTGCGTCTGTATGGTGGTCCTGCTGAGAGAGAATGGGAGCCGTGGGAATGGAGAGAAATGGGTATTGAGAGATGTCCAATAGGTACAATTTTCAGGACTTTTAAAATATTTTTAGCTTTTTTGATTGGCTGGGTATGGCAAAGTGAGGGAGAGGGGAGTATCAGGGATAACTCAGGTTTATTCTTGGGCATATGAGTGAATGATGGAACCATTCATTGAAAGAAACGCAGGAGAACCACTTTGGTTGGGGAAGGACTTGGTTAGAGATGATGACTCAGTTCTGGAAATGTTGAGTTTGAAGTGTCTATGGAATAACTAAGTAGAGCTACCCAAGAGATAAGTGAATATATGGACATGAAGCTCATACCTGAAGCTCTGTAGAAGCAGACACCTGGGCTGAAGGTAAAGATTTGGAAGTCATTAACATATAAATGGTAGTTTGTTCCCGTGGAGTAGATGAAAATATCTAGTAAAAGAGAAGAAGGGCCTAGGCAGAACATTACAGAGACAGAAAAAACAAAACAAGCCCATAACAGAGCCTGAGGAGGGGCATTCAGAGGAGGAGGAAGAAGACCAGGTGAGTGTGGTGTCATGGAATCTGCAGATGGCTGGTGCAGGGTGGGGAACGGTATCAGACATTTCAAGATATCTGGTGAGTTCTGAGAAGCATCCATGGGGTTTAGCAATGGGAATATTATAGGTGGCCTAGCTGAGAATTAGGTGGAGTGGTTGGGGTGGAAGCCAGCTGTTAGTGGGTTGGGAAGCGAATGGTAGGTAAGAAAGTGAAGATAGCTAATATAGACAATTGTTTCAATAAGTTGAGGGTTGAAGGTGAGGAGAGAGATAGGGTGGTAGCTGGAGGGGCCATGAACCTGACATTTCAGCTGATTTTTAGTTATAATAAAAAGAATGTGGATTTTAGTATCAGACACATCTGGATTTCAGTTTCTCCTCTACCAGATGTGAGATCTGGAGCACGTTGTCTGGGACATAGTAGACTTCCTATAAATGTTTATTGAATGAGTCAACAAAACTTTCATCTTCTGGGAGCTACAGCTTTCTCATTTATAAAATGCTTACCTGACCACTTCATTGAAAGGCTGTAATGAAATAGTTATTGGTCCTTACCCTTGAGTTCCCACTTATTCCTGGACTTGTCTCAGCAAGCTTTCTGAGCCCCTCCAAGTGTGCCTTAGTATACCCACATATTATAATAGATTTATATTGAGTTACATTGTGTTAATATCTCAGAGTCCATTATTTCATCACCATTTGTGCCAGGCCCTTCCTGTTGCCTTGTGCCTCAAGCATAAGTCACTCACGTAAATCATGCCAATAACTTTACAGAGGTGTTTCTCAAAATGAGCTCTGTGAACCCCCCGGCATCAGAATCTCTGGGAGTTGGGACCCAGAACCCTGCTCTTAAACAATAACCCTGCGTAATTCGCTGGCATTAGAAAGTGTAAGAATCCTAGATTTGTAATCACAGCACAGCTATCTTCAGTGTAGTCTGGTTCTCTCTCACTCAGAAGTCAGAGGTGTTTGGACTGCTGCCCCAGCGGAAGGTGTTCAGGCTTCACAAGTCTTAATTTTCAAAAGAAAAATAGTCACAGACAAAAGGTAGTAAGGAGTAAGAAATATGTGATAAAAGAAATGTAATTATTTCCTTAGTTTCATTCATTCCACAGATATTTATTGAGCAACTCAGATGAGTCAGAAAACGGTGAGAAAGAGAGACAAATAGTACCCTAGATTCTAGGCATTTTATCTGTATTGTGAGCTTATTTTCATGTGCCAGAAATATAAGATTTGCCTACTGAGAGAGCCAGGAGCTATGTTGGCGGTGAGGTTGGAAACAAAAGCCTCAGTGTGAAAATCTCAGGTGTTTGTACAAGGGTGTGGCCCACTCATGTGGCAACATGAAGTTGCCGGATTCCACATGTTAAGGCCCCAAGTACATATCATTTGTTGTATGTCATATTTTCCCAACCAACTAAGCACTTAAACCTCTACATTGGCTGGGGAAAGCTAGCAGCAAAGCTTCGCTACCTCCTCTCCCAGCCATTTAACTATTCATTCTACACACATTTTCTGAATTTGTACAACGTGAAATGCACCGTGATAGGAGCTACAGGCAATACGAGGAACAAAGTCAGATGTGGCTCATGCTCTCATGGAGTCTATTGGCCAGTGAGGAGACAGATTAATCAAATACTCTCACAGATATTAGCTAAATTTTGGGGGGAACAGCTTTATTGAGATATAATTTGAGATGTAATTCACAAACCATACAACTTACCCATTTAAAATGTACAATTCAGTAGTTTTTAGTGTATTCCCTGAGTTGTGCAACCATCACATTTAATTTTAGAACATGTTCCTCATTTCAAAAAGAAACCCCATACCTCTTAGCTATCATTCTTAAAACTGCCCCCCCCCCTCCCCCCCAGCCCTCAGCACCGCTGGTCTGCTTTCTGTCTCTATAGATTTGCCTCTTCTGGACATTTCATACAAATGGAATCATATAAGATGTCATATTTTGTGACTGACTTCTTTCACGTAGCATAATATTTTCAAGGTTCGTCGATGTTGTAGCTAATATTTGTGTAGAACTATCATAGTCCATGCCTGGGACTGGCAAACCTTCTCTTTAAAGGGCGGGGTAGTAATATTTTAGTCTTAGAAGTCCATATGGTCTTTGTCGCAGCCACTCAACTTTGCCATTTTAAATGACAGTAGCTACAGGCACAGTATGTCTGTGTTCCAATAAAACTTTATTGACAAAAACAAGCAGCAGACCAAATTTGGCCCTTGGGTTATCATTTGTTGACCTCTGGTCTATGTCAGTATAAGTACTTAATCCTCCTGACAGCTCTGTGAAGTTATTCCCATTTCACAGATAAGAATACCAAGACACACAGCTAATAAATGGCTGATACGGGATCAATCCCGTAGTCTGGTTCTAGACCCAATGCTCTTAACCTTGCCAATGATTACAAGTTGAGGCTAGTGCTAAATAGGGGGTGGAAACCCATCAGTCTCTGAAAGCAAATAACAAAAGACAGATTGACTTAGGTTTCTTTCAGGATGTAAGAATTGAGCTGAGACCTAAGCATAAGGAGAGGTTAACTAGGTGAAGGGGGTGGGGGGAGGTGCCAGGAGGGAGCATAGCTTGGAAAGGACCCGAAAGAGGATGGAGTGGCTGGAGTCCTGGGCACTGGGAGAGTGGTGTGTCCTGAAACTGGAGAGATGCCCTGGGGTGACAGATGCAGGACCTTCTAGGCCGCTAGGGATTTTGCTGTCAATCCTCAGAGCAGAGAGAAACCATCAGAGGGTGGAAAGGGTAATCTGTTCAGATTTACTGGGGAATAAATTGAAGGGAGTGGAGCAGTCCTCGTTGGCCCGGGAACTAGTCTAGGCCAGAGGTGATGGTAGATTCAGCAGGAGGGCTGTGAGAGCCAAGAGATATAGAGAAAGAAATGGGTACCAGAGCTGTGTGGAGGCAAATTTGGCAGGATTTGGTGATATGGCTATATTTGGGGATGACAAAGGGTGGTGGTGTCAAATCCATGCGATGGAGACACGAGTGAGGACAGGTTTGGGGAGACGGAGGAAAGTCGAGTGTGATTTTAGTCCTGGAATGCTGAGTTTGACAGGCAAGTGCTATTTTCACCATTGTGACACCATGGATTCGTTAGGGGGAAAATAAGTGAAGTAAAAGAATTTTGAGGTTGAGACATGGTTGTATACTGTGCTTACAAGTTATGTTAGCTAGGCTTTACCTTCTAAACTTGTTTTTTCTAGTTCAATAAACAAGATTTCAATCCGACTATTGCAGTATTTATTTTTCTTACTTGTTTGCTTATGGTTGGTTGCAAGAGAATGTGTTGTAAATTGTCCCCTGACTTTCTCTGTTAGTTACTAGTCTCCCTTTTGTAGTTAAGTAACAGGCCTTTTCCTGTTTATTCTTCAAATATTTTGGGCTTGTTGTTTGGTTGTGTGTGCCTGTGTGTTTTTATTCCCTTAATTTTTTTCCATTTATTTCTGTTTATCATCTCCATGAGAAACAATAGAAGAGATGGCCTTACTATTTTTAGTTCCCTTCCTATTGGATACCAGCTTGATGAAGATTCTTTGGGATGGCTGTTGGAACACATGGCTAAAATGTGTTGCATTACCATCTGAATTTACTTATCTTTATCATGTCTGTCCCAGCTAACAGTGAGTTGGCAGGATTGTCGTAGGGAATGGCAATAGGGTCTCATTAGTACGTACCCTTTTGTTCAAGACATTTTATTAGTGGAAGAAAGAAATTGACCCAGAGGTATTTAAACAAGGATTAGAGTAAGACATAGGCCTGCTAACTGTTGTCAGGACCTTCTTCTCCATATAATGACAAGTCAGTTTGTTCGGCCACACTTTTAATATTTACCAAGTCTTTCAATCAGCAAATATTTATTGAGTACCTCTTCTCTGCGTGGCATTGTGCTAAGGGGAAGCAAATACACAAAGGCATAAATGTTTAACTCTTAAGGTTCATACAGTGAGTAGGAGAGAAGCCACCTGCAGGTGTGAGACTACAGTGCATGAGCAGCAAGTAATTACCATGAGGTAGAAACACACTGTCGGGTTATACATATAGCTATCCTTTAATAAAAACACAGATAGGATAACAATAAACATACTGTTTTACAACTTGCTTGTTTTCACTTAATGTATCCACATCAGCACATGCACTGTGTTTCCCCGAAAATAAGACCCAGCTGGACAATCAGCTCTAATGTGTCTGTCAGAGCAAAAATTAATATAAGACCCGGTATTATATTATGTTACATTACATTATGTTATATTATATTATATTATCCCCGCTCTTATAGTAAAATAAGACCAGGTCTTATATTCATTTTTGTTCCAAAAGACACATTAGAGCTGATTGTTCGGCTAGGTCTTATTTTTGGGGGAACATGGTATATCCCTTTTGTTCTTTTAACTGGCTAGATACAGTTTTCTTCCTTTCAGTAATTTGGAAGGTTAAAATCGCCTTTTAAAAAATTTCTTATTGTTTAGCAGATGCTTTTTAACTTTAAATAGTATACCTAAGTCTCTGCTTTTTGAGTTATTAACTTAAAAATTGAAACTGTATCATGTATATTCATTTAATTTGCATACATATCCATTCATTCATTCAACAAATATTAACTGAGTGTCTTCTTGTGAGGTATTATTCTAGGAGTTAGGGACCCAGTGACCAATCAAAACAAATCCTTGTCCTTTGGAATTTATGTCCTTTGCATGTTTAATCTAGAAAGATGAGCAGGAAACTGTTAATTAATGTTGTCTCTGGGGAAGGAAATGGTGGAGGGCGGGGTTGGGGAAAGTTAAAATTAACTCTTAATTTCTGTTACTGTTTGAAAGAAAATGTTTTCTGGGGATTATATGTTACTTACTAATAGTAATAATAATGAGAAAAGATCCAACAAAGTATTGTGGGAGGCCAGAGCCAGAAGAGATCTTTTCTCTTAAACTTTTAGGTAAGGGGGCATTTGAACAGAATATGTCTTATTTTAACAAACATTGTTTGCCCACCCTGTGCATTGCGCTGGGTGATGGGGTTTCTATAAATGTAGAGACAGGAGGATTGGCCATTTCAGAGGGTATATAACATGGCAGTGGAGGAAAGAGTGAAACTTAATTGGGGAGTTGTAGCTCTTCTAGTTTGGGTAGAGAAATAGGCCATGAGTAGTGAAGTTGTGGGAGATGAGTCAGGAAAAGGTAGATTGGAGTCAAATTATGAATGACCTAGAATGTTAGGCTAAGAATTTATAATTCATTAATGAATTAGGGAACGATGAAAAGATTTTAATGAGGAGAGTGAAAGGTCAAGGTAATGAATCTGGGGACGTTTGCAGTAAGCCTGTTCTCAATAAGCCAATATTAGAAAGGGAAGAAGAGAAATTACTGGATAAAAGGAGATTGCAAAGCTTCCTCCAGGACCTCATGTAGTAGACAGCATTCTTGGAGAAGGCCCATCGTAATAAAGCATTGCACTATGCTTAAGTGAAAACATAAACTGGTGATTCTCATGCCTGGGGTAACTGCTTTGGAACTCTTACTACCTGGGAGGACTGCTGGAGTCAACATTTTAGATGAACTTCTGTGTAGTTGGACCTTCTGCTAAGACCCAGTAGCCAGGGTAGTTTTATAATGAGCTTTATAATAAATTTAAAATTCATACTCTTTAATTGCGCTTAAGTCAATTTGTTTTCATTTAAATTCCCTTCCAGCTAAGGATGTGAGTTGCCAGCTCACAAAAGGCATATTGAATAAGAACAGACTCAGGGATTAAATCTATTTTTATGGTAATGATACCTAGAGAAAATCTTTTCTTTCTATGCTTCATTTCTCAAATTCAGTCAGATATTTTCTAACAATGATAATCAAGGATACTTATATAGACCTGAATAAAATTCACTGGCTATATTTTCCTACATTATGTGTATTTCTTATTTGCTTTAACAATCTGGATAGAGAATTTCTCATTCTCAATTCCTTAGTATTTTAAGAAACTCATCATTGTGATAGATTTTATTCTCTCTCTCTCTCTCTCTCTCTCTCTCTCTCTCTCTGCCCCTAACACTTGCTGATTAATAGGTCCTATTCTCTACATGCTATATTGAGAAGAATTTTATTATTAGAAAGTTACCCTGGAAATTAAATGAAAAACTAACAGTTAAAGAAATAAATCTCACCCACTCAAATTAAGTTGCTTTAAAGCATGTGGCTCTCAATTATTTTTCCCCCAATGGCTCAGGCTTTGAAAAGAACAAAAGGCTACTTATCCTGCCATAGGGTGAGCTATTTGGCTGTGGTTCCTATTGAATGAATACGCTTTTCAGGGATAAGCCAGTATGAAAATGTGAGAGAAGTGTGTCAAGGGATAAATGAAATGGCACGTATGAGACCATTTAATTCAGCTGCTACAAAGGTGTTTAATTGCATCGAGGAGATCTTTGTTTGCCATTAGCAAAGCGTCCTTGTTGAATTTGAAGGGTTCTGATTTCCAGGATGACGAGGTATTCTCTAAGTTTGGACAATGAGTTAGTTAAAAGCCACGAAAGTTTTCTTTCTAAATTCTTTCCTGAAGGTTTCATTTGTGCACCGTTTCGTTTGCTACCTGGAGAGTACTGGGTAGGGATTTGATATGACTGCTCTTCTTATCATTTAACCCTCGTTTCTATTAGATTTTAATCAAATTAGGACAGGGATAGCTTAAGATTTTCACTGGAACATTTTTGATTATGTTAAATTTATGTTCCTGTCAAGGGGTATTCCGCAGGCCACCCTCCTATTAGACCAGGTGCTCCAATTTGAACAGTCTCGTTCGAGCCCCAGTTTTGCTGCCTGTTTTCTCAGCCTAGGAAAGTTCACAGCCCTCAGTTCACTCTAGCACCAAGAACCCTTTGTCCAGCATCACATGGAAATGAAATGACTCCTCATTTTATTTGGAAATACTTCGGAATGACTGAGGTTTCCAGGTGCACATGGGTTACTAAAACTCCATAGGCACATAATGCTCTTTTTGCACTCAGTTTTGTATCAGCGTTTCACCCCCTCCATGGTTATTTTAAAAAGTGCCCCGCCCCGCCTTTTTTACCCCCTATAATCTCCTTAAAGTTAGTGCAGACTCTTATCTTCTGAACCCAATAGTATTATTCTTGATTAGTTTCTTTTTCACATTTTATCACCTAGAAAGAAAAATCTTTCTCAATCCCTTAACAGTAAGAAGAGAGTCATTTTGGTGTTTTCTGTTGCTGTTTGTTTTGAATTTCTGCTTTATTGTTATACTTATGGGTAGCTCCCTCCTTGCTTGTATACATGGTCTTGATTAATGCATATTATATGCATGTAATTTGATCCTGGAATCATAAAATCATGTTCTCTAGTTTTTCATTGAGAAACAAAGTTAGCCGTCAGTACTCTTTTAGGGAAGCATCAGTAGATGTTTAAAAATGATTGTTTTATCGACTACTGATACTAGAGGAAATAACAATGAACACATATCTCAAAGATTCCAGAAGGTTTAGTAGCATTTTGAATTATAGAACAAAATTGTGACCTTTATAATTCTTTTGTTAAATGAGAATTATATCAAACAGAAATGACCCTTGAAAGCCCGAGCTATCCAAATGGCTGGTCAGAACTGAATTCAGTTCAGCAAGCAATTACTGAACACCCTATAATGTGTAAGTCACTGGGCTATAAGTAATTGAAATTGGTAATACAGGAAAAAATGAAATGGGTTTAAAAAGGATGGAAAAAGATCCAATGAGGCAAAATGTATTTTTAGTCTCTAATCAGTCACAGTACTTACTAAACAATTGTAAACACCCGAAAATTCCACTTACTCAGATTCTCTTCTATTTCTTAACCTGAAGTCTCATTAATTTAAAAAACTTTCGAGAACTCAAATCAGATGTCATACCAGCTATTTCAGTCTGTTACAACTGTGTTAAGAGATTAATAACAGGAAATGGGAGGAGTCAAAGGAAGGTAGAACATTCGAAGGTGGAACAGACAACTTTTAGAAAAAGGAATGTAAATGCATACAGGTAGATTTGACCTCAGTACAGTATACAAAATCTAACAATAATAATTAGCAAAATTATTATTATTCTTTCAGTAAATGTTTATTTAGAGTCTGCTCTGGACCAGGCTTTTCTAGGCACCCAAAATATATCACAGGCAAACCAACTTTGCTTGTGTGGTGCTTATTTTACGTTCTCTTGGGAGGAGAGCAAGGCATTCATAGTAAACGTACTACATATATAACTTGCATGGAATGTGAAATAGTGATAAGTACTGTAGAAAAAACCAGCTGGAGTTGGGGTGTTCCAGTTTTAAATAAGATGGTCAGGATAGATCGTACGGATGAGATGCTATTTGAGCCAAGATTTGAAGGGGATGAAGGAATTAGGCTTGTGGGGATATCTGTAGTAAGAGCATCCCTGAAAGAAAGAACAGCTAGTGCAAAAGCCCTAAGGTAGGAATGTGTCTGGGGAGTCTGAGAAAAACAGTCAGGTTAGAGTGGTTGGAGTACAATGAGCAAGTCGGGGCAGACGGTGTTTGGACTTGTAGCCAACATATGAGTGAAGTGAGGAGTCCTTGCAGGGTTTTGAGCAAAGGGACTTCCTGATCTGAGTTAACATTTTAGCCATATCACTCTGGCTGCTGTGCTGAGAACAGTATTTAGAGGGCAAGGATAGAAGGGAGACCTGTTAGGAATCTATTACAGTTATCCAGGTAGAGGTGGAGGTGGCTGGGACCAGGGTGGTTGTAGTGGGGTAATGTGAAATGGTCATATCCTGAATATATTTTGAAGGTGGACCTAAGAGGACTTCTTGAGGCATTTGATATAAAGTGTGAGAGAAGGAGAGAAGCCAGCTTGTGGTGTAGGAGGGAGATGGAGAGTGTAGGGTCCTGGAAGGAGGAGAAGGGAGTGATCTTCTGTATTGGAGGCTGCTGATTGCTCCAGAAAGATGAAGGCTGAGAATCGACTATTGGTTTTAGTGATTAGTTAATGATGACCTTGATTCATGGTGACCTTGGTGAGAGAGTGGAATGATGAGGGCCTAATTGGTGTGGGTTCTGTTAAAAGAGAAGGAGGATTGGACCTGGAGACAGTGAACATAGACAACTCTAGTTGAGGAGTTTTGCCACAGTGGGCATCAGACAAATGCAGCAGTAGCTGATGGGGAACTGGAGTCAAGGAAGTTTGTTTTTGTTACTGTTTTTAGATGCATGAATTAATACCATGGATCTATACTGATGGGAAGAGTCTGAGAGAGGGAAAAAGAGGGTGAGAGAGGAGCACAATGTCCTTGAGTGGCTTCAAAAGGATGGGATCTGATGAATGAGTGAAGGGATTGGTTTTAGGTCTGAGCAAGGCTAGTTCATCCATCCTCACGGGTTGGAGGCAGAGCACTGCGATAGGTTATTAGAGGAGGGGATGCATGATTCTTTCATTGTCCTGGGAAGCACCATCTTAGCTGACGGTAGGGAAGAGGCGGTGTTGGAAGTTTGAGAAAGAAAGAAAAGGTGTGAAATTGCTGTTTAGGGGAGTGGGACTAGAGTCTGACTGCCAGGCAGCACTGAGGGCCCAGCTGGGGATGATGGTAAGACCCGTCAGCCATTTTCTTCCAGCCACATTCAGCAGCATATGTGTAGGTCTGAGTGAGCAGAGAGAAGTGATGAGGTGCCATGTATTCCCAACAAAATGAGAGGTGCAAGGGAGATGTTTGTCATAATGGATTATGGAATTTGGATAAGGATGGAAGGAAGGCTATCTAGTGGGTGAGGGATAGTATAAAGCTGGCAGAATCAAAGTCTTGGAATTGCCGATGGTCACTAAGGATTGCTGGAGTTGGAGCACTAGAGGGAATGAACTGAAAAGGTAAGATGTTCAGAGATGGGGATGCACGAAATCGAGATTATGGGGAGTTGCGGTTATTACTCTGCTTCCCCAAAAATAAGACCTAACGAAAATAAGCCCTAGCATGATTTTTCAGGATGACAGCCCCTGACCATAGCCCTAATGCATCTTTTGGAGCAAAAATTCATATAAGACCCAGTCTTATTTTCAGGAAAACGTGGTAGTAACAATGTCTGGGGTGCGTCCATGACAGTGAGTGGTTGAGGCAGGGCAGAAGACAAGTTTATTGGAGAAGAAGAATTCAAGAAATGGAGAGGCCAGGAGGTTGGAAGGTTCATCAGTATGTATATTGAATTTGCCAAGAATTAGACAGGAGTTGTATTGGAGAGAGTGGCAGTGGGGAAGGAGCTAAAACCTTTGAGAAAAGATGAGGAATGACAGAAGTAAGTAGATGACTGTAACATTGGGGATAATCTGATGACATAGTCAAACTGGAGCATTTCAGGTACAAAGAGAGTAGAAAAGGATCTGGAAATAGCTGTGAGGAGCAAGGAACCAGTAGTCTGAGATCTGTAAGAGAAGGTACCGTCACCACTGCGGGGAAAGCCGAGTTCTCAGGAGGGCCAGGTTTCAATTAGAGCAGAAAGGCAAAGCCTACCCAGAGAGGGTGGTGGGTACACAGGGAGTTATGCTGATGTTGTGTATGGATTTCAACATCAGTGAAAGGGTTTCAGGAGTTAAGAAGAGGTGGGAAATGAGAAATATTGGGAGATGTGCAGAGTCTTATGGAAATTAGAGTAAGAGTATTGAGGGGGACTGCAGTGTGTGTGTGTGTGTGTGTGTGTGTGTGTGTGTGTGTGTGTGTGTGTGTATGCGCGCTCGCGCAGTATGTATGTGCATGGACATAAACAGGAATAAAGTCATAGTAAGATGAGACCTGGTGACCTCAAGGTGGGTGGTGGTGACAAGGCTCTGAACATTAGGTGCAGAGAAGAGTGGGTGTCTGGGCTTGCTCTTCTCCCAGTCCAGCAGGGTGAGGAGAGCTGGGAAAGTGGACAGTCAGTGTTTGTTGCAGGGCTAAGCCTTGGCCTCAGCTGAGGATGTGTGGTGAAGCTGAGGCTGTAGGAGGCCAGAGGGAGCATGGTGTCTGTGTGGGGTCCACTCCTGCTCTGGGGAGGAAGGGAAGATACACTCTGAATGTTCAGATCTTTCCTTGACTCCTGCCTGATTAATAAGAGTGAAAGCTAACATTGCTCATGGGTCCACTATGTGTCAGAGTCCATTCACTTTAAATGAATCATTAACGGTCTCTAGCGGTGAGTGCCTCTTACCTTAGTCCACGAGGAAAACTGTTCAACATCACTACTTGGTAAAAGGCAGGAACCCAGGTCTCTTTGGCTCTAATTGTGGTTCATTTACAGTTAATTCAGTGGCAATATATTCTCCGTGATAAATACTCATGATAAATGTCAAGACTAAGCTGCCACGACTTTATGAGCCGTTTGAAACATCTCCAGATGTTCTGGGGTTTATCTTCAAGCATTGCATGGCGTTGGATTAGACTACAAGTCCTTCTGGGTTAGGAACTCTTCTCTTTGCTTACGGTTCCTTGTATACCTTGTCAAGGCCATGTAGGGACTTAATTCTTTTGTCAGTAAAAAGTGTTACAAACCATTGTCTCTTGTCAGCTAACCTGTGACCTTAAAAAATATCTCACATCAACACGCTGTTTCCAAAACACTCTTGAACACGTCTGGAATTCAGACTAAGTCCTGGAAGGTTTGTAAGATTGTGAAACACACACATATACCCAGAGTGACAGACTTTTGAAGCTTTGATATGTTTACGTGGTTTCTGAGGCTTCTTGTTTTATAACTGCTATTGTCTTTTTCAAATAGCTGAACAGGAAGACACTCAGAAGAAAACTTTCACCTGCTGGATAAACTCACAGTTGGCAAAGGTGAGGAAAAAAAAAAGCAAATTAAGCTATAAATTTATTTAAGTTACTTATCCCACTCCTTAGTTTGGGTCCCCAGAATAGTACTGGTGATGTGTAAAATGTTGAAAGAATGTGGTGAATGTCACCTTGATCTTGTTTTCATATATTTGTTATTCTTTTCTAACACACAAAAAGGGCCCTTTTGTTAAAGATATGGGAGACAGTGCTATAAAAATATTTAAAGCAGCAACAAATCTTTTATCAAGTAGATAATAGTAATAATGGTGATTCATATAAATTGAGTGGTATGTGTTAGATCCTGTTCTAAGGCCTTTAAAAGTACAGGTGCTCCTTGACTTACGATGAGGTTACTGCATCCCAATAAACCCATTGTAAGTGGAAAATATACATCGAAAATGCATTTACTACACCTAACCTACCAAACATCATAGGTCGACCCAACCTACCTTAAACGTGTTCAGAACACCTGTATTAGCCTACAGTTGGGCAAAATCACCTAACACAATGAATACACTGTAGGGTATTGGTTATTTACCCTTGTGATTGTGTAGCTGACTGGGAGCTGTGGTGGCTGCCTCTGTCCAGAATCACGAGGGAGTATCTTACCGCATACACTAGCCCAGGAAAAGATCAAAACTCAAAATGTGAAATATAATTTCTCCAGTGCGTATCGCTTTCACATCGTTGTAAAGTCGAAAAATCGTAAGTCAAACCATCAGAAGTTGGGGACTGTCTGTACTGACTACTCATTACATTTCACTGATTTCACAACAGCCCCACAAGATAGATAGTAGTATTCCTGTTTACAGAAGGAAACTAAGGTACAGAGAAGTTATGTGACTTGCCCAAGGTCACACAGCTTGTAAGTGATAGTGCTGGGATACAAACACAGGCAGTCTGGACCCAGGGACCTTGATCTTAATCACTGTGCCGCCCTTCCTCTCAGTGATGCCAAGTGCCTGGAATAACCTAGATACAAAATGAATGAGCTGCTTCTGACAGTCCACCCATCCCAACACAATGCTCGTGATTCTGAAAAGGGTAGATTCATAAACGAGTTACTCCAGAAATGTAATCTGCTTCTCAAATGGGTTACTACTGGCTGATTCTGAATGTCTTGAATGGCACTTCTATGCCCAGGTTTTAAGCTCTCAGTGAAAGCTGAAAGAGTGTTGTGTTACTGGAAATTTGCCCTTAGATAAATTAAGTTCACTACTTATGTTTTGATATGAATTTTGTATGTTTTCTATCACTCTGTTAAGTAACAAGAAAATTACTACCAAATCTTAGCTTCTGCAAAGACACAAACCACATTTGTGAGATTCTTACAGGTATTGTGTTTTCAGACCAAAGTTTGAGATTATTTTTCTTGTGATCTTTGCAGCACACTCCTCCCTCAGTTATATCAGACCTATTCACAGACATTAAAAAGGGGCATGTCCTCCTGGACCTGCTAGAAGTGCTCTCGGGACAACAGTTGGTAAGCTCTTAAAATAATATTAAGAAACTTTTTGTTGACTTTTTAAAAAAATTCATATTTCTAAGTAATAGATCTTGCTTGAATTTCATAGCCTCGAGATAAAGGATCTAATACATTCCAGTGTAGAAGCAATATAGAACATGCCCTGACATTCCTAAAAAACCAATCAGTGAGTATGAATTTCATCTGAAAATTTATTGGAGAGACTAATACTGTGAAATATTTCTCCTTTTAACCTGCATTTTTTTTTTTCCAGATCAAGCTAATAAATATTCATGTTACTGATATTGTAGATGGAAACCCATCCATTATTCTTGGCCTAATTTGGAAAATTATACTGCACTTTCATGTAAGTAGTTCGATGATGTGAAAATTATTTCTGTTCTAATTACCACAGTATGAAACAAGTGTAATGCAGTAAGTGTGACTTGATTCTGGATTCAGTCCTGAGCTTCTTCCAGAAATAGGACACTCTGGAAATCTTGACAAGTGGAAAATATGTAGCAGACCTTTTGCCACTTATGTTATTTTTCAATTGAAAATGGAAAGCTGAATTATGATATTCTGAATTATGTATGATAGCAGCACCAGTCTGAATAGAACCTGGCTGGTAAATTTTTGCATATTATTATTTGTTTACTCTGGCAGAAAAGAGAGTAGGAAGCTTCTGGAGTAAATTATTGAAAACTAACCCACTAAACTCCCTATTTTTGAGGACCTTTGTTTATCCTGCAGCATCCAGTTTTGTCCCAAGACTGACCCATAGATGCATTTCATTCCACAAATATTTTTGAGCACCTACTATGTGCTAGCTTTTGTGCTAGGACACCAAGAAAATCACAGCAAATAAGACAGTCATAGTCCTGGCTTTAGACACTTGTAACTGATAAATATATTCTTTCAGGCCTGGGATTCTGAATTAGTGTAGGTTTTTTTGCAGCTATCCAGAAAGTTACATGTTCTATAGCTCATAATTACTTTAAAAATAATTTTAAAAATTATATGGGCAACAAATGCTTATGTTAGAAAAACTAGAAAATAATATAACTAATTTATATAAAATTTAAAACATAAAATGAGACTATATATCATTTCTGGATACCTCCATTTACAGTTATAGTAGAATGATAAGCATGAGAATGATGGAAAGCAAATTTAGGATTGTGTTTTTCTCCCTCTGGGAAAGGAAGGAAATGGAATTGGAGAGGGAAAGACAGGCTTAAACTGTATCTGTGTTTTGTTTCTTTAAAAAAATAGGAACCAAATATGATAAAATGTTAAAATTTGATCATTTATAGGCATTTATTATATTCTTTATACTTTCTAGGGTATTGGAAATATAATTTAAAATTTAAATACAGGTAATAAAAGAAAATAAAGTCATCTATAGTTCTCTCACTCATAGTTAACCCCTTTAAATAATTTAGTGTGCAGTCTTCATGATATATGCAGCAGGAATTAATAAGTATATTCATATACGTATATCTTAAAACGGGGTCATGCTATTCATACTTTTTCAACCTGTTCTAATTAACGTCCTTCTGAATTTATATATATTTTAATGGAAGCATGATATTTTATTGTAAAGTACTATAGTAATTAATGGACAGTCGGAATACTTACAATCTTTGTGACAGTAAGCAATTCCAAAAAGACTACCCTTAAGATAAAACTTTTGCATACAGATTTAACTATTTCCATGGGCCAAGTCTGTAGCAGTGGAATTGTTGGGCCGTAAAGTTTGCAAAGTTAAAGCTTTTTTTGGTTTTGTTTTCATATTGTAAATAAACTTTTGCTGAAATATAACATACAAGTCGTCCATGTAACCACCATTTAACCAAAGATAAAAAGACAGAACATTGCTAGCATCCCAGAGTGCCCAGGTCTTCTCCCAGTCTCTGTCCTCCTTCACTAAAGGTAACCACTATTTTGATCTCTGTCGTTGATTAGTTTAGCATCTTTAACTCCATATAAAGGGAATTATAACTGAATTCTCTTGCATACACTATATATCCTTTTGCATCTGACTTATTTCACTTAACAGTGTCAGTGAGATTCATCCTGTTCAATGTGGATCATTGGGTCTCTCTTTTTCATTGCTGTCTATGAATGTAGCATTCATTGCATGAATATACCAAAACTCATTTACCATTCTACTGTTGATGGACTTATGATGTCAGTTTTTCACTATTATGAATGAAGCTGCTAGGAACATTCTAATATATGCCCTTTAGTGGTGCAAGCCCTCCTAGACTGTATCTAGGAATGGAACTGCTGGGCCATAGAGCATGTGATCTTCAGCTCTAGTAGGTACTGCTAAAGAGTTTTTCAGACTTGCTCTGATTTACATTGTCACCAGAGTTTGAGAGTTCCTTACTCCAATCCTCACTAATACTTGGCATTAATTTTTTTATTTTTTTTTATTTTAGCTATGCTGTTATGTGTAATGATTTATAGAAGTTTTAAAATAAATTCTGGATGTAAGTCCTTTGTTGGGTATCCATAAAGTACCAGTATCTTTGACTTTGTAGCTTGCCTTTTTTAATCCTTTAATGAACAGACATTTATAATTTTAATGGAGTTCAAATTTATCAACTTCTTTTTTTTGGTGGGTAGTATGTTTTATGTCCTTTAAAGAAATCTTTCCCTTTGGCAATGTCATGGAGATATTCTCTTACATTATTTTCTAGAATAGTTCTGTCCAGTTGGATTTTCTGCAGTGATGGAAATGTTCTGTGTCTGTACTGTACAAAACAGTAGCCACTAGCCGCTGCGGCGCTTGTGGCTATTGAACACTTGAAATGAAGCTAGTATGACTGGGGAACTAAATTTAAAATTTTTATTTAATTTAAATTGAAAGAGCCACATGTGGCTCGTGGCTATCATATTGGAAAGCACAGTTCCAAAAGCTTGATTGTTTCATATTTTACATTTAGATCTACAGACGTTCAAGAATGAATTGATTTTTGTTTTGTTTTGAGTATGCAATCTGAAAGCAATAAAGATTTCTTTCTTTCTGTATGGCTATTCAGTTGACCCAACACTGTTTACTGAAAGGACTATCATTTTCCTACTGCACTATAATGTCACCTTCATAAATCAACTAACCATACATTTTAAGATTGTCTATTCTGTTCCATTATTACGGGTGCAAGGGCACCAGTACTGTACTGTATTAATTTCTTTGGTTATATGGTAAATCTTCATATCTGATAGTGTGGTTGTCCAACTTGTTCTTTAAGATTATCTTGGCTATTCTTTACCCTTTGCATGTAAAATTTTTTTATTGAGACGTAATTGACATATGCCATTGTGAAAGTTTAAGGTATACAACATGTTGATTTCATATAAGTTTTATAAATAACTTGTTAATTTACACACACACACAATCTGGTGGTATTTTAATGAGGATTGCATTGAGCATATATAACAATTTGAAAAAAGTTGACATTAAAAATGCGTATTGCACCTTTTAATCCATGAATATAATATTTTCATTACTGGTCTGTTCAAAATGTTTTCTGATTTTCATTATGATTTCTTATTTGATCCATGGGCTCTATAACAATTGTTGCTTGATTTCCAAATATTTGGGGATTTTGTTTGTTATATCTTCATTACTGATTTCCAGCTTAATTTTTATGTGGTCAGAGAATGTAATTTGATTGATTTTAGTCCCTGAAAATTGCTGAGGCTTGCTTAAAGAGTCAACATTGTCAATTTTAGTAAATATTCTATACGCATTTGGAAAGAATGTTTATTCTGCCATTTGAAGTACAATGGAGTATGCCAATGAGATGAAGTTTGTTAATTGTGGTAGTCACATCTACCATTATTGGTTGTCATGTGAATCTGTCAGTTATTGAGAGAAGTATACTTCCATGTTTATGGATTTATCATTTAAAGTTTTCCGTAGTTATTACATTGCTCTCCAAAAAAATCGGAACCAATTTTTGTGGATATATGAATATCCAGTTTCTCATACTCTTACCATCACTGGATGTTAACTTAAAAAAATTTTGCCTGTGGTATATATGAAAAACTGTCCTCTTGCTGTATATATTTAGATTGTTAGATGACTGATAAGTTTATTTTTCATATAATTAGTGGAAATTTCTTTTCTTTCCTGCAATTTATCTGTCCATGTGTTTTGATTTTTTTCTATCTGTAGATTTGTTTCTTAATGGTTTATAATCAAAGATACATTTTGATTGACCCAGTCTCTGAAGATACTCTAGACTAAGAGCTCAATTTAGTTCAGTTCAGTTCTGATTGACAGACATTGAACACCAGTAAAACACTCTGTAAGCACTTTAGGGGATGAATAGATGCTTGCCTGCAAAGTGGAACATCATGCCTGAGTGAAGGCAAAGAATGACCCATGTCCACTGATAGAAAAGTAGGTTAGCCCCAAATGACAGATGCTGTTACTGAAGGATTTGTCTACTGCTCATTTTACCACAAGTCAACTGTCACTGTTACATGATGCTTCTTAGGTCTCGTTTGGGCTGAAGACCATAAATTTGCTTCAATGTTGCTGACTTATGATTCTGTATATGTTAACTATTGTGTCTTCCTTAGATTGAGGAACTTGCCCGGACTCTTTCTTGTAATTACAATCCACCTTCCCTGGACGATGTGAGTGTGATCAAGTCATCTCCTACCTCAAGTCCAGCTAAGAAATGCTCCAAAGCTCAAAAGAGATGGCAGATGTCTGCAAAAAAGGTTCTTCTCTTGTGGGCTCAGGAGCAATGTGCCACGTGAGTAGTTTGCTATGATCAGAGAAGACACACATGGCATCCACCACATAACCTTTCTGACCTCTATGGTAGGTCCTAAAATCAGGCCAACTGGGTATAACACCTACCTGAACAGTTCCCTCTCATACAGAGAGAATGCTCACTATCCCCCTTCCTGTCATAGTGAATCTTCCAAATGTAGAAGTTCATGAGCTCAGCCACTCTTGTTTTGAAGACCAGAAGGTGGATTCACCTGGGTGACTTACCTCAATCTTCCTTGAATGTGTAGGAGGCCAATTACTGTGTGCAAATAAAGTGGTCTTTCAATATCCTTTTTTTCAGACACAATTCCCCTGTGCATCCAGAAGGTGCATTTAGATTCAAAAAGTTTTACCTCTCTGGGAGCTATTTAAAAGTCAGAACTATGTCTTAATTGACTATGTAATCCCCAGAGCTAAGCATAATGTGAGTTCACGGTAGGTGCTCCATAAATGTGTGTTGAGTGGATGAATGAATGAATAAGTTAATAAGTAACCAATTCATAAAATTATCTCCAGGAGCTGTATATGATTAGATTAAAAGACCACCTCCCCATTATTTAGAACCTCAGAGCTCAGTTAGGAAACAAAGAGACAAGTGAGCATGCGTTTTACAAAGTGGGGATGCTGAAGGGAAGTTAGCGCTCAAACAAAGAAAAGTTTTCTGTTCTTGGGAGACATTTACTTTTTCATTTTCACCAACTGCTGGGATGCCATTTAGGAGAAATAAAGAATTATTAGGCATCTTTATATGCCAGGTACTGTGTGTGGGGTGAGTATACCAGGATGGACAAGGAAAACAAAGCCCTTGCTCTCAAGGTGCTTTTGCACCCTCATCAGGAAACAGATGAATCAATATAATTACCGTTGGCAATAAGGTTAGGACAGACCTATGATGACTGAGAATGTTAAGGGTAGGAAGAGCGTTGCCTTTATCTTAGGTGGCCATGGAGCACCTTTCTGAGGAGGAGACCTTTGATCTGGGACTTGCAGGAGAAGGCTTCATGTATATGAAGATCTGGGATAAAGAGTTTCCAAGCAGAAGGATTCCATTAAGAAACAGGAATGAGGGCAGTGTGACTTCCGCATTGTAAGGGAGAGATATAAAGGGATGAGAGGTATGCGGGAGCAAAATCTTATAAGGCTTTGTGGACCCGAATGAGAAATGTTATTCTAAATACAATGACAAGCTGCGATGGGCTTTTTTTTCCAAATAATTTTTTTTTATCATAAAATACACATAAGATTTGCCAATTTAACCATTTTTATGTGTACTGTTTAGTGGCATATGGTGCATTCACATTGTTTTGCAGCCATGACTACTATCTATGTCCAGAACTTTAATTTTAATCTTGCAAAACTAAAACTCCGTATCTGGTAAACAACTTCCTCATTCCTCCCTCAGCCCCTGGTAACTAGGGGTCTATTTTCATTATGAATTTCCCTATTCAAAGTATCTTAAATGAGTAGAACCATGAAGTATTTGTCCTTTTGTGACTGGATTATTTCACTCAGCACAATATCTTCAAGGTTCTTTCATGTTGTAGCATGTGTCAGAATGTTGTTCCTTTTTAGGGCTGAATAATATATCATTGCATGTATATACGAGGTGAGCAATATGGTGAATGTCTAAATTAAAAGTTTATTACAGTAAAAGACACATTGCCATTAATCCCCCTCAAAATACTCCCGCTTGCTTCAAACACAGTTATCCCATCATTCTTGCCACTTTCTGAAGCAGTTCTGGAAGTCCTTTTTCGTGAGTGTCTTTAGTTGCGCTGTCATGGCTTTCTCAATATCCTGAATCATTTTGACTTTGGGGAAGAGCCAGAAATCACACAGTGCCAGATCCGGTGAATAAGGTGGATGAGGACACACCAAAATGTTTTTATTTGACAGAAATTGCCATACACCAGAAGCGATGTGTGGCAAGAAGCGTTGTCATGATGGAGGATGATTTATGGCACACTTTAAAACACACCTTCTTCTATGTAATTTTACTAACAATTGTTTTAAAAAATAAATTAAAAACAAAACAAAACATTTCACACAAAATAAAAAATAATAATAAATAAATAAAACACACCTTCTTTCAACTGTAGCTCACACCCGACTGCACCAAACAAGTTGAAACTTTCACATAGTGTTACTTAGATTTGATGTGCCACTTCCCATGTTTAAGATCCCTGATTTTCCATTGGATGGCACTCAGCAGCAGCATTCACTGTATTTTGTGATCACAACAGAAAGGCTCTGTGTCACACATCACTTCTGGTATGGCAATTTCTGTCAAATAAAAACATTACAGGGTGTCCTCATCCACATTATTCACTGGATCTGGCACTGTGTGATTTCTGGCTCTTTCCCAAAGTCAAAATGACCATAAAAGGTAAACGTTTTGAATCAATTCAGGACATCGAGGCAGCCACAACAGCACAACTAAAGACACTCACAAAAGAGGACTTCCAGAACTGCTTCACAGAGGGGCAAGAATGGTGGGATAACTGTGTTTGAAGCAAGGGGGCATATTTTGAGGGGCATTGGTGGCAATGTGTTTTTTACTATATTAATTTTTTTTTATTTAAACATTCACTGTATTTTGTGGTCACACCTCGTAACATAGTTTGTTTAGCCATTCATCTGTGATGTATTGTTTTAAGCATAGGAGTGATAAGGTCTATTTATCCAATGAGCTACTGGCCATTGATTTGGCACAGTATGTCATTTACTTTGTTTCAGCGAGAAAGAAAATTGTTTCTTCAAGTGAAAGGAACTTACCTATATGTCTAAAGTCAGTCTTGAGCCAACAGATTATTGAATGAATAGCATTAAACTTGTGTGAATATCATTGTCACTTGGAGGGCTTTTAAAGATACAGATTTCAGGCTCATCTCCGAATTTGATTCAGGAGGTCTGGGGAGAGGTTTGAGGATTTTCGTTTCTGGTGTTTGCAGCCCAGGTGAATGCTGATGCTGCTAATCCAGGGGCCACACTTTGAGAACCAATGTTCTGTAGTGTTGCGAGCCTCATCAAACTTGGCATTTTACTTGAATTTGACCACAAGATTAAAATAAAATATTGCCCTAGAGTGATTTATGATTTATTTGATTCACTCAAATTTGTTTTAATTACCGTTAAAGGTAGTGGGGGTGCTTTGATATATTCTTTTAAATAGTATTTATCATGTATTTGTCCTCTTGTGATAGGTATGAGTCTGTCAGTGTGACAGATTTTAAGTCGAGCTGGAGAAATGGGATGGCTTTTTTGGCTGTCATTCATGCCTTGCGACCAGACCTAATTGACATGAAGAGTGTGAAGCATAGATCCAACAAAGACAATCTGAAAGAGGCCTTCAGAATTGCAGAACGAGAATTGCAAATCCCCAAATTGCTGGAACCAGAAGGTAAAGAAGTTTCTTTCTTTTTAAAGCAATGTCCAGGGTGAAGTTGATTTGAAAATAGTATCCATATATAAGCAAACGTGACAGCACTATATTTTAGTCCTGGAGGGTTTAACTTAAACCCTCATTAAATTTCATGAAATTAAGAATTTCTACTTTATTAGTTAACCTCAGTTATACTGTACTCTTAGGAAGGAAGTCTCTATCACCTTCTTTGAGGTCGGGTTATCTAGTACATAAGTTATTTAGAATTCTTCTGCACAAGAGATTTGTGTATTCTCCCTCTTTTATTTACTTATCCAACCGTTTATTTATATCAGTATGGACTCATGATTGTTTTAGTTTATACTTTGGATTGTATCAATACTACTTTATTGCCCAATTAGAAAAAAAATTTAAAGCCAAAGTTTTGGCCATTGGGAGTTCTTTCTGTTGACTCCTATGCTCCTTTGGCATATCCCCAGCAATGTGGGGTTTGCTTGTCTGTTTTTGGGCACCTACTTACTTTTTGGCACTATAAGATTATGCATGTTCATCTTGTGTGTTTCCTCCCCAAGTCTGGATTCAGCTGTTTCTCCAGTGAGCCTTGGTTCCTTTTATTGGAGAATGGCATTAGAAACCAAGATATGGGGGTGAGGTTTGTTCATTGCTATGGGTACTTAGCCTTTTTGGACCTCAGTTGTTTTCATGAGTGAATTACTGAGCTGTACAGTAGCCCCTGATTGTGATGTGACCTGCGCTTATTGGCTGTCTGTAATTATTTGTTGAGTTATTTGTTGAATTAGTAAATAAACACACAATATTTTTTTTCTTTCAATAATCTTCTTTGGTTGTTTTGGGAACATACCAAGAGACATCCCAAAATTATGTGTTCATTTTGTCTGTGGTATATTGCAATCCCTTTTTTTGTGATTTGTGATCTACCTAATTTATTATATGTCTAGAGAAGTTCTGGGTTTAAGGAATTTGTAGTGTTTTTGTAAACTGTTTAATTTGGCATTTTCCAAATGTATTTCACCATGGACTCTGTTAATGCAGCACAAAACTTGGCTGAAAGAAGGCTCTCAGTGCTTATATTTGTTCCATGAATGAATGAATAAAATCTTGTGGATGTCTTAGTCAACTCTTTCATACAATGTATATTTTTGGAAGTGCTTTACTGCACACATGCTGAGACCAGTGTGCCAGGAAAGGATGCCAGTTGCTGTATGTTCCTGCACTCCTGGAGGAGTTTCTGTACCGTGTCTCTAGAAGGAAGAAGGCTTATGTTCTCCTTATCACCCTCCCTTACTGCTTATGCCCTCATACATACAACATGCACAGTGGAACTGAGGCTTTGCATGTCCTTCTGCCAGGATTCATCCTAGCTCTGTGTGACTCTAGATCTAAGCTCTTAGCCACTGCACAGTCTTGGGAGCCAGGACAAGCAACCAGAGATTGTATGGCTGGTTGACTTCTTTGATTCATTTCAAGGCTGTCTTATGGCTCAGCCTGTTCTTGAGTATTAATTACAGTAAATCACGTCTGTAGCTAAGTGATAGTGTGGCATATCTTGCAGATGTGGATGTTGTTGATCCTGATGAAAAGTCAATCATGACCTATGTGGCACAATTTCTGCAGTATTCAAAGGCTGTACCTGGGACGAGAGAGAAAGCTCAGGTATGTCTTTCTTAAGCTCATTTTTGTCGTACTCTATTAATGGTTTAATTTTTAAAATTGAGGTACAATTTGCATGCAGAACTTAAATGTGCAGTTCTATGAGTTTTGAAAACTGCATACACCCACGTAAACCATAGTCTAATCACCATGTAACACATTTCTATTACCTAGAATGTTCTGTTGTGCCTCTTTGCTGTCTGGACTCCCTACCTTAGGCAACCAGTATTCCAATTTCTCTCACTGTAGATTAGTTTTGCGTGTTCTTTTTTTAAGCTAAAAGTGGTAATTTATTAAATTTTTCTGAATTATCTAAAACAACTTTTAGATAGGCATTACATAGGACAAATTAAGTTAGGCTTTTAAAAAATTCTAGGGCTATCACATTTTTGTCTATTATAATTTTTAACAGCTTTATTGAGATACAATTTACATACCATAAAATTAAACCATGTAAAATGTACAGTTCAATGATTTTTAATACATTTACGTAGTTATACAACCATCACAACAATCTAATTTTATCATATTTCCATTTTACCTGTTATCCTCATGCAAACGGAACCATATAATTTATATAAATGGAAGCATTGTGTTTACTCTTAACTCTTGTTTGTTGAAATACTCTTGAGTTACCATTTGATTGCTATTTGATTATTCAATTTTTCCTTTGACTTTTAGTCAATTACATAAAATATTGTGGGTGGAAATTTCATAAAAATCACTGAGCTAAAAATAAACCCTTCTGCTTCTATGAAGATAAATGAGTGCTATGAATTTGTAAAGTGTTTTTGAATACTATTTTATAATTTATTTAAACTACTTTCTCAGACATGTTTACAAGTAGTCATGTTATAACATTTTATTTGACAAATTTAGGCCTATGTTTTTCCAACTGTTTGAGGCACCAAGCCAGCTTGTTGCTGACTCTGGAAGAGAGACTCAAGCTGAGACTCAGGCTTATAATTCAGTTCACTTATTTCTGACCTGCTGAGGAGCTACTCTTTTCCAATTAATTTTCGTGTTATAAATTAAAATAAAAAATTCAACCATCCATGAAATCAGATGCAAAAATATATAGAAAACACTCTTGCTTAATGGAAAACAAAAGCAAATGAAGATTAAAGGAGAGTGGAAATCAGATGTAACTTCTTTTGTTTTATCCTGCTGCAGTAAAATTTGCTTCCAAATGTAGGCAAGCTTACCACCTAAGCCAGATTTTAAAGAAAAAAAATTGTTGCTCACTTCTATATGATAGCATGAGCAAAACCTTCAGTAGTATCATTTTTCGGATCTCTAAAATATTCAAGATATTTTTGATGCCAGTGTATTTAGTGGATGTGAACGTCTCTTGAATTAAGCAATATTTATTTAGATTTGTTGGAAAGCAGTTTTTTGAAATGCCTACTGTCAATAAATAATTTAGAATAATATTCTCTAAAATTGAAGAGTAATAGAAATGAATAAGCCAAAAAAAATGGGGCCTTGTTTGCCCTGTTTCTTTAGCACATTGACTTCAGATGCTAGTTTCAATCCCAAAATTCCTCTTTGGCACAGTGAGTCATTGGGTGTGTAATGATTGCATTATTTCATTGATGTTTGCAGTTGTTAATTTTATTGTTTAAAAAAATCACTAAGTCTGTTTATGATAGTTTTCAATGCGTGTATGTATGTGTGTGTGAATTACAGGGCAAGATGAAAGATGCTATGGTCTGGTTAACTCTACAAGAGAAAAAACTACAGAAGATGTTAAAGGATTCAGAAAATGAGACCTACTGTAAAAAGTTTGAAGTAAGTATGACTTTTAAAAAAATACATTAATTCATTTAATTCTCCCCAGGATGTAGGACTATTATTAACCCCATGTATGACTTTAAAGAGCAATTTATTTGTAGCTTACTCTTAGGGAAGAGTGGATGTGTTTAGCAAAAATATTTCAGAGTCAATTATTTAAACATGAAATGAACAAGTTTTAAGGCTGAATTCTAGGACTTCCAAATTTTAATGTGCACATGAATTACCTGGGTGATCTTGTTAAAATGCAGATTCCAATTCAACAGGTCTGGGGGTGGGGCTGAGATTCTGTATTTCCACCAAGCTCCCAGGTGGTGCACATGCTGCTGGTTCTGAGAGTACTTTAAGTTGCAAGGTTTGAGAGCGAGGATTGACAAACTGGTTGGTGGGCCCTACCACCTGTTTCTGCAATTACAGTTTTACGGGAATAGAGCTGTGCCCACTCAAGTATTGTCTGGCTGCTTTCACACTACAGTGCCAGAGTTGAACAGTTGCAACCAAGACGATATGGCCCACAAAACCTGAGATATTTACGATCTTGCCTCTACAGTAAAAGTTTACTCATCCCTAGTGAAGAGCAGAACATACATGCTTTTCAGAATGAACATTGAATTTTAAACAATCAAGAAATCAGGAATGGGGCCCTTCCAGGATCACAGTAAAGGCCTCAAGGAGTCCTTTGGGGAATAATGACAGTTGTTATTGTCACCACATTTGAACATTTGCTGTGCACCAGGCATTTTGCTGACAAGCATTTTACATCTTGCTGAGTATGGTATTGTTATTCCAGTTTTACAGATGAAGTCAACGCGATTTAGAAGGACTCAGTAATTTATCTAAAGTTACATAGCTATTGAAAGGTAGAGGGTGGGATTTGAATAGAAGTCTAACTTCAAAGCCGTTAGCTCTCTTTATATCCCGATGCTTCTCCAGGGTAAGCAGTTACTCCCTGTACCATCTTGAAAGAGACTAGCAGGAGCCAAAGAGAAGATTCTATAGTCCTGTTTCTTAGAACCCCCTGTTTGTGTAACTCTGTGCTCCCCACCATCTCCACCCTGAGTTACTTGGAGATACTCTCTTGTGCCTACATAGCACTTAGCCTCCATTTCCCCGTCTGTTGAGTGAGGGAGTTGGATGAATCCAGCCTTTCCAACACTAACATTCAGCAGATTGTGTGACTTGCCCACCACACCATCCTTTTTGGTTTAGAGCCATTGCGGAAGGAAGGGATCAGACATTCTCATCTTCCTTCCATCTGAACTGCATAGACTGCTTGTGTTTCTTCCTTCTTCACTCTGGCCTGATGAGGTTTTCATTGACAAGATGCTCTGTCCACTGGAAGTGCCTTGCTCTCACAGATGTCTTCCATTTAGTAATGTACCACAGACTCAGGTTTCTTAATTAAAAAGCTTTATGAAGTTAATAATTATCAGAAAGAATTAAAATAATTATCCTTCAGTTTGCTCAAAAATTTTAATTAAAAATGCTACCAATGATAATAATATTTTCAATAATTTTATGGGACTGACGACGCTTATGTATACACCAGTATTTCACACAGATATGAACCGAGAAAAAGTTATTTATTTTTTCTTTATTGGGGAAGGGGAACAGTGTGTATTTCCAGGACTTTATTGGGGAATAGTGTGTTTCTCCCTGGACCCATCAGCTCCAAGTCAAGTTGTTGTCCTTCAATCTTAGTTGTGGAGGGCGCAGTTCAGCTTCAAGTCCAGTTGCCGTTTGCAATCTAGTTGCAGACCCCATGCGGGAGTTGAACTGGCAATCTTGTTGTTACAAGCTTGTGCCCTAACCAACTGAGCCATAGGGCCAACCACCAGGAGCTCAGTGGCAGCTCAGCTCAAGTTGTTGTCTTCAATCTAGTTGCAGAGGGCACAGCTCACTGGCCCATGTGGGAATCAAACCGGCAACCTTATTGCTCAGAGCTTGTGCTCTAACCAACTTAGCCAACCAGGTGTTAACCAACCAGGTGTTAACCAACGAGGTGTTTTCTAAAGTCTGTATAAAGTGACTTGAGAAGAATTGGATCAAGCTCAGTTAATCAAAGATATCTCAAAAACCATCTACACATGGTGACTGCTGTCATATAATTCTCACTTCCCCCTATTTTTATTTTGTTTTGAACATGTATTTGGGGAGGAAAAACTCGCATTTTCCATATGACATCATGACTAGTCCTCTGACCTGAGTTACTTTGCCACTGCATTCCAATAGAAATCTAACCAGTACGGACACGAGACACAGCCTGCGACCTATGTCACTATGACAGCACCCAGGTTATCAGGGTGCACTGAAGGAAAAAACTGGATCAGTGAGAGGATCCTAAATTTAGGGAATTTTACCTTTAAGTAAAAATTTCAATATAGCCTATAGCTATAGACTTAAAATTACAGACTACGTTTGTAAACTGACTTAAACATTTCAGTCTTTAAAATATTCTTCTAATTGTAGAGCCTGCTATCCTTTTTGGAGTCATTCAATGAAGAAAAAAAATCGTTTTTGGACATCCTGTTGGTAAAAGGGAATCTGGATGAACTGAATGAAGATCAGTTACAGTTGCGAAAAGCCTGGGATGGCCTCAACTACCAGGTGACTGTGTTATATTGATTAGAACATTTTCACAGGGCTACTTTGTTTCTTGGAAGATAACTTGATAATTTTCCATGAGGAATTCTGTAAAAGACAGAATAGATGCTTCAACAGAAAGTTGGGAGAGTGTTCTTCCATTTTCTCCACGGTCTCATTTGGGTAGTGGTTCATATTTAAATAGGAATTTATAGCATTCTTCTTAGAGAAAATGTATGCTTATCCCAAGTTTTTGTATTTGCCATCAATTCTTTGGTTTGCCTCAGTACATTATCCATATTCTGATTGATCTGCAGCCTCCTCTCTACCATGGACCAGTGTCATATGTTATTATCAGTAGATGCTCAAAGGGGGTAGGGACAAACCCAGAGAGAATGTGTAAGGATGGATGTATGTCTGAATATATCTGTATGATTTCAGTCATTTAAAATTTATTGAGGCTTATGTTATGGCCCAGGATATGGGGTATATTGGTGTACATATTATTTGTTCTTGAAAAGAACATGTATTCTGTAGTTTTTGGAGATAGTATTCTATAAATATCAGTTAAAACAAGGTGGTTGATAGTGTTCAGATTACCTATGTCTTGATTGACATTTTGTCCAGTTGTTCTATCAATTGCTGAGAGAGGGCTGTTAAAATCTGTAGAATCCTTCCTTTAATTCTGTCAAATTTTGCTTCATCTCGTTTAAAACTTTGTTATTAGGTATGTACATTGATGATTGTTATATTTCCTGATGAATTGACACTTTTACCATTATGAAATATTCCTGTCTCTGGCAATATCTTTTTTTATTTCTAATATATCAATATGATATCATATTGAAATGATACATCATTCCAATTTTCTTATGCTAACTGTTTGTATGACACAACATTTCCTTCATTTACTTTCAACCTATTGGAGTCTATATTTAAAGTGCATTCTTATAGGCAGGATATAGTTGGATTTTGCTTTCTTTATCACTCTGACAATCTCTGCCTTTTAACTGGAGTGTTTAGTCAGTTAATAGTTAATGTAATTATTGTTAGGGTTCAATTTAGGTTACCATTTTACTTTTCTTTTGGTTTATTTCCTCTGTTTTTTGTATCTATTCTTCCTGCCTAATTTTCAATTATGTTAATATTTTTAGAGTTCCATTGTAATTTATCTATGGGCTTTTGGGTCTGTCTCTTTCTATCATATGTTTAGTGGGATTTCAATATTCATTCTAAAATTTTCAGTCTACTTAGAGTTATACATTTCTAAGTTATTCTATAACTTCCTGCAACATGTAGAAATTTGCAATTAAATTGATTCATTTTTTTCTTATCCTTTATGCTATAGTTGCTTTATATATAAATATATGTGATACAAAAATGTTTTAAAGTCCCCAAGACCTCTTGGCCATGGATGGGAATGGGTCCATGCCATCTGTGGCAGCATGGATGGACCTGGAGGATATTGTGTTAAGTGAAGTATATCAGGGAAAGACAGATATAATGTGATTTCGCTTATATGTGGACTCTAAAGAACAAAATAAACAAACAAAACAAAAACAAACTCATAGATACAGAGAACATTTTGATAGTTGCCAGATGAGAGGGGGTTGGGGGTGAGAAAGAAAGGGGAAGGGATTAAGAAGTACAAATTGGTTGTTACACAGTAGTCATGGGGATGTAGGGTGTAGCATAAGAAATATAGTCAGTATTATAATAATGGTGTATGGTATTGGATGGGTACTAGATTTATTGGGGTGATAAGTGGGAGGGGGGTTTGAGGGTAGAGTGAAAAAGGTGAAAGGATTAAGTACAGTACTAGACTAGTCAGGAGGATCACTTCGTAAATTATATAAATGTCTAAACACCATGCAACATATCTGAAATTAATATAAAATAATATTGAATGTCAAAATAGATAAAGTGTAAAAAAATGTATTAGAAAAAAATTACGTACCCAAGACCAAATAAATAAATAAATTCCCAAGACCATGTTATATATTTTTGATCAAAACAGTCATATTTTAAAGAAATTAAATGGAAAACTTAGCCTTTTATATTTATCTAGATATTTACCATTTCCAGTGTTCTTCATTTCTTCCTAGAGATTTGAGTTTTCATCTGAACTTATTTCTCTTCAGCCTGAGAAACTTCCTTTAACTTATAATGCAGGTCTGTGGGTGACAAATTCTTGGTTTTCTTTGATGTCTTAAAGTCTTTATTTTGTTTTCATTCTTTTTCTTTTTTTTTTTTAACACCTTTATGCCGTACAGTTACATACCATAGAATTCACTCATTTTAAATGTGGATAATTAAATGATTTTTAGTGAATTTACAGAGTTGCAACAGAGATTACATCATCTGCAAGCCAAAAATACTTTTTGGTCCTAGGAAAGTTTGCCAATTCCTGCTTGTCTTTTGGCCATCAGTAGCCACAGCCTGTTTTAGAATACATTTTTTCATATCATTTATGAAGTGTGTTAAATAGTAATCTAGTGGCTCAAAAGAGCCATCCTTTTAGGTTACCTAATTTTGGAGAACTATTGCAGCTCTAGAAATCTTCCCATCAGTTGGCTTATTGCATCCTCAGCTTGTGTTCTGATCACAGTTTTGACAGAGCCCCCTGTGAACGTCAGGGGCTCTCTGTTACCAATCCTGGACAAAATGAAAGGAGGGGAAGAGATATTGTTCATGTAGTTCAGGCTGTTCTAGGCCACAGAAACATAGCCTACTTTTCTGAATATGATTTGGAAAAATTACCCAAACTAATAATAAACACCGTAAAAAGAACTATTTTGCAAGATTAAGTGCTGCAAATTGATAGAAACTTGAAAATCCATTCCTTAGTTAGATAGAATGCAGTTCATTTTCTTGGTGTGGCAAAATGAGACATATTCATTTTAAAGTTATTAGGTGTACAAAAAGTCAACACCATCTAGACAGTTTCTGGTTCAATTGTTTGAGAACACAGGTATCTCAAAGCATCATAGTAGATGGTTTCATTCTAAGCCTGCTATAGAAAATAGCAACATTATGTTATTTTGACTGACAACATCTTATATAAATTTTCAGCCAAATTCAAAAGTAATTTCCAATAGTGAGAAAGAAAGTGTGGAACCAGTCACCCATTTAAGTGAGGCGAGGAATGAAAGGTAATCACTACCTTCTACCTTTCTTTCCTCTTCTGACTGCTACATAGAGGACAGCCTTGAGTCAGAAAGCACACATGTGGTTTCATTCCAAGTATATACAGCTTTCTATTAGCTGTGAAAAGAATAACAGTTGAATTAGCAGTACTATTCTTAGCCTCTCTTTAACTCAATCATTTATCAATTTTCTAGTTTATTTTTATTTTGGGGCAGATGCACAAATAGTTCAGATATAATAAAAGCACACGCTCGTTGTTTATATTCAAAACTTGTAATAATGAAAACTTTTTTTCATTTTTCTAAATGGAGGCTTAATGGTATATAGTTAATGATTTAAGATTGTGGGGTTCTCTTTTGCCTTTTGAGAAAATAAACTTGCAAGGCAATTAAAGCAAAACAAAATACTGCATGGTACCACTTATACGCAGAACCTTAAAAAAAAAGTCAAACTCAGAAACAGGAGAAAAGTGGTTGTCAGAGGCTGGGGGCTATGGGAAATAGGGAGAGGTTAGTAAAAAGGTACAAACTTTCAGATGTAAGATGAATAAGCTGAGGATCCAATACACAACATGGTGACTATAGTTGATAATACTGTATTATATCATTGAACTTTGCTAAGAGAGCAGAACTTATGTGATCTCACCAAAAAGAAAAAAAAAAGATAAATGTGACGTGATGGATGTGTTAATGACCTAGATGGTGGGAATCCTTTCATAATGTATACATATATCAAATCACCACACTGTGCACTTTACATATCTTACAATTTTGTCAGTTATACCTCAAAAAAGCTGAAAAGGCAAAATGCAAAAACTGTAATATTTAATGCTTCTATTTTATCAGTAGTTCCATTTGACTGCCTTAAAGGAGCCTAGCTTAAGTACTCGTTTAACACCTTTAGACTTGGGTTGTTGTTTAGATGTGTTTTTTTTTTTTAATATTTGCCTTGCATGTAGGGGGGGACACAGTAAATGTTTTCGAATGAATTAATGATGACTCAAATAACCCATATAATATACAAACTTAGCCTATTCTTTCCTCTATTTACAAAGAATTCAATTCTAAGAATAGTAACAGTTCATTTAGAAGAACTACCGTGTTTCCCTGAAAATAAGACCTAGCCAGACAATCAACTCGAATACGTCTTTTGGAGTAAAAATTAATATAAGACCCAGTATATTATATTATATTATATTATATTATATTATATTATATTATATTATGCCCAGTCTTATAGTAAAGTAAGACTGGGTCTTATATTAATTTTTGCTCCAAAAGACTCATTAGAGCTGATTGTCTGGTTAGGTCTTATTTTTGGGGAAACAAGGTAAACTGGAAAGAGAAAATACAGACTTAATACTCATACTGTCATTAGAGGAAGTCATTTGTGTGAAACACATTTTGATTTGTGCTTGATCTTCATAGGGGTGTGTTTGAAATGAGAATAGCAAAAACACCATAAAAGAGCCATGTGAGTTCAGATAAAAAGCCACATTTTTAATGGGGTCATCAGGAAAGGAAGTGGCCTTGGAGCTGAATTTTGATTGTGCTTAAGAATTCTGATAATCACTGTGGAGTTTGTGTTCTTAAGTTTTTTCCTGGCCCCTCTCCCTGGCTCTGTTATATCACTGACCAAACTTAACTATAAGAGTGTACTTGTCTGCTTCTCTGTCTGGGTGGTTCAGGCAAAAGCTCTAACTTTTATTTATTTGGTTGACCCTCAGATGTAGAGGATTGTGTTAAACTTACTCTTTCCTTCATGGCATGTGGGTCTGGGCAAGGCCCTACTCTTATTTTTATTCACTTGTTTAATTGTGTTTATTTCCTTTTATAGCCATACCTTCCTTCCCTTCCCCTTTCTTCTTAGGCCACCATTGTGATGTGCTTAATGTATATCTTTATATGTTTTTGCAAACTATATATTTATGTGTCCATGTATTTTTAAGTTGTGTAAATTGATGTTGTCTGTTACTCTGTTTCTTACTTTGATTTTTTGAGCACGTGTATTTAAGGTGCTTCCATGTTGCCATGTGTGTGTATCTAATTTGCATCTAGCTGTTGCACAGTATTCTGTAGTGTGTGACTACCACGTCTCCACTCCAGAGCCTTTTAGATATCTGTATCCCTAACTATTAGCACAGTAGGTAAATGTTTGCTGAATGAATGACTTAATAAATGAATGAGTTTAACAGTGCTTAGCAAGGGGAAAATCCAGGTAGAAAGGTTAGCGAGAGTGAGACCTGGGGGTGCAGTCAGTGTTTGGGGAATTAGTAGTTGGCATTTGTGTGACTTGTGTGCATGTAGGGAGTGATGGGAAGGCTGGGGAAGAAGGTTGCCTGCATTGTGGGGGGCTTTGGTGAAGGAGAGAGATTCAGGTGATATGGTGGAGCTAGGTAATGCGAATATACGATTAGGGCTAGTGAGGAAAATAATCTTTACATCTGTGTGCAGGGTGTAGTTGTAATGTCGGAGAAGACAGGGCATACAACATTTCAAACCGTGGTCACTAGGTATAGTTGTCTACCCCTGCTTTGAGGGGTGCTTTAAATATTTCTAATTTCCTTCTCATAACTGATTATGGATTTATCAAAACATTTGTTTTTATCCTTGTGCCCTCTTCTACAGCTTTTAACCAAATTACCTTCTCGATCAGCAGGTAACCAAATGATATTTAGAACTAAGAAGTTTACCCATTGATAAAGGTTTCCTTGACTAATGAATCAGAGAAACTTTAAATAATTTAACATACTATATGTGAAGAAATAACACTAGAAGAATGTCTACTGGAGCACATCTTCCCTTTTTTTCAGATGAATGTGTGGAAAACAGAGCTGAATCATGACTTACCCTCACCCCTCCATCAAATTGAAACTTGGCTTCAGGAGATAGAGAAGCTTATAGATGAAGATTTGCCCACCTCCCAGGATTACTCTGAAACCATGGTTCTCATGCAGGAGAAAATGACTTTATTCAAGGTTGGGAAAGAAAAAAGAAGCATTGAAAAATCTATACTTTATTAGGGACTGTTCTGGAAAACGACTTTGTCCTAGCAAGATGGGAAGGGAATGTAGTGGGTATTTGAAAATGGTTTAGAATGATTCCCTGGAGATGGATAGGACCCCGGGAAATACCCCAACGTTCTTCATGAGCAGTATACTAGTTTAAGGTGGAAACAACAGAATAGAGTCTAGTAAGTTCTAAAGCAACTGTAAAGTCTGACATAGAGGGAGGGAAACTGCTTTAAAAATTGGAAGATTGGTTTCTCAATAAAATGGCATGAAAGAATTTGCTATGTGAGATTTATAGCGTTTGAGCCCATGAAGGAATGGAAAATACATTCGAAAACAAAACTCATTAATAATGCTTTTGCCAAAGAAACTGCAGTCTGCCTCTCTGTAAATATGTTCCAGTTTAAAACATTTATGATGAAAATATTCATAACAAATTAAAAATAGAAAGGGGTTTGATTTTTTTCTGGAAGAAGATGCAGTACATACACAGAGCAAATGAGATTAATAAACCCTCAATTAACAATGTTTGGCAATACATCTCGTTCATGTTATGCTAAATTTCTTTTCAGAGTCTGATGGATAAATTTGACTGTCATTTGAATACTCTCCTGGCATTTGAAAATAGAGATGAAAAACATTTGCCTTTGGTACCACCTTACAAATTGGAGGAAATGAGAAGACGGTTTGTAATATTACCATTTCACAACTGCTGATACCATTCATGTTTGAGCACTAACACGGTGCTATAGGGATCAGAAAAATATAGAATTTTTGACAATTTCTGACATGTATTCTTTAAATCTTGACAGTCGTATTGTATAGTAGTAACATCATGCTAGCGTACTTCCTCTTTTTATTGGATGGTAGGAAGTGGTAGATAAAGTTCTGGACTTAGAGTAAGAAACTGAGTTCTGTGTCTTGATTTTGGCTGAGTTACTCTCTTTCTGAGCATGTTTTCTCATTTGTAAATACAGGATAATGATAATCATGTCTCACAAGGATACTGGGTGAAATGGGAGGAGGTACATGAACGCACTTTATAAACTAAAATTGTACAAATATAGAGATTATTTGATGGTTGTCCATATCATCTTTTCTCATTATTCACAAGCAACTTATTAGAATGATAATAAGAGGGTATTATCCTTTTTAATGAAAGCTGTTTTTAATCTGTAATGTTGAAATTACAGTTACATCAAATTATACAGAAGTTTTCAAATTTAGTAAAATATTTTGGAGATTAATATTTCATTACAGGATTTCTCAATAGGGAAATAGTTTCTTCAGAAAATGTTTTCTGTTACATGTTTTCACCTTAGAAATAGTTCTATATCTAGCCACAATGTTTGTTTTACTTTAAAAAAAGATTTCAGGATACATCTGAGTACCATGTGTTTAAAAGAAGAAGTTAGAGCCCCAATGTTTTTTAAAGTGCCAATCAGGTATCTCACATTTGGCCCATAATATTAAGTTTAATTCTAAAACCTGCACTATTTTCCAGATTCAACAACATTTCGGGGAAAAAATTCATTCCACTTCTAGAATTTCAGTACTATAAGTGCGCAGTCCTTCGTTTGCTAGATGAAGTGAAGTCAAAATTGGATATTTGGAACATCAAATATGGGAGCAAAGAATCTGTGGAATTATTGCTGGAAGACTGGCGTGTAAGCTGTTTTATTTCATGTCTTAGACAATTATTCTCCATGTCTGGGTGCTGGCTTTGCATTTTTCATTGGCACAATTTCCTTTTTTAAGGTCCTGAGATGGGTTTTTGTTAGCTTAAATATTGTCTAGAGAAAAGAATTACAGGTAGTCAAATAACATACATCAAGAAAGACTAACAAAGAGAAAACAGCATTATTTATGGCAGCAGGGAAGATTGTGTTAACCAGGTTAATTAACAGAGAAAATTTCAATGTTATTTCCATTAAAAATTCCTACTTTCATTTAACAGACACCTTGTTTAATATTTTTTTTTCCCACTCAAACTCATAGGTTTATTCAAAATTAAATTTTTCTTACAATGTTTTAATCTTAGCCTTTTAGTTTTAAGAGTGGGAAAAACAGTACATTCTGTCTTGAGGCTTTTTGGGGGAAGGAGATTTAGTTCTTGCACTTTATAAGAAAAAAATGTTCAAATGATTTAAATATGTGTTCATTAGTAAGTTAAAAACTAAGTGTCCTAGCAATGTCATTTTCATAGTTAGTACAATTAGGCCTTATTATCCTTCTTTCTGTTTCCCTCTTTTTGATGTGAGTTTTTAATTAACTCTGTGTTTTTCCATTGCAGAATTTGCTTGCATAGGACATATAATAATTTGGTTAATGGTAGATTTTCAAATGTTTTTGCATTATGGATGGTATCTATTTATAACATTCTTAATGTAGCTAATAAAAAATTATTCTATATTAATAATAAAATATATGAAAAAGAGAAACTGATAGAAATTATGCAATATTAATAAATATGTGCGGTAGAATATTTTGAAATTGCTATAAATACTTAGTATGCCTTTTCCCTACATATTGTGATATGTAGAATCACATCACCACATTAAGATAAACTTTTCAGGTTTCATACCTATATAAGGTTCATGCTCATACTTACGTTTCCTAGACTTGAGCTTTCTGTTTGAACGGCTCTAAGAAATTTTGGTGCCTAAGTGTTTCATCAATGTTTACATGTCTCTCTCTGGATTTCTTGGCACACTTTTTAGAGTAAAAACTGTCAATATGTTTTTTTCCCCAGAAATTTATTGAAGAAAAAGAGTTCCTAGCTCAACTTGAAACTTCTTTTCAAAAATGTGAAGAAATTCATAAGAATTTGGGTAAAGCTATATACAATTATTATATTTTTTGATGAAATAACCATCACTTAAAAATAGCATTTTATTTGTTTCACTTTCTTTATATTTTAATGTTTCAGAAATTGGTTTTCTTTGAAAATATGTTTTCTTTGGAAAATCTTTGCATTCACTTTTAATATTGTCAGAGCACATATTTATTTTGCCACTGTTAATTAATATACAAATTTTTAAAACAGTATTGTTAATGAAAAACTGTTTTTCTAAGATTACTTTGTTGTTTTGTTAACATAGGTGGAGAATATCAGAGTATTAGTGAACAATATATGATGGTAGAAGATAATATTTCTGTGTATAGAAAAAGTATATATAATGTGAAGTCCACTCTGCAAAATGTTCTATCATGTTGGACTACTTATATGGAAAAGCTTCGCTTACTAAAGACTTGTTTTGAGGAGACAAAAAAGGAACAAATTAAAGAGGTATTTGCAGTCTAATGGCACTTCCTCAATTGTATGTTTTGTTTTGTTTTGTTCTGTGTGAGACCCTTATTTTCAGTCCAAAAATGAGAGTCCAGGGAAGAGTAAGCAAGACTGTTGGAAAATTCTCCAAGGTCTAGAAAGAGTTTAGTTTCTTCCTAATACAACTTCCAAAAGGACGTTTTCTCCTCATTATAGGTTTTACGAACACACACACACAGCTTTATTGAGGTATAATTTACATACACAGTATAGCTTTAGGAAGTTATATTGCTACATTCTTTGGAGAGGAAATAAAAGACTTGGAAATATAGAATACTAGAAAATACTAGAAAGCATATAGACACGTAAAATAAATTGAAATTTTAAAAAGTTTAATTTTTCCGTTTGGGTCAATACCTTTGAGCTCTAAAACCTTCCTAAGTTTCTAGTAATGGAAAAACAAAATACCTTTAATTTCTGTGGAGAGCTGTGGAAGAAATTTCAATATAATTATTGTTTTTGTTTGCTATTCATGTAATAATCCATTTATGATTATTCTGAGGTAGTTTTTCTTTCTTTCGTTTGTTTTCCTGTGTTGCAAATGGCTATACATATTCCCTCAGATTAAACATTTTCCAGTAGAAACTAAAATTGCTCAACAGAAAATAGGCTATTTATATGAAGGTAAAATTTGTGTAAGTGTATGAGTGCCAAGGGAATATATGAGGGCTTATTGAGTCATTACTTCTCCCTGTCACCTATATTGATACTAGAAATTCAAATGTTTGGCTTTCAGCCGTTCTTCTTTAAAAGTCTTTTATTAAAATTCATGTAACTCTGAGAAAAATAATGCTTTAAGCCTTAACAGTTCCCAAACTCTGTGCTAAGGTGCCCTGAGCTGCCAAAGAGACTCTCAAGATAATTTAAATTTTGAGGGAGACACAGTACCATCTGTCTGTTGGACACGATGCAAATTACTACTAAGTTGTTTGGCCTTGACTACTTAAAAATGAGAACTTTTAGATCATTCCTCTGACCTAGGGAATCTGTGAAAAAATTACTGAGACATGGAAGGCACCATGAACTAAGAAAGTTTGAGAACCTTTGCTTTAAGCTTATCCATCAGCTGTTTAGAAAGATAGATTAGATGCTTCCTGAAAGTCTAGGATCTGGAGTGATGACAGATAGCTGGCGTCTGCCTATTACTGATTAGGGCTGAAGAGCTAGACCAATAGGGTTGGGGGAATACTCTAAGGGGCGGGTCAGAGTTGCTGCAAAATCCTCACATTCACTTTTGCTTAGGATCAACCTTGGAAAAGATCTATTATATATAATAGAAACACAAATATTTTGACATTAAAATATTATGTTGCTTGTATGTTATATAGATTTCTTTTGAAACACTATCCCAATGGAATCTAGAACATACCACTTTAAATGAAGTTGGAAATTTCTTAATTCAAGTGAGCAATGATGAAGTTGGATCATCTATTTCTAAAGAACTGAGGAGGCTGAATAAAAGGTGGAGAAAGTTTATGCCAAAAACTCAGCTCGTAAGTTTTGTTTTGTTGTTTTGGTAGCAGCGTCATTGAGATATAATTCACATACTATACAATTCATTCATCCCGAGTGTATAATGCAGGAGTTTTTAGTGTATTCAGAGTTGTGCAGCCATCACCATAATCAATTTTAGAACATTTTCATCACCTCGTAAAGAAATTCTGTACACATTAGCTGTCACTCCCTACTTTCTTACAACCTCCCCAGCCCTAGGCAACCAGTGAGCCACTTTATGTCTCTACAGATTTGCCTATCCTGGATATTTCACATAAGTGGAGTCATATAATATGTGATCTTTTATTTCTGGCCTTTTTCACTTAGCGTAATGTTTTCAGGGTTCATCCATGTTGTAGCTAATATTAGTACTTCATTCCTTTTTATTGGCAAATAACAGTCCATTGTATGGATATACCACGTTTTAGTCATTGATCAGTTGATGTACATTTGGCTTCTTTCCTCCTTTTTGACTGTTATAAATGATGTTGCTGTGAACATTCATGTACAAGTTTTTGCATGAACATACAACATCAACTTTCTAGGTGAAATTCTTTTACCATTAAAGAATAACCTAAGCATTTTGCCTACTAGGTTTCAAGCTCCTTGAGAATACACACTGAGCCTTAATTATCTTTATATTTAGCATAGTGCTTCATAAAAGCAAACCTTTAATAAATAAATTTTGAATTTAAGTATTTAAATTATTCTATTTCTTATTAACATTTTGAGACTGAAGTGTTTTATGGGAAATGCTCATATTTTAAAATATATTGAATATGTTATGTTAATTTATTATTGGTAATAATATATCTTAGCATAAAAATTATAAGCATTAAATTTTACGACATTAATTTTTTTTATAGGAAATGAACCTGCCACTTTTAAAAAAACAGGATCAGCCCATTCTTGACAATTCTGGAAATATTCAGCTATCTAAAGAAGAAAAACCAGATGCTGATTTTTCAATGGATATGTCAGTAGAACTTCCTGAAAATCACAATCAGAATATAAAGGTAAAATTGTAACTTTACTAACAATTGTCACCCCAATAAACTTTAATTAAAACACACACGCACACACAAAATAAACTACCTCCAAGTTATGGAGGGTCTGCTATATATCAGACACTTTAATTCATCTTGTTTTATCCATATAATAAAGTCTACCTCATTGGGTCCTTTTACCTATGAGAAAAAAAAAAGAATATAAAGGTAAAATAGTCATACTTCATGTATTCCATTATACATTTAAAACATCTGATTAAAAATAACTTTAAGAATATATCTGTCGGGATCGAATATATGGTGATGGAAGGAGAACTGACTCTGGGTGATGAACACACAATGGGATTTATAGATGATGTAATACAGAATTGTACACCTGAAATCTATGTAATTTTACTAACAATTGTCACCCCAATAAATTTAATAAAATAAAATAAAATAAAATAAAATAAAAAAAGAATATGTCTGTCATACCATGCTGTAGCACATCAACTTATAGGATACTGAGAGATTATTAATGGGACAAGGCTTAATTTTGTTGAAATTTGATTCCCTTCTTGATGATGTTTCACAACTACTATTGCTAATAGCTATATTTAATTAAATTGTATACGAGGTTTAGAAATCTCTTTGTACAATCAATACCCTAATTTTCTAAGCTTTTATCTTCTTATATGTAAAATGGAGATAATAGTAACTAACAGAAATGATATTATCATTAGGAAAATGTATGTGAACAAACCTTTTAACATTTAAGTGATATATATATATACACTATCGTAAAGTGTTATTATCATTGTCCAAAAACTAAGTCTGAAATCATTAAAATATGTTGAATTAGCATTCGTCAGGAAAAAAAAGAGATACAACTTTTTAAAATTGAAAATTATTTTATAATGTACTGCCATTTTCTTAATGATCATTTTGAATGTTGTAGGCTGGGGAAGAACATGAAAAAGAAAATGAAGAACTTACAGGGCAAGTAAAAGTGGTTGAAGAGGTTGAAAAACTCATTGGACAAGTGAAAATCTGGGAGGCAGAAACCAAATCTGTTTTGGATCTTCTGAGACATCAAGATGATGTAGACACCTCAATGGAAGAATCTTTACAGGTATGAGTGTAAAAGTATTAAAAGAACCAGATTTCCTGGGTGTAGACTTATGCATGAAGATGAATAAAAAGTTTTAGAGTAAAGAGTAATATGACTACTGTTTGAATTGTCTTTGTTGGGAGTTTTTAAGTGGCATGGATTCTTATCTCATTTGCAATGAGTTTACTTGAAGACAGAGGACAGATTAGAAGACCACTAATAATACCTTATGAGTCTTAAGTTCTTGCTAATTTTCCCAGCTACAGAATAGAGATTACTGTTTTATGTCAGAGTGATGAGGAGATGAGTGGGTTCAGTCTCATATAGTTCAGTGCATGTGTATATGAGATTATACAATCTATGCTTTGAAAGCCCATCCACTGATTAGGGCACTTTCCCTTATTTACTTGATGTAGGGAGGATGACGGATGTTGTTAAAAACTCCGTTCTGTCTTTTTTCTCAGGCAATTGATTCATAGAAAAGCAATGAGGCAAGAGTATGTTTTAATATCACTCTGTTCTCCTGGGAATGAAGTTACAATTCTGGTTTTTACTGAGTTCCCAGCTCGGCTATAAAACTTACGGAGCGTGTCATAAATTACAACAAGATGGAAAGTTCCTGGAATACAGGAACATTTATGTAATTTTTTTAAATCCACATTTCTGAAAATTGTATATATAGCCTTTTGTGTTTTCGTTGTTTATAAGAATGATGCTAGTATTTATTGCTTTGCAAACATTAGGTTGGTGCAAAAGTAATTGTGGTTTTTGCAATTATTTTTAACCTTTTAAACCGCAATTACTTTTGCACCTAGTAAAAGCCTTACCTGTGCCATCTGCCAGTGCTTTGCTCCTTTTATTTTTATGTGTATTTATTTGCTGTATCTGAAATTTAGTAAGAGAATTGAGTGAGAAATGCGAGAAATTTCCTATCTAAAAAATATTTCCAAAAAATGACAATGATCTCTCTTATAAGAGTGAAAATACAAACATGCCAGAATATACTTCTGGTAAGAAGGAATTAAGTAGATCTTTATTGGATCATGATATATTATAAAGTAAGAAATGCACATTGCTGAACAGTATGGGTGATGTGATCCTTTATTGCTTTTTAAAACAGTTACATTTTTATACTTTATGCACTTATATTCATAGAAAAATATATGTAAGGATATACAAATAACTAACTCTGTCTTGTTCCAGGACATGTGGTACATAGTAGATGAAAAATATGTTTTAAATGAATGTGTGAAGGGTTGATTAAGTGACAACTAAGGGAAGGATGGGGAAGAAGAGACACTTTTTCTTTACATGCTGTACCTTTCTATTCTTGTTCAAGTGTTTTATATGAGCTTGTGGTACTTTCATAATGAAAAAGAAGAAAAAAATTGAAATTATAAATGAATGTGCTAATTTGAGACATTTAAATGATGCATTAAAGAAAATTAAAATCACCATAACTCCACAGCTATAAGATAAATAAGATCAACATTTACATAGTTGATATCATACAGTGTAATTTCTAAATTTTATGTACCCATGACACCTTGAGTTATAAGTAAAAAAATTTTTTTGCTAATTTGATAACTGAAAAGTGATACCTCATTATTTTAGTTTGTACTTATTTATTTACATCTTTGATTGAACTATCTTTTATAAATTCATTAGTGCTTTTTTTTCCTGTGATTAACCCATTCTTGTATTTTCTGAGTTTTCTTTGGGATCTTAGTATTTTTCTTATTGAACTTATAAGCTCTTTGAATGATGACTCATTTTCATTTGTGTAGCGAATATTTTTACCATGTTGTTGACTTTCAAGTTGTTTATTTGATTTCACATATAAAATTTTTATATTTATGTAGTCATTTCTATTCCTTTTCTTATTTCTAAAAAGGCCCTCTACATCCAGAGAAGAGATTAGTTTTCATGGATAATTTCTTCTTTTTGTAGTTTCATATTTTATATATAACTTTCTGATACATCTGAAATTTATTTTTGGTATGTTGTATGAAGCTTGGTTCTAAAAAGATTATTTTGCAATTGTCATTTTCTCTAGTAACATTTATTACATTCACTTCCAACTGATTGACATAGAGCTTAATTTTAAGGTTTATTACTATTCTCTCAACTTAATGTTCTCTCCATGACATTGTATTACTTCTAGTCTTTTTCAAATTGAAGTGTGTAGTGTATAAAGAATAATCTATAAAAGACTGTTGCTCAGATCTGATTGCATTAATATAAAATTTCAAAATGATTTTTTTTTATTGGCTGTATAAGATTTAATTATGTAGATATTTCACAATTTAATTTATAGTTCTCTGCTGGTAAATTGTGGGTGTTTTTCTTTCGAAAATGAATTTTTAAAATAACATTTTTAGAATATAAATTTGCCTCATTTTGGATGAATAATTAACTTTTTATGATTTTCTGATGAAATTGTTAAGGTTAATGTTTAACATATAATCAGAATGTTTATTGTGATCTTGCTTTAATTTGTTTTAATAGCATCTTATTGCCAAAGGCTCTATGTATGAAGAGCTTGTGTCTAGAATGGAAGACACTTTACAACTGGATGTACAGAATATTTCAAGCCAGGAGTCCCTCCAACATGTTCTCACAGCTGGACTTCAGACAAAGATTCAAGAAGCTAAAGAGAAAGTCCAGGTCTCTCTTTAATATTCCCTATTAAGTGATTTTAGTCTAAAACTGAGTGGCAGTGGGAGGAGAGGGAAGACAGGAGGAAACATTTTGTAAAATATTGCTTTTGCATTATCCCTGGTGTGCCAAAAAAGTGTATATACATGACTTGTATTCATGTTTTGTTATCGGTATATATTGAGTGTTACAATTTTAATACAGTTTTTTCCTTACTTAAAATGTGTATACATTTTTTTGGCACCCTATAATTTAGAGCATATTGGAAAATATCAATATAATAAATAGGGTATTATGTCTAGTGGGAAAATATTAGCTGCTGCTCAAGCTGAGAATTTTTTGTCTTCACAGATCAACATGGTAAACTTAGTTGCAGTGTTGAAGAACTCGGCTGATGTTTCACCAGACATGGATGTCAGGCTGAAAGTGGAAGAATCACTGAAGGAACTTGAATCATACATTACAAGGGCTGAGCAGTTACTTGGTCAGAGAGAGAGCCGGGGTGGACTAATTACAAAGTATAAGGTGGGACTCTTTCAACCATCAAATGTAGGATGCTTATTATTAACTACCTACCTAAAATGGACTCAGGTTGTATAGTGCAAAGAGCACAGCTAGACTCTATGACATTGAGCAAGAATTCAGTTTCTCTGGCTTTTTAAACCAATAAAACAGGCATAATAATTCTAGCACTATGCCTTATGAAAATAAGGCAGATGAAGTTACTTTGAGTAGTTAAAATTCTCCAAATGTAAAATAACACTCTTATTACTAAAATGCTTTGATCTAAGTTATTTAGGGACATATGCTTATCAATAAAGATCCAATAATGTTTTTTATGGAGACAGTTTCAGATTGACTTTTCATGGTTTGATAGGATAGGCAGCGGACGATGTATCCAAATCAGAGGCTTACTGTTAATTGACACGATGGGAGGTACTTGGGGGGATAGGAAGTAAAGGTGAAACAAGGTCCCTATCCGTGGAGTGTTGGAGAGGTAGAGTAATACATGTTCTTTCCTTCATTTATTTATTCAATAGTTAACACACTTCTTGAGTGTTTTAAATGAGCTAGGCATTTGTGGGAGAAAGAGATGAAGTAAAGCAACTCTCCCAGTGCTGCTACTCCCAGCCTTAGGAACAGGCGCTCCCCCAGGAGCCTCTCCGTTCTCACCGGGCCTCCTTCTCTTTGCTGGACCTCAACCCCTTTCTGGCTTTCGGGATTGATAGCCGCACTGGATCTATTATCAGCCATTTCAACATTGCTTTCCCCAAGCCGTCTTGTGCTATTTGCACTTTGCTAGCCACCGACTTTGATCAAGTCTCCTCGTCTTTTTTCCTCCATTTTTATGGCCAAGTTGCTTTGAGTGCTGAACTGACCTTAAGAGTCACTGACTGTTTCTTTTAAATAATCGCTAGACCGGTCAGCTAAGGAAGGAGAGTAGGAAAAGAAAAGTAGGAGCTGCAGGCCCCTTCTCTACCAGAGAGGAGTTGGGGGCGGGGGGTCAGTTCTCAAACCGTTTTTCTTTCCCAGACCACCTTCCTTTTGGAATCGGAGGCCAGGGATTTCCTCTTTTTGTCTCTGGCATTAGTGAAGTAGATTCATTTTCGCAGCAGGCACAAGGTCCCTGCCCCGCCAGGTACTTCCCTAAGACCCCTGCCTCCAGGGACACGTGAGTCATACGAGCCCCCAGCCAGCATATAGGGTTAGAATATCTATCTCCCTAGGTCATGAATGTAGCAAGAGGCCTTAGAGGAGGCCCCTTGGGCTTAGCAGTACCTTTTCTGCAGTTGGCTCATAATAAATATGTCATAATAAACATGAGTGTATGGATGAATTCCCACCCTGCTTCATTGCCTTCTCCCCTAGAATTACTTTTGTCTTCTCGTCTCCTATAGATTTTCTGCCTCTTTCACGGGCCTCAGACGATTTTTTCACCTCACATTCACTAACTAGCTAAGGCTGGATTCTGCTCCTACAGAGTATTGCCAGGTCTCATTCTATAAGAGCTGGCGAGTGGGTGGTAAGGTGCAGACACATTCCTTGTGGCAGTCCCCACCCTCCCCGTCTCCTGCCACTCCCCTGGGATGGGACTGCATGTGTGCTTGGCCCTGGGCAAAACTTGAAAGTCCACGTTGAGGTGATGCTGCCTTACAACATAAAATGCTTATGTACAACAGTAAATATTTACCGTATTAACCGTGCTGTAAATTGCGTCTTATTGCAACACGGGTCTCGACTATATGCTACTTGATGTTGTGTTGCTCATGAAATGTGGTTGTCTGCTCAATACTTAAGGACTGTATAGGAAACTTTGCCAGGGGCTCATTGCCCTGCACAATAAGCCTTTTAATTAGTTATCAGAGGGGTAGCAAAAATAATTGACTATCATAAACAAGTCTTTACCTGGGCCTCAAATGTGTAACTACATTTAAATAAGAAATATTTTGCAGTTCTTTTCAAAAGAATTCAGGAGATGCAAATGGGGTATCAACCTCAATTTATAAAGAGAAGCCTCCCCTAAATCTTTAATCTTTAAATAGTCGTCACAGAGTCCTTTTCTTACTTCTACCTGTGAAAGACCTACCAAAATTAACTTTGAAGATTTGGCAATAGAATGAGGCTTTCATGTTCTTGTTTGCTTTTTTTGGTTTTTTTTAGGAAGCACTATTAATTTTTAATACTAAAAGTCTGGCTAAGTATTTGAAAGCTGTTGAAGAACTGAAAAATAATGTAACTGAGGATGTAAAGCTGTCTTTGGAAGAGAAGAGTAGAGATGTCTGTGCCAAGTGGGAGGTAAGACGATGCATATATATATGTGGGCCTTATAGATCTGACACTGGAGTTGTTTGTCATCAGTCCTTTTTGGTGGCCCCCCTGTCTCCTCTGTATCACAGAGGGCTGGTCTCTGCAGGTTATGGTTCTCAGGTCCCGCAGTATCTGGCTTCTGTCTGTGTTCAGCCAATCACAACACTGGAGATTAGAAGGAGATTGGAAGGGGTGAAAAGGGGAGCCCAAAGGCTTTCTTTTCCTCTCTCTTGGATTGTGTCTCTGGCAGCTGTGTGTTCCCCTGGCTGCAGGTACATAATTCCAGCCTCTGGTGGGTGATCCTTCTGCCTGGGCTCTACTGGAGCTTTCAGCCCAGTGATGCTAACCTTCCTGGTGATGCTAACCTATGGATTGCCTAACTCTTTGGCTTTCATCTCCTGTGTAATCAGTCCCCTGCATGTAATTCCCTCTGAGTTAAGTATTTAGTATTTTCTGATTTCCTGGTTGGATACTGACTGAGACAGCACTTTGACACATATACCCAGAGTTTCATAGCAAAATAGGTATGGGCTTTGGTGCCAGACAGACCTGGATCCAGCAGCTATGACCCTGGCAGGAGCTTCTAAGAGCTTCACTGATAAAATGGGAATAATCCCACCAACCTGACAGTGTTGTTGCAAGGATTTATATAAAGCACTTAGCACAGAGATTATGTTCAGTAAATAGTATTTAATATTAAATGTGTGTGTGTGTGTGTGCGCGTGCATGCGTGTGTGTGTGTGTGAATATATGGAGAGAGAATAAAGTAATATAATTGAATATCTACAAAGGTCCTCTTAAAACACATTTTTAAAACAAGCTTTACTTCAGAACAATTTTAGATTTATATAATTATTGCAAAACTGATACAAAGAGTTCTGATATACCCCATGCCCAGTTTCCCATGTTATTACCATCTTAAGTTAATGTAGTACCTTTGTCAAAATTAACGGACTAATATTAATATCTTATTGACCAAGTTAATATTTTATTTCCACAGTTTTTCCCTAATGTCCTCTTTATCAGTTCCAGAATTCCATCCAGGTTACATATTATAGTAACTTGTTATTTCTGCATAGGCTCACATGTGTGTTTTGTATATATTTTGTTCCAGTCTGCAGCTTGTCTTTTAATTCTCTTGACAGTATCTTTCCCAGCTAAACCACATTTTCAGTTATTAGAAAGAAAAAAAATGTTTATGGTCTGGTATTTTTTTTTTTTTTAATTTAGGTCTGGTATATTTTAAAACATCCTCCCCAAAGACACAAGGATGAATCTGAATTTCATAAGCTCTATTTCTGCACTTTGTTACTACAAGTATTTTTCATTGTGTTTTTAATGAAAACTTTTTCAATACATTATGTTCCCATGGTTAATGTGTGCCTTTGTTTGTTTGCAGTCTCTTCATCATGAAATGTCTTTGTATATTCAACAACTAAAAATAGACATTGAAAAAGGAAAACTTAGTGACAGTATTTCAAGACTTGAAAAACAAATAAATAAAGAAAAAAAACTAATTCGCAGAGGAAGGACTAAGGGTCTCATCAAGGAACATGAGGTAAACCACCTGTTTCCATTTACATTTTGTCATCATTTTGAGGTTTTTCTTAAAGGGTTGTATATGTCATTTGCCAAGAATTAAATCTGCTCTAAAAATTTCTTCAGCCATCTTGTCCCCTAGAGATTATTCCTCATGAAGTTCAAGTTCTAACTAGAGCCTGTGCTTCTTGCTTTTTAAAAGTGAGGAAAACACAGCATTGAGTTAATATTTCATGACTTGCCTTTGTGTTTCAGTGGCCTTGTCCTTGAGACTCTAGTTACAAACGTGTCACTCATTGCTGAAGCATTCACAGTTGCTTTCTGTGAGAACATGGTGTCCTCAAAAAGCACAGCTTTTGTGAACGATATCAAATCAGGATATAAGCCAACTGGTGCTTGGGAGTCCGTTTTTGGCTAATTTTTTACCTGCTCTAGGCCATTTTTATGCACTCTGGGGTTTTGGCTGCCCTTTCTACAATGATGGCGCCAAAATCTTTATCTCTAGCTCAGTACTTTCCTCCGAGTTCTAGGTTCTGTTTCTAATGGAGATATCACCAGTGTTCTTCAGAGACCTCACATTCAGCATGTCCAAACATGGACCAATAATATCTCTTCTCAAATGCGTCTTCCTCTTATACATCCTGGTTATGAAAGGTATTGCCATCTCAGAACGCCCTTCCTCTCCTTCCCCTTTCCTTCCCTCTCAGTCTTAATGGAGTCAGTTGCCAGGTCCCATCTGTTACTCTTCAGAACAGCTGTTTCTTTTCCTTTTCTATCGGTGTTGCCACCTCCCTTAGCTTGGGTTATTTTCTCAGCATGATGAAAGTCGCATCATCTTCCAAACCCATCACCAGAGTGTCACCGGCTCACCATTACTCCCAGGATACCTCCGGACTCCCTAGGAGGCCATGCAAGTCCTTCACTGCCTGGCCCAGGACATGCCTACAGTGTGTCTTCTGTGCTGTGCCCTCCGGCCACACTAGACTACCTGTCCTTTCAGAACATTTGGAGCTTTTTGTCTCTTGGCTGCTCCTTCTACTAGGAAAGCCCTCTCTCCCCTTTTACATTGAATACTCCTAGTCCTTGTTTCCTCATCGAACTCAGATGGTTCCCTTATGTAAAATAGGCTTTTTCTGATTCCTGAAGGCCGGTGGTGCCACATTTGTCACAATATATGCTCATTATTTGTGTGACTACTGTAGGAGAGGAAAGAGTTCTCCTCAACCCCCTGTGGTCCTTGGCTGGGTCTGAAAATTAAACTAAGATTAACAAGAGAAAAGCGTACACGTTACTGAATTTTTACATGAACTATGGGAGCTTTCATAAGAGATTGAAGACCCAAAGGAGTGACTAGAGCAGGCATTGTTTATACCTTATAGACAAAGATACAATACACGTTTGAAGAACTGACAAGACAAAGGGGTTTGGACCAGGGGGTGGTGAGTGGTGAAAAAGTAACTAGGTTAATTTAACTAGGTTTGTTTGCAGATTCCTCTGGTGCCTAAGTTACTAAGAGTTTGTTTCCAGTAAAAGGAGACTTTATTTCTTGTCTTTAGGCAAAAAGAGGGAATCTTTTTCTTTATTTACTGCTTCTTCATAGCCTTCATCCACAAATAATTTTCATAGCAAAGAGGTACACTTTGCAGTGACGTATTTTGGTTTCCATCACTACATTTCCGGATTGCGGCAAATTGCGTTAGGGCTGACTGCCTCATCTTTATTTTCTCAGTGACCATTTCCACACCAGGCACACAGTGGACAGATCTGTAAAAGACTGTGTTGTGAAAGTCACACACATCTGTTAGTTTCTAATCCTTGTGGACTAATTATGTAAACTTATTTGAAACACATTTCCTGCTTTATTTCTTCAATTAGGCCTGCTTCTCTGAGGAAGGCAGTCTGTACCAGCTTGATCACCACATGGATGTCCTGCGGGAGCTGTGTGAAGAGCTGACTTCACAGAAGCATCAACAAGAAGTGAGGAGAGTGCTCAAGGAGTATGAGCAAAAGATAGAGAGACTTCGAAAGTGTGCTTCCGAGATTCACATGACCCTGCAACCCACAGTGGGAGGCACGTCGAAAAACAAGTTAGTGCTTCTTCATAAGAGTAGCTACGCATCTGGGAAAAAAAATGAGAGAAAGCCTCTTGCAAAATCAAAATTATTATTGTTCATTATGTTTAGGCTTCATTTTTCTCCCTCTAGTTCAATATACCATTTTGATTCCTTCCTAGGGGGACCATGAACACATCTGAGAATGGAGGAAGGAATGGCCACAGTGAGGTGTCATCTGCAAGATCAGATAATCAGCCATCAACTGAAAAGGTGTTACATGGGGATAATGTATGTTAGAAGTAAACCCAATGAAAAAGACCATATGTACAATAATCCACTTCTCATTAACTATTGGTTTTAATTATCTGACTGTTTCATCAGCTGAAATTCCCACCTAAATAATGCAAGGAAGCTTGCTTTTCAAATTGAAATGAACCAAAGCTACAGCAAGCATAATGAAAGACCTCTGAGGCTACACAGGTCTTTCAAAAAGAGACCATTTGAACCATTATGAATACACATTGACTGCACATTACTATTGAGAGTATAAGAGGTTGAGTTTAATCTGTACAAAAGCCTCAGTGTCATTGAGATGAACTAGTTCATTTATCATTTGTCTTTTTCTCATTATTATTAATGTCTTTTACTTTCCTCGGGAATTAAAATTTCATTTAGAATTCTGGGTAAGTGGGCATTTACTGTGTATCACAGCCCGGACGGTCAGTCAGAAGGTGGAGGGAAGGAATGAGGTGTATTTGTTTTCAGAGGTCTGCTTCTGCATGCTAGGCTTCTGTCTACTTGTGACGATAGCTATGTGGTCGCAAGCAGAAGCATGTAGGGTTTGAGAGAACTCCTCTACTGTGCTGACATACCAATTAGAAAGTGAGACTTAGTCATAAACCTCCTCTGTCCTGTGGGAAGGCCTTTCTCTGAGCTGAGAAACCTCAAATAAATTGTATCATCTCCTGGTTTGGGGTATAAAGAATCAACGATGTGCCTTTGTATTATAGTGTTATCTTTTCTAGACAATTAAGTATATTGAGGATACTATGTTTTCTATTTGCGTATTTGCTTAGGCAGTGGAGTCGATTAAGAATTTGAGCCTGGAATCAGAGTTAAATCCTCAACAGGAAGAAAACATGGAGAAGTTTGAAAAGGATCACGATACATCTATAAATAGTTTACTAGAGAGGTAAACTCTTTTAAATAACTGGAAAGTCCACCAAAAATCTTTCATCAAAGCAAACGTGTTATACTGTAATGAGTTTTTTTTACCTTTTAGTCGTAATTTTTGCATGTGGTCCAATAACGCAAACAGAAATTCCCTGGGGTTTCCTTATACATAATCAGTAATTTTCAAAGGATTTTTGTTTTATTTCTTAAATTATGTAATGTCACATTTAATTTTTCCCAGGTATGATGCATACAGAGAAACTCTTGAACTACACTTGCAAAATAACAAATTCAGGATTACTTCTGATTTCCCTAGTGATAAGGAAAGGAGTAGTGCTTGTCTGCAGGATAAACTGACAGATCTACAGGTAATTATTGAAAATATTACTAGAGAAGTTTATCTTTTATTAGAAAATAATACCACCATGAGTATAGATTTTACCATTTTTGTTGAGGTCACGTATGCTAAGGGTTTCCAAAGAACTTTCTTTGTTGGATTGCATTTCTAATGTCACCCAATTCCAGAAAGTGATTTGCATGCAAGCGCCAAACCCAGGAAAGACTTTGGTTCGGGGTTCTAATTTATTGCTCATGCTCTAATTTGATACTCTAGATATTGTGATTTGCAAAATTTTGGATCGTGCCTGGGATGGGGATGAGGGTTCAGAAGAATTGCTGAAAACAATGTGTTTAGAGGCAATTTCAACCAACACTGCTTCCATGTTGCTCTAAAATTAATAATAACATGAAAAACCAGTGACTGTACATATTTGTTTCAGTTGTTCATCATCTTAACCAAATTGTCACGATATCTATCAGATGTTGGGCGCTAAGGAAGGGGCAGGCAGTGTAGGAACTTTTCACTCTTAAGTGATGGATGGTCCTCTTGGAGAGCCATCAGAAGTATTGCGTTTGATTCAGGAACTACAGAAAAAAACAATCTAGTAGTGGGCACATCAATTGTAAGCTCTACACATACGTATGTTCCTTATTTTGAAGATGATCTGTGCATTGCAGCGCACTACTCGTATGCTGGGAGGTATATTAGAGTGAACCTTCACAGAAAAGTTACCAGGTAGAGAAAGGGCTATGGCTGGGACCTACTTTATCCTTTCCTATTTTCTAGTTTTTGTCTTCCTTTTGTGATGCCAGTTCCTGAGCCATACTCTACTGTCTGGCTCTTCTTTATTTTCCTTCTAAGTAAGCAAAATTCATATGTTAAAATCTCTGTTCAAATAATGGATTTAGCATGTTTTCAATGCAGTTAAGAAACTGTCTTGAGATCTTACTCTAGGGCCTGAATAATGAATTGGTTAGAAAAGCTATATTAATCCTTGGGGAAAGTGATGACCCAATTATACTGGTAAGCATGCAGTAAAATTCTGTAGCAGTGCCTTTTTTTTTTTTTTTTTTAAATAAAAGAATCAAGATGAGCAGAAATGGCATATAATTTTTAGGTGTTTAATTATAAATCATAAATTAATGTTATTCACTTCTCATTTGATAGAAGTAGTTTTGGTGTGCTCCAAATTTCTTTTAGTTTAGGAAGAAACAAGAATTTATTACCTAGAGGAAACAGAGTAGCTGTTCTTACATCTGTATGTCTTTCTGAGTTGTGTTCTGTGCACCTAACTTAGAGGAAGGGAGTGTGGTTTCCCCGAAAGCCGTGTTTTTCACTCCTTTGACTTCATGGTGAATCCTCATTGTTCTCAGAAGGATACTTCACTTATGGATGGCTGGAAAATACTTTTTAGTGTATTTTCATGTGAAACTTTGTGCCCACAGTGGGTGGATGTCTCATTTTGTAAGAATAGAGTAATTGTGCCTATTAACCCATTAGTTGATAAATTAATGTATGTGTTTCATCTAGGTCTTAAAAAATGAAACCGATGCTTGCTGGAAAGAGTTTGAAATCACTTCACTGAAGTTAGAAGAGCTTGCAAGTGACATTAAGAAGCCTTTTATAATTAAAGCAAGAGACAGCTTAAAGGGAAAAGAAAGAGAGTTTCAGATGGCTCTTACTACCAGGTATAATTCTGAGATCTATTAATGAGTTGACTAAATTTTTAAACGCTACTTTAAGCTAGGCTAGTACTGTAGTATGTTATTTTATTGTCACAACAACCATAAGACAGGCTACCATTATGGTTGCCATTTTACTGATGAGCAATCTGGTAGGGAGGTTATATAGGAAGACTAACCAAGCCACACCCCGGCCAGAAACTTAAATGCAACTCAAAGCTTGTTGAGTTAAACAAGCCATGCTCTTCCCACTGTCTCCTCTTGGGCATGAGTTTAGCCATGTCACATAAATTCTCTGGGCCTTGATTACCTTATTTGTAAAATGAGAATGCTGTTATTACTCCGGTGCGGAGGATGTATATCCCCAGTACATATCCCCATTTTACATGGGAGGAAACTGAGCCTCAGAGTCTACATGTTAATTATCCAGGGTCACACATTTTATTTTATTATTGGTAGAGCCTATTTGTAGAACTCTATTATATTGCCACTAATAAAATAATTAGTATTCATAATGAGGTTTCTTTGTCATGAAGGCAAAGTTAAAATTACAGTTAGTAATTCGTATTTCAAAAGGATGGGAAAGGCTTAGTATATTTACAGTTTTCCTTTCAGTGTGTTATCAAACTATTAAGAATACCTGGGTATAGCAAACAGCTCATTCCTTGGCATTTTGGATTGCTGAGTTTGGGTTTTAATGTGATGATCTGTACATATCCTCGTATATATTTTATTGGACAATTATTTTCTGTTCTTGGTTGAGTAATGACATTCATATGTTTTATAGGATATCCTTCTGCTGTGTTTTTCCCTCACATCTAATTTATTTTTCACTCAGAATGGAGTCTTTGGAGACTGTGCTGCAGATTATGTTACCTGTGGAGAAGGAATCACTCCTTCTCTGTGGCTCAGACCTGCTTTTTCTCCATGAAATGGCCATTCAAGAATTTCATCTCACTGATGCTGATGGCATTTACCAAAACCTGAGGGTAAAATAAGTTCTCACAATATATCTATAGAGTGATCAGTTCCTCGGAGATTTATATATGTTGATGTTTAATTATACATGTTTAATTACACATCAGTAGTATGTATTTATAATATAAGCCATGACAGAAAAATTTTCCATAGTTTAGACTCGTTATTTATTTTTCAACTCTTTAATTCCTTTCAAATTTGGACATAGGTACTCTGGCTTTGAATTCAAAATGAAGGGTTCCTTATGAATGCCTCCTCCAATGACTAAAATCTTAAATATACTGTACCCATGTGCTTATATAGGCATATTCTGCAGTTTACTTATTCTAAATCCCATTGTAAATAAAAAATGTTTATTTTCTTTTTCAGATTATAAACAGATACCTCAATAGTTCTACCATGTTTCCCCGAAAATAAGACAGAGTCTTATATTAATTTTTGCTCCAAAAGACGCATTAGGGCTTATGTTCAGGGGATGTCATCCTGAAAAATCATGCTAGGGCTTATTTTCTGGTTAGGTCTTATTTTCAGAGAAACATGGTATCTCTAATTATTTTCACTGAAGCAGTAGATTTGTTTACTTGTTTTCTCTTGGGGATTGAAACATCAGGAAGGGTATCAGATAATAAAACAGCTGGATCATCTGATCATTTGTAATTAAAATGCTTCCTTCTGTTGAAACTGTCAGCCTTGGTTAAACTGAGAAGCAGTTTTCTAGCTTAAGTCTAGTTACATAATTTTAGGTTAGTTTCTGACGTGCAGTATTTTTTTCTGCCGCAGTCTTCTCAGCTTTTCTTACCTTTATTTTAGGATATCCAGGATTCAGTAGCAAAGCAGATTGAAATCTGTAACAATTTGGAGCAGTCGGGCAACTTTGTGTCCAAGGAATTACACCCACTTGATCTACATGAGATGCAGAATATTATACTGAAGCACAGAACACAACTCGAAGAAATGAGCCACAGAGTCCAGAGGAGTAAAGATGCCCTCAGGGCTCTGGAAGATTTTTTGGCTTCTCTGAGAACAGCTGAACTCTCTGTTGAGATGGTTACAGACCTTCCAGCCTCAGATACACAGGTGGCACCAGAACAGACTTTGACAGTAAAAAATAAAGAGGGAGAAGTTTACCTGATGAAAGAGAAAGCCAGACATTTGGATAAACGTTTGAAGATGATTGGTATGAGCTTTAAAGATGCTGAACGGGGTGAAGACACCTCCTGTGAAAAACTTCTTGATGCTTTGTCCAAAAACTTACTTGAAACACATAATGGTGGACAGGAGAAACTCACTGAAGAAGACAAATTACTGGAGGCCTGTGTTTTCAAAAATAATGAGCTCCTGAAAAATATTCAAGATGTGTACAATCAAATCAGTAAAATTGGTCTTAAGGATCCGACTGCTCCAGCTGTAAAACAACGGTAAGTACCGTTTCCGTGCATTTCCATCCAAGGTGACACTCTTTCGTGTTTTCAAATATCTATTAGGTGAAACAAATACTTCCTATGTCTTTCTGTTCCATTCCACTCTGTTCAGCTTTCAGCATTCTTTTCTCTAGACTTCAAATAAATTTCCTTCTTGATGATATTGTGCTGTTACCAAATGTTATGTAATTCTTTTTCTTTAAAGTGTTCATTCTCACGGACAAAATATAGTGAAATTAGATTTGTATAAAGTGCATGAGTTGCTTCAAAGTCCCTTTAGTGCTGTGTACTTATTACGGTGTTCTCTTGATGGGGGAAGACCTGAAAAACTCCACACATTAATAAACACGTGGTGGCAGACCCACATGTCACACCTTGTCCCTACTTCTTCCTTCATTATTTGGTTTCCTCCTCTCCTCCCAGCAAGATTAGGGTGGGGACTGAGTGGGGGGCATGGGATTGAGGTAATTAAGGTTAGTGTTGATTCTGGAGACAGACCAGAATTGGGGTAAATGGAGATTGGTGGTGTTCAATATGAATGCTGTAATTTTCATTCTGGCTTTCAAAGTTGGCCTCTAGGTCCTGAAAACAAAAACCATTAGCAAGAGTCACTTTTGTGGAGCTCCCCGCCCCTTTCTAAATCTCTCCCACTTTCTATCTCCTCTACCCACCTCTAGTCCCTCGAGTTCAGTGCTCTTTTGGGGCTCTAGCTGATCAGGCTCTTCGCTCTGAAATTTCCCTGTGACCTCAGTCTCTGTGAGACTTTCATTCCTACAGTGCCCAGTTCTTCATGAGGTGTTAAACTAATTCCTAATTTAGAGACTAATTCGTTATAAATAAATTGTTGTAGATTTAGAAATATTAAATAAATTAGACGTTAATTTATAAATGAAGGATATACATTTATAAATAATAAGTTAATTTTTAATTTAGTTATTAATATAAGAAATTGTAGTGTTTTGGGTACTGGGGACATAGCAGTTAACAAAATAGACAAAAAGTCTTACCCTTCCTAGAGCTTATTATGTAGTAGGGAGAGTAAAATATTCAGTATGTTTGATGGTGATAAAAGCTATGGAGAAAAATTAAGCAAGGAAGCACGAGGAGGTTGCAATTCAAATAGGGTCATCAGGGACAGTTTTATTGAGAAGGTGACCTTTGCGTAAGATGAAATGAAGAGAACTAGCGAAGTGACTACCTGGAGGAAGAGGCTTTCAGGCTGAAGGAGCAGTGGGTACATAGCCCAGGTATGGGACTGGGCCTGGCATGTTTGAGGGGAGACTAGAAAATGAGAGGTTCAGCAGTGAGGGGAAGAGGTTTGAAAGGGGATCAGAGAGTTAACGAGTGGGTTGGGTAACTTAGCTCATGGAGGCACTTGTGATTACTTTAGCTCTTTCTTTGAGTAGCACTGGGAAATCGTTGGCGGTTTCTGAGCAGAGAGAAATGATTTGGTTTTCATTGTAGCAGGTTCTCTCTGGCTGATGTGTTGAGCATAGACTGTAGGAGTGAAAGAAGGACGCAGTTTGGTGTGACCTACTCAGTAATCCAGGCGACAGGGATGGTGGTGGCGTGGGCCAGGGGTGAGGCGTGGAAAGTGTTAAGCCTGGATATATTTTGCAAGTAGAGTCTACAGGATGTGCTGACATGTTGGACACAGGGTGTAAAAGAAAGATGGGAGACATGGTTACTGGTCCATAGTCGGTCCTTGTGCCCGATGACACTTCAAAAGCCAAAGCTCAAAATGTCAAGAGTTTGGAGGAAGGAAAGGTTTATTGGTCGAGAAGGAGCCAACCGGGAAGATGGGAGACCTCATCCTCAAATCCATCTTAAGAAAGTATACAGTTCAGGCTTCTTTCGTGTCAACGGAAGGGAATATGGGAGGGGTTGTAAAACTCAAGCGCGATGCAGAATTCCTCTAATGATTAGCACATCTGCATGCAAGACTAAGCAGGAGCTAGTCGCGTAAAGGTCCTGGGAACATCGCAGGCTTGAAAAAGATGGAGTCAGAGACTGGGCATCTCACTCTGTTACATTACCGTTGGCTGAGGTAAGAAAGACTGAAGTTTATTTGGTATTGACTGAAAGATCAGGTGTGCTCAGTTTGGGAAATAATAAGTTCAATATACTTTATGACGTTGAAGTAGTGATATCGACAAGATTCTTAAAAATAGAACGGATCGGGAGTTTGGAGGGAAGTCTGGGCTAGCAGCACATATCTGAGAGTTATCAGTGTTTGGGAATGCTATTTAAAGCCATGAGATGGATGAGATTGCCAGCGGGGTGAGTTAAGATAGATGAGAAGAGGTCAGGGGCACTCCATGTTAAGAGATCTGGGAGATAAAGAGGAACCAGCCAAAGATACTGAGAAGGAGTGGCCAATGCAGTAAAAGGAAAATCTAGAGAGTCCTGGGGCCCGAGAGAGAGGGCCTTTCAAGGAAGAGGATGTAAGCAACTGCTGCTGATGAGAGAAGGAAGGTCCAGACCGAGGATGGAACGTGGACTTGGCAATGTGGAGGTTACTGGAGGTTTTGAGGAGCAGTTTTGGAGGAGCCATAGGGAGTGAAAGCTTTAGGGGAATGGATCCAAGAGAAATTGGAAGAGCAGAAGTAGAGGCAGTGAGTATATGATGAAAGCATGTTAGACCTAGATGAGTGAAGAGTTAATCCTTCCAGGATTAGTTTGCACAGTAAAACCCTTAGTTCAAATGACTTCTTTGTACACAGATTTCCCTAGTGTCTTCCTTCCTCCGTGGGCCCCTTCACCCTTCCTTAGGAGGCTGCAGTGCTCTACTATCTATCTCTTCTTTCCTGCTCTCTTCCCCACTCACATACACACGTACTCTTTCTCTCTCTTTTCTTTCACATGCGTATACACACCCTTTACAAGTGTATTCATCGCAGAAAAATGCTACTGTTTCTGGTTTTTGTATATTTATTATAATTAAAACACAAAATGAGTATTCTAGAAATACAGAGCGTCTCCTGAACGCTGTAATATGTAATAGGGGTGTCTAATTTTTGTCTTCATAAACCTCATGAAGACAAAGTTAGTGTGCTCCCTCAAATTATCCATGTTTGTGTCAAATCACATTGGCTAATAACTGGCTGTTGAACTTTTCTCTCTCATAATCAAGGAAAAAATCACTAATCAGACTGGATAAGGACCTAGATGAATATGAAGACGAGAAGAAGCACTTGCAAGAGATGGCTAATTCTCTTCCACAGTTCAAAGATGGCAGAGGAAACGCTCTGAGGCAACAGTGCCAAAATACAGCACTCTTGTGGGAGAGCACAAAAGCTTCGGTCACTGAATCGTAAGGAAAAATCTTTCTCTCACTGCTGCTTCTTGTGTCACATTATGTTCTCTGACTCTAACCCTCCTGTAAGGGCCCTTCTGATTATATTTCACACACTTGGATAATCCAGGATAAGTTTCCCATTTTAAGATTTTTAACCTAATCACATCTGCAGAGTCCCCTTTGCCATTACGGTGACACTTTTCCAGGATCCAGGGATTAGGACATGGGCATCTTTGGAGGTTGGGGGCCTTATCCTACCACACCTCCCTACTTGCCAGATAAATATATGTGCCATCATTCTAAGGTTAAATTGGTAAAACTGTTATAAACCATGTCATGAGGAAAAGTGCTTCTACAACTTACTGGTCATTATTATAGGATACTTAAAAAGAGAAAAAGAATGGTTTTGTTATTTTCAGATGTTTAGCTGTTGTACATTTTTTCCCTTCGTAGCCTTGACCAATGTGAAAGAGTTTTGGAGCTCTTAAAACAATATCACAACTTTAAAAGTGTCTTGACAACTTTGATTCAAAAAGAAGAGAATGTCATCTCCCTTCAGGCCTCGTACATGGGTAAGGACAACCTGAAGAAAAGGATAGCAGAGGTGAGTCCAAATTCTAAAGGAAACTACACAGTGGCCTCGCTCACAAGTCGGACAAAAAAGAGGGTATAAATGGAGTCATTTTCGAAACTTGGTTTAAAAGAAATTACTAGTGACTTTATTTTACCAGATATCTAAGAATTTATTGAGTATATTACCAGAGCTTGAAAAAAAAAAATCATCCCCCAAGTTGATGCAGTGTCGCTTCTGTTTGGGTTTTGATACTGGCGGTATGGTTCTGTTGGAGTCTGGGGTCACCCCCTCCTGCTTCCTCTATAGTCTGCACTGACCTACCTAAAAGGAACCTGAGACTTCATTGAAGTCCTGAGAGAATGAAGACAGTAGGAAAGTTCCCTCTGTTGTTAGTGAACAAAGGAAAAATTACGTTTTTATTTATTTCTATAAAGGTGTGCGGCTGATCTCATTGTTTCCCCATCTGTGTTCATATCCTCACCATTCATAGCTTCATATTCTAAGAAGAATATTATTTTTGGACACTAGGTGTCATTATTTTCTATGATTTTATGTGGTTATCAACCACAGCACAGAAGAATGGAATAGTTAGAAAAGAATATACTCCACTGCCCTCGATTATTATAGACCAGAAATTTGCTTTTCCTGTTGGTTTGATGATTACTATGCTAAAGTACTTTCAAAATGTCAAAAGCATGTGTGAAGTATAGTCTACTTAATGTATCTGGTTGTTAGAAAGCAATTTTATTAAACTTCCCAGTTGCTGAGAGCAACATCTGTAAAAGCTTACATAGACCAGATTCTTAGAATTTATTCTTTATCCAGAACTCTTGTCCCTGAAACTGAAGTGACACTTGGGGTGTAGACCCATGGCCAGTGTCACAGGTGAGGAATAGCCGTTTGGAACCCACTTCCTCATACTCAGTTTCTTAAAACTGACCAATCCCAAAGAGCCCTGTTTAGATACCAGTTGTACAATATATGACTGTGCATCTGGTTTCCTATGAGACTCAATAGAGGGAAGCCATCAAGACCATGAGCAGTCATTTGGAGTTGCTCAGATAATGCCTGTCTGATTCCATCCAGCAGAGGAAGCCTCTGGGTTTGGTGGTCTCAAAATCTAGAAGGATCCTGTCCTCATTCCAGTGGATTTAGGGAGGTATGGTTCTCTTGGTAATGAGAGAATCCGGTATGGTCAACTGTGTAAGATTCCCTGAACCTGTGCCCCAGTTCCCATAGCTACTGTTCTACTGTGTCCCTGATACCAATTTCTCACCTTGTACTCATTTCTGGAAATCAAGGTCTCTGCCTTATTCACACCCCCTGAGCCCTGCCTTGCATACTGACCAGATATCTAGTCCCTCTTGACTTACAGCTGTTCTTGGTTTGTGCTAATCCTCCTTAGTCCTCAGGTCCTACCTGTGTCCTGTTAAGAATCCTATTAACAGCAGAAAGCTATCCCTGTCCTATTACGTGAGGTAGCATGTAAATGCCCAGCAGAGTTCCTGGGACTTAACATCTTGATGAGTGTCAGGTCCTCCGTGTGTAGCTGTGGGGGTGTACAAACCTGTCCTCTACCCTCAAGGTTCTTCTGGCTGATCTAATGATCAAGTAGACATGAAGCAGATTAGCAAGAGAAAATAACCAAATTTAATACATACATGTGTATGGGAACCCTGCATGCAAGAGAGAGTCAGACCCCCACATGCACGAGAGAGGTTCAGAGACAAAGAGGGAAGTGGGTATATAAGACATTGTGAGCTCCTGATGAGGTAAGTTGCGTTGGGGCTCAAAGCATCACTGCAGGATGATAAGAAGAGCTGATGTTCAATAAATAGAACTTTACTCTGCCCTATGGATAGGTCAAAAGAGGTTATCTCTGATGGTCACTTTTTATGGAAAAGGTCCCTAATTCAAGTTCTTCTAGGTAGTTAAGGGAGGGGCACAAGTTTCTCTTGCGCCCTTGGCTAGAGTTTGGGCAAAAGAGAAAACCCCTGAAGCAGTCGTCCACTTGGTTCAGGACAACTGGAATAGAGGCATCTTTGCGTGGAGACGTGCTCTCTTTGAGCTTATCTGTGATTTTTCAAAAGGGGAGCTGACTGGCTGAACATCTCTGAGCACAAATTCAGATGATTGTGAGGCATATCTTGGGGTTTTTCATTCTGAACCCCCATATGGCATAACTGCAGCTCTAAACACTCCTCTTTTCAAGTGCTTGAACACTCTTGCCACCACCCCATAACTGTATAAGCAACCCCGTAACTATACATGGTTCCTCCATCACCTCCAGGCAGGTGGCCCTCCCCTGGGTAAGTCTCCCTGCTGAGAATCTAAGTCCAGGCCCTGGGCTTAGATTCTGCTTTCTGCCATCATTAGCTCCTCTGTGGCTGTTATCGTAGTCTGTTTGGGCTGTTACAACAAAAATACTGTAGACTGGGTGGCTGATAAACAACCAAAGTTTAGTTCTGGAGAGAATTCTCAGGGCTTGTTGCCCTTGATGCCCTGGGCCCCGTCCCCCCCCTCCCCCCACCCCCCAAATTCATGTCCTTCTTCCATGCAAAGTACATTCATTCCATCCCAACAGCCACAAAAGTCTTAACTCACTCCAGCATCAACTCTAATTTCTAAGTCCAAAGTCTCATCTGAATATCCTCTAAATCAGATAAGGGCGATCACCTCATCATGAGGGAAATTCCTCTCCAGCTGTGAACCCATGAAACCGAACAAATTCTGTGCTTTCAAAATACAGTGATGGGACAAGAATAGGACAGACATATCCATTCCGAAAGGGAGAAATAGGAAAGAAGAAAGGGATAACAGGTCCTAAGTTAAGTCTAAAACCTAACAAGGCAAATAAGGTAAAACCCCCATATCTTGACTGGATGTCCCCCTCCCCCCAGGGGCTCTAATGCAGGGGTCCCTGCAACTCTTCTGGGCTGGGGTCCCACACCCTCAGCTTTCCTGGATTGAGGTCACACACCTGTGGCTCTGCCAGGCATCCCCGTCCTTTGAAACCTAGTAAGAGCCAGCTGTGCCCCCTGGGCCTGTGATGGGAGTGACAACCCTGATGACCTCTGAATCACATTTAGGGCAGCTCTTGTCTTAAAGAATAACGGCTGGCTTCTATAGATCCATACTCATCTCCTTATCTGAGGGGCATTTGGCCATCTCATTAGCATTCTCATTTTTTGCAACATGGATAGACAGAATTCTTCAAATCTTTTAAGTTCTGCTTACTTTTTGCTTACCAATTCCATCTTTAAGTCATTTCTGTCTTTTCAAGTGTTACTGTAAGCAATCAGAGGGAGACAAGCCTCTCCTTTACACTTTGCCTAGAAATCTTTTCCGCTAAAATAACCAGATTCATTGCTAGCAAATTCTATCTTCCACAAAACACTAGAACACAAACACGATGCAGCCAAGTTCTTTGCCACTTTCATGACAAGGATCGCCTTTCCTCCACTTTCCAGCATGTTCCTCATTTCCCTTCAGACCTCATTAGAATGGCCTTTACCATCCACACTTCTACCACCATCCTTTTGTAGGATGACTTAGGTATTTTCTAAGAAGATTGAGACTTCTTCTACAGGTCTTCTCTTACTGAGATCTCACCAGAATCGCCCTAATGGTCTATTCATGGCAATGTAGGCTTTTCCTAGCTGACCCCTCAAAACTCTTCCAGCCTCTACCCATTACCCAGTTCTAAAGCCACTTGTACCTTTTTAGACATTGGTACAGCAGCACCGCCACTTTTCAGTACTAATTTGTGCCTTAGTCTGTTCAAGCTGCTATTTAAAAAATGCCCTAGGTTGCGTGGCTTATAAACAACAAAAATTTATTTCTCACAGTTCTGGAAGCTGAGAAGTCCAAAGTCAAGGTGTCTATAGGTTTGGTGTCTGGTGAGAGCTGACTTCCTGGTTCATAGAGGGCTGTCTTCTTCCTGTCTCCTCACATGGTGGAAAGGGCAAGAGAGCTGTCTGGGGTCTCTTTTATAAGGGCACGAATCCTATTCATCTCTCCCTCATGACCTAATTACTTCCCAAAGGCCTCACCTCCTAACACTAATACCATCACATTGGTGATTAGGGCAAGAGCTTCTTATAGTTTATTAAATAATATAAAAACTTGTGGCTTCTTGTTTTAATAGCAGTTTTAACCATGGATAAATCAAAGAATGAGGGCTTTTAATAAATTATTTCTATGTATAGTATGGTTTTATGTATGTGTAATATTTAGTAATATAATAATATAGTTCACTTAAACATGCTCTCATAGATGGAGGTTATAATAAAGTTTTAATTTTTTTATTTTTTATTTTAAAATAGCTTTGATAGTGAAATGAGCACTCTACATTGCTGATGAAAGAATATATTGATACTACCCTTTTGGAAAACACTTTGACAGTATTATTGAAGAACCTTGAAACTCTTTCTACCATTTGACTAAATATTTCACTTCTAGGATTCTATTTTAAGCATAAAATCTTAAATATCTAAATTATTTATTTTATTTTATTTTTTAAATTTATTAGGGTGACAATTGTTAGTAAAATTACATAGATTTCAGGTGTACAATTCTGTATTACATCATCTATAAATCCCATTGTGTGTTCACCACCCAGAATCAGTTCTCCTTCCATCACTACATATTTGATCCCCCTTACCCTCATCTCCCACGCCTCACCCCCCTTAAATGTCTAAATTCTTATTATCAAAAATAGCCATTGCAGCACTTTACAAATTTACTAATTTCCGTTTTTCTTCACTGGTCGAACCATATCCGCTCCACTCCAATGAATGACTTGCCCCAGAAGCTGAAAAACCCTGAAACCAAAAGAATTGGTTTTATCTACAAATAGGATTGTGATGTGGGCTTGCCGTGTTGAGTTATCCTACTACTACTGATAATAATAAAAATGATAAAGATAACTTCTCCCATGATGGTTCGGTCATTGTATGCTAAGTACTTTGCACATTAGTATATCATTTCATTCTCACAATAACCCTATAAGCTAAGTATTATTACCCCTGTTATGCTGGTGAGAAAACCAAGGCTTATAGAACTTTGGAAGTAACTATAGGGGTTTCACGGTTATTAAGATGGTGTTATGAAAAGAGCAGAGAATTCTCAATCCTGCCCCATCAATTTTCATAATTTGCTGTGGGATTGTCAAGGGAGACATACAGTAAAAAGATAAGACCAAATGGTACCACTTTATTATTACCTGCACGAGTGCCCAATACTCCAGGAAGTGCTCTGGTAAAAAATGGGTTCAAGCATACAGGCCAACCTAAACATGTACAAGGCCTTTATCTTGACCAGATCTAAATCTACATTTTGGAATCTTACCACCCTTTGTTTGGCTTCATAGGGTGGCTCAGATATTGATGCAATGACCTGGGTTCTTCAGCTTACGTTAAGAGAGGTGCATAATGCTGGTCTCTGACTCATCTTACCCAGGACCAATAAGGAACAACACAAAGCAGAAAAAAGAACCATATCCATGTGCTAAATTTTTCATGCATGCTGATCCTGCTCACTAGTAAATGTGGTCCAATTTATGTCTTGGAATTTGGACATTCAGATTAGCAACTTTCTCTGTTTAAGAAAAGGGGGAAAAAGTGGGTATAGACATTAAGCAAATTTCCAAAGATTATATGGCTAATTAATGAACGGCAGAATCATTATTTAAGCCCATCTGACTACAGAGTCATGTTTTAATGATCATAATATTGCTTTCCCTGAAAACATAGTTGAAACATGTATATGGCAAAGTCAAAACTGGTTAACTTTGCATCTGTGTCACCTCAATTGTAAAGGCTGGCTCACAAATGGTATTTTTTAAATTAATAAAATAATTACCTTTACAAAATGTATGAAAGTCCAAGCTTTTAAAAAATTGTGTTGAGAATCTTGTATCTATTATTGTGTCTAGCATATGGACATTTTATGTGTTTGCTGAAATAATACTATTTTGTATGGAAGATATAGAAGTTCTAGTATCCTGTTGTTTAACTCTTTTCTCAGATACTTCTTTTACTGAAGAAAGCAGATTTTTAGTACTACTGATTGTTAACATAACTTTCAGTTAATTTTGTGATGACTTAGGTACTGTCTTCAGAAACAATCGATTTCTGTAGTATGTGTTGTCATAATGCTTTCTACCAGTGGCCGAAATCTGATACCACTGAGAACTTTTGTCCTTCAAAACCATAGACACCTGGATGTTTATCTAGGATATGGTGCCAAATTTCCACTCTGTTTAATGAAAGACAGAGTGGAAAAGTAAGACTAGAAGGCTAGACTGTCAGGGGACTATTAAAGTTTGGGAAATGTCAGAGGGGGCCTAGTTTCCTTTATTTTACTCCTTCCATTCATTGTAGAACAAAACCTGCAGTTCCTGTCAATGCTAAAAGTACCCTCTCCTACTCTTTTCTCTTTACCCACTGGTAGGTTGTATCAACGGAACAACAATGTTCTCTGAATGTAATAAAAATTAGGAGATATATGTGTGTGTGTGTGTGTGTGTGTGTGTGTGTGTGTGTATGTGTGTATGTATCCATTTAATTAAACATTTATTATGCCCCAATGCAAAGAGTCCTGAACTAGGAGGAAAAAACACCTGGGTTTGCATTGCTGCTTTGCTAGTGTATCAGTCAGTGTTCAGTCAGGAGACAGAAACATCGCTGGTAGTTTGTTTTTTTTTCCATTAAAAAAATTTTATTTAATTTTTATTGTTTGAATTAAACTTTTGAGATAATTGTAGAGTCATATGCAGTTGTAAGAAATAATACAGAAAGATCCTGTGTACTCTTTCCTAAGTTTCCCCAATGGTGTAATCTAATCAAACTATACTACGATACTGCAGTAAGGATACTGATACTGATAGTCAAGACGGAGCATTTCTATCACCTCAAGGACTCCTCATGTCATTTTATAGCCCTACCCACTTCCCTTCTATCCCACACCCTCAAAACCACTAATATGCTCTCCATTTCTATCATTTTGTCAGTTCAAAAATCTTACAAAAATGAAATCATACAGTGTGTAACCTTTTGGTTTTGCCTATTTTCACTTAGCGTAATTCTCTGGAGATTCATTTAGGTTCTTGCATGTATTGATAATTTGTTCCCTTTTTTGCTGTTCTCTTTTTTCCATGGTATGAATGTACAACAATTTTTTGAACTATTCACCCATTGAAGGTCATCCGGGTTGTTTATAGCTTTTGCCTGTTAGGAATAAAGTTACTATCAATGTTCATCTGGGGGGAGGGGGGGTTGTATGAGCATAACTTTTGTATCTCAGGGTAAAAAATACCCTGGGGTATAGTTGGGTTGTATGTTAATTGTGTATTTAGTTTTTAAAGAAACTGCCAAATTGTTTTCGAGAGTGGCTGTACCATTTTACATTCCCACCAGCAGTGTGTGAGTGATCCAGTTTATCCACATCTTTGCCAGCATTAGATATTGTCTATTTTTAATTTTAGTCATTCTGATAGGTTTGTAGTGGTATCACTTTTTGGTTTTAATTGGCATTTCCCTAATTGCAAATGATATTGATCATCTTTTCTTGTGCTTGTTGACCATCTGTATGTTATCTTTGTGAAATATTTCTTCATACCTTTTGCCTATTTTCTAAATATATTGATTTTTTGTTAACTGTTGAGTTCATTATATATTCTAGTCATTTGCAAATATTTTCTCCCAAACTGTAGCTTGTCTTGTCATCCTCTTGACAGGGTTTTTTGTAAAGCAAAAGTTTTTAATTTTGGTAAAGTCTACTTTATCAATTTTTCCTTTGTTGGGTTGTGCTTTTGTGTCTAAGAATTCTTTGCCTAGCTCAAGTTCCTGAAGATTTTTCTCCTTTTTTGTGTGTATAAGTTTTATAGACTTATGATTGTCATTTAAGTCTATCATCCATTTAGTGTTTCTTTTTCTATAATGTGTGAGACTTAAGTTAAGGTTCATGTTTATGTCTATTAATGTCCAGTTGCTCCAGCACTATATATGTTGAAAAGACTATTTCCTTTGTTAAATTGCTTTTATACATTTGTCAAAAATCAGTTGGGTGTGTTTGTGTGGGTCCGTTTCTGGGTTCACTACTCTTTTCCATTGATCTATTGTGTCTGTTCCTCTGCCATTACCACATTCTCTTTATTATTGTACATAATATGTTTTAAAATCAAATAGACTGATTTTTCCCACTTTATTTATTTTTTTCAAATGTTTAAGTTATTCTAGTTCTTTTACCAGTCCATGTAAATCTTGGAATAGTCTTTTCTATATCTATAGAGTAATATTACAGGGATTTGGTAGTAATTGTGTTAAAATTGTATATCAATTTCAAGAGAATTGACATCTTTACTGTGTTGAGGCTTCCATTCCATGAATTTGGTACGTCTCTGCGTTTATTTAGACCTTTGATTTCTTTCATTAGCATTTTGTAATTTTCGGCATAAGTCCTATGCATGTTTTGTTAGATTTATACCTAAGTAGTTATTTTTTGAGTAATTGGAAATGATACTGTATTTTAAATTTCAGTGTCCCTGTAGTCATTGCTAGTTTGGAGAAGTGCAATCAATTTTTCTGTGTTTATCTTATATTCTGTGACCTTTCTGAACCTACTTTTAAATTCTAGGAGTATTTTTATAGAGTCCTTGGGATCTCCTACGTAGGTAATCCTGTCATCTGCAAATGGGATGATTTCTTGACACCAGGGATAGGGCACCTTGTTAGTGCTGGTTGGGGATGAGAGTTCCGGCTCCCAGTAAGCCTCCACTGATCCCTCCCTGGTTCTTGCTGACATCACGGGGGGGAGTGTTTTGTTATTGTCCAACAGGAATGAAAATCCTGGCTCTCTATTTCACCTTCTCTGATACTACCCTGGTTGAGTGAAGGTGGGGCTTCTGTTACAACTTGATGATGGTGGAAGTCTAGGCTGTACATTGAACTTTTGTTGGCATGGTGGGGATTGGGCCACAGTTTTTTCAGTGGTACTTGTCTCCAGTGAGGAATTATTTTCTAAACATTTTCTACCTTCCTGGGTTGTCCCATTTATGGTTCTTTGGCTGAAGAGAACAGGCTTTGCTTGGGGCTTTTTTTTGGTCTGTAATATAACCAGGTGCTGGCTTCTCCAGCACACAGTCTGAGATATCTAAGGAAAAAGAAAACACAGGGAGCTCACAACCAGCTTGTTTTTCAGGAGCTGATGTCCCCAGCCATTCTCCCTTCTTGAACTCTCCACATTTCAGTCCTCTTAAGTTTGTTTTGTATATTATGTGCAGGGTTTTTAGTTGTACTTAGTGGGAAGAAGAGGAAAAAGTGTGTCTACTTCGTATTCCCAGAAATGGAAGTCCCCGTAGGGTGTATCTTTAGATCTTTGCTTAGGGGAAATCTGTTTTCATATTTTATGTAAACATTAAAAGTATTTGTGTAGTATTAAATTGAGAGAATTGGTGAAACATTAAGATAACATTTGTCAATACTAAAATCTCATTTTACAGTCTAAGGTTATTGTCCTTTTCATGAAATAGTATTTCACTTTCCATGTTAGAAATGATGTTGAAGTTAGAATTATGGAAGATTAACTGGAAGTCATATTAAATATGTTTTAGAGTTCTGTTTTACCTCGTTTACCACTTGAATCTAGGAATTATCATTTTTTATGCCATTGAATGGAGGTGTTTTGTTTTGTAGAATATTATTTCACATGGACAAGAAATAAGGTTTTAGACAATATTTCATTTTGCAGTGTAGGAAGAAAATTGGGTGTAGAATTATTACTAAACCAGATGGTTAGAATTCTAAACAATTTTCATTGAGAAAGTGGAACAATAAAAGCCAATAATAGAATTGTTATTCTTACCAGTTTGAATATGTCAATATATCAAAACACGTTTCATCTTTTTCAGATTGAAATTGTCAAAGAAGAATTTAATGAACATTTAGAAGTTGTAGACAAGATTAACCAGATCTGCAAAAATCTACAATTTCATCTAAATAAAATGAGAACCTTTGAAGAACCTCCTTTTGAGAAAGAGGCTAATATTATTGTGGATAGATGGCTTGATGTAAGTGATAACTTAGTTGACTAGAAATTCTATTGTATAGCAATTAAATTGATCTTTTCTGTTGTATCTTTAGTATTTTTTTATCTGATTACAAAATTCAAAAGTGCTCATTGTAAGACTGTTCAAATAATATAAAATTGATGACTTAGGAATTACCTCACACCCAGAGTTAGGCACGACCAGCAAATGGTTCTATAATCTTCTAGATGTAAAAGTGCAAACTTAACTTATTTAAAATGAGTAACATTTAATATGTTACACAAGATGTTGATGTTCAACTGTATATTTAATACATTTTTGGTTGATAACTAATGATATTTTTTATGAATCTCAAATTAAGAATTTGTTTTATAGTTTCATGGGGTTTTTTTAAGTACCTTTTATTTATTGTGGTTTAGAAATTAGGAAGACTATTGCTTTCAATTGCATATAAGCTGCAGCATATCAGCTAAGATTTTTTTTTGTAGAAGAAAGATCTACATGATATGTTGAAGCAAATTTTTTGTTGATGAATAAAGCAAAGTAGCCGGTAAAGGTAAACTAAACAGTTATTTAAAAATAGTGTTTGACTGAAACAATAGTTTTCATACTTTTTAACCACTAAATGTGTTATTTCTGTTTGTTAATTATGGTAGATAAATGAGAAGACAGAAGACTACTGTGAAAATCTTGGCCGAGCTCTAGCTTTATGGGACAAACTTTTCAACTTAAAAGATGTAATTGATGAGTGGACTGAAAAGGTCCTTCAAAAAATTGAATTACATCAACTGACTGAAGAGGAAAGAGAAAAGCTGAAGGTACTTTAACAGATAAAATATATGCTCTTTTTTTTATACAGTTGACATTTTAGTATGGAGTTTGCTTTCTTGAAGCAGGGTAGAGAAATCACAAAGAACTCTTTTATTTCTTTTATTATCCGTGAGTGGAAGCTGAACTCTGTTGTTTCCTTTATGATATCCAGGAAGACATAGGCAGGTTTGATTAACTCTGGAGTTCACAGACGCCTAAGGGGTTCATGGATGAAATGACCTTATATGGGAGAAATCACATCTTTATTTTCATGAATGTCTAACTAAAATGTAATATTTGTTTCAATTATAAATATAGTCAACAAACGTAGTTGGATGAACTTATATGTGATACTGTTATCAAGAAAATTACTGGTATTTTAAAAATCATTATCTGGTTGTAACTATTACCCTTATCACTATTGAAAATACGTGTACAATATTTAATAGAACTACTGCCAGATCTTGTTATTGAAGATATTAAAGAGAAACATATATTACTATAGCATGAATTATTTTTAATATTTTGATAACTGGAAACCAGTGTAATAGTTTTCCTTTATGGTCCTACATCATTTATTTTATGTTTTATTTTAAAAATATTATTATACAAAGTGTCCATAGGATTCACCAGACTGCCAGAGGGGTTTATGGTATATAAAAGGTTAAGAACTCCTAGTAGAAGCCCCATCAAAATGCATAATTGTTCCCAGGTGGTCTAGTCCCTGGATTAGGTAAACTTTTTTCTTAAAGAGCCAAATAGTAAATAGTTTAGGCTCGTAGATCATTTCATCACTTGTCACAACTGTTCAGCCCTGCTGTTGCAGCATGAAAGCAGTCATCCATAGACGGTACATAAGTGCCTGAAAGTAGCTGGGTTTCAATAAAACTTGATAAAAACAGATTGCCAGCCCTTAGACTGATCTAGATATGACTGAACGACCTTCATAATTTGAATTAAGCAGTCCCTCAAAAAGATTAGGAAACTACAAGGCAGGTATCAACATCTTTTCAGAGGTTTTTAAAAGACTGGTTTTTAAAACAGTAATTTCAGGTTTTCATTTGGAAAGAAAAAGAATTAAAGTTACATCTTTTAACTCTAGGGAGATTTTTTTGCTAATTGTTTTGTTTGTTTACATATTAGTTTGGACCATATGAAATCACTATCTTGGTAGGTCAAAAAACAGTGAAATACTGGCAATTATATCTAGTTCAATAATGTAAAACTGTATGTGCGTGTACGTGATGGCTTTACAGTGCCAGGTCTAATGCTTCAAATCTCATTTCTTCTCTAATGTGTCCTTTTATTCACTTTTAAATTCAAATATTTACATTTATACCTTTGGAAAAGATTTTCAAAATGTGTGGTGATTTATGAGTTTCCTGGGTAGATGATGATAGTCGTGAACTAAAAGTATGATTTTCTAAGTATAAATGAATTATCACTAAGAGTCCCTTAAATTTGTCATGAAGTACTCGTTGTTTAAAAATGTGAAGTTAAGGATGATAGGCTACCAGCCTGTGGGCCAAATTCTGCCAGTGAGGGGGTGGGGGGTGGGGGGTGGGGGGAGAGAGAAATGGTGTGTGTGTGTGTGTGTGTGTGTGTGTGTGTGTGTGTGTGTGGACACAGTTTATATGTACAGATCTATGAAATGTAACGCCTTTTGGTAGGCCCTGCATGCCGGTGTGGCACAAGCCTAGCTCCTCCCTGTTGTCTTACAGCTCAAACCCTTCCCTTAGTTGTAAAGTTTGCCTGACCTATGAAGGCACTTGAGTTTGTAACTCCCAGGACTCGGTCAAAAAAATAAGTGATTTTTGGGGGGGCAATTCAAAGGCTTTCTCAGTTTCTGTTCATTAACAATAGCAATCATGGGTACCAGAAAATAAGGTATAAAATAAAAATATTTTTTCATTAAAATTATGTGTTTTAGGAAGAGTTACAAGTCCATGAACAAAAACCTTCAGAATTTTCTAAAAGAGTGGCTAAAATACAGTTTCTGCTTCAAAGCAGTGAAATACCCCTTGAATTGCAGGTAAGAGAATTTTTTTTTTAAGAGTCACAATTAAAGTACTCTAACATAATGTTCATAAACCAGAATTCTAATCTTAAACCTAAAATAAAATTAGGATTATTATTTAATTTACCTTTGGTTCCTATATTAAGTCCAACCGAATTTTTAGTAGTCTGCATAGTTTATGATCTTTGTTCCCCTTTTAGAATGAGTAATATCATTGTTTGCGTTCTTTTATTCCCATTTCATGTATTTCACAGGTCTCTTGTGTGGAAGGGGAGACACTACTGTGTTTCCATGTAGAGTAACAGGGGTTTCCTCATGAATGTCTTGGATGTAGGAAGGAGAATGTGGCTCCAGTGACTCGAGGTTTATTAATTGGTAGATGCAAAAACAGGCAGATTGCCCCAAGTGTGATTTCCTATTGTGTGAAGAGATCTGTTACAATTTTATGTAGATCTAAGTGCATAGTGGCTGAACATGAATGTTCATATGGCTGAATATGAGTCCGACTTTCTGGTTGAGGTCCTGGCACTGCCACCTGTGTTAGGTCTTGGGCAACTTACTTAACCTTCTTAACCTTCTGTATTTTTGTACATTAAGTACGTACCATGATGCTGTGTACATAATAAATAATAAATGTTGGCTATTTTCTGTATATGTTTTTACATATTTTCAAATGAGTACTATGAAATAACACCTCATTTGGTATGCTATATAAAACTTGTTTTAGGGGGTAGAGTTCAAATTAGTCTCTTAGGAAAAAGTCAGAATGTCAATTTCAGTTTTTTTTCGTGTTACTCTTTTTCTTTAAAGGCAGCATTCGAATTGTCCTATCAGTGATGTAGAACAATGAAGAATTAGAAGTAGAGAAGCCTGTATTTCACATGAAATGCAGCAAAGTCTCAGTTCATTCTCTAGCAGTGCAGTTGTTTTAAAGTCTGTTGCGGTACTTCATATATTTCATGATTTCAGGTCATGGAATCCTCTATTGTAAACAAGATAGAACAAGTGAAAACGCATTTAGCAGGAGAATCCAGCGTTCCTGCCCTCAGTAGCAGCACAGCTGAACTAAGGGAGGACCTCGATCAAGCCAAGACCCAGATCGGGATGACTGAATCCCTCTTAAAAGCCCTGTCTCCTTCCGACAGCTTGGAGATCTTTACGAAACTAGAGGTACTTCCCAACTGCTTCTCTTCTGTGGTTCAGAATTATTTTCGCATTTATTTCTGATGGTATTAACCTCTTGAGGTTAATAAAAATAATTATTAAAAATGAAAACTTGGGGGGGAATCTAAAAAAAAACCAATTTATGTATATTTAGCAGTGTCACTTTGACTTGCTTTGTGAACAGTAATTATTTGATATTAAATTGCATTGCATTATACATATACTGGCTAAGAGAAAGCAAATCCACCCAACAGAAAATCATCTAGATTTTTGTAAAAACAGTGGAGATCTATTATGCTTTGTGTAAATCGAGCCCATTTTAAGACTTAATGAATGTTTGTTTGTTTGTTTGTGTAGGAGATACAACAGCAAATTCTACAGCAAAAGCACAGTATGATGTTACTTGAGAATCAAATAGGTTGTCTGACTCCTGAACTCTCTGAATTAAAAAAGCAGTATGAAAGTGTCAGTGATTTATTTAATACCAAAAAAAGTGTTTTGCAAGATCACTTTTCTAAGTTACTAAATGGTGAGTGCAGTATTTCTCTGACTGTGTTTTCTAGGAATCTTGAAGATTGAATGAGTACTGTGAATACAAAGGCTCTTCTAAGCTTCACTTCGAGATAGTTGCAGAGATTATATTTAAGGAAAAGCAGTGATTGATTAAGGAATTATTTGGATAAATTTGGGAGGGGGGTTAGAAGAAGCACTCACTGATCGATGCATGTCATAAACAACATCTAGTTGTTTATTTCACAAAAGAAAGTCACCAGCATCCTCGCGTTTAACCTGCTCCCTGTGTTGAGTGAACCTGGGGATGTGCCTATGAGCAGGCTGCCCTGCTGGTGTCTTTTGGGGTCCTGTATGCTTCGAAAGGAGGCTTAGTGTCAGAAAGGCACTGCCATCACTTTCTAGACTCTATTAGCCCTCAAAATTGGGTTTCAGCTTACCATTTTACACAGTGTTTTGTGCCCATGGAATGGGAAGCAAGTTTCACAATCTCCCACTTTAACCAGATATAGGAAGTCTTCCTTGAATGAATACAGCTTTTTTTTTTTCTGTTTTCCCCCCTGCAGATCAGTGCAAGAACTTTAATGACTGGTTCAGCAACATGAATATGAACCTTAAGGAGTGTTTTGAATCATCAGAAACAAAAAAGAGTATGGAACAAAAGCTACAAAAACTTTCTGTAAGACATACATAAATTTCAATTAGATCAAAACTCAAATTTTAGAGGCATAGAACTGTATTTAAGTAGGTAGGATAATAATTACTTTGATTTATTAACTTCCGACAGAGAGAGAATATTTTCAAATAAGGTGGCATTTCCCCAAAATATTTTGAAACTCTCTTTACTGGGTAAGGGTGCAAGTGGTTTAAACAAGTTCTGTTTTCACACCTATTCTGAGTTGCTATTTATCAGTTGTGTTAAAATCATATTTGATAAAATAATAATAATAAAGACTTCACCTAATTTGCATTTTAAAATCCTTTTCTTTCCCTTGATTTTCTAGATCTTTTCCCAGCCATATTTCTTTTAAAAATTACCGTTGAACTTTAATACACTGCTGGTTAGAGTGTAGTGGAGGGTAGCATGAAATAAAAGGCAGAGTGCCTGGCATTTAAAATGCATGTTGTACCCTTAACTCTTGATCACTTTAGGGTGGATTGTCTGGTGCTGTAGTTTGGATGATAAGTCTTGTTATCAAGCTTAGTGATGGCACCAAATATGCTCTGATTCCTTGCTGTGGTGATAGCGTTGTTTATTGATAGAAATGCCTTTCTTCTCATTTGTAGTTTAAAGTTTTCCCTCCCCTCCCTTCACCTCCTCTCCCCTCCCCTCCCCTCCCTTCACTTCTTTTGCCTCTAACTTTGCCCATTGCATGGGCCTCAACAATTGATGCTCAAACCTTGGGACACAAACATTGAAATAAATTCTGATTTGGACCAAGTTAAATAAAGAATAGTCTGTATAGTTTCACAAATTAATAGAAAGCAACAAGTGTTTAGGAGAAGTTGAGCAAAAACTGCAGCCTTCCTGGGCTTACTTCTACTGACCTTCACAGTCACCCTGCATTATTTTGCTGACGCCATTCCCAGAAAATCAGATGTATTCATACATCCTAGAACTGAGGTAAATTGTCTTTTGCCATCGGAGTTAGTCATGTCTCCATAGCCCTTCTTTTGTATAGGATGTTAAGAAGATGGCATGTCTAGGTACCAACTTGGAAAGTGTCACAGGTGTGGCAGAGACCATACTTAGACTTGCCAGTAGGACATAGATGTTTTGTCTTTTTTAAGGATTTCTTGACTCTTGAAGGAAGAGGCAGTAAAATACAGCAGGTGGGAACTGTACTGAATCATGTGAAGAAGCATCTGCCCAAAGCACATGTTAAGGAGCTTCACAGTTGGATAGTAAGTCAAGAAATTGAACTAGAAAAAATGGAGTCCATATGCCAGGAGCGAGCAAAGGAACTTGATGACTATTTGCAGCAGCTACTGAGGTAGGAAATAAATCACATGTTTTCTAATGATACCTTTCTGTGTACTCAGCCTCAGTACAGCTAGCATTGGGAGGATACAGGTACACACAGATTTTACAAATAAAATACATACTTTCAAATCTAAGTTTGGCTCTGGAAGTTTGGAGAATTCTTCAAATTATTTAATACGGCAAAGATTTAGGGGAGAGTCTGAAAATGTTTTGTTTGTTTGTTTCCTGTCCTTTATGATATATTTGTGTGGCTCATTTCTTTATGGAATACCAGTGTAATACAAGCTATTAGTATTCAGATATTAATGATACAAATGAAATTTTTCCCAAAAATAAGAACAACATATAGTTATAAACCTGATTGGCTCACAGCAGTCATGCCCATCTTCATATAAACACTTTTTGCTTATTTTGTATTCTAACATGTGTAATGTTCTTTTAGACTCCAGGATGACCATAAAAACCTGAATAAGTGGTTGACTAACCAGGAAGAGAAATGGAAAGAAATGGAAGAATCAGGAGAGAAAACTGAGCTATTTTGCCAAGCTCTAGCTAGAAAGAGGTATAGCTGATCTTATATAATATTTATTTCCTGAGAATATGGTTTCTTACATGGTGTTATGGCTCCTATAAACTTTCAGTGGCATTTGGAATTTACAGGGAACAATTTGAATCTATGGCCCAGTTGAACAACTCTTTGAAGGAATATGGGCTGACTGCAGAAGAAGAAATAATAACGGAATCAACACGTTTGATTGATAGATACCAGGCATTATTGAGACAAATATGTGAAAGTGAGGAAGAGGATAAGTTACCTCCTGCCGAGGACCAGAGCTTTAATGATCTTGCACGTGATGTAATTCATTGGATAACAGGGATTAAAGAGTCCCTTATGGTTTTGAATTCATCTGAAGGCCAAATGCCACTTGAGGAAAGAATCCAAAAAATAAAGGTAAAACTGTGGAAACTAAATTTCAGAGGTCATCATGAACTCTCATTTTGAAATGATGTAGAGGAAATTGGCAAAGATTTGTTTCTTAATGGAAAATAGGATGACTGTGGAATGGTAGAAGATATTCAAATCACTAAACTTACAAAAGAGAAGGGCTGTGATGGATCTAAAATTATTTTAATGCAGATGGAAGAAAGAAAATCTTTGTGAGGGCAATTCTCAGTTATTGTCTATCTTCACTGAGTGCAGAGGAATTGAAATGCAGAAAATAAGTTGGAACTGTGGCAGGTGGGAATTGGCTAGGATATAAAAAGATGACATGTCAGTGTAGCAGAGGAATCCGTAAAGCCAAGGGCTGGGCTGTAGAGGACTCTTCTTCAGAGTGGAAGTGTGGTTCCTAAAGGTTATAGTTGCTCAGTGGGTTGTGGAGGACAAGGAAATCTCAAGCTCCCTTGAGCTCACGTTTATTGAAGGGGGCATTCAATAAATATTGCTAGTTTAAAATGCGGGGGGCAGAGCACATGTGCTTAAAAGAAACGTGGGAGAATTGAAATCACAGTGATCGAAGCATTGTTAGCGGAAGAAATGGTTAAGAATGGTGAGCTGTAAGGGTTGGTGAGACTTAATGAATTAATTGGAACATTTTGGAATTATATCCGAAAGGTTTTCCAAAGAAGGTGAGCCTGGAGTAGTTTCCAAGAAGGGAAGAACTTGATAGCTCAGGGCAAAGGAGGGCAAGACAACAGGGAATGGGAATTAATTATGTCATGGTAGAGAGGTACGAGCAGACAGGAGGGGCACGGCATTTTCCAGTGAGAAGCCTTAAGTCTCATCTGGAGTGTATGAAAATGTCTTCTTTAGGTTGTTACCGTAACTCTCCATCCATAAGTAATGGAATAGATAAAGAGGAGGATTTGCCAGGTTTTTCTTTTTGGCACATAATTTATTTGAAGGCAATTGGAAATCAAGAGGAGAGCAGGAATGCAATCAGATCAACCTGACAAATGTTTATTATGAACCAGTCCTGTGTAACATGAAGTAGATAACCTTTGTCTTTTGGGTATATATAAAAATGAAAGGGTAATTTTGAAATCTGCTCTGTAGTTAGAATCTGAATATGTTTATAAATAAAAAGATACCATATGTACTATCTCTGAGTAATCGGAATGAGATTATAGAATCTTTTTTGTTTCGTTCAGGAAATCATTTTACTAAAGCCTGAAGGGGACGCTAAAATACAGATGATCCTGAGTCAGGCTGAGAGCAGCAAGGCTCCGTTGGTTTCTAAGGCCATTACTGATATCGAGAATCAGTGGGTTAACACACTCCACTTAGCCAACACGTATCTAAGGTAAAGGGCATGCCTCCACCAGTTTCTCGGTTTTTCATTGTACAGTGAAGCCATAACAAGTATGTTTTGTCTGTCTGCCTCCTGGGTTTGGATATAACATCTATTGGAGAGAAAGTCAGGTCAGGGACATCCAAAATGTCAGAGACGACGAGTAATGATAGTCCTCTGGATCAGACATAAAACAGTGTCATAAATTATGGCTGTGGCAGTGTTTTCTTTGGTTGGTGCATCAACCAGTGTGGTTCTTGGTAACACATTGACTTTGTCTATCATTCCACCTTCAATTTACTTCTGCACTGAAACTCCCTTCCCCCAGACAACCTCAGTATCTGCATGATATTACTGTAAAATAATTCATGCTGTTAAATATATTTTCCAAGAGATTCTTAAATGTGTAAACATCGATAGATGTCTGAATTCAATGGACATAATTCTGGTGGAAACTTAATTCATATCATATCTTAAATGATACATTTAATGTTTGATGGAAATGTAAATTTTATATTTTTTTGTAGAGATAATCAGATCAAAGCTAATTTAAGCAACAGAAAGCATGAACTAGTTAGTTGACCGATATAGTGAATGCTTATTTATTTTACTTATATGAAAAAGAAAAACATAGGGTTATTATTATATTTAAATATAGTAAGAGCTGGGGTAGTTTTTAGATAGAAATCTAAATTATTAAGTATTCTCAGGTCAAATGATGTAACAAAACAATAATTTTTAATACTACTACAAATAATTTCTGAGCTACACTTAATGCTGTTTAAAATGTTATGATGCCAAAAGAGTCTCTGGGAATAATGTATATTAGTGTTATTTTAATGCTTTTTATTATAATGTCTGTTATAATATGCAAAATACCATTCCATTTTGCTAAGTGTCATTTCCTTTGTAAAATATTTTGTTAATTTTAGCCATCAGGAAAAGCTTCTGCTAGAAGGAGAGAAATATTTGCAAAGTAAAGAGGATCTGAGATTAATGCTCACAGAACTGAAAAAGAAACAAGAAGTGGGCTTTGCTCTGCAACATGGTTTGCAGGAGAAGATAGCTCAGTTAAAAATTTATAAGAAATTCCTCCAGAAGGCACAAGACTTGACATCCTTGCTAAAGGAGTTAAAATCTCAAGGAAATTACCTCTTAGAATGCACTAAAAATCCCAACTTCAGTGAAGAGCCTTGGCTGGAAATAAAGCATCTACATGAAAGTCTTCTTCAGCAACTACAGGTGAAGTGGTCAAAATAAAATTTTAAATGACCATCAAAATTATGGGAGATTTATATACAGAACCTCTTTTTTGTTATTGTTCTTTCAGTAAACCAAAAGTTTTTAAAATTTAATTTATCACTTCTAGATAATAATATTAACTCCTCAAGGATGGAAGAATAAGTCCTATCAGTTTTTCTAGAGGAATCCATTGTGTGTATTTGATGATGTTATTTTCTCTCATTGAAGTTTCCATCTTCAGCAATAGGAAGAGTTAGGCATCTCTATGAAGGTGATGGTGTCAGAGTTATTCATGCATCATCCATTCATCCATCCATCTATCCATCCATGCATCTGTGCATCCATCTGTCCACCAATCCATCCATCCATCATCTATGTTTTATAATAATTTGTATCCAGTATTCTGTATAAACCTTATCACTGTCCTTCCCTTGCGTCTTTCCATATGATCTGCAGTAAGAGTTAAGAGGTAAAATGTCAGCTTGTCATGAGGGAGTGCTTTCTCATAAGAGAATTGTTTATAATTCTCTGAAGCCGCCTTCAATGCAAGAATTACCAGGGTAAAAAATCCTCCTTAAACAGATAGCAGGAGTTGTGTGGATACACCCTCTTGGCTGTAAGTTGTTTATTTTAATAATTGCTACTTTTCTGATCAGGTGTGGTTACATTATTTTCTTATTTTAGGAAGACAACCTGAAGATGGTTTCGCTCTTCAGTTAGGATTACTTTGTTCTAACACACAATTTTGGAGTTTGAATCTTATGAAAGGAATCAGGGGTTAGGTTGATCTCATATAGTTTCATTTTCAAGTGTGGGTATTTGGTTTTAGTAAGAATAATTAAGGGAACTGCTTTATTATGGATGTTTGTGATTTGATATAATTTGTAGCCATTTCATTTTGTAAACCTCTTGACAAATAAATTGTCTTCAGGAATCAAATGAAAGCATTGAAGCATGGTGGAAAAAAATACGGTTTTGATAAGGGTCATTTTTTGAGGGAGGTTTTACAGTGAAATAACTGCAAACACTAAAATCTAAACAAACTGTGGACACTTTATGGCCATATTCCTGTTTGAAGATGAAACTTGATAAAACAAGTATTTATGAACAATTTATTTTCTGAGTGAGAAAATTCAGAGAGAAGTAATTCATAAATTGTCAATGGTTTTCTTTTTAGGATTCTGTGCAAAAATTGGAAGGTCATGTTCAAGAACACAACTCATACCAGGTTTGCGTCACAGACTTAAATACCGAATTGGACAATTTATCCAAGGAATTTGTTAATTTTTCTGAGAAGCCTGTGGATCAAATAGCAGTTGAGGAAAAACTGCAGGAACTACAGGTATTAAACAGTGTCCAGGCATGATAGACATTAAAAAACAACTCAATTTTAATTACAACTTGACAAATGAGTGTCTTTGCTTAGAAATTCAAGTACTATTCAGATGACTATTAGATAAAGTTCTGACCAGTCATAAAAAGTGGGAAGTTCCTTCTTTAGTGACCAAATTCATTGAAAATTTGAGTTCACCAGCATCCTGTACACAGGATCCACAGAGACAATTTCACCCATGACCAGATCTCGTGGAGATCTTTGCGAGACCGCGCAGTGATTCCAGGACATACTGGGTGGTCAAGGATGCATCTAATACAATAAGATCCAGGGGGAAATGTTTCAGTTTTGCATTCTTCATCGTGGCTGGGTGGGAGTTGTGTAGTATTTATTAGTTTTCAGACTCGTGGACTACATCAGAGCTCTCTCCAGATGTAGGGCTTCCAAAATTCTCGCTCTCGATTCCAACAACACCTAGCTGTATGCAGTGAGGACTGCAGCCCTTGACCCACATCCTCAGAGCACATTCCTTGGATTTTCATTGTTTGCACGGCCAACATACACAGGCCCAAGTGGTATCTTCTAGAAGGAAACAAAGAAAAGCATTTTCTCAACTCCTATCATAATTCCTTGACTGGAGATTTCATGGGATGAGTCACAGGGGAGCACTGCTGGCACAAGCTCGGGAATGTCTCATCTCTTCCTTTTAGGGACCTAGGAATCAAGCCAGAAAGCCAGACTCCTCCTCCGGAATGGCCTAACATTAAGACAAGTCTGCCTCCCTTTCTAGCAGTGATAATTTGACAGACGTTGAGGGCTTGTCATGTCCAACGCATGTCTGAGTACCTCGGATACTGAGGAAAGTATAAGGCATAAGCCTCGCCCTGAGGAGCTCAGGTTTCTGCTGAAAAATTAAAATACAGATTTTTCCTATAGCTAGAAGGAACCTCAGAGGCCATCAAGTTCAGAACCCTCACTGTACACATGATAAGCTAAGTCCTGGGGGAGGCGAGGGACTTTCAGTGTCATTCAGATTACATGACAGAGCAGAGGCTACAACCCAGGTCTTTGGACCCCAGCCTGGTGAGTGCTTTTTCTAAATTTCCCACTAGACATCTCTACTTGGATGTCTCACAGTTATTTGTAGTTCAGCATGTCCAAAAAAATAGCTCATCATCTCCTTCCCTGGTTCTCTACCAATGAACTGAACCTGCTTTATCTACTGTATTCTCTGACTCTATGAGTATCTCCCCCATCTTCTCCTGGCTTTCAAGTCAGAAACCTGGATATCCTTTCCCGGGCTCTCCAGTCTAGTCAGACATCAAGTGCTGTCTCTTTCATCTCTGGAATATCTACAGTTTGTCCCTCTCCCATTACCCGTGCTGTAGAACAGGCCCTCATCTCACAGATCTCTGTATTAGATTTACGAATGGGCTCCCTGCCTGCAGTGTCACCCTCTCCAATGCACCTTCCCCATGGCTACCCCATGTCTTTCTAAAATGCCAATCTGGAACTCCCTGCTTTCATCTTAAAATGTTTCAATGACCTGTGCATATTTGTTAGCATAGATCTTTTCACATTCTGTTCCAATTGTCTGATTACTTCTGTGTCTCTCTCACTAGCCTGTAGGAACTTGAAGGGACTGCCTTTTATTCATCTATGTAACTTCAAAACCTATCATAATACTTGGCTGTTAGTTGAATGAATGAATATGTATTGTGTGTTGACTAATCCTTTAGGGTAGTGACTAATCCTACATTGTTCGCCTAGCAACTTGAAGACTTATTCTATTTCAACAGTAATATCTGTAGCTGCCATTGAACCTCGTATTCCTTTTGAGTCTAAAGCTTTCAAATTCGTCTCAATCATTCATGCATCTAGTAAATACTGATTGAGTTCCTCCCATATCTAAGATATTGCACTAGATAGATTTAAGCTTTGCTCTGAATTTTAAGTGTTAACATTAGATTCATATGGGTACATTCTAAATGATCCTTTTAAATTTTTTTCAGTGTTTTGCAAGTAGTAGGTACTTACTGTTTTGATTGTGTAAAAAGGCTGTATCTTGCACTAAATATATATTCAACAAATAGGTATTGATTGCCTCCAACGGCCCAGGAACAGTGTTGTGAGAATTTGTTACTTCTTATAAATTTCTAGTTACATATAAAATCTGTTTGGGAATTTGATCAGGCATTCTCTGTTGGTTTAAATGTTACCGAAAGTTTCTTTGTGATAGGGGTTGATAAATTTTTATACTTCCTACTAGTGAAGCAGAATATGTTGTGATTTACAAAAGTCAATTAACTCTTGTGACCGTAGAACAGAGGTACTTCTCGTGACAATCTTTTCTCCACTCACAGGAGCTGGAGAATAGACTCCATTCACAAGATGGCACATTGGAGAAGATTTTAGGTTTAGCAAAATCCATCAAGCAAAATACATCTTCAGTGGGACAGAAGATTATTAAAGATGATATAAAATCACTTAAACGTAAACACAAAGATTTGGAAAACAGACTTGAGTCTGCTAAGCAGGAGATGGAAAATTATCTCAACAGCGTTCTCAAATCAAAAGGCTCAGCAGAAAAGAAAGAAAAGTTTACTCCGCCAGGCAGAGAGAAGCAGTTCACTTCTGATGTGCAGGAGCCCACTCAGGACTCAGCTGCTGTGGAAGAGTTGGAGGAAGACTGGGAAGTAAACAAGGTAAGTGCTTGTGATTGCGTCTCTAAGAGATCGTGTCTGAGAATGAAGAGGTATTGGGCTTTGAAAAGAGGGTCGTGAATCAAGCCTTCTGATTTCATAATTAAACCCTCAACGTGCCGGCTAGTTATGTTGCCCACTTGTAAAAAGAGCCCTTAGAAAATTGTCCAGGATTTCAGTGGTGAAATATTACTTACTGTTCAGTCTGTTAAAATGTCAGTCATCAATTTAGGTTTATTATTCTCTCTGATATGTAATCAGATACAGTTTCTTGGGTCAAGAGTCCAAAGACAAATTAGAAAAAGCAAAGAAAAGAAATGTGCTTTACCCATTTTCTTAGGAAAAAATCTACTGTTGGAAAGGATAGGTTCCTTTCTTTTTCTTTTTATGTTAACCCTATGCTGCAAATGTATTTTTAAATGTTGTCATTTGGTGTGAGAATATCAACGTTCAGGCTTTTAATTTTCCCTGGGGAGAAGAAAGAAGAATGTTGTTTTAATTCTCAACAACATAATGGGTAGATAGTCCCATGGCTCTTAAAGTGCTGTCTCATAGGTTAGAGATGAAAATGGAAGCGTCACCGACAAAGAACCATCCAGTAAACAATATTTGAAAGGGTCTCCGTGTTAGGCAGCATTTCACAGTTCAGGGTCCAGTGGGACAATAGCAAAGGTTGACCATTCGGGTATAAGTTGTCATCAGCTTTTTATGGAATACGTAATCAACAGGAGTGACGAGCTCATGCACTCCTGTCATCTTCCTGGAACAGCCATGCATGGAGGGGAACCAGACAGGGTTTTCTAGAAGCGTGTAAAACAAGGTTAAGTGCCAACGGAACATCTCTCTGGTTCTGAGAAAAGACTTCCTAGAAATCCATAGTGTTAAATATTGCTAAAGAAATACGTGTTAAAGGGTTAAGGGCCCATGGGTGGGTCTCTAGATGTTGTATGTGTAAAAGAATTTTTAACTGCATAGATAAGGAAAAAAAGAAAAGTACCGAGTGCTTTCTATCCTAATACATGACGTTGCTAAAGAGAGTTGTTTGTTAACCTTAGAACTAGCTTCTCAGACCCTTTTCGGCTGTGAACCCCCAAAACTCAATAGAGTATACTGAAACCTAAATAAAGATCACAATCCAATAATAAGAATTTTTAAAAATTTATTAAGCTTCTACTTAAATATTGAAGGACAAGTTATTGGTAATTTATGATACTTCATTAGAATGATATTTGTTTCAGGGCAAACGGAAGGATTTAAGTCTTCAAATAATTCTCACAGGTCTGGATTACAGGAACATTTAATTAATTAATTTACTCTTTTGTAATGTGAATCTTTTCTTCTGATTCTGTGCCTCTTATTTTCTGTACTCTAAGTACTGGCCGTATTTACTTTATATAGATAACATTAGACTGTAAGATCAAGAGCAATTTTAAAGTTGAACAACTAGTAAAAGGGATTAAAATATGCATAGATAAATGTAATACAGGTATCATGTGACATACATAAGACAGTATAAATTACTTAAGCAGAAGTTTCAATATAATGAATACATAGAGCCTATGCAAGCACAATTTACTGAAATATAAATCTAATCAAAAACACTGTGATAGTGAAAATACGCACTTAATTCATTAAAAATATTTATTGAGACATCTTTTGTGCTAGCCATTCTGCCAGAATATGGGGATACAGTTGTCACATTTTAAAATCTAACACTAATTAAATATCTAATTAATGTTCATTTTATATGCCTTTTTGAAGGGACTTTAGTGTGATTATTTTAAATTGTCTCAATAATTTTTAGGGAGTTTAATTTTCTTTAATAAATTTCATTTGATCTTCGAGTTTTGTTGAAAGTATGATTGCACTTTTCGAAATTTGCCATTATAGTGTGCATATATTTGAATCTGTGCCAAGAGTTTCATTTTAGAAGAAATTTATGGGATAGTTTAGATCTGGACATTTCACTGACTTTATTTAATATCAAAAATATTCAGGCAGAGGCAGACTTAGAGGCACAAAATGCAGTTTGAAGAGTGTGGTTGCTTGTGATCCAACATCATGCTGGATATTTTTACAGGTGTTAATTTATAAGAGGTTTTAAGTATGGAAAGGCAGAACTGTCTTCCATCTGTCCCTTCCTATATAGTTATTGATAATTTATGATAGTACTTTTTAAGATGATTTTTAAAGGTTTTTAATTAATTTTTTAAAAAATTTTTTATGTAGGTTAAGTGAAGTGCCAAATTAGAACATGATAAAACGTGAGGACTGATTCATCCGTTATGATTTTAGGTGTCCATAAAGTGAAATGATAAAGAGGAAAAACAGGGAAACAAATAGTTTCTTAATTTATTGTTTTTCTAAAAATGTGTAGAGCATTATAGTTTAACTTGTACTGAATGCTCTCTCTTGCCTCATCCTTCCCAAATGTCAACTTACATGAATTCATTGCACTTAAAAAACCTTTTGTCTATAATTACTTCTTTAATTTCCTTGTCATTAGCTACAATTGTTAGTATGTGTGAGTTGTTTTTTATTCTTTTCAAAAATTTCTGAGCATTTATAATTTCAACGTTTAAGAAGGTGTCCATTGAGAAATCCTGGAAGGCAGATGACCACAGATACAGGCAAAACATGGAAGGGAGCCCCCAGGGGCACAATGGCATTCGTCCTACAATTGAGAGGGAAAACCACTTCCTGGAGAAATAGTGTTCAGTTGTGGGATAAATAAAATCTATTTCTGGTGTTGTTTATCCTTGTAAGGTGTTAAAAAAAAAAATTTGGAGTGGAACATACAGTTGGGTCACGTGTCAACTCTATCTTCGAAGTGTACTACTTTGCTCTTTCTGGCCAGCATGCAAATCTTGCTTCTTACTCTGAGGTATTTTTTACAATCCAAGATTTATTTCTGTAGAGGACACATGACTTACATAGTGTACATGGTATTCACATGTGTAAGCAGCATGCATTTGAGAACATTCTCCAAAGTCCTGAAATCTTAGGCTGAGAGACCTTAGAAAACATCTAGCCTAACCCGTATGTGTCAGGTGAGGGAATTGAAGTCAGAGACGTTAATCGGCAAGTCCTTATTGTAGAAGAGCTGGGACCAGAACCCAGACATCTTCTACCAGTCTGGTGCTTGGGGGTTTACACCCCACCATTTTATCGAATGTGTTATGTAAATTGTTACTTGAGGTTTAATGTGCTAATGCTATCTGACCTCAATGGACCCTTTATTGATTTCTTGTGGATGTTTGAAACCTCTGTTCTCATTAAGCCCATCAAACCCTGTTCCTCTCATTCCTAGCAGATGTCTGGTCAACAACAGCTAGATTGACAGGTCCTCAACTTCTTTCCATTTTTCTTTACAGCCCACAAATTGTTAATCTTGATAATCGAAGACTAAATAATATTTCATTTTTTTTCAATGTGAATTTATCTGTACATCCACTCAGTAAAAAATTATTGAACAGGAAGTGAGGGTTCAGTGGTGAGTGAAAATAGACATGGTCTCTAGCTTCTAGTCTAGAGGAGGAAACATACCTTAATCAACTAATTAACTAATGAGAGACTAATTACAGGAACTACAGGAAGAAACATATTTCCATGATAGTCTGTAATAAAGGAGTCTGACCTGAACTGCAGTTAGAGAGAAATTCTCTAAGGAAACAACATTTGAACTGAAACTGGAGTTAACAGAGTTCAGGGCTCGGTGTTGGGAGCATTTTTGACAGAAAAAGTAGAATTTCCTCTTGTGGTAAGAGAGAGCTGTGAGCAGTCAGAAACTTGAAAAAGGCCACTGCATAGAGGGTGGAAGGCCTGCATGAGGCCTGAGAGGCAGGTGAGGCTGGCTGCGTCATGAGTGCCTCGCAGGTCAGGTTAACATTTTAGACATTATGCTACGTAAGATAAAGCAGCAGCCTCAGACTATGTTGATCTGCCTTTCAGTTTTGTCTCTAGTGATGATGATGTATGCTTACTCAGTATGCTTACTCAACCCTGCATAGCTTGGAATTGTTTTTCACTACTTCATATTGAAATGCTTTAGAGAAGAAAGAAAGAAATCCTGTAGAACTTGTATGACACTGCCCCAGTGTTCGTTGGCAGGTGACAAATGATAGATTTGGGCTTTTTACTGTCACAAAATTATTATTGCCGTGGGGCCTCGAATGGGAAAAGGGATAGTGAGGCTGTTACGGACTTACTTCTTTGGCTATGAAGATGCATTTGCTAAGCCAGAGACAATGCTCAATTGTTTAAAGCTCAGTATTTTATTTTATTTTATTTTATTTTAACCGTCTAAACCAGTCAACCTGGTTTTATTTTTTTTTAACATTTTTTAAATTAGTTTCAGGTGCACAAAACAATGTAATAGTTAGACATTTATCATTTATATCCCTCACACAGTGACAACCCTCCTCCTCCCATTCACTACCCCTCTGACATCACACACAGCCATTACATTTCCACTGTCTCTATTCCTAATGCTGCACTCCGCTTCTCATAACCATATTTCTGTAACCATATATAAAATTATATACATAATTTTATATATATATAAAATTATAGTTGACATTCATTCTTGTTCAGCTTCAGCTTCAGGTGTACAGTGCAGTGATCAGGCATCTACATCATCCCTGAAGTGGTCTCCCTAATGAGACAAGTGTCCGTTGGATACCCTACAAAATCTTTACAACATTATTGATTACATCCCCCAAATTGACTTTCGTATCCCCGTGGCTATCTTGTGGTTACCGACTGTTTTCTAATCCCCTCATCTCCCCCCTCATCCCCACCCCTCCTCCCATCTAGCAACCCTCAGTTTTTCCTCTATGTCTCTGAGACTGTTTCTGATGAGTTCATTCATTTATTCTTTAGATTCCACATATAAGTGAGATCATATGGTATTTGTCTTTCTCTGTCTGACTTATTTCACTTAACATAATGTTCTCTAGGTCCATCCGTATTGTTGCAAATGGTAAGATTTCATTCTTCTTTACGGCTAGGTAAAGCTCAGTGTTTTAAATGTTAAAGTAACATGTTTACTTTGTGAAGTAAGGGACATAAAGATAAAAATGTCATGGTCCTGTCCTTAAAGAAAGTTGAGGATAGTCTTTCTCTCACCTCCTATTCTTTTCCAGACAGATCAAGCTCTAAGGAAAGATATGTGATTGAAAATAAGTAACATGTTGTGTGTTTTTTTTTAAAGTAAATATAATTGGCAATATAACTCAACCATGCTTCTGATAGAATGGTACTTTCCGCTTTAAATTTATTAACTTTGAAAATTCCATTTGTGCTCAGAGGCTCAATATGTACACTTATTACACTGTTTAAAATTTATGCTTTGTCTTAAGTTTATATTAATCATAGATTTGTTTTTTCAAAAAGAAATTGAGCTGTGGGAAGGGAAAGACTCAGGTTCAGGGGCTTAGTACCTGGAGAAAGCAAGTACAAATCCACACAGAGGGGTCACTTCTACCAATAAGGCCAAAGGGATCCCCACAGTCGAGTTAAAAAAAAGTCTGATAACTATGAGTTAGTATCAGTCCATCAATCCATAACACAAAGGAACACTCTACCACAGAGAAGAGTCCTCATCACTACAAATGAGAGGATTTAGTACACTAAGAAAGTGAGATAACGTGGCAGCCTGAAAGATATTATACAGTAAAATCTTTAAAAGTGTTAATGATATTAAAGAAGGATTTGAAATCATAAGGAAAGAATTAAATCCTTTGAGAAAAAAGGGAATATTTGAAAAAGAACCATATGAAATTTCAATAAATAATAGTCATTGAAATTCAGATTTCTCTGGCCAGGTTAAGCAGCATACTTGACACTGCTTGAAGAGAGAGTTAGCTTGAATATGTGATTGAGAAAATTACCCATAATCTAACATAGGGCTATAAAAAGATGGGGAATAGGAAAGAGATGTTGAGACCCACAGGCTTTTGAGGTGGTCTAACACAAATCTGATGAGTTCTAGGAGGAGAGAATAGAGAATAAGTTATGTTCATGCAGACAACAAACAGTACACAAAGCTAAAATGACTGTACTAGGTTTATGTCTGTCAACATGGATAAACTGCAAAACATACTGCTAAGTGAAAAAAGACACATTATAAAATGATGCATACATGATTCCAATTTTATAAGAATTAAAAATACATAAAACAATACTGTGTGAATACTAATATATATATTAAAAGTATAAAAACATGTTTGTGTGGACTTTAGTGGTTAGTTCTGGGAGAGAAGAGATGAAAAAGGGATGAGGGTTGAGCTTGAAATTATGTTTTTAATATGGAAAATTGTATTACTTATATCTGTGCTGTGAGTAATGAGTATCTGTTATATTTTGTTCTTTTAAGTATGTTTGGAATACCTTATAATTTAAAATGTTTTAAATAAGCCTGCAAAATCAAAATAAAATATAGGCAAGGGTGCTTGAGCACAGGATGGCTGGTTACGAAAGAATCTTCCTAGGAGCCAGTCAGGATGTTGAGTCTGTCTTCCAAACTCTCTGGCATCAGCAAAGGAATGTTACCTTTTAAACTTGAAATGTTCTTTTGAGGGATTCTGTTGGACTTTCTGCCAAGGTAGAAACATAGCGTTTGGGGTTGGTAAACAAATGGCGTTTGGGGGGTGACTTCACATTTTTCAGAACGCACTCTCTGACCACTAAAGGCAGATTACAAATGGCACGTTACAAATGTTGCTAGTTCTCAAGTCACTGGTCTGTTAGGTAAGAGAGACCAAGGGCTGTGAATTCTTAGTAGATGATTAGTAATAAGTATAGTTTTCCTAGAGTCTAGACCTTTAAATCTTATTCTGCATGTAGAGTGTGGGGATACTGTAAAAAACAGTAACCATCAGGTGGAAAAGAGGCATGTGTCCACCTCATATACTGTGGCTTGTGGCAAAGAGCCCCCATTGGCTGATAAAGCCTGTGGTGTGGCACCTCTCCTTTCCTCTCACAGCCTTGCAGGATCTTTCCCTCTGAGATGCTGCCCTCCACACATTTTAACCATAATGAATTGTTGAACTGGAGGAAATTTGCAAAATCGTTTCAATCATTTGCAGCCTTTTTAAAGAAGTGACTTGTGCTAAGTGCCAACTAAGTACTTCAAACCCAGTAACACTGGTCAGTTGAATTTTTTTTACCAGTTAGTATTGGTGAAGCTCCAAACAGTATCTGTCTTATTTACATAAACATTTAATTTTAGAATAGTTTCACATTCCTAGAAAAGCTGCAAAGGTAGTGCAGAAAGTTCCCATGTATCCCTTACCCAGTTTCCCTATTGTTAACGTCTTACATTACTATCTAGGCAGTGTTTTTAAGACAACAAATTCAACCTTGTCTGGGGATATGGACACATTCTATCCACAAACTTGATACCTCCAAGATTTTACTGACTTGAAAGTATATAGCAGAAATGATATATCACTTATAAAGTAACCTGAAAACAACAACTAATACCTTAGCAAAATTATGGAAATCTTTTAGAATTACTGACATGGTGCCTGGTACATGTCCATGCTTAACAAATATTTGTTGAAAGAATGAATAAATGAATGCAGCTGCTTTCTCTATCCTATTGAGAACCTCAAGTTCGTATAGTTTTCAGAAAAGTGCAGATTACTCCATAGATAACCTGTTCTGCCTTACCCAGGTAGGAATTTTTACTACTGATTGGTTTAAGGCGTAAGTCATTCTTAATATCATGAAATCTTGGTGCCTCCTCCATTTATCCACTTATTATTTTAAACTAACAATAGGTAACATTGTGTATTATTTGCCCTGCCCTCTGCATCTTGGTGAATACTAAGTATACACTTTGGAACTTTTCCTTTTTTCATAGCTGTTTTCTTTCTTTGACTATATGGAGTATGCCTCTGTAATTGAGCATTGCTACATCCTATACTATCTTGTCAAAAAAGTTTAATTTTTCTTGAAATATCAATATTGGCAATAAATATTGTGTGGAAAAATTATCCTTGGTAGTGCTCAATGTACTTTTTTAAAAAGTCTTTTATCTGAGTAAATAGACACTGTGATGCTTTCATCAAGAAAAGTAAAAATTCTTTATTTGGAAGGTAGACTGTTTAGCAATTAATCTTTTTATGTTTTCAGAATTCAGCTGTGGAAATGGTTTTGTCAAAACAACTTTCTCTCAATGTTCAAGAAAGCATGAAAAACACTGAAGATGAGCAGAAAGTCAATGAGCTGCAAAATCAACCTTTAGAATTAGATGTTATGTTAAGACATGAACAATTCAAAGAGATAGAGGTATGGAAATAAACACACTGACGACATGATTGCATCATTTATCCAGTGCAATACAATATATTTTAATTACCAAAAGCTTGTGCAGAGTGAAAAGTCTTATTTAACCTTTGCCTGATGATCAGTTTGGTAACTATATAATTATGTACTAATCAGTAAGTTGTATAACTTTCCATTTAAAAAGTGGATGAGTTTAATGAACATTAGTGTTCTTTCTCTTTTACAAAGTTCCTAAAAACTCACTTATTCAGTAACAAAATTTAAGATTCTGACTTGTCGTCATGCCTTTTCTTAGTCATAGGTATTCTTCTGATTCTGACAAATTCCTTTTATTTTTTCTAATTATCAATATTATGGGGTACTGTTTTTACAGCTGTGTTTACATAGCGGTGTTTATGTGTTTATGTACTTATAGCTATGTAAAGTAATCTAAAAGTACAATACATGGTCATATTTTTTTAAGTGACCCTTACAATTTTAACTAAGTTTATGTAACAGTAAACATGTATCTAAAACATGAAAGGGGGTGATGTATGTAAATAATAAAAATAAGAGAAATCTTTCTTTTGACATTACAGAAACTTTTAACACAATACGGTGACCTAACTGCTATTAAATAATAGATCAATTGTGAGTTTCAGTCTAGATTTTTAACATAATTCTAGTGGAAAAATCTTTTAAATATCAGGATTTAAGTTGCTCTATGTGCAAATGAAATATTTAAAACAAATTGGGGTAGAGTTTGTTATTGGAAGGAACAAGGACAGGCAAGAGAATGAATGAATGAGTGAATGAATGAATGAATGAATGAATGAATATATACCTACTGATTTCCTTGACTTCTTTTTAGGAACTGTATACCCAACTGGAAGCAAAGAAAGCTGCCATTGAACCACAGGAACAAACTGAATATCTCAACAAAACAGAAACAGATGCCTTGGCTCTCCACAATACGAGGAAGTCAGTGCAGCACTTGGACAATCTGCTTCAGGCACTTACTACTTTGAAGAAAAAGCAAGAAAGCCGATATTGTCTCCTGAAAGCTTTTCAGGAACAGCTCGCTGCAGTTGAATCCTCGATGAAAGCCTTGTTGACAGAAAAGGAAAGTCTAAAAGTGTAAGTGTAAGAATTTAGGACTTGCATTGATTTTATTCAAGCACATTTTATTCAACCACTACTTTGAACAAGCCCAAGGTTGTAAGAGTTTATACTGTGAACAGAATTATGATTTTAATACTACAGTGTGGGAAATTAATTCTATATGTAAGCCATTGAAGAAAACTCTGGTTTCATACAAAAAAAATGTACATTATATTAATTTTACAATTAAATTGTATTATTTTAAAAATTAATTTGTCAAAACAGTTAATTCACACTATATCTGCAAAATAGGTTTAAGTTCTGTGGAATTCTTTTTTTCTTTTCTTTTCTTTTTTTTAAATTAATTGGGGAATACTGGGGAACGGTGTGTTTCTCCAGGGCCCATCAGCTCCAAGTCATTGTCCTTCAATCTAGTTGTGGAGGGCGCAGTTCAGCTCCAAGTCCAGTCGCTGTTTTCAGTCCTAGTTTCAGGGGGCACAGCCCACTATCCCATGTGGGAATTGAACCGTCAACCTTGTTAAGAGCTTGCGCTCTAACCACCTGAGCCATCCGGCTGCCCCCTTGGCAGCTCAGGGGCAGCTTGTTGTCTTCAATCTAGTTGTGGAGGGTGCAGCTCACTGGCCTATGGGGGAATTAAACTGGCAACCCTGTGGTTCAGAGCTCGAGCTCTAACCAACTGAGCCATCCAGCCGCGCAAGATGGAATTCTTTATTGTCAAGAATTTGTTCTAAACTATGGGGGTGGAGATAAACATTTATATATGCAATTGGTTATAAGCAGCATAATTGGTTTAAATAGTTTGGAATATATTTAATGTATATGTATCATAACGGTTTCTTTTAAAATGATGTACTTCTTTTGGCTTTGAAAATGATGGCAAATGGTGATAGTCTTAATGTGTAAACATTTTCTTATTATTAAAAAGGTTTGTTTTAGACTTATGTATAAATGGGGTTTTGTTTCAGTGATACCCATGAGAAAACTTTTATATTCAAAAGATCAGCCTGATGATTTATACCTTCTTAGTCAATGTCTTTATCATTAATATTGGAAAGAAGATAACAAAGAGGTTGGCTGTTGACTAACTTCTCTTAGTCCTAGACTAACCTTTGTGCAAGTACTTGACTAGTTACCGTGTACTTTTACATACACTGTGCCTTCACTCTTCACTCCTTTCCTGTGGTTCTGAATTTTTATGGTACTCATTTTGTAGGTGAGCCCTCTACATTGTCACAAACTAATTGAAAACCACAGTAAGCACGATTCTGATTTTATCTTAAGGACAAAATGCTCTTATAGACAACTTAATCTACTCTTACATGAATTCAAAGCAGAATTAATTTCTTTTAATGACATCTAACCTGTGTTGATATATAACAAATATTAACAAGCTCCATTTTTCTTCTTTTTCTAGGGGACCACTGGATAGTGCAGCCTATCTGGCCAAAATTCAGAAATTGCTGGCATCAATAGAAAAGGAAAAAGATTCTTTAAGCAAGATGAAAATTGAATGGGAAAATTTATCAAATTCCCTGACTGACATGGATAAGAAGTTGCTAGAAAGCCAGATCAAGCAACTTGACCACGGGTGGGAACAAGTGGAACAACTGGTTCAAAAGAAGTATTCTCAGCAAGCAGAGGAGCATGAGGAGTTTACGTTTTTCATGACTAGCATCCAAGACCTTGACGTTTCTCTGCAGCAGCAGCAGCAGTGTCTCCAGTTAAGACTGAGCTCTCCAGAAGAGCAGGAAGGGAACCCAAGTGTGGTTGCCTTGGCCACTGAACTCCAGGCTGTCGAGCATAGGTTTTCTGTTTTAAAGGGGCGGGCTGAACTTCAGATGAAGAGGATTTGGGGAGAAAATGAAAAGAAGATTTTGGAAGCTGCAATAAATAATTTGCAGAAGCAGTTGGAAGCATTGGAGTCATTAAACACAGAGGTAGAAAATCAGATCAAGAAGTGTGAAATAAGGAACAAGGTGAAAGAGACTCTCTTATGGGTCAAAAATCTGCTAGGGGAACTGACTCCTACCATTTCCCTTCTCCCAGACAACATTCTTGCCCAGATCAGAAAGTGCAAAGTGACACACGATGGCATTCTGGATAAGCAGCAGGCTGTGGAGTCATTGGTTAAAGAGGTCAAAGAAAATATTCCCAACCTTACAGCACATGAGAGTGAAGATTTAAATAACCTCCTACAGGACTTACAAAATCAATGCCAAATGCTCATTTTAAAATCAACTCAAAGATCACAGCTGTTAGAATTTAAATTGGAAGAAAGAAGCAAGTTTGTTGCAGCAATAGGGAAGGTTCAGCTTTCCCTCCAAGGAAATGAAACACTGACAATTCCCAAAATGGAAACAACTTCCACAGAGGCTGAACTAGAACAGCAGCATGTCACTTTGAGGACTTCTCAGAAGGAATTGCGAGAAATTGAGAGTGTAATCTCAACACATCTTCAGAAACTAACAAATGTTTGTAAGGATCTAAGTGTGTTTGAAAGATTATTTCTGGATGATCAATTGAAAAATCTTAAGACTAGAGCCAACAGAACAAAAAGATTCATTCAGAATAAATGTAATGAAGTAGAACACAAGATAAATTTTTCCAGAAAATTCCATGAACAAACATCTGTGCTTCAGAAGGAACTTGATAATATCCAGCACAGCGAACTGCTGCTAAATCAAGAAATAAATCAGGACGTTAAAGAGGAGTTCTATAGTCTGAAAGACCACCTCACCGGAATTCAGTCTAGCATCCTACAAGTATTGAAACTCAAAGAAGTGTTTGACTACATGGGACTCAACTGGGATTGTTCCCAACTGGACCAATTACAATCCCAAGTATTTGAAAAAGAAAAGGAACTTGAAGAAAAAATTAAGCAGTTAGACACATTTATGGCAGAATATGGCAAATATCAAGCATCACTAAGTAAACTGAGGGCAATGGATCTGCAAATTAAGAACAGGGCCGAAGCAGTGCTAAAAGCCCCTAATACTTCACCAGAAAGCAGTCTGCTCAATGCTCAAATTTTGAATCAGAGAATCAAGAAAGCCATGTGCTTGAATTATGAGATAATAAAGACATTAAGTGAAAATAAGGCCTTTGGTGACTCATTCAAAGAGAAAGAAATACTACAAATAAAGCGGTATGCAGAAGAACATGATAAATTACACAAGGTTCTGCAAAACATAGTACTAGAATCCCAACCAAAAGAAATGGATGAAAAGGATTTTCAGGACAAACTAGAAAATTCCTTACATGTGTTGAACCAGATAAAATCTCAGTTACAGCAGCCTTTACTTATAAATTTGAAAGCTGAACATATTCAACATGAAATGGATAATTGTGAAGCATTTCAAGAACAAATTCAGGCAGAAATGTATAGTGTTAAAGATGTAACTGTTACTGAGAAGCAAAAAGAAGAAAACTCTTCTGAAGCTAGTGATGTGGAGACAAAATTATGTGACATTGAAGACCTTTACATGCAGCTTAATACAAGCATTGATTTGCGCACAGTAAGTTTTTGAAAGTTTTAAATTATTAATGCATCCATTTTTATTTCAAGTATTTTATGTTTTGCTGTAATTACCTAGTATCTGCACTTCTCAAGGAGGGTACTACAGGTTCTGCAGGAAAATTCTCCATAGGAGAATAGCCATTTAAAAAATTGCAAAGGCCCGTTTATAATCCCAATTCACTCTACATCTAAACATGGTGCTAAAACTAAATAAACTAAATAAACAGGTTGGAAAAAGACGAGTTTGACACCTTGTTTCTATATCCCTTGTAGCATCTGTGGAGCTTAGAACAAAGTTGTTTTTGTTTTTTAGAACTAGTAGGGCAAAATGGAAGAAATATGGTGTAGAGAAAAGAACACCAAATAATAACTAACATTTACTTAGAACTTACAATGTCTAGGAACTTTGCTGACATTTTACCTTTAATCATCTCAGTAACTCAATGAGGTGAGTGCTATTATTAATAAGGAAATTGAAGTTCAGAAACATCAACAGTTTTCTCAGGCTGTGCAACAGTAACAATCTGATTTTAGAGCAAGGGTCATCAAATTAAGGCCCACGGGCCAAATCTGCCATAGCGCCTGATTTTGTAAATAAAGTTTTATTGGAACACAGCCCTGCCCCATTCTTTTGTGGATTGTCTGTGGCTGCTACCATGCTACAACAAAAGGATTGAGTGGTGGTTGTTGTTATAGTCCAGAAGGCCTGCAAAGCCTAAAATATTTAATCTGACCATTTACAGGAAAAGTTTACTGACCTCTATTGCAGAGCAAAGCCAACATACTCCCCCCTTTCCTGCAATTAGAGCAGATATCTTAGGCTGCATTGGAACACACTGTGCTTAGCAGATAGAATGCCTTTCACTGTGTTTTCACAATTGTCACATTAAATTTATAGAATGGGGAAATTAACTCCCTTCGTTAATTCAAAGAGTTATTAAATAATACTATATTTGCAATATTTTGGTAGGTCTAAATGCTATAGAAATGTAAAGTCATTTTATGAATCCTAATGTGTTCTTTAAATTGATACTTAACAAATATTGAGCAAATTGAGTACTTCTCCACTTTTTTATTGAGGTATAAATGACATATAGCTTTATATTAGTTTCATGTGTACAACATGATTCTATCAATGTTTATATATATTGCACAATGATCACACGTCTAGTTAACATCCGTCACCATACAGAGTTATAGAATTTTTTTTTTCTCGTGATGAAAACTTTTAAAACCTACTCTCTTAGCAACTTTCAGATATACAGTAGAGTGTTATTAACTATAGTCACCATGTTTTACATTCCATGCCCATGACTTATTTATTTTATAACTGGAAATTTGTAACTTTTCACTCATTTCGCCCTCTTCACTCATTTCACCACCCCACCCCCACCCCCATCTCTGGCAACCACCAATCTGTTCTCTGTCTCCTTCTCTACTTGATTTTAGTATCGTTTTCCAGAAGCAATGTACATAATTCCCAAAATAATATGATTTGAATTGGACCTAACTTATTTCAACTCTTTGTCATTTTAATGAGAAGACTGAAGTCTAGAGGCATTGAGGGATGTGCTCAAAACTAAAGTTAGTGGCAGAGCCATTAATTTAAAAACACAAACCGTTTAGGGGTTTTCATCTTTTTTCACAAATATTGATTAAGCCTATCTACATTAAATATGTTCAGTTATTTTATTTAACGCATGGTCTAATAAACAGTTCTAGAGCAGGAACATATGTCATTAGACCTGATTCATGATATGTATTTTTGAGTATAGATTTGATTTTCTAGCAAATCTGGAAATAATTTTTCTTTATGCAAACAAAATATTATTCATAGTAAAATACCAGTCAAACTAAAAGTATGAGATGCTAACTCTTATATTACCCAGAAACATATTATGAATGCACCACAGAAATTCAGGTATGACAACAATCCCAAACGTTTGACAGTTTTGTCACAGCATTTAATCTCCTATTCACCAGAATGTCTTAAATGGCGCTTATGAAAATCTGACATGCTATCATGAGGCAGTCACCAAGGCGATGGGGATTGTCACTGCCCTTGAAGCCATCATTGCATCCCATAAAGTAGACCTGGATAATCCCAAACAATCACTGGAGATGCCTCGCTGGAAACAAGAGGAATTGGAATCAGCAATAGCAGACATCCAGGACCTCACCAAGAAATTGGGAACCATATCCAGCCCTGAAGCCAAACTACAACTTCAGTGTACTTTACAGGAATTAGTTTCAAAGAACTCAGCCCTGAGGGAGGCAGCCAAAGTAAAGGAAGCTGAAATAGAAAGGTAGGTACTGCTTTCTTAAGGTAATGCGTTAAGAACATAAAATATAAATGTGTTTATAATCAACATGTACACATTAGAAATAATTTGGAAAACGTTGAAAAGTAAAAAATAATTCACTAAGGAAAACCATAGCAAATTGTTTATTGTATTTATTTCTTATTTAATATTGACTACATGCAGCAGAATGTTTTTATTTTTTGTTGTTTGTAACTATAACTCTGTACCTGTTAGTCCCCTTCAAGCAGAATGTTAATAAAAGTCTTCATATGGTATAAAGAATAACGATCAACAGTCTTGTACCCAAAGGTTCAAGGATAAACATAAGTTTTGAATTTTCTTGTGTTCTCCTTCCTTCTTCTCTCAGAAGTAATTACTATCCTAAATATTTTATGTGCTTTTAAAAATATTTTCACTGTGTGTTTGTGCTGCATTTTTATGTTGTGTATTTTCTCTGACTTTATTTTTTTCAAACTCATCATTACGATCCTGAAATTTATTCATGTTCTTATCTGTAGTAAGATTCAGTCACCCAGCTGTTGGTAGACATTTGGTTGTTTCTACTTTTTACATTCACAAACAGTTCTACTAGGAGCATTTTTAAATGCAAAAGCCTCCCTTGGATATATACCTAGGACTGTGGTTGCCGGATCAAAAAGTATGCACACCTTAAATTTTAAATTCCAAATGATTTTACCCATTTTTACTGAAGCCAGAAGCATATTAGTTTTTCAACTGTCCCATATTCTTGCCAACACTTGATGTGGAAGTGATATTTCATTGTGCTTTTAATTTGCTTCTCTATTACTGTTAATGAATTTGAGCCTCCTTTTTGAGTATTTCTTGGTTCATATTTCCTCTTCTGAAAAATGCCTGTTCAAGCCTTTACCCAATTTTCATTGGGTTGTCCATCTTTTTCTTATTGATTCGTAGGGATTTATTCTATGTTTTGGAGGTTGATCCTTTGTAATTATATGTGTTACACATATCTTTACAGAAGTGTATCCTATTAACACCCATACTGGGATGCGCAACAGGCTTTACCCTCTGCCCCAGTGTTATAGGAGAAGGTCAATAAAACTGAAACTCGGGTAAATAACCCTCAAAATGAAAAACGGTCCTAAAGCTTATTTTATTTCTCTGTATTTCCAGTTTTACTTAGTTTGGGGCCTCTGAATATTTCTTAATTCCTTGCCAGTTTATTACTGTGTTTTAAGAATTAAAAAAAATACTTGATGTTGAATTTTTAATTGATTTCAGTGGGGGATTTAGGCCCTATATGTTTTGTGTACATTACTGTATTCATAGTGTTTTTAAATATATAACATTACACTATATAAAATATATACCGTCTTTTCCTTTACTTGTTTATATAACATGAGCTCTTTTCCTTTATTGTAACAAAAACTCCTTAAAAGTAATTGCAATTGCTATATAATATTTTATAAAATGGATTGTTATAATTTACTCAGCCATATCTTTTGTTATACATACAGTGTTTCAATTTTGCATTTTAATTAATAGTCTAATATGTAAAACATGCAAAAGGTTTTATCAGTTTTAGGATAAATTCCATATACTGTGTTAGGATTAATTCTATGCGATAAATTGCAAAAGTTGAATTAATGAGTCAAAAGATATTAACATTTTTAAGACTAAATTGTTTTCTACAAGAATTGTACCAATTTACACCTCAATAGCAATGTTAAAGAATGCAGTTTTCCAATGTAGGTGTTTTGAGAATAGTCTTATCTGCCTGTTGAAGTTGGCAGTAAAAGTCTTATGCAGGTCCCTGTAAGGAGGGGGTAATCAATAAAATTTCATTGAAATACACTGAATAGCAAAAATAATTGTATTCTGGTTTTTATTTACATGTTCAGAATTCATTCTGGGAATTTCAGAAGTTTTGCACTAAACAAAAGTTAATATCACTTTTTTTTTCTAACTCACTAGGTGTCTCGAGAATTACAAATGCTATAGAAAAATTAAAGAGGAACTTGGCACTAACCTCATACACATGGAAGCAGTTCTTGGGCAGTCCATGTCGCCATTGCCAGTATCTTACAAAGAAGCTTTAGAACGCTTGGAACAGAGCAAGGTAATAATATTTGCTAATCTCCAGTAAGAGTGTGTGCAAAAACAAGGGCAGAAAGCAGGTGGAGGCAGCAGGGGATGGTGCTCTGTTATGATGCACAGAAATCTTCAACCTGAGCTGTACACTCAAGAAAATTCCTGAAACCAAAAGCCAAGGGGAAACGTGAAGCAATGGTTCTGAGAAATTTGATCAGTCACGTTCACAGGACAGTCCTCACCCCAGTGGCATGCTGTCCTATTGATCACTCTTTCAAAAGCTTTACTTTTCATATTATTTTGTTGGCTGTTGTTGGATCAATGGCAAAGAATTTATTGCAACTATTCTCAGTGCTGAAATTCTGGTTACTTCTTATACTCTATTACTAAGCAATTTTAGTTTTTGCTTGCTTTCATCTGTTAGAATCTATGGTATTATGTTATTGGGATTTGGATGAGAACATTTTAAATCATCTCTGCTTAACATCTACTCCAAAATAAACACAAAAATGAAAAACCTAAAGAATGCCTCAGAAGTTGATAACAGCATTATGCAAATCAACTACCTAATAAAATATGAGACTTACATTAAAAGAACAAAGTAAATTTCTGGATATTTACCTTTGAAAACACATCCTTACTTGGAAAAAAATGGCTTATGGGCCATTGTTAATCCCCATAGTTCCAAATTCATGTACAAAAAAATAATACGCAGATAATTCTCATTTGTCTCATTGGCTTCCGAAAGGACTAAATAATGGGTCATGTAATACTTCTGGATGATTTAAAATCATTAACTGTTCAATATTTAAAATAGTTTATAACTTGCAGAAAAATTAATAGACATTATATCCCTCCTATTCCTTTTCTTTTCTTCTTAAGGCCTTGGTGTCAAGTCTTATATCTACCAAAGAAGAGTTAATGAAGCTACGACGGGTCCTCAGACACCTGAGACCCACTTGCACAGATAATGATGGAATATGTTTGCTCAGAACCATGTCGACTCTGTGGGACAAATGGCTGAGTTTGCTGGAAGCTGCTAAAGAATGGGAGATGTGGTGTGAAGAACTGAAGCAGGAGTGGAAATTTGTCAGTGAAGAAGTAAGTGCTTCATTTTCAGCAGTCCAGCCGTACAGTATTGTATTGAATCGTCTCTCTCATGCTATATACCCATTTGCAATCATTTTTTATTAATTCATAGCCCATTTATTAGAACGCTTAATTTTTCATACAAGCATTTGACAGTATCTGCTAACAAAATGTGTTTCTTAAAGAATAACAAATGTTCTCATGTAATAACAAAAACAACTACTAACAATTAATGGGTACTTATTGAGCATGTGTCAGGCATAGTTCTAAGCTCTTTACATGTATTATCATTTATCTTTGCAAGAATCCTATGAGGTAGATGTTTTTATAATTCTCATTTTATAGGTAAGGAAGGTGAGGCTAAGTAACTTGCCCAAATTCACAAGTGAGTGGTAGAACAGGATTCAAAATTAGACTCTGGTGTTTAACCTCTAAACTAGCAACTTGAATGATATTTACACATACCAAATTGATGTAAGATTTTAAAATAGTTTTTACCCATTCAATGAAATTATAACATCTAAAGACCTGTACGTACGAGATCCTGTTAGCATGATTGGTAAATTTATATGTGACATAATGGATTACTGTTTTGAAAATGTCCGTAGTTATACAATAATCCAGTATCTTCAGGGTATAAAGGTTTTGCATAAGTAGACTTTTTGAAAACTTAAATGTTCTGTTTACATTGATAAATTAAGAAATTTAGATTTTGATTTACTGTACCCCCCGCCCCCATAAAAATCTTACCTCTGTGTTTTCTTAAACAGAATCTGCTTGATATAATTACTCATTTCTGGTTATTCAGAATCATCATTGTATGCTATGCTTCAGTGACCATAAATTGCTAGAATAAAGTCATATACGCAAAGATAACGGGAGGTGTAAAGCTGGCTTCTTTCCCTTGTACCAAAAGTCCAAAAGGTCTTTCTGTATTGGTTCTTCTTTCTGCTGGTTACAGGTTTTTCAGTCTCCTTCACTGTGTTCACTTATGGTGCAACTAGGGTTTCTTCTCCCTGTCTAGATTCTACTTTATAATTGATGGCCAACCTAAGTTTTGTTAGAATTCTGTGACCACGGAAAATCATTCTGGGGCTGCAAAGCCTCTTCCAGGTGGAAAGGTGAATGCATAATCTTTGTGGCAACTATTTTACTGATTTGGGGGCTGTCTTTAGCCTTTCTGGTATAAAGTTTGTTGAGTTTTGATAAGCACATACAGTCACATGACCACCAACAAAATCAAGATTTAAAACAATTTCATCACGTCCAAAAGTTCCCTTATGCCCCTTCATAGACATCCCCTTCCATCACCTCCAGCCCGTGGCAACCATTAATCGGTTTTGCCATTTCCAGAATGTCATAGAAAAGGACTCAGATTGTTTGTGGCCTTCTGCTTTGGTCTCTTTCCACTAAGCATAATGCACGTGAGATTCATTCATGCTGCTGCACGTATCAGTAGTTCATTTCTTTTTATTCCTGGGTAATAAATAGTCTACTGGGCACATACATCACAGTTTGTTTATCCATTCACAAGTTGAAGAATTACCTGGCTTTTGAGTAAAATTATTGTCCTAATGAAAATTATTCTTTGCTCCCGTGTTCCCCTTCTTAATCACTTACCGTCTCACAGCAGACAGCAGAGCCTAAGACAGGGGCTTGGAGGCAGGTGGTTTGTTTTGGAAAGTGATCCTAGGGAACAGGACTTGGGAACTAGGACAACTGAGACAGGAAAGGTCAGAGCCTTTAGTTGCTCTACGCTTATTGGGTCCCGATTGCTGCGGTTGCCCATTTATGGTTATCACTGGGCACAGAAGCACCAAGAGATGTCCTGGATTACAGACAAAGTTCTTTCAAGCTGGATTCATGCTGGAAACCCTAGATGTACAGTTACCTCTGTACCTCTGTCAATATAGCAATGCCTTTCTTTGCATGCTGGTTCTTGGGCGAGGGGGCTGCAAAATGACCCAGTATGAAGTTTATCTCAATCCCGGTTGGGAAAAAAAAAAAGCCCGGACTTCTAATCCAATTGAATTTAGGTTTGAGGGGGCAAGGCACAAATTCCATAACTGGGTTCTGCACATAACTGTCAATAAATACATGATTAGTTCAGTAATTCGGGCTGCTTTCCCCTTGGTGTAGCTGTCAGGGGTAATGAGGAGATACTGGATTTACTTACTTTTTTAAGAATATAGGGATCGGATGTGGAAAAAAAAGACTCACAGAAAAATTATCTAGTAGTTGCCCAACCTCTTATACTTAGTAGATGCAGTTTGGTGGAGCTCGTTCTACCTACCTTATCGGTATCTCAGGGGAAATAATTGCTTTATGCAACTGAAATCGGAAGAAAAAAAATTATTTATGAAAATATTCAACAGCATTTCCTTCAGTTCATAGCGATAATACTTCCTTTTAAACGCACATCTTCATGACCCATAGCTGGGAACTATGGGATTCTGGTAGCGGAGTTATAATATTCCCAGATATAAAAAGACATATATTACTTTGAAATAGGATATGGCATCAAGAGCTCTTTGAAGAGCCAGGACACAAACATTATGGTTGCCAAGATAGGTTTCCAGTCCTGAAATGGTAAGAGTATATTTTACTTATTTTAGCTCTCTTTTTTTGTTCGTTGAATTAGATTGAACGAGAAGCAATTATTTTAGATAATCTTCAAGAAGAACTCCCTGAAATTTCCAAAACAAAAGAGGCAGCCACCACAGAGGAACTCTCTGAGCTCCTAGTCTGTTTAAGCCATTATGAAGAGAATGTGGAGAAGCAGCATCTACTGTTGACCCTGCTTCTTCAGCGTGTGAAAAGCATCCAGAATGCTCCCAAAAGCTCAGGGGCTGTGGACACCGTTCCGGCAGTTCAAGAGATTACAGCCATGCAAGAACGATGCGATAAGTAAGATTTATGAAAAACTATTCAGAAAATGTGCTTGACAACTCAGGTTTAAAATTGAGAAAATACTGAATTTCAAGAACAAAGAAATATTATAGAATAATCACAAATGATATGACAGAATTGAGTTGAGTCAACACTGATAGTTGTAAAAGGGAAGAAAAGATTAGCAATGGTAATTAAAACAAGCACACGTTCTTCATCTTAGTATTGTGGAGGGGAATACACCTCAATTTCTTTTTCTGTTTGCTTTTTTCTAATTTAGTAATACATACATGTTATAGGAAGTTTAGAGAGTGAAGAAAATTATAGGTTAATATAAAACCCAACTTTAATTTTACCCCTCAACAACAACCACTGCCAGTCACTTTTTTCCTCATCTTTTTTTTACTATGATTATATTTTTAAGCAAGTTGTGAACAAAGTAAATATACTGTTTCATATTCTGCTGAATCATTTATGAGCATATCATGTTTATTTTCCTATTTCATTAAGTACTCCTTAAAACATAGCTGTGCAGTATTTTACAATGTGGATATACCATAACTTGCTGAACAACCCCTAATATAGAACCTTTAACTATATGAAGAAAATTTTATTTTTATAAAAACACTGCAGTGAATATTCTTAGGCCAACATCTCTATCTGCATCTGTGGTTAATTCATTGAGAAAGATGCTGAGAAGCAGAATCATTGGGTTAAAGGATATAATAAATTTAAAGCTAGAGATACCAAATAGCTCTCAGGAAAGATTTTACCCATGTAAACTGCTCTACTAACGTGGTGGTTACATCCACAATAAATGGGGTCAGCTGAGATAAAAAGGGGGTTGTCTATCCCCAAGAACCCACCCGTCTCCATTCACACCTCTAAGTCACGTTCAGTGGAACTCAAAGATTCCGTGGAGAAAAAGAGAATAGAGTTGGCAAATGTTATGTAAAGTGTGAAAAGAGGATATTTGGGGATGAAATTTTGGAGAGGTTTTTAATTGAATGATAGAATTTGATATATGTTTCTATATGCAGTGTATACATCATTGAAACTGGTGCTTTTCTCTCAGAAAAGATGTCATTTGTGAGCTATGCAGACATATTAATTGCTAAAATAAAACTATTTCAGAGAAGACCAGAAGAACAATTTTATTTTGATGCTATATTTTAGGCTTTTTCAGAAAGCTCAAAAACATAAGGAATTGATGCAGAATGAAATCCAAGAAAGACATTCTTTCACAAAAGAAATAATTACTTTGAAGAATCTATTTCAACAGACCACAGCTTCTTTCCAAAATATGGAATTACAAGACCATGCACAAAAGGCAGAACAATTTGAGGTAAGTCAGAAATACTAGCGAATGTGGCTGATACAGGTCTTCAGTCTTGAATCCAGAACCTTAGGGCAAAGGCCACTCAGTGACTGGGGTGGAAGGAGAGGTCCAGGAGAGAGGAAAGCACTTGTGGAGGCCTTGTGGCGTGATGTGGGCAGAGCCACAGGAGAAGATCGGTGTGGTTGAGAGCAGAGAACAGGGTTGAGACCAGGTGGCAAAGAGGCCAGTCTACACTAAGCAGCCCTTTTTCAACCACATTTTAAGAGCCTTTGGTGAACACAGGCTTCAGACCACTCTTGAGTAGCATGTTAGATAACTCACTTTAGTGGGATACAATATTTTCCCTCTGACAGGGTAGAACTGTTTTTACTTACAACATTTCTGACACTGTGTGTGTGTGTGTGTGTGTGTGTGTTTCCTACACCAACCTATTGTTCACCTCTCCAGACACAAATAAGGTGTCCTAAAATCCAAAATTCAATTCAATTATGACACTAGCTACCAGGAGTTAGCACAGACAACCTGCTCTTTGCCCCACCCCGCCACCACCCGGGTTAAGGGCCAACATCAGTGCCACAGGACTGCCCCCACTTCTGATGCCAACGACAAGTCCCAGGCCTCTGGTACTTCTGACTGACAGGCTGTAAATCAGGTTCTGGCAATCCCCTCCTCAGGCTCAAAAATTTACTAGAATGCCTCACAGAAGTCAGGAAAGCACTTTACTTACTATTACCAATTTATCATAAAGGATACAACTCAGGAACAGCCAAATGGAAGAGATACGTAGGGAAAGTATGGGGGGAAGTGGTGCGGAACTCCATGCCCTCCCTCTCTGGGTGTGCCATGCTCTTAGCACCCTGTTGTATTCACTAACTCCAGAGCTCTCCAAAACTCGTTGTTTAGGGGTTTTTATGGAGGTTCCATTATATAGGCATGAGTGGTTAAATCGTTGTCCGTTAGTGATTAACAACCTCCTGCCCCTCTCCCCTGGGAGAGTGGAGCTGCAAGTTTCAACCCTCTAAGCAGTGGTTGGTTCCTCTGGCAACCAGCGCCCATCCTGAAGCAATCAAGCCCTTACCCCCAAGAGTCATCTTCTTGGCATAAACTCAGGTTGAAAAATACTTGTTATAAATAACAAAAGACCTTCCTCACACCCCTATCCAGGAAATTTCAAGAGTTGTAGAAGCTGTGCTAGGAACAAGTGATGACAACACACACACACACACACAATACAATATAACATATATTACAGTATTACAGAGGCTATGTCATTTGGGAACTCATTTTTTCAACATGATCTCTTCTCATTCCAGTCCAATGGTAACAGGCAAAAATGACACTGGGAAGTTTATTCAAAAGTTGCATGCTGTTGTTACGTAATTAGAGTTTTTGGTTATCAGTGTTGAAAAAGGAAACTTGCTCTCCCTCACTGAAGCAGTCTTCTTTGGGAAGCCAAATATGTGTAGCTCTGAATGAAGACCTGTACTCCCGGACTAGGTCTAGATAAAACAGGATGACACTGTACCTCAGACGCCTCCTTTGTCTGAATGGCATTGTTCTTTAACTTTCTCCAGATTTGTTCTCTGTTGAGGGCTAAGAAAAGTAAAACAGTGACACATCATGGAGTCATTCAAAATTGTAATCATTCTTCAGTGTGGTGACTCATCCATTAACACAATTAATGCTACTGAACAGCTACTGTAGAAACAAAACAAACCCCCAAAAAGCCACAGCAAAGTCAAGAAGTATTTTTCCACTTGATCTTTGGGAAACTTTCCCAAACAAATGAGTTTCTCCTTTATAATTAGTGCAGGAGAACGTAGATCAGATTTTGTTTCTAGGCCACAACCAATGGACTATTTGTTCAGGTTTCTTTTATCTCCTGAAACCCGCATTCTTTGCATGGAACTGGAACCCTCCTGTTTGAAAGAAGTTGAGCTCTACTGGGCTGTCTAATTACATGAAAGCAGACACTTCTGCTTCAAGCATAGGGCTTTTAGTGGCCTTGAATCATTGTGATGATAATGTAGGAAGAAGCAGAAATGGCAACAAGTTAATAACAAAAAAAAAAACTTCTTTGAAACTTTTTGCTACTTGCAGCTTTTTAGATCAAGACAGCAACTGAGATACAGTTAAATCCTAGAGGTACTTTAGAAGCAAGAGATGTTGTAATGTCTTTTCTGGACAATGGTTTGACACTATGAAGAGATATCAAGTTTAATCCTTACAAATTAGAAAGCATCATCTGACCAAACTGAGTATCTCTCAGGCTTAATCATCTTGTATCAATAGTGAGGTTTTGTCATGCAAAATGTGCTCATTTAAATCATAAGGGTGTGCTGGAAAGCTTGCTTTCATTTTTAGAGTTAAGCTTTTCCCCCACCCTGTGAGTATTGAAACTCTCTTGATGTTTTTAGGAGCTTCAAAGCATTTTTAAGAAAGGGAAGCTAACTTTTGAAAATATTATGGAAAAACTCCGAATCAAGTATTCTGAAATGTACACCATAGTTCCCGCAGAGATTGAATCCCAGGTGGAAGAATGCAGAAAAGCTTTAGAAGACGTAGATGAGAAGGTAATAATAATATTTGTACTAGTGTTATTATTTATAGAGTTGAATGAATTTAAGAAGAAAATATCATTTAATATCATATGTTCATTTGCCCTGATTTTAACTGTAACTGTTCTTATAGAGTTTAGCTGACAGTTTTGTTTATTGAATACTGAGATGAAATTGCTCTAAACAAGTGACAGAAAATAGAATTATGTAATCTGTTTATTTTTAGTTGTCATGATGCTTAGTTTTTTTTCTCTTGCATTGAAAAATGGTTATACATTATCTTTTACTTGGCTTTTTTTTTTTTAACTGGAGAATCGCTTTAAAATTTTGGACATGAATAATATTTAGCTTTAAAACATATTCCCTGCGAATACTTTGAAACAGCACGCAAGGGCAATAAGAATACAAATCTCACACTCACTAGAAATATACTTAACACACAGTGTCTTTCTAATGATGGTGGTAACACAATTCTTACAAATCATACCTGGGCAGATCTTTATACCTGGAAGTCCAGGTTGAAAGAAAGAGTGGGAAATGTTTCATACTGGAGACAGGAGTTTAATTTAGCAAGATGTTTTTATTGAATTGCAAAAATACATCCCAGATCCAACAGAACAAAATTCTGTTCGGTCCAGCATCCACAAAATGATTTTTTGTATTGGTTTTTAAAGCCTGGAATACCTCTAACCTAGTACATAAAATAGATATTAAATGCACACACACACACAAAAAATGTTTCAAACTTAGTTCACTTCTGTTAGAGATTTCTTAGGAAAATCTCACACATGTTAAAAGCATGTAAACTAATATATATTTCTAAGAAATCTTGTTGATTTAACACACGAGAAAGTCTGTTACCAGGTACTTTCTCAAGACTCGTGTACTATTGATTTTATTTTAAGAGAATACTAAATGTTTTGAGAGAAACTAAATTTGTTCTAGTGAATAATACTTCATGTTAAAATACCTAACAAAGTGAATTCATAATCAAAATCTGTCTTTTAAATTTAAGGTTGAAATTTTCAACTGTAACATATATTTGTAACAAACAGCAACAGACACAGTATCATTCTGTATAATTCAGAGGGCAGCTAACTTTTCCTAAATCACGATCTCTCCTAATGTTCCTAAATGATGTGCATTTCTGCCAAGAGAATAACTGCCCAAAAGACCAGAAAACTTCATTTTATGGTAATTTGTTACATAGCAATAAAAAGTTATACAGCAATAAAAAGCCTAATACAGGATTTTTTTATTTTCTAAAATTCTCGGTATGGTCTGTGAAATATAAAAAATAAAATAAAATATTTTATAAAAGTATCTACTGTTTGATGTAGTGAAAAGAGCCTGGGACTCTGAAGTCTGACCACTTGGGGCTTCTGGGGACATATCCTCTACCTGGATATTTGACCTTAAGCAAGTCATTTAGCCTGTGTTTAGTTTCTGCATTTGTATACCATCTGCATTGGAATGTTCTAGTCTCAATGATTATGCAGGTATAGTGGTTTTTAAAAGAGTTAAAGGATTATACAAAAGCAGGAAGTGTTATTTGGTTATTTAGTGGCTGCTTGAAGAAAGCCTTATCAACATAGCCTAAAAAAACAAGAACACAAACTAATCAGGTATTTGAAAAATGACACATTCAACATTTATTTATTATCTTTCCCAGTCCAAGTTATTTTCTTAAGAACATCATTCAGATAAAAAAATTACACTGTTCAGCAGCTAGATTTCTGATTGCTATGAAAGCGTACACAAGAAACATGCACACAAAGAAAACTAAGCTTTGTGCATCCTCAAGAGATAGCTAATTTTAGAAGGTTATTGCACCCAAATGGGTATTAAGGTGAGAATTACATTATTTTTAAAAGTTGGCTCGAGAATAAGTTTTTTTTATTTTTGTTTTTTAACAGTTCTGTGCAGAGGATTTTCTTATAAAATGGAGAGACTGTGTAATAAATAATTTGTCTCCCAGGAATTCTTTCATATCTTTCATTGGGGTATGTTACAAGCAGTCCACTCAGTAGTTTTGCCCAAGAAAACACATATGTGTGATTCATACTGTGGATTACATTCAACAAAACTTTGTTTGTTGGTTTTCTTTTTTAAGATAGCATTTAAAAGATCAGGTCAGCACAACTGCCATTTCCTAGTGTGCTAATCTACCCTGTCGTTAGCTGACTAGCCAGTATGGTTTGGAATTTTTCCTGGAATTCAAAAGATTTTTTTATACGTAAAAGCACATAGCAGTATGACTACACCTTTTTATCATTTGAACCTGTGAATAGAGTACAGGAAACGTCTCTAAACTAAATGTATCTTTATCCTACTGTAACAGATTAGTAATGAAGTCTTGAAAAGTTCACCATCATATGCAATGAGGAGAAAAATAGATGAAATTAACAATGGGCTTCATAATGTTGAGAAGATGTTGCAGCAGAAAAGCAAGAATATTGAGAAAGCGCAAGAAATTCAAAAGGTAACAGCCTCCTTTAACTTTCTTCAGCATTCGATGTTCCGCTTGTCTATCAGTCATCACAGAATAGACGCTTTGTATTAATCTCTACAGAGGCCCTAATCTACATCCACAGGACAACCCTTACTGAGAGTGTCACCTGCAGGCTGGGTGGAGCAGGTGGCACTTAAGAATTGGTCTCAGTTTTTCCATGATGGGAATATGTCCAAACTCCTGACAGCCTATAATGGTGAACTAGCCTTTTCACAAGGAAAGAAGAGGAAGGATCTTATCTTGGGAAGACTGATATAAAAATATTATAAATATAGAAAACAAAAGCTAATATGTTTTTTGTTGGAGCATTTCTTAGAGTCTTTGGTTTTCTAAAGTGAAATAGTATTGAGGAATACAATATGGAACATTTATGAAACTAATTAAAAAATTAGTTTCAGTAGGATTGTATGTCACTGTAATTGAAAAATAAAAATACTCTGATAGGCAAGTAAAAATAAAATAACAATTTATAAAATAGGATTTGAATAATATTAGCAATTTTTGTTTAGACTGCAAGGGGAAACAGGAAAATAGAAATTCCATTTTTATTTTCCTTGTGAAATGTCTTAGGAAATCAAGTCTTAGGTAAAACTGTACATAAACATAATATTCCAGCTCTTAATTCCCAAGTAAACTCCTGCATATGGAAAGTATTCTTATCCTCCTCTACATTTTAAAGAAATGTTCTAATATGAATTGAGACTTTTAAAAATAGGTCAGAATAGGGCTCACCATGAGGCAAAATCTTGGACTCTTAGTAAATAGAGGAACCTAATTTAACCAGTCAGCTTTTCCCAAATCTAGAAATTATGTTCTTAAGCAAATATTAAGTAAGAATTAAATATTTTACCTTTGAGATGTCCTCTGCCCAGAGAAGTCCAGGTTTGAATCCATCCTATTGGTTTCTTGAGCCCAAAACATTTGCTAATAATACCTGTGGCTAGAATTTTCTGTCACTGCAGATATTTTCTTTCTACTAGTTTTATTTTTGCACTTAATAAAAAATTGTCTTCTGGATTAAGTACATCTATTTACTGGTCCAAATAGGTTGAGGTATCAACCAAAACCCTGTATAAACATCATGTTAACTCGTCACTCTGGAAAGATGAGGGTTATATTGACCTTGTTTGATGTCATTCATCTCTGGAAATGTCCACGTCATTGTGTTCCCTTACGGCTAATGTGTAATGAAATGAGTATGTTAGAGTTCAGAGACCTCAGAGAAAGTGTTCTTCAGTTTAGGTCGCAGTGGCTCCTGGGCCTAAGTGAGTAAATGCCTCTGATGTTGTTTGGGTTGCATTTATAAGTGCAAATACCATGTGAAAACTAGGAATGAATCCAGTAAACCATGGTGTCGGCGTTCACATTGCCTTATGATTTCCTTCTCCAGAAAATGTGGGATGAGCTAGATCTCTGGCATTCCAAGCTGAATGAGCTGGATTCTGAAGTTCAGGACGTTGTTGAACAGGATCCAGGACAGGCTCAAGAATGGATGGATAACTTGATGGTTCCTTTCCAGCAGTATCAGCAAGTGTCACAGAGAGCAGAATCTAGAACCTCACAGTTAAATAAGGTGCGATGGTAACACGTGGTATCTACACATAGCCTGTGGTGGCCTTGAGATGGGTGTCAAGCAAAACAAAAATATATGTTCAGAGGCAGCCAGTTTCCCTCAAATTGCCAATTTTAGGACTTGAAGCGAGAGTTACTCCATAGGTTCAGGTAGGCACCGAGGGGACAGATTTCCCTACTGGCACAGGCAGGAGAGTCTTCAGGAAGAAGATTTGGAACAGGCACGAGCAGGTATCCAAAAGTCAGATGACAGCAGGCCGTTTCCAGAAGGCAATCGCAGCAGTCCAAGGAGGCAACCAGCAATAAGGATATCATTCAGAACCAGACACCTCTCTTTCCCTTCCGAGTAGCGGTCGTGGTAGATAAGTGGTACCTGTGATCTAACAAGAATGGGGTAGGGTCCTAGTCTCTGAGGAACTGGGATATTACAGAACTAGGCCCTGTACAGGAGGACAAAAGACAAACCCAGTTTGCAGAATGAAGCATAAAATGGGAACCAGACTAGTTGCAAGGCTAACTTAGAACCTTGCTGAGGCCCGTAGTTTTGGGGTAGAACTTCTTAAAACCCTTTCCAGCTGTGGTCAGGACTAGTCTTAAAAGTTGGAAGGATCAGAACTGGAGGGGGTGAGCAAGTGACCCCAGCCCTGGGGAGGGGAGCCCTGCGAGGCCTGGCATTCCCCTGACTGACTAACCACAGTGAATTCTTCATTCAAGAATCATTCAACTCACATAGCAGACATCAATCAGACTGAGTTTGGTACTGCCTCTCTTTCACAGGCCACAATTAAGATGGAGGAATATCATGATCTTCTGAAGAGTACTGAGGCGTGGATAGAAAACACCAGTCGTTTGCTGGCTAATGCTGCTGACTATGACTCTTCAAAGACACTGAGTCACCGTGCTAGCGTCCTCCAGGTAAACATTCTTTCAGTGTTTCCTGGGTGTCATAAATCTACATAACGATCAGTGGCTTAGCTAACCGTCATGGTGCTTCCTCCGCCCATTTCTTTTTTCCCCCCGAAAAACCACCTTATCTTCAGCCATGCTAAATGGCAAAAGGAAGTTTGGAAGAGTGGCAGGCTGTAGACAGGGACTTTGGAGACCAGGATCTTATTCTTTCTGTCCTAATAACTACTACAGGACTTTTTCGGTATCCTCCATGAGCCTCAGTTCCCCCCATCTGTGAAGTAAGAATGTTGCACTGAATGGTATTGATGGTTTCAGTAGGCAGAATTCTAAGATGGCTCCCAATGTTCTTGTCCCTTGATGTGCATGAGCTGTATAATTCCCTCCCCTTGTGTGTGAGCAGGAATATAAGTATGTGATGACACAGTCACTCCGTTGATTAGGTTACATTATTATATGGCTAAGGTAATGGGATAGTCACTCCCAAAATACATGATTAATCATGGTTGTATGATTAGAAGACTGTGGTAACACTGGAGAGAGAATCTCCTGCTGGCTTGAAGAAGTATGCCGCCTTATTATATTATGAAAGGGCCATGGGATTAGGATCCCAGCGTGGCCTCTAGATGCCAAGAGTGAGGCCCAGTCAACAGCCAGCAAGAAACCTGGGATCTCACTCCTACAACTGAATTCTACCAACAACCTGAATGAACTTGGAAGAGAAACCTGTGCACCAGGCAACTTGATTGCAGCCTCATAACATCCTGAGCAGAGGATCTACCTAATCTGTACCTGAACTCCTGAGCCATGGAACATACAAGATAATGAATTTGTTTTGTGTTAAGAGGCTGAATTTGTGATAATTAGAAAACAAATCCATGGTTCCTTCCAGGTCTAACATGCCATGATTCCAAATTTCCTGCCCATCCTGGTACTCTGCAAGTGCCCTGTGTCTCCATGCTAGCTTACAAAGACAAAACACATGAAAGTCTTTTCCTACTTGGGGCAATGACTGCAAGAGATCTCCCAGATACCAAGTATTGGCTTAAGTTTTATTGTGAAGGCATATTTCCCTTCCATCATACTATTCAGCCACGAGAAAGAATCCCTTAGGAAAAGGTTTGTTCAACAACAATTTTTAGAGTAATCAGACCTCAAAGTTGATGCAATTCCTTTTTATATCTTTAGAATAACACAGTGTTCCTAAGTGAACAAGTGACATCATGCCTCCCTGATGTTTGAGACTTGTTGTCATATTGTTTTCCTGTGGTAACAGTAGTAAAGATGTTGCATTTTCACCCATTTTTGTCCCCCTTGCCTGTGATTTCTGGCCCCACATCTTGGGTTCACTTTCCACATCCCCCTTTATTTTAAATTGCCTGTATTTTTCACCATTTTCAAGGAGTTTGTAAAGACAAAAGCGAGAAATGATGTTTTTTTCCAAAACTGTACAAAAGTGAACTAAGGCAAAAGCAACTGGACTTTGCTACCTTCTACTGACAAATGTAAAAGTGTGAAAGCATCTCAAACTGTTCAGGACATCCTAATTTGCTGGCCTTTCTGAGTAGAGCTTAGTAGAACTTGAGTTTATGAGCTAGAGGAAGTAGGGACAAGGGCAGACGCGGGCTGAGTTCCCACAGCACGTGTCCTAATAAATTCCCCCAATGGGAAGGAAGTCTCAAATAGCTAGTCATATGTAAATACCCAATTTTATCCCTATTTTGAAAATAGTTGTCCTACTTTTAGTTGTCCCTATTTTGAAAAATGTCCTACCCTTTTCCATTTTTCTAGCATTACCAGGCACTGGTTTTTACAATGACTCTTAGGTATCAAAACTCTCAACTAGGCTTTAAAAATCTATTTTAATTGCACTATAACCTTCTATCTAGATTGTATTTGTTAAAATAGATTTTTATAACCTAAAGGTGCTGTTTATAAACAAAGACTGCTGTTGTAATTAAGAATCACTGAAACGTAAATTGTCATTGTAAAAATAGGGAAACAACTTATTTTTTTAATCAGCTTCACCGAGGTATAATATACATGTAGTAAAATATGTCTATTTTAAGCGTACAGCTAGATGAGTTTTAATAAAAGTATACAATTGTGTAACCACCACCACCATCCCCACCATCAATATAAACATTTCCATCACCCAAAAAGTTTCCTCATGCTCCTTTGCAGTGAGTCCCCTTTCACCTATGTTCAGCCCTACAAAACCACTTACTCAACGCTTTCTATTATTAGGTTGGTGCAAACATCACTGCAGTTTTTGCAATTATTTTTAACCTTTTAAGTCGCGATTACTTTTGTACCAGCCTAATCCTATCAGTTTGCCTTTTCTACAGTATCCTGTAAATAGAACCACACAGTATGTAGTTTTTTGTGCCTAACTTCTTTTATTTAGCACAATGTTTTTGAGATTCATCCCGGTTGTTACATTTATAGATAGTACATTCTTTTGATTGCTGAATAGTATTCCATTTATGGAAATATGCAATGTGTTTATCTCTTCAGCGGTTAGTAGACATTTGAGTTGTTTCAAAGTTTGGGCTATGTATTCAGTATCTATTGCTGTGTACCATATTACTCTAGATGTTAGCAGCTTCAAACAATAAGCATTTATTGTCTCACAGTTAACGTAGGTCAAGAATCCAGGTATGGCTTGGCTGAGTGCCTTTGGCTCAAGGTCTCGGAAGAATGCTGTCAAGATGTCGGCCAAGGCTGTGGTCTTCGTCTTCATGAAGGCTCAGCTTGGGTGAGGGAGGAGACAGGGTACGACGCACCCACGCTCCTTCAGGTGGCTGCTGGCAGGCCCCAGAAGATCCACTTGCATACACAGACATGTGGGCCTCTCCACAAGACTGCCTCATGGCACATGGCAGCTGGCTTGCCTCCATAACAATCTAAAGGAGTGTGAGAGAGAGCTCCCAAGACAGAAACAGTATTTTTATAATCTAATCCTGGCAGTGACGCCGCATTGCTTCTGCCATATTTTATTAGAGGTACATGAGTGAGCCCAGCCTATGTTTAAGGGAGATGAATGAGATTAGGGCATGAATACCAGGAGGTGAGGATCACTGGGGGCCAATTTAAAAGCTGCCTACCACAGGCCATTATAAGCAAGGCTGCTGTGTGGATATATGGTTTCATGTCATTGGTAAATACCAAGGAGTACAATTACTGGCTTTTATGGTATTTAACTAAATATAATAAGAAACTGCCAAATCATTTTCCAAAATGGCTGTACCGTTTTTCATTCCTACTGGCAATGTGAGTTCTAATTGCTCCATATTCTGGCTTGCACTTGATATTATCTGTCTTAAATTTTAACCATTCTAGTGACGTAGTGGTATCTCATTGTGGTTTAAATGCTATTTCTGTAATGACTAATGATGTATTTGTTTGAGCCTTTATTCATGTGTTTGTCATTTGTACACTTCCTTTTTGAAGTGTCATTTCAATTTTTTATTGCTCATTTTTAATGGGTTTGTCTTTTTATTATCATTGAATTGTAAGAGTTATTTATAAAATATCCTAAAAAAGAGTTCTTTATTAGATAAGTGATTTACAAATATTTTCTCCCAGTCTGTGGCTTACCTTTTCAATTCTCTCAATATTGTCTTTCAGAGAGAAACTGTTATCAATTTGATGAAGTGCAGTTTATCAATTTTTTTAATGGATTATTCTTTTGTGTTGTATCTAAGAAAGCTTTATCTAATCCAAAGTCACAAGGATTTATTCGTATCTTTTAGAAATTTTATACTTTTAATTCTTACTTTTAGGTCTATGATTCATTCAAGGAAGTTAATTTTTGTGGTTGATATGAAGCAAGAATCAAGGTTTATTTTTTTCCTATGGGGATATCCAATTACTGTTGCACCATTTGTTGTAAAGACTCACCATTGAATTACTTTGGTGCCTTGTTTAAATCAATAAATGTAGGTCTATTTCTGAACTCTCTTTTCTGTCCTATTGATCTGTTTGTCTATTCTTTCACCAGTATAATACATTCTTGTTTACTGTAGCTTTATAGTAAGTCTTTAAATCAGGTAGCATAAATTCTATAACTTGGTTCTTCTTTTTCAGATTTGTTTTTGGCTGACCTGGGTCTTTTGTATTTTTATGTAAATCTTAGAATCAGGTTGACAATATCTATATGGAGATCTGTTGGAATTTTGAGTGTCACTGCATCAGTTCTGTAGATCAATTTGGCGAGAATTGACATCTTAACCACATTGACTATTCAAATCCAGCAACATGACATAGCTCTATTTATTTTGGTCTTTTTAAAATTTCTCTCAGCAGTATTTTGTAGTCTTTAGTGTACAGGTCTTGCATACGAATTGTTAAATTCGTATTTTGTGTTTTTTGATGCTATTGTAAATAGTATGTTATTGTAAATAGTATTATTGGCTAAAAAAAAAAAGTATCGGTTTTAAGTTTCATTTTCCTTAAAGTTTTCTCCATCTAGTGTTTTGAATAAGGCCTTATAAAATTCTGAATAACCTGATTAATTTTAGAAAATTATGACTAGAATTCTACTTGCATAAGTAAATGTTCTTTCTCATAACAGTTATTTTTTATGGAATTACCTGAAGGCTACACTAGCAGGCTGAACATTTCCAATAGGTGGCTGCGATTTTTTGAAACCTTAAGTTTGAAAGTTAATACATAATAATTATTGAAAGAAATTATAAAGAGGGATATTTAAGAAATTCTAAAAATAGATGTTTTTCAGTTTCATTTGGTTGTATCAGATAGAGTTCTTTTAGTGTCACGCTGTTCAACTCCCACTGCAGTGACATCTCATGGAAGTCAGTGGCACCAGGTGGTGAGGCCTAAGGAGGACACTGGCATCGGGCAGACTAGCCACAGGACTGCCTCTTCATTTCTCATCCCCACTTCATTCATCTGTTTCTCTCAAACCCACTTTCCCAAAATTATAATTCTAGCCAATTGGAAATAGCCCAAGTGGCTTTCTTTGCCCCAATTCCAAATTCCAGAGGGACAGGCTACAGGTCAGGTGTTCCTGGTTCATTAAAGATGCTGGAGGAGCAGACCGCAGCCCACGAAAAGCAGGAGACATTCTGAAGTCATCTACTATTGTTGACAATAGAGAGTGTTCAATGTATTATTACAAAACTGGAATTGAACAGGAGTTTGAAATGTTGAGACAAATTTTCTCTAATTTAAAATTTTTTATTCAGGTGTAATTAGCATACATTTTATTAGTTTCACGTGTACAACATAATGATTGGATGTTTATAAATATTGTGAAATGATCACCACAGTAAGTCTAGTTAATATTTGTCACCATACATAGTTACAGAATTTTCTCTGATTTAAATTTTAATCAATTTTCAGTATCTTGATATTTCCCTTTTCTTTCCCCCCTTGTTTCCAATTATCTAGATGGCTTTGGAAGATTCAGAACAGAAGCACAATCTTTTGCATTCAGTTTTCACTGACCTAGAAGACTTGTCAATAATTTTTGAAACAGATGATTTAGCACAGTCCATACAAGAGTTAAGTCATCAAGTAACAGGTTTACAGCAAAACATCATGCAAAGCCTTCCGCAGATTCAGCGAATGGCTGATGTAAGTTGGCATTATAAAGATACGATTTCTTAATTTTAATTTATATTTCATTTGGTAAATTAGAGTTATACTGCTAATCACGCCTAATTATATGAAGACACATTGATCTGGTACACATTCATTTATTTCTTATTTCTTAAATTCTATTTTACTTTCCTTTGTAACCTATAGTATAGCTATAACAAAAAAATCATATCGCTATGCTCAGTCCATCCATGAATGGTCTAGTTAAAGGGAAGAATCCTGATCAAAGAAGCTCATTGTTTTCTCTTTGTCAGAGAAGATATTGTTGATTTAAAAGCACAGATTAGCAAAGAGGGAATTAAAACAGGTAACCTCCCAAGTCTTTATTCACTGATAGTAAATATGTACTGAGGGGCTGCTGTGTGCCAGTCACTGGAATTTTAAATTTATTTATTTTAGCTTGAAACGGGTGAGGCATTTATTTAAGGACGGCGTCACATAGCAAAGGTAGGTACAGTTAGTCTTAATTATTTACCTTTGTTTCTCAGTTACATTCCTTACACCACACATATGTAACTTCAGGGGGTAATATTTGCATGTTCTTGGTTAGTGAAGCTTATTCCAAAGTTTTTAAATGTGTCTGCAATTTTTGATGGAAATTACCCTAAAATACATTGTATACTTTTATATACCTTTTCCAATGTAAGGTACAGAAAATAATTTCAGTATAATTTAACTTTTCCTCATAATTTGGAGTTATCACTATAAAGTTACTGCACTTACCAGTTCACTTGGCTATAAAGTTATGTTTGTCCTGCATTGAATGGCTGCAAACTGCTATAACTTGAAACCCTCTGTCTATTTCTATGTAGTTTTTTTGTCTCCTTGATTATTTGCTGTACCTTTTTATTGCTGTAATGCATCTGCCTTGACCTCTAAAGTAAAGGTCTGAAGATCCTCTTACAGTGTGGGTGGACTTCAACAGCAGGTTTTATAGCACATATTGCAGCATTTTCACTTTCAGGTCCTTGCCAGGTTCTAGAGGTTGATGTTGATAAGAGAATAACCTCTGGACAAATGATCTATTGTTTAAATGAATCTGGGTGTGTTATGAAGTAATTTAGTGACTCTGCATGGCAACGAGCTCATTAGGGGATTGGAAGGAAAATCCTGTCAATTTTCCAGCTCTTTGTGTGTGCATTTCCCAAGGGTGACTTTATCATTTTACTTAAAGTGGTGGGAATTTTTTAAATGTTAGACCCACTTGTATTCAAGTGTTTAAACACATTCCAAAGATAAATCTAAAGAGTTTGTAGATAATTGAGAATTTGCTTAAAAATTAATTCCACTGTATACTACAGATGGTCCCCAACTTACCATGGTTTGACTTAAGATTTTTTGACTTGACGATGCTGCAAAAGCAATATGCACTCAGAAGAAACCGTATTTCAGATTTTGAGTTTTGATCTTTTCCCAACTAGCAACATGCAGTACGATACTCTCTTGTGATGCTGGACAGTGGCAGCGAGCCACAGCTCCCAGTCAGCCACGCAGTCACGAGGTTAAACAACCAATACCCTATAGTGTATTCATTGTGTAAGATGATTTTGCCCAACTGTAGGCTAATGTAAGTCTTCTGAGTACATTTAAGGTAGGCTGGGCTAAGCTATGATGTTTGGTAGGTTAGGTGTAGTAAATGCATTTTCAACTTAACAATATTTTCAATTTACAATGTGTTTGTCTGGATGTAACCACATCGTAAGTCGAGGAGCATCTATACTTTGGTCTCATGCTATAAATAATTGAAAACTGGCCGTATGCGGATCTTTAAACGAAGTGTAAGCAATGCTTTGTAGTGTGGTATGCTGTTAACAGAATAACAATTTTTGTTGAAAACAGTTGATATTATCTGTATAGCACTTGGTTAGTTTTTAAGAGGTATAGGTGGGAAACATTTTGGTTAAATATGAAAATAGAATGAATGGCAATAAATTGTGTTTTATAGGTTATTAACATACAACATATACTACATGAATGTTTTTGTTTCTGAAATTCTAGGATGTGGTTGCTATTGAAACTGAAGTAAAATCAATGGAGAAAAGAGTTTCAAAAATCAAAACTATCCTATTATCAAAAGAAATATTTGATTTTTCACCTGAAGAACATCTTAAGCATGGGGAGGTAAGCATGGATTATTATTTAAAATATGTTCTCATAATGTTTATTTTTAGATATGTAATAATATGTAATAAAAAGTATTTAGTCTTGCTAGATGGAGTTGGGAAAGATATGACTGACTATAAATGTCATGTTTTAAATCATAAAGTACCATCTATATAAAGATAATTTTTCCTACAGGTCATTTTTTCATTTAATTTCTTCCAAAAATGTCAAAGTTTGGTAGTTTTGCCTTCAAGTCAAACCTAATTGTTTAATAGCCCAAGAGCTTGAGCCTTTGAGTCGGAAGAACTGGGTTCCAAAGCCCCAGCTGCTCTGCTTACTGGCTCTGTGACTTTGAGCAATTAGTTAACATTTCTTGGATTCTCTCATAGCTGCACATTAGTATTGCAGTAATTACATTGGATAATTCTAATACTTTGAGGGTCCCCAGCCCAGGAACTGGGACATACTACATAGCACACAGATGTTAATTCCACCTCAGCCTAGCGGTTAGGAGCACGTACTGTGGGATCAGGCAGCTTGGGTTGTAATCCCAGCCCTGCTTCTTACAGCCTGACCTCACCTTGGTCTTCAAGCTTCTTTGAACCCAGTTGCCCTACCTGTGAAATGGAACTTCTGCTACCTGCCTCCCAGGGTCATTGTGGGGATGAAATGAAATGATACATATGAAGTATTTAGCAAAGTGAATAATCTCTTCTCATTTATTGATTATGTAAATCAAGATTTCTACAGATCAGATGTCATTAAAGCAAATAGTTATACTTTTGGGACTTATAAAGTTTGACAGGATAGTTCTGTTCAGTTCAATATGCATTTTTTTGAGGGTCTATTACGCGGAAAGGCCCGTCTAGGTGTGGTTGCTACAGCTCACCGGCTGGTGACATTACACAAAACAAAACAACAGTTCTACAGAGTGGGGAGGGGGAGAAGGAAGGAAAAGGTTGTCCAAATGCATCATTTAGTGCTGGGAGGTTCCTCTTGCTCCAGGCACTCTTCCTGAGGACTACTAGATCACAAGTGATAACGTGATCCTTTTCAATTGCAGCTAAGGAAATACTTTAAAAATCAAAACTATAGATGACTCAACTATACAGTATTATACTTTTGAATAATTAGATTTAGCAGTGGCCATTTTTTTTCATTTATGAACCACGCTTATCTGATCTAATTAAGGTCATACTTGAAAATATACATCCTATGAAGAAAACCATTGCTGAAATAATGTCTTATCAAGTGGAACTGAGGTTACCCCAGACAGGAATGAAACCTCTGCCTGTGTTTCAGCGGACAAATCAGCTTTTACAAGATATAAAACTGTTGGAAAATGTGACCCAGGAACAGAACGAGTTATTAAAGGTGAGTCATTTATGATGACAGCCAACTTATTGAATGACAATATTCAGCAAAAGCTGGTTGTTTTCAGTTGTAATGGGAGATCAAATTCCCATGACAGTAAGATGCTGCCTGTGTTGATTCTTTTTGGTCTCTTAGTGCTATTATCCAGGGAGTAGCATTTGATAGCAGAGTGAATCTTCTTGCTCAAATGGAGCTAAGGTCATTTTTCTCAGTTCTTACCTTTGTTCTGGTTGAAGATACCAGTTCTGGTCTGTTTATTTCCATTTTCCAGTTATTGAAGACCTACATGGGTAAAATGCCATGGAAAGAGATTCAAGCTTGGACAATACATTTGCACTCACATGATGCCAACAGACTCATACAGTAATCATCCCATAACAATCTCTACACATCTCAATCACTTTCATATTAATTATCTCATTTTATTCTGAAACATTTGATACAGGAAGAGTAGGCTTTGCCATCTGCATTTTTACCTATAAGGAGACAAGTGTTAGACCACTGAATTAACTGTGTCAAGATTCATTTGTGTACGAATAGGACAAGAATTTGAGTTTCTAGACTCCTGGTATCATTCTCTGTATTGGGGTATCTTCTAACTCATGACATCGTTCAGTCTCTCCCCAGTGGATTTTTCTTCTTCTTAAGTTTTGTTTGATCTCCAGTGACAAGTCAAGAATCATCATTAGATACACATTACATTTACTCTGGTTTGTATTCTTAGGTTAATAGCCACTATCATAAAAACAGAAATTTGCCGAAAGAGCCTTAAATTCCACGGACTTTTCAACCCTCTTGGTAGACGCCCCCTTTCTACCTGCATTTCCTGATTAGATGGGTCAGGATAGAAAACAGGTGTATTTTCCCTCCTTCCCAACCACCACTTGACTGTAGGAAGAAAACTGCTGCTTCTTTCTCCCTCTTAAATTTCATTCACATTTAGGTGGCTACTCTGTGTTCTCCTAAGATTTGTGGACACCGCAATCTCTGATTTCCGTCTTATATCATCTCTCTGGCCTGGCTACTGAGCAGCTAATGTCATTTCCTAACACCCACAGGGAGAAAAAAAGATCTGGCACTCAATGTACTATTTTTTTAATATAAAGAGAAGAAAAAAGAAAGATATGAAAGTCTATCTATTTAATCTTTTTGTTCTTATTGGTCTCCTGGTCTGGAAAAGAAAATAATAGTCCCAACTATGCTTGAAAGTGGCTTCATCACAAAATGAAAACGGGGAAAATAGAAGAGGAAATTATATTTTGTGCCACGTTAGGTATCAAACTGTGCTAAAATTTTCCATCTTATTGTGTTGGTGGAAATCAAATGTCATCTCATATATTTCAAAGCTAAGTAACCCAGTGGTAATGAAAAGCATTAGAATATGGTACATTTATTTTAATTCTTTTGATATTGTAAGTGCCTTCATTGCAGAAAATGAGACAAGTTACTTTTGGGGGGAGTAATGGGATGTTGCTCATTATTGAGGGCTGGAGAACAGGTGTGTGCAGCGAACATAGTTATTCATTTCCAGCCTGAAGCTAAAAGTATGGTTAAATATTAAAGAAAACAAAGGAAGAATTCTGTGTTGGCCAGAAACTTTGTAGTTTAAAAGGCATTTTGCTTTACTGTGAAGCATACCAAAGAAATATTTAGACTTTCTTTTGAAGTCCATTTCTTTATTTCATCATACTTTGATCATAATCATTTAGTCCACACATAGTTTCAAGCTCTGCTGCTCATTAACACTAGATTCCAGGTATTGTTCTGGTTGTTTTGCTTTATTCTGCAAACTCAGACTTCTCTCGAACCCTCAACCTTTTACTCTTAAAATGTGCATTACTGATTCCAATGGGTACCCAGTGATGATGTGGCTGGAACAAGAAAATTTGTCATGTCTCAAATCACATGCCCTTTCCACTCTGAATTAATAATGTAACCTTTCTATGTGGAAAGCCCCACATGGAATATGTATTAAAATGGCATATGTGACATATCAACAATTTTATAAAACTTAGCAACTTTATGTTAACCTGCCATAAAATGCTTCCCAGTATAAGACCACTAGACTGGAAATACTTAGGAGCAAAGGTGTGTCTACTTAGACCTGTATTCCAAGCTCTGCACAAGGTGCCCTGGCATCTGGTAGAGTGAGAAATTCAGGTGCAAGCTTTGCAAAGGTTGTTCTCTACCTTTAGGCTACCATTTCCTATTGAAATCTGTATGTGTGCATATTTGTTATAATTGATTGGCACTTATGATGGGGATAGACATTGGAACTAGCCCATTGATCTAATCTTGAGATTATGACAAAGATTCTTCTTTCTGGGGGGTTATTTTACAGATAGTCATAAAACAAACTAATGACTGCGATGAGGAAATGGAAAATTTGAAACAGATTTTAAATAATTATTCCATGGAGTTCTCCCGTGAACATACGTCACGAGGCCAAGCTGCCAATCTGCCACAAGTACAGGTATGTTTCTTTCATTCATTCAACAATCCAACAGTTCATTCAACAGTCACTTTAAGCCATTGGTGTCTAGAAGCCTTTGTGATGGTAAAGTGTATTTTTTACTTTTCTCTTCCAGCTGAAGATATTTTATGTGTATGTTTACTTTCCATTCCTATTTTATAAAATGGGTGACTATAATTGTTATAATGGAAGGCCCTTCAAGTGTCTTTAGTCTCAGCTTGGTGCGTATTGGTCTGAATTTGCTCTGGTACCAAAGAAGCTGACGAAATGCAGCGTATTTAGACAACCTGACTTTCCAGCTAGCTTTCTGGGATAGGGGGCATGCATCGTGGACAGGCTGGCCTTTAGAGGTAAAGACCCTGAATGCTGTTATAATAAAGAGTTCCATATACTTAGCAGTATTCCCAGATGCCATAATTAACAGTGTCATGTGGGCCCAGTTACAATGGTTTGCATGTTAACCCTCTACTGCTGGGGTTTTTTTCAGTCTCTGTTTTTGAATCAGTACTTCTATAAAGAAACAACCCAATTATATGCCAAGGGTTGTAGAGAGCTGCTTTTTTCCTGCCATCAAGTTGATGTATGGCATACAAAGCCAGGTCTTACCACTTGCTAACTGGGTAAATTACTTACCCTCAATTACTTACCCTTTGAAAGTGAAGTACAGAAGGGTCCAAGGTGATACAGATCCAGTAGTGAACTCAATAAGGCAGACTCAATATTAAAGATTCAATATTATAAATGTGTCAAATTTCCTTTTACATTATAAAATGTGAGGACCCCAAAGAAATTTTGTTTATATGAGCTATATGTACTGATATAAAAAGAAATTAAAACTCACAAATGTAAAAATATTTTTTGGTTTATTTTAAAATAATAACCCATTACATGTTAATAGAAATAATATTTTTATGGAAGAAATCATATTTTTCAAAAGAAAATGTGGTGAGAAGAGTGACACACATTTTTGCAAATCTCTAATGTCTGGCTTACTAGATGACAGCTAGATAGCATCAGCTTCTGCATTCGACGTACTGAGGTATATTGTTTTGATTGAAGTATATAAAAACAATCTTAACCTCTCAAGACATTCATGGAAAAAAGGGGAATATTTTATAACCCCCTGAATAATTATAGATAGTCTTTGAAACTACACTAAACTCCAACAAGTAGAAGTTACTCATAGGTTTGTTGATAAATGGAATCTGAAGCCATGTCAATGAACTTTACATATCTAACACTAAAATACATTGGTCTGCTTATACTTTGAATGGATTCTCTCACCATGCACGATTTATAGCATCATGCTTGATCATTTGGAAAATATTGTTTCATTAGTTATGCATATCCTCCAAATGTTAACACATTTCAGTAAGTGATATTAAAAATTTTACATTTATTAACTTCTATATCTTCAGAAAAATCTTTTAATATTTACATACACAAATATAGTTAACAGCTGATTTTTTCAAGCAAAAATAGTGTTCCCAATGGAATACTATTCTGCCTTAAGAAAAGATGAAAGAATGCCATTTGCGACAGCCTAGATGGATCTTGAGGTTATTATGCTAAGCAAAATAAGTCAGACAGTAAAAGTAGAGAACCATATGATTTCACTGATGTGTGGTATATAAAACTGAGAACAACAAAGGAACAAGAAAACAAATGAAGAAACAAAAACACATAGACACAGACAATGGTTTAGTGGTTACCAGAAGGTAAGGGGTGAGGGGGGTGGGTAGATGAGGGTAAAAGGGATCAAATATATGGTGATAGAAAGAGAACTGACTCTGGGTGGTGAACACACAATGTGATACATAGATGATGTATTACAGACTTGTACACCTGAAACCTATGTAACTTTACTAACAATTGTCACCCCAATAAACTTTAATTAAAAAAATATATATAGTGTTCCATGAAAAAAATAGGCAATTCAGCTCGAAACTCAAATAATTACACAACTGATTTTCCTCAACCCTCATACTTCAGTATGTGGCAGAAATGCTTTAAGCATGCTTCCCATTTTTTCCCACAATATTAAAAATATATGTTCTTTATCAAGGATATTCTTAAGTGAAACTGCCTTTTTTTTTTTTTTTTACAATTAAGTACTTGATAGCGTAGCTACTAAAATAGTTGTTGTCCCTGCCTTGATTCATATAACATGCCGTAGTTTTACCCACCATTGCTTTTGTATCATCATACAGTGAAAAATGCACATCACACTTATTATTATGAAAATGACTTTGACCTCATGGAGTGTGGAGCCACATGGACAATGGCTGCTCAGTGCCCTGCTGTGCCTCCACCAAGCTGGTGGCCCGTAGTCTGTTCTGATTCTCTACATGTCATTCTAATGGCTGTAGGGAGGCCCCATACCTATGGAGTTTAGTGTTTACCGAAAGTGGACGGACACACACCGCAGCCAACTCAGATTTAATTTAGTTATTTCCCAAAGCAATCACAGGACGTTTGACTTCAGGCAGAAGGGGGGTATTGGAGTTGGAATACGTGCAGTAGTAGATGGGCTATGGGGCCTGGGGGTCAGAAGTCCGGGTCTGTGCTCTGTCGCTAGCTGCAGCCCTGGACTTCAGAGCTCTCACGTACAGGCGTGGACATGCTAGGTTTCTCTGTCTGTAAATGGTTCTATGAATATCTGTAGGATGGATGGATGGAAAAAAGGAAGGAAGGAGAGAAGGAAGGAAGGAAGGAAGAAAGGAAAGAAGGGTTTAAGGGAAAATAAGGACCAAAATTTGAACACATGAAGATTTGTCAAAAAGGAGCAGGTTGTCTTCTGATGCAGCACTTCCTGCAAAGCGTGGGCTGAGGTTGAACGATGCCTTTCAGGGGTGTTAGAGAGGAGGATGTGAGACTAGATGGCATCTGCTATTTCTTCCAAATGTATGATTCTAGAACCCTAATAGACAGACAGTGGGCATCTGCATTTCTACCATGTACAAAAAATTTATTCTCACACATCCATCATAGAAATTTTTTAAGTAACATTATAAAACTTGTAACCATCTATCCATCATTCCCATAGTAAGTTACACTTCACGGTACCTTTATTTATTTATTCCCATTTGGTAGGAAGCTTTGACTGTGAGAAAAAGTAAATGAATTCAGTACTACTAAAGAAGGCTTCAGAAGCAATAACAAAAGTTTGAGAATTCTCACCTTGTTTTCTCTTTGTGGTTCCCAAATGTTAGTCTGCTCGTGAATCTCCCGGGACACTTGTTACAATGCAGATTCCTGGGCCCTGACCCTGTGAACTCTGGCCAGCCAGTCCTGTGGCCACCGGAGCAGTGGCTGCCAACCCTGGCACATGTCACAGTCCCCCATGGAGCTTGTTACAGATTTCTGAGCCTCTTGACTCCCAGAGATTGACTGACAGGGTCTGAGGTGAGGCCAGGGCATTCTCTGAGGGTGCTTGTAAGCCCTCCCCAAGTCACAGGGAAGCACAGCCAGGAGGTGGAGGAGCTCCATAGTGCCACAGAGTGGCTCCTGGCTCTGCACACCTACAGCACAGAAAAATCTGCATCCCGTGTACGAATGGGCAGGCCCCCGTGGGCATGCAAAAGCCTCAGACATCCCAAAGCAATGCAAACACTCTTTCTGCACAGGGAGAAATCGAAGGTATTGAAAAGCAGGTCATGAGTTTGAGCCAGAAAAAAGAAGACCTGCTGGTGGAATTAAAAGCTGCCGTGTTAAAACTTCACCAGCATTTACAGCAAGAACAGCAAGAATTAGAAAAAGAAATGCTGTCGGCTGGAACGTCAGAAGAGGATGGAGTAGCTGAGAGGGATGTTTCTGAGTGGAAGGTGGGTATGACTTTAGGTTGATGCCAGTCCCACGTTCCACAAGAGCTTTGAAGGGGCAGAAACACTGGGGGCATCTATGTCTATGGCCAAGAGGGATTTTAAAAAGTGGAAATACTCCACCTGAGATTGTTCGCTAGTGAATGTAAATCTTCGGAGGTGTGTCTGTTTTGGACTCCACCCAGAATTCTTATGCCTGAGTTCCTCAGGAGCTGCTTATGAAATGCCACAGGCAGGCGGGTGGGAGCCACTCCTATGACATCTCCCTGCGAAACAGTCAGCCCGTTGCAGACTCCAGAGGGGCCAGCACTGCTCTAAGGCCCACTCTGAATCTACATTAAGGAATCACATTCTTGAATTGTTGGCCGCAGAGGGCAATGCAAATGAAAGAGATTTAAGATTTGACTGAGTCATGATATTTGGCTGGCTGAGCTGAAGTTGCCAGGCCCAGAGGGCTACTCGCGTAGGTGGGCATCTTGGATAAATTGACTAAAATAGTAGCTACAGAAAAACACAGCCAGACTGGGATCCTGGGGACGTTGAATGACAGCTCGGCTACAGGTGTCTTTGTGCTGTGCCTTTCAGTTGAACAGAACAGGCTCCATGGCTTTCCTGCCAGCAGTCAAGGAAGAAGTGGAAGACAGCTCGCTGAAGAGTGAAGTAAGGAAAATGATTTTCTCGTTCAAGTTTGTTAGAACCGAAATCTCTAAAAGAAGGTCAATGGGAAGGTCTTACAGTGAATGGAAACATAAGGATTTTTCAAATTAATGGCAATATTTTATAAGAGTGATTGAAGTAGTTCTCTTATGTTATTAGCATTGTTTAAGTGCATCTAAACCTACTTTTCACCAGAGTGGGATAAATGTAATTCAGACACTCTTGTTGGCATAAGGGAAAAGATGAAGTTCTTTGTCCTGTCCTGACTTCTGAGTATTTTCTCTGAAGTTTTGAGAGTATGCTGTTTGGTTGATACTCCTGGGGTGCTTCCTAGAACTTTATTTTTCCACATTTGAATTACTTTTTTTGTCTGAAACAGCATTGCCAAGGACGCAAAGAGATGTGTTAGCCACTAATCCTTACTACTTCATTAGAACTGGTTGAATAAGACATTTATAGTTGTATTTCCTGATACCAACTGCCGTTTCATATTTTAAAAACAAGATATAATGGTCTTGTGCCAAAAGGAAGAAAATTACAGCAATTTGTTTATGTGTAACCACCAGACGTGTTCTCTGCTCATTTTATAGATTGTTAAATAGCTCCATTGTCACAGAGAACAACCCTTTGTCCTGCAGTGTATCACTAGGACATGGTGGCGCTGCGTACAGGTTTACAGTACTCTGACCATCAGACAACTTTGTAATCTGATCATCACACCCCTTCATGGCAGTTAGAATTGTGAGAATGGAGAGAGTACCAGGGGCCAAAAACTGTGCGCATAAGTATGATTCTGATTTGAGACCTGGGTTTGCCTCTGAGCTGATATGTTTATAATATTCACTGTTTATCTCTGACAACAACAAAGACATACATGTTCATCAGGCTGTGACATTAAAGATGGCATCTAAGGTTACATTTACCAAAGCAGATTACATTTTTGAAACACAGTTTTAAAGACCTCCTTTGTATGACATGAGCTGACTCCCAACTTTTAAGAAGGCTTTTTAAAACAAGTGTTGGTGAGGATTTGGAGAAAAGGGAACCCTCATGTACTGTTGGTGGGATTGCAAGTTGGTGCAGCCACTATGGGAAACAGTATGGTGGCTCCTCAAAAAATAAAAAATAGAACTACTCTGTGACCTAGCAAGGTAGCTTTATTTTGGGTATTTATCCAAAGAAATCCAAAACACTAATTCAAAAAGATGTATGCTCCCCTATGTTCCCTGCAGTGCTGTGTACAGTAGCCAAGACATGGAAGCAACCTAGGTGCCCATCAGTAGACGATTGGATAAAGAAACGGGTACATTTGTACAGTGGAATATTACTCAGCATAAAAAATGAAATCTTAACATTTGCAACAACATGAATGGACCCAGAGAGTATTATGCTAAGTGAAATAAGACAGAGAGCGACAAATATCATATGATCTTGCTTATATGTGGAATCTGAAGAACAAAAGAAACAAATAAACAAAAAAAAACCCCAAAACGAACAAACTCAGATACACAGAACAAACTGATAGTTACCAGAGGGAAAAGGGGTTGGGGTCTGGGTGACAAAGGTGAAGGGATTAAGAGGTACAAACGGGTAGTTACAAAATAGTCATGGGGATATAAAGTACAGCATAGGGAATATAGTTAATAATATTGTAATATTGTATAGTGCCAGGTGGGTACTAGATTTATCGGGGGATCATTTCATAAATTATATAAATGTCTAACCACTACACTGTACACCTGAAACTAATACAAAATAATATTGAATGTCAACTATTATTGGAAAAAACAGAACTTTTTTTAGGCTTCAGAAAGAGCATTTGGAGACATATGATTTAATTAGCCAAAGAAAGAGATGAAAAATAGGGGGAGAGGCGGAATTAAGGACTATAGTTATGCTGCCTGGTAAGCAGAGTAGGGTGCTGGTTATGATGGTAGGAAATCACTTCCCTCTTCTGATCAATTGATTACTGTGTTAGAATGGAGCTAAGAGAGCAGAGCCATCTTCCGGGTCTTGGTCTTCCCTTGGGAAGCATGACAAGGACATGGAGGACGATGATAGAGCATCCTCTTCCGCTGGAACCATCGTTCAGGTAACACTGGGCATAACATTTATGGGAGGGAAGACTGGGATGAGAAGGCTTAGAAAGTCCAAGAAAAGAATTTCCTGTTGGAAAGAATGCTGAGGAAAGGAACCTGCTTGGGCTGGAAATTTTTTAGGTTTCTCACCAGGACCTCCGCACAAATGCCAAGACAGCCAAGTACTTTCTTACTTGCATTTCTGTTGTGCACTGAGTGATAAAACGAGAGTATTTTTCTGAGGAAAACGCACTATGTGACAATCCAGACTGACAAAACAGGTAACGCAAAGGAGCACCTAACAGAGTTCACCATGAGAGTTTCACAAGCATTTAACACACCTCTTTTGGGAGTAGTTGGGGGGAGGGGTCTCCTCGTAATCTTCTTTTTGAACAAGGTAGCGTGTAAGACAAATTAATGAAATAAGTCTTTTTGTTACTAATGAGCTTTTAAATCTCCAGTCTCTCAAAGTAGAGGGCAAAATGCCCTCAGTTTAGAAAAACCATTATAAGCTGACGTGAACACAATGCTTTTCTGTTGCTCCTGAAACCCCCCTGCATCATTATGATCCATGTGCCTCCCAGCTCCCACCACACCCCCAGCTCCCAGGCCAGTCCTTTCATTACTGTTGGCACCAGCCTTGTATCTTTATCGCCAGCCTCTGCCTCTTGACAGGTTCCTTGTCTACCTTAGAAGCATTCACTTTTTCCCTCCCTAACAAATTCTTTCTCATGGCCCCGCCCCTCCAAAGTGAGTGTCCCAGAACCCAGACTCTCTTCAGACACTGCTTTGCTTCCCTGGGAAGCCCTTCTCTCCACATCTGCCTGAAGACTGCTTACCCAGGCGCATCTCAACTTCCACCTCCAGGAAACCTCCAGGCATGTTTTCCAGCAGCATTCTGCACCCCAGTTACAACTTACCACGTTTTTATGCATCTACTGACACAGTTTCACGAATGGTCAGAACTCTGTCTTCTACATTGTCCTGTCCTGGACTGGGCTAAATATGGTACTTAATGCATTGAATTTCTTGGTCCTGCTTTCCAGGTCGGTTACTGTACTTATTTGCCCCTAAGTGTCTTTACTTGGTGCTCCTCACCCTTTTTGTAAGTTTTTAACCCCTGGCTCCACTTAAACCGCCATTGACTTCTGGAGCATCAATCCATGCCCTCTTCTTAGTCCTAGTACTTAGTGGTCTCTCCAGCATTAGGCATGTCGGCTACCCCTTCTTGAAATGCAGGGTTCCTTTGACTTTAATTCTGCTCTGTCTTGTCTCACCTGCCTGCAGCCCCTCCTCCATCTCCTTCCCATGCCCCATCCATGTGATGGTAGGCACGCTGCCAGTGTGCTGCCTGCCTCCTTACTCTCTGTTTTCTCTTACAACAATTTCCTCTCCCCCCAGAGGTGTAGTAGTCACCTCTAGGCCAGTGATTCCCAAATCAAATCACTAGTCTTGACTTTTCCCTTAAATCTGTTCCACATTTCTACCTTCCTGATAGATTTCTCTTTTTGGATGTATTTTCTTCATCTCACCCATTTTACCAACTTTCCTTTAAAGCTTGCTGGTGTTCCTCATTTCTCAGTGTCTATTAATGGTACCACTACTTTCTCAGAGTCTAAGACAAATTTCAGAATCATCTTAGATACCTCATTTCTGTTACTTGTTTTATCCAGTCAGTGGTCCACTCAGTGTTTACATCCTTCTATTATTTTTGCCATCATCGTATCCCAGGAAATTGTTACTTCTTCCGTAGACTTTTGGAGTAGCCTTCTCATTGGGTTATAGCCTCCAGTCACTTTTCCTAACATACCATATACAGTACTAACTCATAGCTTTTCGTAAAAAAATTAACAATCTGCAGTCTTTCATGGTTTCTAATTATCCACTAAATAAAATGCAAATTTCTTGGCCTGGCATTCCACACTTTTCATGATCCCTACCTACCTTCCCAATTTTACCTTAAAAGTTAAACCAAGCTTTACCTTTAGTTCTTTGTGTATACCTTTTTAAAGTAGTTACTGTTTTTAGTACAAGGAACTGAAAAGTAACATGTTGTTAGGAACTGCTAGTTGCTTTATACTACGTGTCATTGTTTAATCATCCCAGGCATGGATGAGGTAGATTATATACCCATTTTAAAGACGAAATAAGTGAGACTCAGAGTCCAGGTTAACTTGTCCAGGATCACACAGCTTATAAGTAGAGCAATCAAGATTGGTCAATGACAACACCCATACTTTTCCCTTCACAGTATGTCCATCTTTTTGTGTACATGACATTTTCCCTTTGCTTAACCTTTGTTAACCTAATAAGTGGAAGTGCTGGATCAATGTATACATCCATGTAAAATGTGGCAAACATTATTATACTACCCTCTAGAAAGACAGTATCAATTTTATTTGTACCAGGAATGCGTGGAAATGCCTCTTATCCCCAAGCTGATACTGTATATTTTCAGTCTTAGCCAAACTTAGCTAGTAGTTAAATTGCATTCATAGTCTAGGAATGTTGACTATCTGGTTGGGTGCATATTGGCTTTTGTATTCTTTTATGAATTGCTTCTTCATGCCATTTGACTGTTCTTCTATGCAAGGGTTGGTGTTTTCCTTATTGATTTATAAGAGTAAGAAGGATAGTAACACTTTGTAATTTGTTATCCCAATCTGTTATTTCTCTTTAAACAGATTGTGGTGTCTCTTGTAGTGCACATTATTTTTTTTATGTTTATACTATTAGGTGGGTACAAAAGTCAATGCGGTTTTTGCAATTCTTTTTAACCTTTTAAACCACAATTACTTTTGCACCAACCTAATAACATTCTTTTCATTTATTGCCATGTTTTAAAAGTCTTTCCACATACCTATATTAGGAAAAGATTCACCCATCTTTTCTTCAAGAATTTTTATGGTATAACTTTTTAAATTAAATATTAGATACAATTAGAATTAATTATTTGGAGTGAGACAGGATCTAGTTATATTTTGATGAAACGCCTCAGCAGTTTTTCCCAAATTTAATAAATTCATCTTTTCCCCCATTATTCGGAATGTGGCCTTTATCATATACTCTTATTTAATTTTAATTCTCATAGTAAGCCACTGAAATACGTAATTCTCTAGATTCCTTATGTGCTCCTCATTCATTAGAGAGTTGTGGAGAACTTAAGTCTTTCAAATAAAGACAAATGTGAAGAAGCTGGTTGATTTTTTTTTTTTTCCCTAATGAGCAAACTTTTTTTTGAAATCTACCTGACTTCTCTGAACATTTTTGCAAGCCGGTGCTTTGTAAAATGATCCAGTGCAGGAAGCGTGGCTTGCTGGGCAGCAGAACAGGAACTTTTCTGGACCTCTGATGCTTCTCTTTATAGGAGGCAGCTGGGAAAATGAGCACGTGTGACAGTTCCGCGGCACACACTCTTGTGCCAGGCTCACTAAACACTGATCCAGGCCCAGAATTTTCCCTGAGCCCCAAACAAACAGAAGAGGTAAGTCCCAGCGCGTAACAAGCCAGCTGCTCTGAGCACCTAGAGATGACACGCTTTCTGTGTTTTGCAATACTGTGTGTTTCACATCAAGCAGTTTTTGTGACCCTTAATGTCTCCATGCCTGCTGTCTAGCTGGAGAACTGGAAAATCTGCCGTCGGATGTTCACGTAGAAAGTAAGCGTGGCACAGAGCAAGCAGAGATTTTTCACTCACCATTTGTCAGGATGAACTAGTCTTTCCATTAACAATGGCTACTTTCTTCTGTAGACATAGCTTACAGGGGCAATGAGAGCTAATGTTAACTGGCTATTACATTAGAGGCATTTGTATTTGCTGTTTAATCCTCGGATTAAATCAGGTAGGTTAATACCAACCATAAGTTTATAAATGAGGAAATCAAAATTCAGGGAGTAGAAGCACAGCTGGTAAATGGAGGAGTAAGGAGTCCAACTCAGAATATTCCAAGCTGCCATCCTCATTCAAAAAGTTAGTCTTGAAAGATATGAAACCAGGGTAGGTTTGGCCTCACAAAAGAAACTGCCACCACCCCACCCCAGCGGCACGTGTAGTATCTGTGCAACTGTACCTTAGCCAGGCAATTTTGCAGTTTAGAAAAAAGGGGCAGCGGGGAGGGAGGCGACATACAAGTATGTGTATAACTGACTAAAATACTAAGGAGTGAGTTTGAAGAGTTGGTATCTTGGCCTGAAATATAGCTACCGTCAGAAAATGAGCTTGCATTTTAACTGGATCCAGTTACTTAGATTAGTGATGTGTTGATACAGAAATCAAGAAGTATGACATTTATTAACTGAGAGGCTCATTTGGATGCCAGAGGGTGGACTCAATTAGGTCAAGAATGTGGACTTGCAGACTCTAAGGCATCATAAAATCACAGATTGAATCCTGGTTCTACTTACTAGTTGTGTGACCATAGGCGTTTAAATCCTCAGTTTCTTCATCTGTACACTTGGAACAATAATGCGGTGTAAAATAGTGATAAATGGTTTGTGTGTCCCATTTAGCATGCTGGCCTGGCTCTAGAGCCCAATAAAGGATTAGATATTAATTAATTTACAGTTACGCTGTAAAGATGACATAATTCTCTGTCTCTGTAATACTTTTTAGCCCCCTCCCCCTCAAAGTGCACAACCATAAAACATTTATTTAAATACTTTCTGCTTTTAGACTTGGGAGCTATCATTTAGAGACGATATCAAGCGTGGGGGCGGCTATTGTGGAAAATCTTTGAGCTCAGATTTAAAATATAATACCACAGAGCTGTGTGATCTTGGGCAAGTAACTTATGTCTGGGCCTGAGCTCCTCAGAAGCAAAGTGGTAAAATGGGAGGTGTGTGAGCTGATTAAACATTAAATGCACTTGGATTTCTTTGACTATGAAAAGAATGGATGAACTCATTACTGGCAGGTTCCCCAGAGTATTGAAGTTCTATGGTTGCAAGTATTCTTTTTGTCTTCTGTTCACCTTTGTATTCTTTTCAGTTTCAAATAACTAGCAAATAAAGCCCAGATTAGTTATCCAGCTTTCTTGTTTCCTCATTAGTGAGAAAGCAAAGAAACCCAATATTGTCATTCAAAAAAAAATGTGTGTGTGGCATATGACAGGTGCTGAAATAAATGTTTTTGAATAAATAAGGAAGGCAGATAATAAATCTGGTTTTACAGATATATTAATATTAACAGTTGTTATCTCAGGTAACAAAAAAGAGGACCCCGGAATCTGCCATTAAAATAATCAGATGATGAGAAATTAGTGTCTGGCAGTAAAATCAGACAAATGTTGCTTTTTTAAAAAAATGAAGATTAAAACAGAAAATTGAATCAGGTAAATCCAAGTATAGGCAAGGGAAGACTTCTTTAAGATGATTCTTGAAGAAAATATTAATAACAGCCGGGGAGAAGTAGTGTTTAGGCAGAAAAGAGCAAACATGAAGTTAATAGATGGTAAAGGGGAACAAGTACAACCCAGAGACACTTTTGCCAAACTAGTTTTCATGATACCCGTTAGTGCGTGTGAGAATGAATGGGATTGTCGTACCCTGCTGTTTTTGTGAGCTCTTGCCAATTTTGTTTACTTCAGTTGTACTGAAAGTTCTGTGTTTAAACAAAATTCCACAAACACTGGGAAATGTGCACTTGAGTTGTACCTTTGTCAGCAACTCCCATTAGAAGTTTGTTGCTTGGCCAAAACTATGCCTTATTACTAGATGCTAACATGTAGTTAGTTAAGTTTTATATAGAAAACACTGTATTTCATCATAATCATAAGAAAATATGTATGCAGATCAATAATTTTACAGAGCAAAACACAAATCCTTGTTCCTAAAGGAATTTCTCTAGAAGGGTTTCAATATTCTGGAAAACAATATGGGAAGTAAATATATCTCTGTATCAAATCCCTTTACCTCCAAATTGAAAACATCTATTACATAATTACTAAAACATTTTTATTTGTTAGCTGGGAGAAAATTTTCTCTTGGATCAATAAGCAACCCTGTTGTTTCAATATGAAAATACATTAACACTTTTTAAAATACTATACCATAAGTATTTCATCCTGAACTCAATAGTATTTGAGTACCTAGAAGGTGAAAAGTAGTTTTAGGGATTCTCTCTGAAAAACAGAAGAAAAGTTTCCAGATTACCCCACTGAAGCTTATTACATGACTGCCTCAAACTATATTTAATAGGGAGAAGTTTAGATGAGTAACAGCATGTATGTTAGCAAAAATAAAAATAAAAAATCCTACAATATTTTATAATTGAACTACTTGAGATGTTAAGTTAAAAGTGTTTGCACTTCCTTGTTTCCCCACCGGTGTGTAAAGATCTCTTTTTTCCCGTTTGAACAGAGTGCACAGCAATGTAAGCATTGCTTAATCATGTGTCATTCAACTTTAAACACTGGCCAATTCGCTGAAATGTTTCAAACACGCACACACCCACATGCACACCCTCTCACTACACTCACCTGTCTCCGGGGGCCCGCTGTGTAATGAACTGGGAACCCGTTTGCGTCCTCTGTGCCCAGGAACACTGTGTCTGTGTACCTGCAGATCGGCTGCTTGGAAACCTGGGCCGCCAGGTCACGTGATTGTTGCTATGAGTGTGGAGGTGCAGTTTTCTTTTCTTTCTTGCTTCTGCCTGTGTATATATTTTTTCTTTTAACTGGGGAAATGCTGCAAGTTCACAGGTCTTTGCAAGCCCAAATCTGAAAACTCTGGACTCTTGGCTTTTCACTGCTGGACTATCTTTGGATTTATCTTAGGGTGCCACACCTCCTGTGAAGTCTGCAGCTCTGGGCTTTCCTGACAAGCAAGGAGTTTTTGAGGCCACAGTGGAGAATCCTAGGCCCGAGCCTGCAGAAGTCCTCCATGTCTGCAAGACCCAGGTGGCCAAGCTGGAGCTGTGGCTGCAGGAAGCCAACGTGGCATTCGAGCCAGAAACATTAAACGCAGACATGCAGCAGGTGGTGGAGCAACAGCTGGTCGGGTGCCAGGTAAGGCTGATGGGTCGGAGTTCAGGGCCTGCCTCCTCACCAATCACCTTCCAAGACTGGGTGAATTTTTCTTAAAGCAACAGTGTGTTTCTTGTTGTTACTCTGACCCCTCTGTTTATCTTGGCCTCAACTTTTGGGGGAGACAGTAGTGGGTAAGCACTCAGAATCTGGAGTCCAAATCCAGGTCTGTCACATTAACTGTGAACTTCTCACCTCATTTTTTTCAGATAGCAGGTTATCTCTTAGGACTTTGCCAGGGTTAAATGAGATAAGGAATATAAACTAGTGTCTGGTGTATAAAGGATATAAAAAGTGCTCAGTAAACACTGTTATTTTTATTCATCATAATAAGTTCTTTGAATTTTTATTCAAAGGATGAAATAAAATTGAATATCCTGATTTGCAAGACTCCAGATCCAGCATAAAAGGGCTTTGCTGCCATTTCACTCTGGATGCTCTTGCTCTTCTTTGGGAGGGACAGAATGTAAACTTCCGTGCCTTTAGTCACTTTCAGTAACATTTGCAGGCTCACCCCAAAGTTTGGGATCCCTATATCTACATCCCTTCAGGAAGGAGCTGGAACGTTGACATCGCAGCAGCATAATTGAGATTGAGTGTCCCCCAACGGTGCTTAGGCCAGCCCCGGACTGCAGTCTCTGCCTGATTGGCTCATTTGGCTGCCACTGACAAATGAGTGGTCCCCAGCGGGAGGACACCCTCTCAGAGTACCCTGTCTCACTGGCCTGGCCACACCGAACTCCTCCCATAGACAAAATGGGGTGGTGGGTAGTCCACCCTTCTGTCCAAGGCAGGCACTCCTCCCCTCTTTCCATTCAGGCCCACAGTCTTACAATAGCCTGTGCCTGCCTAGTGGCGGACCCAGGCAGGCAGGCTGACCCCGTTCCCTGGCCAGCTAAGCACCTCTGACCCTAGAAGTCACCTCTGAGGGGTGGGTTCACTCAGATATTGTCACGACCACGTGGCCTGGCCTGGCTGACGAGGCATGGGAGTGTGGAAGAGGGTATACTACAACACAGAGCAATGCTGTGCTAAACTGAACCTGCGGCTTTTCTAATGCTGAGTCCCAGCCATGTAAGGCTATCCAAGATCAGTCTGCCAGTTCCTTCTCCTGCTGACTGGGAGAAGACCCCCTGCCGATTCCTTGATCATCACCAGATCCCCTCCTGTGTGCACTTGTAGTGAGTTCAAGGATTTGGTGGCTGCCCAAGGAAAAGACACACCACAAGGTGGCGGTAACACACAGCGAGCTTTATATGGGCCTTGTTTTGGCAGGATCTTGGGTGGACTGGGAAGTCCTGCAGAGCAGGAGACCTTACAGTGGGATAGGGGTGGGGCCACCAACCCGGAAGGGGAAGAGGACCAGGACTTTCCCCGGGGATCTGGGAATCAAGAGGAGCCTGTGTGTCTAGGTAATGTCAGAGCTACGAAGGGCAGCAGAGGTTGGGGTCTTTTAGAGCCCCAGAGATTGTCTTAACCGTGGCTAACAGATGTGGGGTCCAGTTTTGAGTTTGGCACCAGTAGGGTTTGAGCAAATGATTCTGGCCTACTGTGAACAAATAAACAGCATAGGAGCCAATATACAGGGGATAGCTTTGGCTCATTTATATCACACCATGCCATATAGAATTTAATATTGAAACCCAAACAAAGGCTAAGTTCTCAGTGGGAAAATGTCCAAAGGACAGGAGGAAACAGATCAGTCGAGAAAAATTATATTTGATAATTTGAGAAGTGTTCAACCTTGATTATTAAAAACATATAGATCAAAATAGCTGTCTTGTTCCTACATTGCATTGGCAAAAATTGTATCATCCTGGAAAACTCTGGAGCAATAGATCCACTAATGTCTGATAGTTATCTCTGATTGGTTCAATGTTTTGGAAGGTCAGCTGTTAGCATATAAAATATCCATCTTTTTGACCTAATATTCTTTGACCATTGCTTTAAATTTACCCTCTGAAAATAACACAAAAACGAGAAAAATATTTATGGCAACATTAATTACAAAAATGAAGAACTGTAAACAGCTTTAAAGGCTTAGCAATATCCCTATTGTTAAGTGACTAATGGAATATCAACTTACAACTATTAAAATGGGAATCATGAAGCATATGTATGTAGATACATTAAAAAGTATTAGGTTGGTGCAAAAGTAATTGCAGTTTTTGCAATTATTTTAACCTTTTATTTTTGTAAACCACAGTTACTTTTGCATCAACCTAATTTGTGTGTGTGTGTATAAATATATATATATATTTACTATATATATATATGTATAAAATAGCTAAATGGAAAAAAGTGCATAAAATTATAGTACACTTTGTTTATAGCCACTCAAAATCTGAGTACATATTGTTAAGCTTAGAAGTGTGTGTATAGGATACTAGTAGTTTGCTTGGATGGAGTTGTAAGATATATTATTTGAAAATTTGTTTTAAGGATAGAGTTTTTCCTTGTTTCTCTCAAAGAACTTAACTGAGTCACACACAGAGGTTTTACCAGGTGATCACAGAGCCGGAATGTGAGTCTGAACACTGCTGCTGCCCTGTGTGCCCAGCCAGTTGGCGTGGCGTTTGGGCTCCTGGGCCCCAGGAGAGGGCAAACTTGATCTCTTGAGAAGGAATGACAGTGACTTACTGGGAAACCTAACTTCGTCTAACTGATTCGTTTTTAGATCCGTGCGTAAGCTGGCCAGTTGTATCAATGACTTAGTGTTTTAGGTTCCAAATTGTTTCTTCTGTGGTCCTCTTAATGATGTTTTGGAAGCTTATTTGGCTTGAGAAAGAAAGGGGAAAGAATTTTCCGAGTTCTGTGGAATTCTTTTTTTATCACTACTCAATACTTGGATTGCAACCGAAATAGGTCAGGAAGGTGGGGAAAAAAATAATAAGAGCACAGACTATGTATCAAGCTCTGGGCAAAGTACATGGATATAATGAACTCCTCAAAGTGACCCCAAGAGGTAAGTTCTGTCATTCTCCCCATTTTACAGATGACTAGAGGCACCGTCATGCAGAGTAAGCTGCCTGGCTACTAAGTTTACCCAGCCACCAAGTGGCAAGGCTGGGATCTGAACCCAGGCAGTCTAATTCCAGTGTCTGTTCTTAACCACTATGCTATGCTGGATACATTCAGCTGTGTTTTCTAATGTGATTATAGAATCACTTATGTTAGATTATTTTAGAGAATGACAGCTGCAATTTGGCGTGGGTTTGGTTGTACACCTGTTGAAAAGCACAAGTATTATACGGAAGCTTTTTTTTCTCTCCCCAACGTCCCCTCCAACCTGTGTGTCTGGAACTTCTTATGTACATTTAGGTAGAGAGAGTGAATCTAACATGTTGAGGTATAACAATTGCTCAAGACCAAAACTATAAATAATGAAATGATTTTGTTTCCTAGACGATGCTAACAGAGATTGAACACAAGGTTGCCTCTCTGTTAGACAACTGCAGAGATCAGGTCTTGGGAGATAGTGGAGCCACTCACCAAGAGGCTGAAGCACTTTCCTTGAAACTGAAAACTGTGAAGTGCAATTTGGAAAAAGTCCAGCTAATGCTTCAGGAGAAATACAGTGAGGACCAGGTAACATACGCTGTGTATAAACATGTGTGTAGGTATACGGTAAGCTATCAGGAAGGAACTCTGGGGGCAGGTGGTGAAACAACTACAGGGGAATTATACTAAGAGAGAATTATGCCTCTTCACACTGTAAGGGATGGTTGCCCTGGCTTTTGTTACTGGTTTCATTTTGCTGTGCAGTTTTCTAATCTAGGTTGTTATTAGTGATGGTGTAGATTTGATTTGTGTTGGTTTGATTGGGTTGATCTTGTTGGTGATATGGTCTGGTGTAAAAACCTTCATAAAAGAAGGATGTATTTTAAAGGGATTTTGTGACTCCCGTTGACTGGAAAATGAAGCCTTTATAGATAAGATTAAAATTTGACATCAGAAACATAAAACCTGTTTCCAGGATACTTTTGTTATTCATTTACAAATATTTATATGTATTGATTAAAGTATCATAAAGTGTTCTTGTGACTTTAAAGCATTCGATATTTATAAATGCAAATGTGCGTTTTATGAGTAGTATCTTACTATATAAGATTTTCATCCATACTTAAGAGACGGTGGTTCCTACTTGGAGGTCTTATATTCACAGAAATAAGATTAGCTGAAAATACACAGGTTCCCCTTTCATCCTAATATGTTCTCTCTCTTTTAAAAAAAAAAAATCGACTTATGTTATAGACATAGGGAAAATTTGAATTTATAAGCATACTGCTATTTTTCTTTTTGATTTTTTGTTTTACTTTGTCCTTAAGGGAAAAAAGCAATAGATTTCCTGACTTTTAGTAATTCACTGGATGACGTAAGTTGAGGAAATGATAAGATGACCACTTCATCAAATGTAGTGGTTTTTGAAGTTGTTATAAAATAAGTGCATTAAATCATAGTATTAATTATAGTAAATAACAAAATGCAATCATTTACTTCATTTAAAATGTTTGCAATATGTAGTCTCATTATTAGAATTGAAATAAACTGGATCATTTTTTTAATTAGTCTGCCATCATATAATTTTTTGCAGCATTCTACCATTCCGAAGAAACCTTCAAAGCATCAAAAAGTTCTCCAAACACATAACCTTTCTGAATTTGAATCTGTTATAATGGAAAGGCCACAATTCAGCAGACAAAAAGATTTCCAGCAGCAACAGGTAATTTCAGCTCCTAAAAGTTATAAGGATAAGAATAAAGCTTTCTACGTGGAATTTCCCTCTGAACTAAATGCTCAACTGCCATTGGAGCACTTGCTTACGTGACTGAATGGAAAGTATGAAGTGTGGGTCTTCCTGTATGTGCAGCGACTCTGAGTTTTGAGCATTTACTGCAGCAGCTGCTTTCTTTTGCTGCTACTTTGGGGACTTTCTAACTTTGCTACGTTATAAACGTGCATCTTAAACTAAGCAAATATCTTCAGGGTGTACTTATCTCTGTAACTGTAACCCCTCTTTCACTATTGTTTCAACATGTGTTAGTATAGTTTTGGTGACTTTCCATGTGTGTAATATACATTAAACAACACTTGGTCATTGTGTGAATGTTTTAAGTAGATTTTTGAGAAATGAAAGTTAATGAGAACAAGCAAGCAAAAAAGAAAAATAGCAAATGATGATTTAGGAAGTGTTTCAAAAACAGATTATCTCAACAGAAGAAACCCTTGGGTACTAATTGAAAACCTTGATTGATTGAACCATTTGAATCTTATTCAATTATAGGTTCTGGAGTTGAAACCAATGGAACAGAAAGACTTAATCAAATTCATAGAATTTAATGCCAAGAAAATGTGGCCCAAGTATTGCCAACACGATAAAGATACAACTCAGAAATCATCTGTGAGGTAAAACATTTTTAAAGCGTGGGACATTGAGTACTTTGATGGTTGGGAGAACTAAGAATGTGTTTCACTTACAAAACATTGTCTGAAAGTAATCCATTTTTTATATGTTGATTATCCTTTTTACCTTTTGTTTTTCCTTAAAAGTGATGAGGCATCGAGCCCTGAAAATGATGCCTCAGACTCAGTCTTGTCAACTCAGAGCCAAAGTGGAGCTAAGTGGCAATATTTAGATCATGAACTCGCGTCAAAGATAAGGCCGCCTCTTCCTGAGCTTGTGGCGCCTCAGGTCAGTGTGAGCCTGCACACGGTGCAAATAAGCATGTTTATCCTTGAAGGTCCAACAGGCATTCATTAAGTGCACATGTATGTTCTGCACTGTGTGGCAATTTATTTGTCCGCATTTCCCATTAGATGGGATGAAGAGAAAGACCGTGTCTGCCAGGTTCACTCACATTTGAGGGCCTGGCACAGCACTTGAACCATCATAAAATCTCGGTGACTATATTGAATGAATAATATATGTGGAAAACACTTTAAGAATGATACTGTGCTATATGAGTGTCATTCGTTCGTCAAAAGATTTTTGGAATCTGGAGTGTGCCCGCCCTGTGCCAGCGGTACCTGTCAATAAGTATTCTCTCCAACACAGCTTATCATTGCCATTATTGGTTTTATTTATACTGTGCCAGCTGCTGCTAGAGTTCCCTTTACACAGGGAGCCCACGAGCAGCATAGCACTGTTGCTCACAGCTAATCAAGCTTCTGCCTTCAACTTTGCACTCAAAGCGCCCAGGCGAAGGTTACCAGTGATTTCGCAGTGCCCCAATCTGGTGGGAACTTTTCAGTTCTCTTCTACTCTGCAGAGAACCTTATTTGACCAATTAAAGTTGAATCAAACTCATTGTAGGGCTTGAGACTTTGTTTCTCCTTGTTATACACACTGTAACATGTACGTAGTTCTTTCTCCAAGAAAAGAACATCATCAGTAGTTCTTTCCCTAAGCAGAGTAACCTATCACCACCCTGGTTCTTTTTGTGTGTTAGTTTTCCAATTTGAAAAGAAACAAACTCTGAATTATTCCTTCTTCTGAAGTAACAGCTCATTTTCAATACTAGTTTAGTTTTTCATTTGCAAATTGAGATTCAGATCTGTCTCTGGAGGTGACTATTTTATCTTAAGACTTGACTAGATAGTAAATGGGAAGAGAAACAGCTGACCTCAACGTGGATAGCATTGCTACCGAATTTAAGGATTAACGATTGTACTGTTTTTCAAATTACGGTTTGTTTTTCCTTGTTTTGATATCCAAATGGACTCTTAAATGTCTTAAGTAAAGCCTGTCATGACTTTTCAAAGCTGTCCAAAATATTTAAAACTTAGTTATTTTTCTTATAAACCAGGAAGGTAACTTGGAGGCTAGCATGCTAAGGCATTTTTACTGTTCTACATTAACATCAGCAGGATCTCAAACTGTCTGCAATAAGGTTTCCCTTGTTCAAACAGGTTGCCACAGATACAAGTATTCTACCTCGCATGAGTGTGTATAACTTTAGATACCCAACAACTGAAGAACTGAAAACTTACACCACCCAACTTGAAGACCTGCGTCAAGAAGCCAATAATCTTCAGACACAGGTAGCAGCTGCACGTTACATGTTTTCCTCATTGCAATAACAAAAAAGAAGGGAGATACAATATTGTAAATTGGTCATGATTTTATTTACAGACAAATAATAGAACACATAATGGATTGGGTCCTAGAATTGCAAATAGAATTTATCTCTCTTGCCAACTCTGATAAATGTGGTAGTGGCTGCTTAGACCACCAAATGCAGACGCTTCTGAACCCGAGTCTACGATTAGCAGGAACAAGGATCATGATCGATTAGTACTGTCTGCAGTGGTGCTCTGGGATTGGGAGATTGAGGAAGGAAGGTGGGAGGGATGGTGAGAAGGAGTATTGGCAAGGTTTCCAACCTTGAGTAGGCTTAATGCTGAGACAGTGTACTGGGTAATGTTAAGTTTCCATCAGAGAAGACAGTAGGAAACAGTCCAAATTGGGGTGTTACTAGCTTTGACATGCTTCTAAATCACTTGTAACTGGTCAAAAATTTCAAGGTGATCATGGGTAAAGAAAAAGAGGTGGTTCCAGCAGTTTATACTAAAATAGTCCTGTGGCTCTTAAACTCACAAGGGCATAATTGCACAACCCTAGGGTCCCCTCTTGGAATCCTACATCTAAGCGTGGCCTTAGTTCTTACAGTCAACCCATAAATGACAGTCCTAACTCCTCCCTGCTCCACAACCCATCCCTCTTTTTTTAAAAAATTGAGATATAATTAATATTTAACATTATATTACCTTTGAATATACAACATAATGATTCAGTATTTGTATCTATTGCAAAATGCTGACCCAGTAAGTCTAATTAGTATCCACTACGCATAGTTACAAATTTTTTTCTTCTGATGAGAAATTTTAAGATCTACTCTCTTAGCAACTTTCAAATATGCAATATAATGATATTAACTATATAGTCACCATGCTGTACCGTCCCTAGCTTTGAGGTACTATACCTCTTTCTAACGAATCCCTTCAACTTTCTTGACTTCTTTTCCTTCTCCAAGACATAACCTGGTTTCCTTAACCCATTTTCTCCTACATTAAAATGTGGGAGGTGGGAGCAATGGGAAGAGGGATAGTGTGATTTATCTGGGACCACACTTACACCTGGGTGGCCCCCCCTAAGGAAGTCCTTCATCTTATGATTTGCCTCTTAATTCCATTCAATAGTCAACTCCCTGCCTAACACTGAGTTTTATAAGTTTGTATCTCTCAGAGTTAACATCTTAATTTTATTTATTCTGCTACCTATTTCCCAAAGTGTTTGAAATGACTACTTATAAAAAAGTATAACATAAATTGTAAACGACAACGGAAACCATGGAAAATGTAGCCTTAGGAAGGCAAGGAATCCTGATGATTTTCATTTTTTTCTTTTCTCTTCTTGATTCAGGAAAACATGACCGAAGAAACATACAGAAACTTGGATAAAAAATTATTTGAACTATTTCTGACCCTCAGTCAGTGCCTGGGAGGTGTAGAGCAGATGCTGCAGACACCTGAGCTCGTCAGAGAGGACGTTTGTACGCAGCAGGTGCACTCCGAGGTAGGGAACTTCCAACAAGCCCATGTGTTGACCGTTATCCCAGACTGCCCGCTAGGTAAGCCAGAGTTGAAGCCTCTTAAACTCAGAGCTCATTCACTGTGTCTTCCTGCCTCTCCGCTTTGCAGACACTGGCTCTTGAGCTGAAAAAACTTTACTTAGCTATGAGTGACAAGAAAGGTGATCTTTTGAAAGCCATGGCTTGGCCTGGCAAGAACACCAGCGTGTTCCCTGAATGTTTTGATAGCCTCCAAGTTTACATAGAGCACACGCAGGCCACAGCTGCATCGAGAAGCAAGACCCTGAAAGCTGGCCTCGACTATAACCGCAGTTACCAGGTATGGGGCTAGGCACTCGGCCAGCTTTGGCGTTGTTTTATGTTACAGCGTGGGCTCCTCATTTCCATTAATTCCCATTCCTGGCAGCATTCGTGAATAGGAATTGCTAAGGAAAGCGGCGACACATTCTTTCTGTAAAGGTCTTTAAATTCTGCTGCTCATAGTTAGAGATCATTGAAAAGCAAGGCCCTTTCTCAATCCTCAGATATGAATTTGTTATGTTGAACTAATGTGATGTTTCTTTCCTATATTACATTCAGCCACTTAATGGGTGTTGTATGGAAATATTTCTAGGTAAGAGGGAGCCGTTAAAGTTTTTAAGCAAAGGAATGACAGTTCATGAATATTTCGGGCAGATTCATCTGGCATTGTTTAATGTGTATTGGAGGAGAGACATGGGGCAGGTAGACTGGTTAAGAAGCCATTAAAATTGTCTGATGGAAAAAAAATTGAAGCACAACACTTGTGAAGGAATCGTGCCCATAAAATCAAGCCTGAATCTGATAAAGCCTCTAGGACTTAAGTAAAATAGACACAAGGGACGTAGCACAGTGGGAGTGCAGTCAACCAATGCAGACAGTGGGGAGCGGTACAGAATAAATGACCTGTTTTTTCACACACACCCCACCCCCATGCCAGAAACAGAAAAGAGAGATGGGTGGGGAACATGGAGAGATTATAGGAGACTTAAGATATCTGTTAATCTTTTGCAGCCTATTGGACCTCATTTAATCCCAATTCAAACAAACCAAAAAGATAAATTGTAGGCAATTATAAAAATGTGACCCCTGTCTGGACTGTTAATAATACTAAGGAAGTGGCTTTGATCTGTAGTATTTTTAAAGGGGGGAATATTTATATTTTAGAGATACATCCTGAAACACATACTGATGAAATAATATGATCCCTGGGATTTGCTTCAAAATAATCTGAGGGAAGGAAGGTTAGGTACAGTCAAGAAAGCTCAGGGGAGAGTACAGAGGACAGACGACCAGTCACAAGTCACTAGTTGTTAAAGCTGGATCATGGTAATGCAAAGATTTCTCTATTTTAGTATATGTTTGAAATTTCTAATAACACAAGGGCAACTAAATTTTATTTGTATCTATTTTTCAAATTTATTGGGGTGTCATTTGTTAATAAAATTATGTAGGTCTCAAATGTAAAATTTATAATACATCATCTGTATATTGCAATGTGTGTTCACCACCCAAAGTCAAATCTCCTCCTGTCACCATATATTTGACTCTCTTTACCCTTTTCTATCTCCCCACATCTCCCGTTTCCCCCTGATAACCACTAAACTGTTGAAGGACAACTAAATTAAAAAAAAACAAAACAAAAAAAAAAACGGTATTGAAGGCTTAAATGAAATTCTCACTGTTTCCTGCATTTATCTTTTTATACAGAATGAAATAAAGCAATTATATGACCAACTTATTAAGAATAAAACATCTTTACAACAGTCTCTGAATGAAATTAGTGGCCAGAGTACTGATGAGCTGTTTCAGGTAATCAAGTCAAAATAATTCAAGCTGACCTAACCTTGGACCAAAGAGTCTTGTATATAAGTTATGCTTTTGAACCACTTCCCTTTGAGCAATGGCAAGGCTTAAGTAAATTAAAAAAAGAAAATATATATGTTGACCTTTAAAACCATCTCTTAAGTAGTGCTTTATGAAGTGTAAATCAAAACAACAAAAGACCACTCACCTATCAACTGGGCAAAATTTTAAGTTTGTGCAGTGTTGGGAATGGCCCCACCCCCTCTTGGTAGGAGTGCTGATTGGTCCAGTTTCTAGGGATTATTAGCTAGACTATATTAGAATATTAAGCATAAATGCTCTTCCATCCAGTAGCAGTTTCACTTCATTTATTCAACAAGTATTAATTGAGGACCTGCATTGTTCAGGCACTGCTCTAGGTGTTGGGTTGCACTTATCCCAAGGGAATAAGACAAGTGCATAAAGATAAATATGTCCATAAATATTCAAGGATGGACCTGGCAGCACTGCCTGAATTAAAAACTCTAACCAGCCCAGAAGTCCATTAAGAGCAGACTGTTACTAATGCAGTGTGCAGCCTTACCATGGCGTGCCGTGTGTGTTTACAAGGAGCCAGGTAATGTTTGTACTGATCAGAGGAGAGGCTGAGGAACTGATCAGTGAGTGTGCAAACTGCAGAACAGAATGTGTGCAATTCAGTGAGTTTAAGGATGGGCACGTGTCGTCTGCTGGTACGTGCTTAGTGTGCATTAGGAACAAACTGTCAACTGTGGGTCTTTGGGGAGAGCTAGAGGTGAGAGCAGTAATTCTTTACTGTTTAATTTTTTATTTTAATTTTTAAAATTTTTAACTTTAAGTCTTTACTCTTTAATATTTTCAAAATGAATACACATTCTTCTCCAACTTACTAAAGGGTTTTACTTTTTTGCATTGTCTCTTTAGAAAGCAGATGCATATACAGTGGAGCTGCAGAACGCTGAAAGCCGTGTGGCAAAATTAAGAGCCGAAGGGGAGAGGCTTCGTTTACCTTATGCTTTACTCCAAGAGGTTTACAAATTAGAGGTATGTCTGAGCAGAAAACTGTCGATCAGGGAATTACTGTGATTATAAGGAGTAAGACTTTTTTATTTTTCCACAAGGGAGTTTAGATGTGTTCTGCATATGGATTATTTTCATGGTTGGATGAAAATATTTGTGCACACCTGCTCTTTCTTCTCAGGATGTACTTGACAGTATGTGGGATATCCTGAGAGCCAGGTACTCAGAACTCAGCAGCCCTTTCATCAGTGAGAGCCAGCAAGATGCTTTGTTGCAAGGCATGGTGGAACTAGTGAATATCGGAAAGGAAAAGCTTGCTCATGACCACTTACAACAAACCAAAAATAAAGTTGCCTTACAGGCTCAAATACAAAATCACAAGGTAAGATACACAGGTCAGATCACCTTTTCATAGACTAAGTTTTTCTGAGTGTGAACAGAGAGCATCCATTTTCTTCCTTGGTGGAATAATACATCATTCATTCATTCTTTTAACAAACATCTATTAGAGTGCTCACTGTGTGCTAGGGACCCTGCTAAACTCTAAGAATATGATTGTGAATGAAAGCAGATGCAGTTCCTTACATTCATGGAGTTTTCAGTTGATTGAAAAGACATATTTATCAAGGAGTCATTTAAACAAATATAAAATTAAATTTGGGGTACATGCTTAGAGAGCATTCAGTGGTGGAAATTGAATTTGGGAGGTTTGGAAAGGCTTTCCTGAGAACTGAAATCAAAATAAATATGTGTTTAAATATATAAATATATACCTAGTATATGCTGCAGTAAACTCTTTAGTTTTCACTTATTTCATTAAACCAAAAAACCTCATGATCACCAAGTAAAGATATGCAATAACTTAAGTGCAAATAATAAAAATTGTGGAAGATATCGTTCCCACTTTCAACCAGCTTAAGTCAAGGCCTTTGATAAAGAGACCTTAGTCTAAGAAATTCAAAGGTAAATATGTATCAAGGAAGTGGAGAAAATAATATCAATTGATATCTCCAATGTGCCCAGCTCTATGCTAGCTGCTTTTATAAACCAGTCTGTATCCTTTTCAAGGAATAGGAGAAAGCATTCACATAAGAGGTTCCTCCAAATAATTAGGACAGCTGATGTAAATGGAGAACCACCATGCGAAGAAAAGCCTTCCTCTTTAAATATTCTTAACGTGCCTTCTGGGAGCTTTTACGTACCCAGTATCCCAGTAGAGCATGTCAACAGATTCCCTTTATTTAGTCTTCTTATTGAGTAGTAGAAGTTAAGAGTCAGAGTTTAGGAACCCCCAGCTGTTGCATATGTGGGCTCTTTGGGCTAATACATCTATCCATCCAGCTTATTGTCTTGAAATGATTCAGCTACGTCAGTATCTACCTTTTTGTAAAGTTTCTTAAACCTCAAAATAACTGATTTAGGAGGATCTCACTGGAAATTGAAATTGACTAATTAATGTTTGCCCTTTATCATGGACTATTTGGTGGAAAATATTACTTAGGACGATTTTTCTTTATGTATTATTAAAATGCCATTTCTGTTCAAAGACTCAGATATACATAGTTTTGTTTTCTCCTGTGTTTGACTCTACATGGCTATCCTGGGATTTTGGATTAAAAAAGCAAATATAACAGTATAAAAAGTTGAAGTAACTTGGTGTTTAAGATTTTCACAATGTAGAAATAAATATTAAAAACCACTGTTTTACAGCTTTTTTTCCAGAAGCTTGTTGCTGACATGCTGTTGATCCAAACATACTCCAACAAAATGCTTCCTTCTTTATTGCAAAAGAAAGAGTCATTTTGGTCCGAACAAGTAAAAGAGGTTAAATTACTCGAAGAAAAGTCACACCAGTATGGAATAAAGCTACAGAGTTTGTTGCAGGTATTTGGGTCACATAAACTTTGTACTTAAGCTGGGAATTCCAGATGTTCAACCACCACCTCAGGTGTCGAAAACAAGTATCTAGTTATTATTAAGCAGTAATTAAATGGGAACTAACTATGAGGAATGTAGTACCCTGGTCTGGTTCTGACTATCGCTCCCTGGATGGAACATTAGCTGAGGTTTCTTATGTGTCAGTTAGGGTTGGTGCAGCATCAGTCTACCTTCTAGGTTTGTGTAGTAAAAGCAAACAAAATTGAAAGCACATTGAGATCTTGAATGAGATCATTTGTACGAAATAGTCAGTGGTTCAGAAACTGTACTTCCCAGAGGACAGGCTCAGATGTTCTTTCTGTTGCTGAAGTGGATTCATGACAGTCTTTGTCCCAGTTCAAAGAAAAAAATTAAGCTTGAGCAAAGCTCTTTCTCAGTTTTAAGGTTTTCCCCTTTAACTTTTTGAACACGGGATGTTAGCACATACAGGAAATAAACAAAAAGAAAGGAAATAGTCAACTTTATAATGTGATAGGCTATGGTGTTATTTTATGGTAATAAAATTTTCTAGTTAGTGTGTCAAATTGATATTTATAGTAATATTTCATGGTATTAAAAAAAAAAGACTTCATGATCCCAGTGAGCGCCCCTAATAGCCAGCTGACCCGCTATTTCAGTGGATATGAGAATTAGTCAGGTGGTTATTTTTCCAGCAGATAATATTGAGTGTTCATAAGTCCACCGTGTAGTGTGCTGAGACCCTAGAGGTGGGCTTCTGTGGAAACAGAGAGCCAGGACAAGGCAAGATTCACACTCAGGCAGTAGTACTCCCTTGGTAAAGTGTAACCCAGCACCTTTCAGCAGTATGGAAGGGTAGTGTTTGAGGCACTAGGGATTGGGCAGGGAGGGCTTGTCCCTTTGCCTTTCCAAATAAGAGAGATTCTTGTACGGCTCTGAGGCCTCCACAGAGGTATATGCTGCGAACATAACATCACTGAATCATATTTGTCCGTACTCAGTTTGATGAGACAAGCATAAAACACTAATGCCAATTGGATTTTTAAAAACTTTATCTCCAAAGGCAGTGGAATTATTTTCCATTAGACACTGAGCTCTTACTAGAGTGGATAACATCTCTTAGAAACCCCGGAACCTGTAAAGTTTGTACAGTCTTAGTTCATTTTTATATGTATGCTTTCTAGAAAATGACAGAATTACTTTAGAAAAAGGTTCCCATTGATTTTTATGTTCTTGATCCTCTAGAAATGGGAAGATTTTGATGAAAACTATGCGTCTCTTGAGAAGGACCTGGAAATTCTTGTCTCTACGTTGCCCTCTGTGAGTTTGGTGGAAGAGACAGAGGAAAGATTAGTGGAAAGGATTTCATTTTACCAGGTATTTTGCTTCTGTTTAAGCTGTCAAAGGCATGGTCTATAGCACTTTGTGCTTTTATTTTGTTTTCACTACGTTGCTTGATTTTAAAGATAAATGATTTGAATTAAAATGAAATACTGACTGTTGGACATATCTGGGAGACTGCAGATTTGATCATGAGCTCCTCAGCACTTCTCTCACCTTTCCTGTCTCTAAGCCTTCGTTTCTTTATCTGCAGGATGTAGATAAGCTAGTTCTACCTATGTCAGGAGGTGGGTGTCAGTGGTTATGGAAATGAGCTAAAGTATGAAAAGAACTTTGTATATGGGCTTCTAAACATATTACTACAGTGAAGCTCTGATTGAATATAGTCTGCGAGATAGACAATAATCTATTACCTGCCACAAGCTCCTTCAAAAGACTTCAAATTTTTAAAATTTTCTTGTGTAACTTTTAGTAGTAGTATCAAAGTTTCTGTGCCTTGGATTTCAATGCCACGGAAAAGATAAAAACCTTAAAATGATGTTTGAGTGGCATTGAGAACATGATCAACAAGCTAAAAACGAGTTTTAAATCTTCTTAACAGAAACTTGAAATACTTCGTTTTAACTTTAGAATATGTGTAATGAGAATGTGACTTGTGTGACTAGAGGTAGTTATCAAATATCACCTTTAAAACTTCAAAAGCTGTTTTGGTGCCTGAAAAGAAAATGGCCAGCTGGGAAATGAAAGCACGAGATACGTGGCAGGGCCCTGCCATTTTCTTGGAGGGATTTTTAAGCTCCTATAAGGAACATTTTCCAGAGGTTGGAACACCGTAGTTCTATTCTCTGAATGTCTAGAAAGCTATAATTGATCTCTTTGGCATCTTACTTTATTGAGCCTGACTCGAAGGTAAATCTCAATCCTTTGGGGGCAGGAAGCTGCAGTTTAATTCGTTGTTAGGGATACAGACGGTTCCATCTGAACAGCTAAAAGAATGCAGTTGAAAATAGCATTTTGAACCTGTTGTATTAAGAAAGAGTTAATACTAGTCAAAGTGATAGAAACCTGATTATTTTCCCAAATGTGACTATATCCCTTAAAATGTAACCTGTGATTCTATTTAAAAATTAAACAATTTTTCTAAGACATTTAAATAAACTTGCCAGACTAAAAGAAGTCCGATATCTTGTAAATCCCATCTCACTTACAGACTTCTTAAGGTCGTTCTCGTTCCTGTGTGTATTGGAGAGATTTGCATGTGTCTTGATCGGTGGACCTCTGGGGGCCGTAGAACATACACCTCAGTTGTGCGGCTTCAGGAGTCAAAGCAAACCCGTGTTGAGTGCTTGCTGGGCACCTCATGGGCCGTGTGCCCAGTGCAGTCAGACTCCTGTGTAAAATGAGGAAATTAAAACTTCTCAGAGATGCTCTAAAAATGAAGTGTCTCTCACCGAAGGTTTAGAAAACTGGAATCTTTTTTTTTTTTCTTTTCTGGACATTATTCTAGCCAGCAGCCTGGGGCAGTGGGTGGGGATCACAGATGGGAGTGATGGAAAGAACATTGGATGTAGAATTTTTGGTAATTTTTTAAATTACCAAATTGGAAAATAGTGAAAGTTCTATCTTGATCATAATTTATTTTTAAAGATTAAATTTAAATAGCTGTCTGGATACATGTCATTAACTGAACCCAACAGTGGAAGATAATTGCCTTTAGACAGAGTTCTCTTCAGGGGGTCAATTGTATTTGCAGTTTTGAAGAACTTTATTTTTCTTTTCATGAAGTTTTATTAATGACGTGGTGTCTGCTTTAACTTATTCTCCTGACGTGCTCTTCCTTTCTCCCTTCTGAATCCTTACATTTAGAAGACTCTCGAAACGAATTTTTTTCCTACTATTTCGGTCTAAAGGATAATAAAGAAATGCTTCTGATTTATCCTCTTCATACCTAGGTTGCAAAATAAAACGCTTACAGGGGCCAGGCAGAGGGACAGAAAAAGGGGCACTGCCTGGGTCTGCAGTCAGAAGGGTGCTGGGGACAGTGGTGGAGGGGAACCAGAGCACAGGCTCTTCTCAAGAAGCCTCTTGCTTGTCGGTTTCAACTCTTCTTTGCCCCGTGAGAATGCAGACCCAGATGGCTAGATCCAGTTTTCCCAGAGTCAATAGGAAATCATAATTTCAATATAAAATTTCTTAATTTTCAAAATAATCTTCAGGTCACCCAAAACCTGTCTGCAAGCTGAATGTGTCCCATAGACTGCCAGCTTTTTTTGTTTTCAGGTGGAGGAATTAACTATTGATTTAAATCTGTGAATTTTTTTGTGTGCATGTATAAGTCTACAGAGCTCAACCTGTGCCATAGAAATGCATTAGTTGGAACCTCTCATTGTGAAAAGTGATCAATAAGCCATTAATCATTCTTGTCCAGCCAGACTGTAAGAGTCTTGAGGGTTAAGAAACTGGTAATGTTTTTCAGTAGCCTCTATTGTAGGTTTTCAAGGAAGTATTTGTGAATAGGTTGGCCGGTTTCATTTTTAAATAATTTGTTCTATGACTTGACTTTTATTAGCAAATAAAAAGAAACATTGATGAGAAGCATGCCCGGCTTTACCAGACTCTGAATGAAGGCAAACAGCTGGTGGCATCTGTGAGCTGTCCTGAGCTAGAGGGCCAGATTGCAAAACTGGAAGAGCAGTGGTTGTCCCTGAACAAAAAAATTGACCATGAACTACACAGACTACAAACACTTCTCAAGTATCTGCTCAGGTATGATTCCTTAGGGATTGATTAGGCACAAAATTTTGCTGTGGAGAAAGACCTCAGAGGGGTTCTGTAGTCAACCGGATTTTACATGTGATCCCTCTGTTACAGTTTTCCTTTGATGGTCTGAGGCAGTTGGATCCTTCTTCTGGGTTAAATGGGACCTAGAGTCTCTGATACTGATTTGCTGCATTCAGGGCAATTTATAATCCGTTCTATGGAAACAAGGAATTATGTCATAACATTATACACGTTATCTTTATACCATGATGTTGCTCTTTTGTACCCTCTTCCAAAAGTTTTAAAATTTAAAAATATTTAATGTTGTCAGCTAACAGCATAGTTTGAAAAAGTCTTTGGAATTCTTCAGCAACTTTTTTTTTGCTTAGTTGATCTAATTTTGAACCCCTTGAGTAAGACACAGAACATGGAACATTTAAACCTCATTCTCATCCTTGCCTACTAGGGGGCTATCTTAACCCAAAGAAGTTTAAAAGTTACAAGAGGAACAGGATTTTATTTGGATATTTTTATCACATCAAGTAAATTTGTTGGCATCCAGCAAACAGCACTTTGCTCTTGTACAATTTATACAAATGCTGGTTATACTTTTATTATAAAGAAATCTATGAGAGGACATTTGATAAATAAAAAGTAATCTTTCTCCTTGCCCATGGGTTTACTTTCGTGTAGCTTTGATTAAAATAAAAAAATTTTAAAGGATGTTTTAGACTTTAAAATGCCACTTTGTTCTTGATTTAGTCATAAGACAGTCATAGAAAATGCCAGGCAAATCAGATTTGGGACATGAGCTAAAATAGTACAGTCCTTAGAAACACCATGAAAACATGCAGTAAAATAAGAACATATGCTGGTGGTGCATATTGCATATCATCGATGGAGTCCATTTCTAACTTGCTTTCTCTCTCACTTTGCTCCTGTTAGTTACAACAGAGATTCAGATCAGTTAACCAAGTGGCTGGAATCTTCTCAACAAACTTTGAACTATTGGAAAGAACAGTCCCTCAATGTGTCTCAGGACTTGGATACAGTCAGAAGCAACATAGACAATTTTTTTGTAAGTTGTAATGGAATATGCACAGATAATTATCAGTTAAAAATAAATATCTGAAAAATGATGAGGGTTAGATAGTCTCCATAATCATTTGTGGATAAGGAATAGATTTGGACTGATGGCAGCTGCATTCTCCAGTCTTAGAAATGTTTGTTTGTACTGCTCATTTATGCATTTATAATAGTGATACAGTATATTTTTAATTGACCCTATGAAATATATATATTTTAAAACTTGCTCTGACATGGGGCATGTTTTACAAATGCAGACAATAACTCCCCTGCCACCACAAAAACTTCATAGGATTATTAATTCACAAATGTTAAAGTTAATACATAGTTTTAAATTATTATATGCAAAACTGATATTTCTTCTAAAATGTTCTATTTTGAGATTTCTTTTAAAGAAAATAAAGTATTTTGCAATATAAATTACACTTTTGAAATTTTTAGTCCTTTCCAATAGTCTTTTTCCATTTTTCATATTTTGTAGCTGTGACTACTCACTTTGGTATTAAAATGTAGGTATTTTAAAATATACTTTAAAAAACCTGTAAGTACACAAGTTTTCAAATATTTTAGTTAAAAATTTGTTGCATTTATTTCATTTAATATGAACTTTCTGGTGTGCTCCATACTTTTTTAAAGTTGAAATTATGATTTGTCTATTTTTAAAAATATTAATCCACTAGACTATAAGTCACTCAGGGCAGAATTCATCTCTTTTGTTCCCCACTATATATCTAATGCCTGGAACAGTGTCTGACACTTAGGAAAAATGTGGTTTTTTTTTTTCCACATACTTTTTTTCCACATTCCACATATACACATATACATCCACATACAAATATTTACTATTTTAATTGAATTCAGTTATTTTGTTTTGGACTCTAACCAGTTATTCTGACTCTTGGTTATTCTGTGCTATACTTACATTTTAAAAGTTTCTAAACTTGAAAACTGTTTCCTTTAGGAGTTTTCAAAGGAACTCGATGAAAAGTCCTCCTTGAAAACTGCAGTTATAAGTACTGGGAACCAACTTCTTCACCTGAAAGAAGCTGACACGGCTACACTGAGAGCTTCTTTAGCCCAGTTTGAACAACAGTGGACAATGCTCATAACTCAGCTTCCAGATATTCAAGAAAAACTTCACCAGGTAAGTACTTAAAGACCCAGCATTTGAATTAGCATTCACTTGTTAGCTCACAAGTATTTTTAAATTATTTCTTTGACTCAATAATTTTCATTGACACTACCTATTTTTCTTTGGCACCACTGAATATAGGTCCTAATTACTGGACTCTCCTCCAATGGGATCTTTCTTGAGAAAGAAATCAGGCTTAATTACTTTATTTCCCAGTTTATCGGCATCACTGTTTTAGTTTATGTGAAGGTCATTGTCATTGTTTTGGGGTCGCTTATTCTAAGCTTGAATGCTGGGTTTGTTTTTGTGAATAACCTGCATAATTATGTAGCAAAACCTTTTATCAAACCAGATATCATCTTAAGTGATGCCCTGATTCATTTTGTTAACTGCGGGTAATTAAATGGAAATCATTTTGTCCTTGCAGCTTCAGATGGAGAAATTGCCATCTCGTAAAGCAATCACAGAAATGATTAGCTGGATGAACAATGTGGAACATCAAGCCGCAGATGAAGACTCTGAGCTTTCACTGAGTTCTGCATCTCAAGTTAAAAATCTTCTTCACAAGTACAAGGTAATTATATAACAAGAGCCAGAGGCGTTTTCATTAAAGAAGGCTCGTCAATCTGAGGGGAAATACTGAACAAAGAGACATGTAGGATATAATTTAGAAGAACTAATTCTGGGTGTGGGGAATGGCGTGGTGGATGATTCTCGAGAGATAAGTTGGTATACTTGTTCTTATTCTGCTTACATTCCCGCGTAGCTCCCATCACCACAGGACAGAATGCAAGTTTTTAACTGGCTCTCCACCCCCCTCCCGCACCCCCCCAGCCTCGTCTTTTCATTCCCCCACTCAAACAAACCCTTGGCTCGGCCTGAACCAAATAATTTGAGGCCCCTCCACTGTTTCTGGCGTTCTCCCTCCTCCCTCGCACCTTTGTGCTTGCTGTGCCTTCGGCCCGGAATTCCAGTGCTCCACTTTTAGCTGCAGAAATCCTCTCAGTCATCCTTCAAAAGTCAGCTCAAGTATCTTCTCATTTGGAAATCTATCCCTGACTCTCACAGCCAGATTAGTTTACTTTCTGGGATTAGGTGCTGTCATTAATTCCTATCAATCACACTGTATTATAATTATTTGCATGCTTGTCTGTCTCCCCATCTTGACTTAGCTTCTTGAGATCAGGGGCTATCCTAGCCCCAATACCGGGCAGCCGATAGGTGTTAAGTAACTGTTCTTTGGTGTTTCCAAAAAGACTCTTCACTCAAATAAAGCAGGTACCTGGTGGGGTTGGAGAAGGTAGACCGTAACTCCTGACAGGTGCCCCATGACTAATGGATGGGAGCTTGGCACCTCCTATTGTGTACCAAAGGGGACCTCCAGTTCATCTGACCTACCTCAGTTCAGGCTTTGGTTGTTTAATTTTGTTTGTTTTGTTTTAGGAGTTTAGAATGGAAATGGACTATAAACAGTGGATAGTTGATTTTGTTAACCAGTCGTTACTTCAGTTAAGCACCTGTGATGTAGAAAGTAAGCGCTATGAAAGAACGGAGTTTGCCGAGCACCTGGGAGAGATGAACCGCCAATGGCAGCGGGTCCATGGAACACTAAATAGAAAGGTATGCTCATATGTCACAGTTTGATGTAGGATTTGGCCTCTGCAAAATGCCACTTTCTGAAAAACTTTAAAAGATATTCATATAGTTCATTTGCAGTTAAACCTAATAATCATCTCAATTATAGCCTTTTCGAACTGTGCCAAAGAAGCTGTGTTTTAGCATTTTCCAAAAGAGTATGAAAATAGTTCTTACTGTTTCTTTTGAGATTTCTTAGTGGGAAATTGAGTTAGGCAAGTGAAGAGGAGACATTTTATTAAGATGTCTAGGATTATGTGCGGCTACTAAATGGCCAGAGATTTTGACATTTTCTGTGAAAGTAGATGTTTAAAGGGGACAAAGTATTTCAGCTTTGAAAAGATAATAAAAAGGAAAAAAGAAATGTATGTGGCCTTTTTGTAGGTTTTCATCCCATGACTCGGAAAAGAGTAAGAAGAGTTCTTGGAAAAATATTTAATACCTATATATAATTGATAGTGACAATTGGTTGATTTATTATGTTGAGAATGCATACAAACGGATCTATACAATTAAGATTCAAGCACATGAATGGACAAAGAATATGAACAGACAGTTCACAAAAGAGAAAATTGTAATTAGAAATAAACATGAAACAATTACAACTTCAGCTATCAGACACTCAAACATTAATGTAACATTACACACTTATGAAATTAGAAAAATTTAATAACGTAAAGGTAAAAGCCCAAAGCTATCACATTCATACCTTGCCGATAATGGCTTAAATATGACCCTTTTGGAAAGCATTTTGAAATTTCAAGGGCCATAATAGTCATCTATCTTATCTCTTAACCCAGCAGTGCACCTCTTACACATTTATCTTAAGTAAATAATCCTTCAAAAAGGAAAAGATAATGCGCACAAAGTGGTCAATTCACAATTATTTATGCTGGTAAAAGTAGAATGCCTTAATTTCCAGCTACAGAGGAGTAATTAATCAAGTTGTACTGTGTCTGATGAAATATTGGGCAGCCTTTCAAATTAAGGCATATATCAAGACACAGGAAGTGCCGGTGACATATTGGAAAAAATGCAAAATGTTACATATACTATGTATGTATGTATGTGTGAATATATAATATTGAATGTTAGCAACATGATTTCATTTTTTTCAGATATTATGGAACTCTAAAACAGCCAGCTTTCTTAGCATATTAGCTTTCATTTTAAATGTTAGAATTAAAATCCCCCTTTAAAAAAAATCTATTTCTGGACTTACGAATCTATTCCAGAAGTTATTGGGAGATCTTATTTTGCAAAATACTAGAAATCTGAAAAGAAGCAAAATTATCCTATTTAAAGTATCATAATCATGACATTTACATTTTAAAGCACATGATTTAAAATAAGAAATTTTTATTATCTTATTCATTAACCTGTAGATACAACGTTTAGAACAACTTTTGGAAAGTGTCACTGAGAATGAAAACAAAATACAGATTTTGAACAACTGGTTGGAGGCGCAAGAGGAGAGACTGAAAACTTTACAAAAACCTGAAAGTGTGATCTCGGTGCAGAAGATGCTCCTGGATTGTCAGGTGAGAAGACACACAACTCCTGTCCCGCACAGCTTGTCAGGCTCTGTAGTCACGCCTTATGCTCCATGGAGTAGGGCAAGCCCAGGTCATTTCTGGGGACTCGCCTCCAAAGCCCCATACATTTACTTTCTTATGTCAAATAGATAGTTATCCATGAGTTTCAAGATTGCAGAATGTGACTTTTATGATAAACAGACCACAATATTTTCATGGTTATTGTTATTAAGAGGTTTGAGTGTTAATCCTGAGGAAAAAAAAGTGTCCAAAGGGAATTTTGACGTTGATGTTTTCCAATTTTTGTGTCTTTTAAAGAGTTTATCAAATAGTCACAAAATTACTCTAAAGTTTTCATGATTTTGAGTATTTTCATTCTGTTTCTTCAGAGGAAAATGCTTTTCTTGCACCTACTGTGTAAGGTGTTCTGAAAGGACCTCTTGTCCTTTGGAACAACTGTCTGAATCGCTTTTGGGCTGGAGGGTGTTGGGTGTGCCCTTTGTTGTTTAGTGCTCATTTGCCAGGTCACTTAGTCTTTGAGGTGCCCTCCCCCAAATGTAGATGCATCCTCCTTACACAGTGCCCTGATTGTTCCGCTGCCCACTGCGAACACTTCAGCTGTCCCTGTAGCTGCAGATGGCCAGGTTATACTGCTTCTGCACCCATGATATGAAGGTGTGGTACTACTCACTATAGGGGGGGAAACTCACCTAAGACCCCGACTACCTAGAAGATTACAGAATAATACTAGACATACTATGTGAGCAGCAACACCGCCGTAAGAGCTTTTTCAAATGCTCCAATCCTGTTTCTAAATACCCACTAGTCACTTCCACTTTAGAATTCCTACAGCCACCTCAGATCTGACACACAAGTACTTCCTGACAAGAAGCCTACATTCCACAGCTCAGTCCTACACCATCCGCCAACCGACCACCCTGTTTTCACTTATGTTCTAAGCTGTGCACAACACAGGGTGTCGTCCCTATTTTTCTTCCAAATGCGAAAATGCCAACTTGGGAGTTTGATGACAAGGCCTGTCAAACAGCCAGTACAGGGCAGATATGGAATGGGAACTAGATCTCCTGGACTCTTTCTACTATACCATGATGATAAGGACTTGTTACCTAGACTTCTAAAAATCTACATCCATGAAACAATTGAAATTATTATAAATTTATATTGTAATAATTCATTATAAAAATTAAGACTGTTATGATTAATGTGTCTTTGGTGTAATGTTATTTAATTATATACTCTAATGTCATTTTTACCTGAAAAGAGCAAATTCTTCCTGTCTCTTATCCCTTATTGTTTTGTGATATTGTGCATCTGAGAACTTTTTTCTGTTGCCCTTCCAGGATATAGAAAACCAACTTGCAATTAAATCCAAAGCACTGGATGACTTGAGACAAAGTTACCTGACTTTGGAGAGTGGAACACTGCCATTGTTAGAAGATACAGCATCCAGAATCGACGGGTTATTTCAAAAGAGGAGCACTGTTGTCAACCAGGTACTAGATTTCATTTGAAGCGTACTATTTCTCTTCATACATCTGTCTTTTATCTTTGTTGTTGCTGTTTAATCATGGGGACTCGTTCCACACCAAAAGCAGAAAAAGCTGCTGAGAAAAATACTGAAGTATAATAGAGAAAAGTATTTCAAATCCCATTTTTTTGCACTGGATAATTGCAGGCAAAGCCACCAATTCCAACATCATTAGCAGCCCAGAAGTCCCCTCGGTTATCTTTGTTTTGTCTAATAGACTCACACAGACAAAAAATGTCTCCATCCCCCAAACCCAGCAGAATATCTGGCATTGTTTCCTGGCCAGTTATATATGGGAATAACTATTGTGTTTCCCCGAAAATAAGACCTAACTGGACAATCAGCTCTAATGTGTCTCTTGGAGCAAAAATTAATATGAGACCCGGTGTTATTATATTATATTATATTATTATATTATATTATATTATATTATATTATGTATTATATATTATATTGTATTGTATTATATGATATTACATTACATTATATTATACCGGATCTTATAGTAAAATAAGACCGGGTCTTATATTAATTTTTGCTCCAAAAGACACATTAGAGCTGATTGTCCGGCTATGTCTTATTTTCGGGGAAACACGGTATGAAGAAGCACCTCAGATTCCCCACAGACAGGGACATGCCACAGGGAGGGAATGAACCTGTCACACGTAGCCTCTGTTAAACTAGGAGCACAGTCAGCATAGAGAGAACTCCAGAGGAGAGGAGAAACACTGCATGAGGTGAGGAGGAAGTATAGAGGAAGAATGTGGAAGACATCTGGTAATTTTATGAAAGGCATGTCAAAGTCTGCATTTACTCCTCCCAGGAGGAGAATACCAAAAGAGAAAGGACAGGCATCTGTAGATACTGCAACCTTGACATTTCCCCACAAATGGAGGGAGGCAAGTGTAAATACTAAATAACCACATACAGGTGTGTCCATGTTTCCCAGAGAATCCTTATTGTGGATCATTTGTCATCTCCTAAAATCTACTTTCAACTATTTGTTCCAAGAAGGAATTGGGGATAAGCTGTGTGAATGAAATCCGTAGGTGACCCTCAGCCTTATTCCTCCCCCAGAGCTCAGGCAGGAAAATAGAGATTGAGCTTAACATATCTTGTGTGTGAGTCATTTGTTAAAGATATCTTTTTGTAAGGAACTTATGCTCACTGCCAAGGGTACAAAGATAAACAAGAAAATAAATGAGTCCTACCCTCAGAGCTCACAGGCACTGGAGGAAGCACACTTGAACAGATCATTACAACACAATGAATTAAAATATAATAAAAATGTAGAGGTGGGGGAAAGGATTAAATAAAAATGTAAAAAATACATAGATGGTACTAGCATAAGGATAGATGTAAATGGAATAGAATTGAGAATCAAGAAATAAATCCTCACATTTATGGTCAATTGATTTTTGACAAGGATGCAAGACAATTTAGTGGGGGGAAAAGCCTTTTCAAAAAATGGTATTAGGACAACTGGATATCCACATTTAAAAGAGTAAGTTAGACCCCTACATTCACTCCATGTATAGAAATTAACTCAAAATGGAGTAAAGATGTAAATGTTGGTGCTAACTAAACTACAAAACTCTTAGGAAAAAACATAGGCATAAATCTTCATGACTTTGGATAAGGCACTGATTTCCTAGATAGGACACCAAAAACAACCAAACAAACAAATTGATAAATTAGACTTAATCAAAATTAAACACTTTTGTGTTTCAAATGACACCATCAAAAACGTAAGAACACAAACCACAGAATGAGAGAAAATATATGCTAGTTTTGTCAGATAAAGGACTTGTATTAGAATATATAAGGAATTACTATAACTCAATAATGAAAGGACAAATAACCCAATGAAAAAACGAGCAAATGATCTGAATAGAGATTTGTCTAAAACAGATATACGAGTGCCCAATAAATACGTGAAAAGATGCTCAATATCACTGACCATCAAGGAAATGCAGATTGAAACTGCAACGAAATACCACTTTACACCTACTAAGTATTAACAAGGATATGGAGAAACTGAAACCCTCATACACTGATGGTATATGTAAAATTGTGCAGCTACTTTGGAAAACAGTCTGGGAGTTCCTCAAATGGTTAAGCGTAGAGTTATCATATGATCCAGCAATTTCACGTTAGGTATCTATACCCAAGAGAAATGAGGACATATGTTCACACCAAAAGCGTGTGCACAAATGTTCATAGCGGCGTGATTCATAATCTCTAAAATGTCCACCAATTGATACATGGATATATAAAATGTAGACTGTTATTCAGCCATAAAAAGGAATGAAGTACTGATAACATGCTACAGCATTGATGGCCTTGAAAACATCATGCTAAGTGAAAGAAGCCAGTGACAAAAGACCATTGTATGATTCCATTTACGTGAAACGTCCAGAATTGGCAAATCGATAAAGACATAAAGTGGATTAGTGTTTAGTGGGGAGGGTTGGGAGAAGAATAAGGAGTGACTGCTAATGGGTATGGAGTTTCTTTCTGGGGTGAAAAAATATTCTAAAAGTAATTATGGGGATTGTACAATTCAAAGAGGTTAATTGTATAGTGTGTGAATTATATCTCAATAAACCTATTTAAAAAAAAAAAAATACAGAGGACACAAGACCTAGACCATCCATCCATGAGCTCTCCAGAATCAGTATCACCCAATGTTGAAGAACAAGGGCTTTGCATCCTCCGCCTAAATAATGACCCTAGCAGCACCATTTTCTGTCTGTGTCCTAGGGTAGGACACTTACCCTCTCTAAGCCTCAGTTTCCGAGTCTGTAAAACGAGGGTGATAATACCTACTCTGTTATTGCTACCTTCGTAGCAATGCCTGTGTGGCAGTCAGTGAATCCTGCCTTACTGGCTGATTCCATTTCTAACATTTTGAAAATGTTCCTTCTTCTTTCTAGTGTAGTGAATTTTGCTTAGTGGTTTTCTTATCCTTTCCCTCAAACCACAGGTGCTATTTCTTCTCTATGAAGCTGTAGTATTCTAAAGCGTATACCCTTGACAGCACCAGAAATGACACCAACTTTACATGCGGAAACCAGGCAGACCATATGTATGCCAGAATCATCCCTGCCACTCAGATAGGTCCCAGCTTCGGAGGGGTATTTCTATCAAGGAGTTCCTGCCTCCCTTTTTTCTTCCTATCTTATTCTTTCTTAATGACTCTGGCTCTTTTTCTGAGCCATCTAGCCCTCACAAACACATTTGGCCCTCTTGATTGCCAATGTGAGACTACATTTTAGTATGCCACGTGGTTCTTCATCTGTCCCTGTTTGTGGCAGGGGTTGAGGAACCCCCGTCCCCATGGATGTGCAGTGGCTCCTGTAGTTGTTAAGCAGAGAACAGAGGGCCTGAATGCAGGCATGTGACTGTATCCAAAACTTGGCATCACACTGCAGATAAAGATGTCCAGTCGGGCCACCGTAGAGAGCACACTTTATTTCTACTCTGATCCTTATTTTAAATTGATACATAATTTACATCGTAAAACTCACCCTTTTGAATATACAATGCAGTGGGTTTTTTTTGTATATTCACAGATTTGCAACCATCACTACTATCTAATTCTAGAACATTTTGTTATCTCAAAAAGAAATGCCCATACCCATTAGCAGTCAACTCCCCATTCCTCCTTTACCCTAGTCTCTGGAAACTACTAATCTACTTTCTCTCTCTTTGAATTTGCCTGTTTTGGACACTTCATATTAATGAAATCATACAATAGTCTTTTCTATCTGTCTTCTTAGCATGTTTCAAGATCATTAATATTATAGGCTATATCAACACTTCATTTCTTTTCATGGATGAATAATGTTTCATCGTTTGCATATACTCCTTTTAGTTTATCCATTGATGGATATTTGGGTTGTTTCCACTTTTAGGTTATTTTTAATTACGCTGCTGTGAACATTTGTGTATACGTTTTTATGTGAAATATGATTTCAGTTCTTGTAGCTATATACCTAAGAGTAGAATTGTCCAGTCCTATAGTCACTATATTCAACTTTTTGAAGAACTGCCAAACTGTTTTCCACAGCAGCTGTACCATTTTATGTTCCCACCAGCAACGTCTGAGGGTTCCAATTTTTCTATGCTCTTGCCAACACTAGTTATTGTCCAAATTTGATTATAGCCATCCTAGTAGATGTGAAGTGATCTCCCATTGTGGTTTTGATTTACATTTCTCTAATGACTTGGTGTTGAGCATCTTTTCATGTTCTTATTGACTATTTGTATATTATTTAAAGCGATTCAAATCCTCTGCCCATTTTTTCAGTTTGGTTATTTATCTTTTTATTGTTGAGCTATAGGTGTTCTTTGAATAATATATATAAAAGTGTATATTTATACTCGATTGTATCGAGATCATTAAAATGACCATTCAACCTCTATCCTTTAATGATTGTCAACACATATGAACGATTAAAATATGCCCACCATTGCATTTCCTCTACTTAGCACTTGCCTATTACTTTGGCCAAGCATGTTCCCCTCCAATTTATGCGTGCTTTCCAGTAGTAATCAGACGTAAGTGCCAGGTAACACAGGTAACATTTTAACATTTCTAATGCTTTACAGTTTTCAGAGCATTTTCACAGACACTTTTTATTTATTTTTTCATTTATTATCTCCGTCTTGTGGATGAGAAAACAGACTCAAGAGTTAAGTAACTTGCCCAACGTCAGAAAGAAAATAGCGCGTCAATGAAGTGTGCATTCGCAGATTCTGATTCCTCACCCCGTATTCTTTCTCGGGGCTGTCCCCCCTACACTGAACTCTCTTCATGCTGATCCTCAGGGCTCTTTTCCATTCACCTAGTCTAAAACTTAGCCTTCTCTGATAGTTTTTGTTCATTGACCTACCCTTCCCACTGTCAGTTAGTCACCACAGCTCCTCCAATGCTCTCAAATTGCAATGCCTAAATTAGATACAATGGTAGAGTCCTTGGACAGAAAAGAAAAAAAAGTCACGAGAGAGCCTCCTGTCAGTGATTTTTCTAAGGATGTTTCCATGTTTCGTGTAGGTCAATGAGCTCAAAACCTCCATGCAGTCCATGTTACAGGAGTGGAAGATTTATGATAAACTCTATGATGACGTCACTACGATGACAGTTCGGTTCCAGTACTCCCTGGAACACAGCAAACCTGTGGTTTTATCACTGGAAGCCTTGAGATGCCAGGTGCAGAACCTTCAGGTAAATCAACCCAATCTGGGCACAGTGCAATGTCAACCGGAAATCCCCAGGGGAAGCAGCCACAGTAAGGGACACAGTGGCTTTGTGCTCTTGACAGAGAAGCACATAGCAGCATGTTAAACAGCAGCAAAAGTATAACTGGAAGTTCCAGAATGAATCACATGAACCAAGTGAATGAAACTTGTTAAAAGTTCACATTACAAAGTTTAATCTTTCTTCATTTTTAATGTCCCTTTTATTTCACAATTTAAACATTTTGGATTTTGGTGGAGTTTTTTAAAGTATACTTCTTAAGTTCTAGTCTCAAATGAACGAATGCTTTGTCAGTTGATTTCTTCTTTATATTTCTGATAGTTTATCCCAGTCCTATCAAGGTTTCAGTGTTGTTGTTTTTTTGTGATATACAGCAAACATTGAAAAACTGCTGCCTTCTTTTTAAGCAGCCAGGCCATTTTGAAACTAACATTCCTGCTCTGTTCTCTTAGGCTCTACAAGACGAAGCTGAGAGCAGTGAAGGGAATTGGCAGAAACTCCAGGAGTTGATTGGAAAACTCAAAGATCACTGTCCCTCAGTGGCTGAAATAGTCAAAGAAAAGTGCCAAGATACTCACACAAGGTATGCATTAAGATCCAATTTGAATAATAGATCAGATATCTGAATGACATGTGGTAAATGAAGTGTCGTGGGCCTTGGAAAGCCTTATCTTCTTAATCATCTGAGATGACTGGTTTCAGACTATTCTGGTCTCTCAGGTTTAAAGATTCTAGTTCATGGATGATTTGATGTTGTAAAGGCTGTTACCTGCTTTGTACAAGTGTTTGGTACAATCAGTCTAGAAATGCCCTAATTATTGCCCGAGAGTAGCCATTTTCAGGGCACAGAGACTAAATGCCCAGTGTGATCCTCAGGACACCAAATCACAGGCAGAAACACACTAACAGATGGGTCAGAGAGGCAACCTATTTCTCTGGAAACATTATAAGATGGGATGTTAGAATACCTCACAGGGTGGTGATTTGTTTGATGAAGTGCTTGTGGTAGAAAGCTCCTTCTAAGGAGTGTGGCCCTAATTAATTGCAAGGCTTTTCATTTTGCTGAATGGGATGTGAAAGTGGGCTGAAAGTTGATTTAGTGATGGGAAATAAAGGCAAGAGATTGCAGTCTGCATATGGAATAAAAAACATTTCCTTTATTTCCACTTTTATATTAGGAACAAGGGACTTTGCAATTGGAAAATAAATTTGACATAAACACAATTTAAATTGGCCTATTTAAAGACCCCCTCTATAAAATAGGAGGCCCTCACCTGTGGAGAAGTTTCATCAGGCATACAGCTCAGTACTTTCTCCAACTTGACTTAGATATTCATAATACATTGTATTATGAATACATGTTGTATTCATAATACAATGCATATTTCTTGCCAATCACAAATTTTGTAATTTTTGCTGAGAATTGTAAAGTTACTTAAATATCCCGATTTGGACTTATGTTTATATAAGGGTGGTGCCATTAATAAAAGGCACTTAATAGTGTCTTCTTAACAATCCATCTGCCACTACCTTTCTGGTAGAGTATGTGCATTGAGTTTTTGTTGCAAGGGAAAGGATGGGATGAGGGACCTGTTGTTTATGTTGCCCTGACAGGTGGACCCAGGTAAACCAAGACATTGCAGACGAGCTGCAGAAGGCCCAGGTTCTGCTGCAGCTCTGGACGGCCTATACCAGTGCTTACACTGAAGGGGAAGCAAGGCTGGAGCAGCAGGAAGCAAAGTACCGACAGCTCGCAAACATCAACATGTCTGGAAACAACCTACAAGAGATCCTGACCCCGGCCCTGCAGGACATAAAGGTGGATGCAAAACCCACTGGAAAAACCGAGGGCCAAGACAGCCTGACCGTCAGGGCCTTGACCCCGGGACTAGACAGACCACTGGGATAGAGAATTAGGTCAGGGCAGGTGTCTGGGCAGGCTGTGTAGGACACAGGCTATGCGGGCTTGGGAGGGCTGGGCGTCAAGTAGTCAGGTCAGGGGCACCTGACACCACCTCGTTGCATGTCTCCCCTTTCACTCTAGCAGGTAAAACTGTGAAGCAAAAGTCTCATACAAAGTCTCAAATAAAAGCAAAAGTGTCTCAACTGGGTGGGATCATCTAAGAATAATAGATGTTGAATTTCTTGCTTTAGAAATAATCATGGATTCATCTCCATGTTAATATGGCTTTTCTGTGGGTATAGTGAGTTTTAGACTGTATTTAAGAGCTGCATATTTCCTCTGGTTTTATCCTAGTATGTTAATGAAGGCCCAGAAAATGACTACTTTCAAGTTTTAAATTCGGTGACCAGCTGTATTTTGTATCTTCTGATACTACAGGACAAATCAAAAAGTATTAACCAATTTAATGGGAGAGACAGGTATCCAATAGATATGATCTGTATTTCTGATTACCTTCTACTTGACCTGTAGTTTAAAAAAAAAAAATTCACACACACAGTGTTTCCAGAGTAGCCTTAAAATCAGCCTCATTAATGAGATTCTACCGTCTCTGCAAATGAATCTATTTATGTCACAGCATCTCAGGCAGAGGACAGTGTTGCATTGATTCTTAAATCAACTTGCAAGCAGATTCCTAAAGAGATTGATGATCAGAAATACAAAACACAGGGCTCTACCCAAATGATCCCTAGTTTCTATAAACTAGAAGCCCCAATTCTATTGGTCAGTGGTCAGTTGTAGCTCCCACATGACAGATTGCAGAACAGCACCAGTGATGGGCAGCATACAAAGAAAGCTTAGCTTTCTCAGCTCTTTAAAATAAGCAGTAACAAAAAGTCATGGCCACAATTTCGGGGTAGAAATTCTCCTCGATGCTGATGGAGCCCGAGGGGGTGGGGGTTCATGTTGTGAATGCAGGAGGGAATGTTTTGTGATCACTTTTTCTTCTCCAGGAGCTTCAGCATGAAGTGCAGAAGACAAAAGAAGCCTTTCTCCAAAATTCCACTCTCCTGGATCGATTCCCACAACCTACAGAGTCTGACACCCATGTGCTCCTCTCTGGTCAACTACACTCGCTCCAGAGGGCTTCTTACTTGGAAAAGATGCTGCCTGTGAAAGCAAATGAATTTGAGGTTCATCTTATTTTTCTATTCAAGTTGTCATCTTGGAGATTTGCCCAGTATCATCAATTCCTTGTATCTTATGAAGTAATAGGACATAAGGAATATATAAAATATATAAGGAATATAGTATATGTAATGCAAGTTGTTAGTGCTTTGTGGATTGTCCCTTAGGGCAACTGCACAATAAAGCTGCCCTGAACATATCTGCCATTTGATACCATGATTTAATCATGTGATTCTTTAATCACATGGACAATGGGTGTATCTTAAGCAACCGTTTCTTCTTGATTGAACCTGATAATGTAAGAAGTGATATATTTCGTACACTGTTTAGATCTCACAGTTATTTGGATCTCCAAGTGGGGTAATAGAATTGGTTGCTTAAAGCATGGCCATTTGTTGTATTATTTAGTCACTTTTACAAAAGCCTTCGTGCATGCACTGTCAAAAAGCTGCATAGAAGGCTGTGGAACTCCAATATCAGATCTCAATACCAGCAGGAAAAGGAGATTTCACCAGCAGGAGTGAGGGAGCAGAGTACTCACTAACCCTCCCCTGTGTGGCGCTCCGGCAGGTGAGCCATTCATCCCTGAAGGCTCACTACTTTGCTAAAGGCAGAGTGAAAATAGGGAGTCTTCTGAATATTCAAGATAGTGATGTGCTGCTGGGGGTTGAAAACAACTTGAACTTCTATCAGTTCCCAAGGCCATGCTTGGTGTGTGTGTGTGTGTGTGTGTGTGTGTGTGTGAGTGTGAAAATTGTTCCTGATGAAAATTTCTCTGGTTCTAGTTTGTTCTATCACAGTTCAAGGATTTCGGGGGCCGGTTAGAATCCTTAAAAGGTCTTATTCTGCATGAAGAAGAGAATTTGGATAAACTCTACCAGCAAGAAAAAGAAGCAAATCCTGACTCATACCTGGTATTGCCAATATTTGTCATTTCTAAGGGCATAGACTCACTATAGGATAAAAAATAAGCCAATTTTGCATTATAGAATCTATTTGTATCTTAACTCTTAAGAACAGTAATTTATATGTCATTCATTCTTGCCCTATTTTCCCTAAAGTCTAGAAAAGTATGACGACATTGGGATCTATTTTAGTAGATTTTTAACTCTTAATGTCTTTACTAATTAGCTTCAGTCAACTAGAATAATCTAGGAATTGGCCATTGTGATTAATTAAATTTTTCTTGTTAGTTGAGGTAAAATACCCTATTAAATTAATTGTCTGTTTTTCCCTTCTTTATTAGCTTAGTAAGTTTAGTGTAGTTAACATAAATGAGTGGGAGATTTAAAGAATTCTGGATCCTGCTTACTCCTAAGGACCAATACTGATAACCTACATCAGGAGTCAGGAGCCTATGGCACCCTGTCCAAATCCAGTCCACCATCTATTTTTGTAAATAAAGTGTCATTGGCACATAGTCATCCCCTTCCAATTACGCATTGTTTCTTGGAGTTTCCGTGCTACAAGGGCAGAGATGAATAATTGCGACAGAGATCACATGACCCATAAAAGGCTGAAATATTTATGATCTAGCCCATTACAGAAAAAGTTTACCGAGTCTGATCTAGACTCTAACAGCAGGGTTCTGTGCAAATTGTGAAGGATGTTTGCTTAACATAGTGTTGACCTAGAGGCTGTCCCTGGGATATCATTTTATAAATAAGATTTTGATAAGTTTGTTTATGTTCTACCAAAATACAGTTGTTTTAAGTACCACGCTTTGTTAGAGTTATTTTAAAGATTAAATTTCCATTTGATTTGTAGGTAAACTGCATGATCTATTGAAGGTAAAGTTGTTGACAGACGAAATGAGGATTGAAGATCCAGAATGGATCTTTAAAAAAAAACTCACACACAAAAAGACGTTATCTTCCTCACAGTCAAAATCTGAGATCACTTTCTATTTCCTGGGCTTTTTAGGTTCTGGCCATGTGTGCAACTTGTTGTTTTAGAAAAGCCTCAGGATTGAGAGACCTGGGTTCAGGTCCAGTTCTAACACTACCAAGTTAATAGACTGTGGGCAAGTCGTTTACCTATTTTGGCCCCAGTTTTCCCTCATCTTTGAGATAAGGATGGTCTATAAGATCTCTGAGACCTTTTCATCATGTGGATATCTTAATAGTTTCCAAAAATCTGGATTTATTTTTTTTAATAGAATCACGTGCTGGCACTGACAGCCCTGTCACCTGATGTTGAATATCTGAATGAAGTAAGCCTCAACCTCCCGCTTAGTGACGTAGCTGTAAAGACACTGCAAAACGTGAACCGGCAGTGGATTCGGGCCACAGCAACAGCACTGGAACGCTGCAGGTCAGAACAGCCCAGCTCTACTGTTCTGTTTGGGTTAAGGTAAAATAAACGGCTTGAGCTCAGTCATGTCATTGTTATATGGCACCATTTTGTTTGTTTTTAAACCTTTATAGTGAGCTTCAGGGAATTGGATTAAATGAAAAGTTTATTTACTACTGTGAGAAGTGGGTCCAACTTTTGGAGAAGATAGAAGAGATGCTCACGGGGAATATTGCTGACAGCCTTCCAGCTCTCCGGGAACAGCAGAAAGCATATGAGGTAAACCTGTTCTCTCTACCACCCTCGCACCCCTCACCCTAGGGTAGGAGTCAGAAAAAGACAGATTTACATAAAAGATAGAGAGTACCTATCAATGTTTGTCTTTAAGCAAATTCTGTTGTCAGTTGACCATGTGTAAAATTCTCACATTTCCATATTTTGTTTTATTGCTCTGTTTTATATTAATCACAGAACTCCTGGATTTTCTGTAGTAGGTGGAAGCTTCTAGCACAGCCTTTCTTCCTCAGGATGCAAACGTTATACCACTTTACCAAGAGCATGTTAAAGTACTTCAGCTCCTCTTTGCATTTTCACTAATTCTCTAAAATATTAAAGAACCTGGTATAATTATAATTGCAGCTTTAATAATTTCACAGAGGAGTTTCCCCACACTCGTACTGATGCATATTTGGAAATTCTCTTAGTGGTTATAGGCAGATCCTTCATTTCCATAGTGTGCATGATTAGTTCACTGTAACTTTGTAATGTAACTGATTTAAGTCTGCGTTGTGGCGTTAACATCATCCAATGAAACTGAAATTCGTCCCCCAAAAAGCTGAGTGACCTTGATACATTACTGAATTTCATTATACTTTAGCTTCCTCCTCTTCAAATGAGTAAAATAATGATATTTAAGTCTGAAGTTTGAGGAATGAGTGAAATGATGCATGTTTTACATGGTGCCTCAAAAATAGTAAATGCCCAATAAACAGGCATTAGTTATAGTTATTATTGTATCTTTTTGCTGCTATGATGATATTTATAGGTCATGTTGATATGATGGTCGAGCATTTTTTTGCAGTTAGGCTCCTATAATTTGAAAATTAATCATCTTGGGTATCCCTTGTGAGCTTAGATTTTAATAGGAAATATAAGCTCAAGTCATAAAATGAATTCTCCAAGCTACTTTATATTTTAACTCATATACAGATGTTAGGAGCTGAAGTTTCTATAAACCAGACAACTGCTGATTCCTATGTCACCCAGTGCTTACAACTCTTGGACACAATAGAAATAGAGAAGAGGTAAGCTATCTGGGGTCTGTGGGTGTGTGGGGGTGGTGACGTTTGGGACAGACCTTCCACCACGTGTGTCTTGACCATGTCAGTGCCCTCAGCCATGTCAGTTGACAGACCATCACAGAACCGGTCTTCTGACTGGATATTAGGATGGAGTCTTGCTATGTGAACATAAAAACAATGGTGGCACTCTTCCCTATGGTGGGTGAGTGGGGATAGCAGACCAGACACTTCGGAAATACCTACTAGCCGAGTACAGATGACTAAGTTTTTACCCTAAAGGATTCTTCTGTAGTATGTTTTCCCTCTCTACCTTCAGCCTTATGATGTTTTGCTATTTAAAAAAGAATTCTGAAAGTGCTGCTGAACCTACAAGTAGCTATGTCACAGTTGTGAAAGAAGGGATTTCTCTTTATGCAGTGGACATGGGCTTGGGGTCACTGGGCAGTGCCAGTCAGACTGAGCAGAGCCCCTTAGTGCAGCCTGGTGACAATAACTGAGCCTGCTTGCACAACTGGTACCCATGGCAACAGAGCTGGAAAGTGGCCTGACCTCTTAAATACTTCTCCAAATGTCCTGATAGGTATGGTGTTTCCTCTTTATAACTACACATATACCTCTGAATCTTCTTTCAGCATAACTAAGAAATATAAAGCCCATTTCTAACTAGCTCTGAAGTAATAAATTCAAGACAATTCCAGGAAGATGAGCTAATTTTGATTTGATCAGTACAGCAAAGCGTGACTTTTCCCACAATAAATAAAAGGTCTCATTTATCATGTGAAGGGTGTCATTTATCTGGAAAAGAATTCGTTCAGTAGTTGCAGAAAGTGTATTTTTATTGATGAAATTACATAAACTACAACCCTCAAAGTATTGGTAACATTACAAGATATTTACCTGTTCATTTGTTCCCCACTTATCCAGTATGTTGTTTTCCATACAGCATAGTGGATATTAAAATAGCTGCAATTTGTTTAAGGGAATGGTGTCATGCATGCTAGCAAATACCACATCATATGCAAATATCTTCTGCTAAAAGCTTTTACCAACCCACATGCTGCCCCTGTTCCAGCTCCAAGTTTCCCATCATATTTAAGTTGAATGGTGCTAAGATTTCAAGGTTTTTTTTCATGTAAATTGCACATATCAATAGCAAATCCGAATTTCTAGTATGCTGTGATAGTTATTTTTTCTACATGTTCATGTCAGGATTCTCTAACCATCTGTTTTTTCCAAGACCTGCATTTGTTTCGAAGTTCACTAAGCTGAAGGACCAGTGGCAGAGTGCCGCCTGGGGCGTTCAGCGGAGGAAAAGTGAGGCCAATGGGCTGGTGAGGCAGTGGCAGTACTTTACCACCTCCGAGGAAGCCTTGCTCCGCTTCCTCACCGACACCAACCACTTGCTGTCTGCACTGAAGAGCCAGAATTGCTATAGCCTCTACCAAGCTAGAAGTCTGATCCATGAGCTGAAGGTAATGCATGCAGAGTGGCAGTGTGAGAGTGACAGGGTGGTCATTACTTGGAGTGTTCCTTCACCTCAGGTTTTATGCTTTCTATGATGTCCTTGTTCAAGTGAGCTCTCTGCAATGGGGAAGCCATCTGGGTAGGATCACCATGACCCTACCCGCCTAATCCCTACCTAGCCTTGTAGGGTCAGAAACCCAGTCTTATCCGTTCACCCAGAAATAGTGAGGCTCTCTTGGGCTGTGGGGGTAGGGATGGAATAGAGAGGTGGGTGGGTAGAGTGGGGAAAGTTTTGGGTGACACTCACACCACCCGAGCTTTTAAGGTACTGAGTAATATTTAAATTGACCACCAGTGTAGTTTACAGTGGGACTCCGCTTACTCTTGAAGGGAAAATTCATTTTGGCAACAAAGTTTTCTATCAGAAAGGTGCTTAATGAGCATAGGACTAGAGTAATTAGTTGGCAATTCCCAGGGCATGTTCCATTGAGCTATAGAACCACTCCCTAGAGGTACAGCTAAACGAAACACCCCCCTTCTGGAATCCTGTACTTTCCTCATTCATTTATCTAGTTGTCAAACATTAACAAACTGCTCTGTGCTAGTCACTATTCTAAGTGCAAGGAGTATGGTGTAGACTAAGAGAAACCCCCACCCCACTCATGGGGGCAACCACACAAATTAATAAAGGAGAAATACTAAATTTTCCAGTCAAGACGGCAGAGAAGATAACCACTGTGCTTGCCTCCTATTATGACCACCTCAGAATTACAACTAAACTACAAAACAACTATTATTAAGAATCGCCTGAAGACTAGCTTAACAGAAGTCCTGTAACTAAGGACATATGGAAGAAGCCACACAGAGTGGTAGGAAAGGTGGAGATGTGGAAGAGGCTGGTCCCAAACCCCAAAAAAGCAGCATCTGGCCTCAGCATGACCCATACCTCTTGCTAAGCAGCCCCAACCCTGGCACTAGCAACAGCTGTCCTCAGTTGTCAACTTGGCCTCTATTCTCAGCTTAGCCTCTCCCAGGCACCTGCAAGCCCAGCACAAGTGACAGCCATCTGCAGATTGCTTTGTAACTCATACCAAGTTGCCCCGGGCAGGACACAGGCAGCAGCTGACCATGGCCTGCAACAGAGCCCCTCCTAAGAGGCCCCAGAACCAACATACCAGGTGGCCTGCTTCAGACCACACCAGAGCACATCATAATTAAAATGCCAAAGGTTAAAGACAGAGAGAATCTTAAAAACAGTAAGAGAAAAGCAGTTAGTTACCTACAAGGGGCTCCCATAAGACTGTCAGCTGATTTCTCAACAGAAACTTTGCAGGCCAGAAGGGATTGGCACAAAATATTCAAAGTGATGAAAAGCAAGGACCTGCAATCAAGATTATCCTACCGAGCAAGGCTATCATTTAGAATCAAAGGACAGACAAAGAGCTTTCCAGACAAGAAAAAGCTAAAGGAGTTCATCAACACCAAACCAGTATTACAAGAAATGTCAAAGGGACTTCTTTAAGAAGAAGAAAAATATATATATGTGAATAATAAAATGGTAATAACTACATACCGTGTTTCCCCGAAAATAAGACCTAGCCGGACAATCAGCTCTAATGCGTCTTTTGGAGCAAAAATTAATATAAGACCCTGTCTAATTTTACTATAATATAAGACTGGGTATAATATGATATGATATGATATGATATGATATGATATGATATGATATGATATGATATGATATAATTAATATAATATGCCCGGTCTTATTTTGCTATAAGACTGGGTCTTATATTAATTTTTGCTCCAAAAGATGCATGAGAACTGATTGTCCGGCTAGGTCTTATTTTCAGGGAAACACGGTACCTATCAACAATTACTTTAAATGTAAATTGATTAAATGCTCTAATCAAAAGAAATAGGCTGACTGAGTAGATAAGAAAACAAGAGCCTTACATATGCTGCCTATGAGAGTCTCACTTCAGATCAAAAGACACACACAGACTGAAAAGGAAGGAAAAAGATATTTCATGAAAATAGCAATGAAAAAAACAGCTGGGGTAGCAATCCTTAAACACCAGACAAGATAGACTTTAAAATAAAGGCAAAGAAGGACCCAGTAATCCCACTTCTGGGTATTTATTTGAAGAAACCGAAAACACTACTTCAAAGGGACATGTGCATCCATATGTTCATCGCAGATTATTTACAGTAGCCAAGATATGGAGGCAACCTGAGTGTCCATCAATAAATGAGTGGATAAAGAAGAGGTGGTAGATATATACAGTGGAATATTACTCAGCCATAAAAAGGAATGAAATCTTGCCATCTGCAACAGCATGGATGGACCTAGAGGGTATTGTCCTGAGTGGAATAAGTCAGAGAAAGACAAATGCCACATTATTTCACTTATATGTGAAATCTAAAGAATAAAATAAACAAGCAAAACAGAAATAAACTCATACATACAGAGGACATTTTGATGGTTGCCAGATTTGGGGTGGTTTGGGGGTATGGGTGAAAAAGGTGAAGGGATTAAGACAAATTGGTGGTTACAAAATAGTCATGAGGATGTAAAGTATAGCATAAGGAATATAGTCAATAATATGGTAATAACTATTTATGGTGTCAGATGGGTATTAGATTTATCGGGGTGATTATTTCATAAGTTATATAAATGTCTAATCACTATGTTTTATTCCTGAAACCAATATAATATTTTACATCAACTGTAATTGAAAAATAAGTTATTTTAAAAGATACTAATTTAATTGATGGGGCAATCAGACAAATTAATAAATAAACAAGAAAATAACAGATTGCAATAAGGCATATGTAGATAATTAAAACAGGGCTAGTAACGGAGGGGCTGGGTGACTACTTTAGACTGAATGATCTCTGGGAATGTTTAAAATGAAACCTGAATGATGAGAAGGAACTCGCCATGCAAAGATCTGGGGAAAGAGCCTTTCAGAGGGAATGGCTTCTCCAAAATCCCCAAAATGCGAGCAAGCTTATCAAAGAGGAACAGAAAGAAGGCTAGTAGGACTAGAGTGTAGCCAGTGAGTTCGCAGTAATAATAAATGAACTTGAGAGGCAGGGAGCGAGGAACATTTTGTAGCTGAGATGTGGTAGCTGGTGGATTGCAGTCTCGATGTAATAGGAGGCCTTTGAACAGTTTCAGTTGGAAGAGAGGGCAGCATGACTCTATTTGTATTTTTTTAAAGGTTTTCTGGCTTCTCTGAGGAGAATGGATTGTAGAGAAGCCAAAAGAGAGCAGGAATTCCTAGAGTATTACTTATCTATTCCTTTATAACAACCATCATTGGTTATTGTCTCTCATGGTTCTGCGGGTTGACAGGGCTCGGCTAGATGGTTTTTGCTTAGTGTCTCAGGCAGTTTCAGCCAGATGGTGGCTGGGGCTGGACTCATCTGAAGGCTGGCTCTCATGTCTGGCACCTACACTGGAAAGACTCAGACAGCTAGGAACTGGAACAGCTGGGGCTCCTTGGGCATCATTCCCTGTGGCCATTCCACATGGAGGTTTCTGGTAGCCAGACTTCTTATATGGCAGCTCATGGCTTCAAAGGCACATGTTCCAAAAAAAAGAGATCCAGGGAAAAGCTATACTGCCGTTTAGACCTAGCCTTAGAAGTCACGTATGTCATTTCCACTTTCTATTAATCAGGGCCATCGCATGTCCCCAAGGGGTCAAGAAGAGGAGACAGGCACCACCACTTGATGGGGAATGAAAAGATTCTGGAAGAGCATGTGGGACTGGGAATATTGCTGTGGCCATTTTGTGAAAAATACCATCGGCCAAAACCAACTAGGTTATTTCAATAGTCTTGGACAGTTATGATGCATAAGACAAGGGTGATCACGGTGAAGATAAAGAAGGATATGTTTGTAGGTAGCGTATACAGGACGCTAGTGGTTTGGATGCACTAGGTAAATAAAAATATAAATCAAGATGACTGTAGGTGTCTGGCTTGAGTATCTTGGTGAATAGTGTGCTGTTGACCAAATCAGGGAAGACCAGAGCAGGAGCAGATCTTTTGATAAGTCTGAAATGGCTTAAGCACATCACTTTTTTGTTTGTTTGTTTGTTTTGTTTTTTTAGAATAAAGAAATGCATTTTCAGAGATGGCAAACCACCTATGCACTAACCTTGGACGCTGGGGAAAAGTTACAGAACACAGCTAACATGGAAAATAAAGATTCTATTGACAAGAGAATCAGTCAACTTCAGGACAGCTGGAAGGACACAAAGCTCCGAGTGGGAGAGATGACTAAACACTTCCAGAGCATTGTCGAGGTGAATTCACCATTTTCCTTTCCATTTATGATACACGCAGCATATAGAATTTTTGTCGGCTGAGTGACAATGGGAATGATTTTAGGATGATATTGTGAGTTTTCCAAAGGACCTTGAGTCCTCCTAACCCATGAATTATACCAGTTACTTAATGTAGAATAATAATAATAGCGTAGAAAAAGCTCAATATGAAGTATATAAATCCTTGAGCTTCTATTTTATATTTGCTTTTATGAAACAGGAAACTTATACAAAGTTAATGTTCCACATATGGTTTGTCCTTGGGTATAGTATCTGAAAATAAACACAGTGATACTTCATCTTTCTGTTATCATCAGAGAAAGCACTTTTCCATATAAGTGGATTTCCCAGATAATTTATATCTTTAAAAACTGAAATGTTTTATTAGGAATCATTATTCAGAAAATCATTATTTTGTTATGCTACAATACCAAGTTATTCTCAAGGACTTTGAGCTGCTTTGAACTTAGCCCTTATACTACTATGCTCTTTGAGATCTTATGCGGTTTTTATGGTTTTTCCTCTCTATTTAATATGAAGCTGTCTAACTATATATGATGTCAGAGGGGTAGTAGATTGGGGAAGGGGGGTTATCACTTTGTGAGGGGTGTAAATGTCTAACTATTACATTGTTTTGTACCCCTGAAGCAAAACAAAACAAAATCTGAAGCTGTCTATTCTTTCTGTTTCTCTGAGCATACCTACTCCTCATAGCCCACTCTCCTCTCTAAACTAATGTGTCTGTGTGTCAAAACCAGATAGCCAAGCCTTTCAGAGATGTTTTTCTGAATAAAGAATAAATATGTGCAGAGGCAGGGCCTGAGCACCTCTCCTGTGAATAAAGTATCTGAATTTTATTTGGTATACAGATTATGTGAAATTCATTAACTAGCAAACGTTTGCTGAGCACCTACCGTGTTTGTAAAGCATGATGGTAAATGCAGTTAATGGTTTGGTGGGGGAGATAAGGACTCATCGTTTTGTTTCTCTCTCTGCTTTCTTCTTGGTTGTGTTCCAGAGAGTTGATGTTGCTGGACAAGTGGCCTCCCCTTATGTGAGGGGCCACCATAGAATTGGGCCTACCCAAGTATGTTTGGGTATCAGTTGTACTGAGGAATAGAACAGTGTTTGATTTTATGTTTGTCTACTTTTAGTAGTCTTGGGAGAAGAAGCTTATCCTAATGAATCAATTATAAACACCCTGAATATGAAAATGCAGGCAACTATTTGCTCAGTGATGTAAAAGGTTAAAGGAAAGTAGATGGTGGGTAAGAATGGCCCTGGCCAGGGAACCTGCAGCGTTAGTTAGGTCACCCCTTGACTAAGCTGCTTCTAACCTCATATCCTTGGCCGTTCAGTTTTCTCTGCACCTCAGTTTTCACATTTGAAATATGATAATAGTGATAGTTGCCCTGTCTGTCTCCTAAGGTTATTACAGTTACAATAAGACAGTGAAGCTGAAAATGCTTTCTAAAGCGTAAGTGCTTTGAGCAGATGGTGGCTGTCAGAGCAGTGGTGAGAAATGAAGAGTGAGAGAAGCTTGACTGTGACAGGGTCATGAAAGCCAAACTATTTCTAGAAAAGGGAAGAGAGAGAGCAGAAGGATGACATTAGAAAAGAAGATAAGTGGTTGAGTGCTTTTGCTTTATGCTACTGTTGTACGTAGCACATGCCCAAGACTGTAAATGCTAAAGATTAATCCTTATAGTAGCCTTTCAAATGTGAACTTTTCCAAAATAAAGAAAGATTATGTAGATCAGAGATATGGGTGGGGAGGAAGACATATAGTTGACCCTCGGAAGGCAGCTGTGCTCACCACTCACTATACCACCAATGCCCTACAACAGTTGACCCTTGAACAGCACGGGTTTGAACTGCGCAGGTCCACTTACACACGATATTTTTCAATAAACATAGTAGGCCTTCCCCATGCCTGGTTTTTGCATTGGTGGATTCAACCAGCTGCAGATCAAAAACAGTATTTTCGATCAACAGTTGGGAATCTTTGGATGTGGAGGGTCAACTTAAGATATATGGGGATTTTCAACTCCAGAGAGGTTGGTGCCTCTAACCACCTCCACTACCATCCTGCGGGATTCCAGGGTAAATGGTATTTCGAAGTCAAAGCCAACCAACCCGATGGTTGAAATGAGCCACATGTAAAGCTGCAAAGTGGGCATCGACCCATATTGGTGTCCCATCTGCTCTTTTAGACCACGGTTTGTTCACGACAAGGAACTGGGTGTCAGTGTGGTTTACAAAAACACAATTTGTTGAGCAAGTACATGGATTAGATGAATTATTCTGGTTCTACGATTCATTCTGAAATAGCGAAGTACTGACCAATTTTAATACTGTTTTCAAATAGACCTGGGACCAGTGTGAAAAGAAAATCAAAGAGTTGAAAAGCAGGCTGCACGTTTTAAAGGCACAAAGTAAAGATCCTCTTCCAGAACTTCATGAGGACCTCCACAAAGAAAAAGAGCTGATTAAGGTATTGAAATCTGAGATAGTGTTCAAGATAATCACTTAACTGTTTTCTGAGAAGTTGAAGTGATTGTTTGCCTTTCGATCTTTGTGTTAAAACCAAGTTTTCATGTTCAGTTGGAAAACATTTTCCCTATCTTCTATCTAGCAAAGCATCCTGGTCTCTAAAGGAATTAGGAGCCATGCTTTTTGAGATCCACATGTGAAAATGAGAGACTTTTGCAGAAATTCACTACTTAGGATCTCAGGGGTTTTCTCCTTCGAGTCCTCTTTCTATCTGGTTCTCCTCTGTAATGTAAGATGTAGCCTCTGAAATTACATTGAAAGCTGTTCCCTTATCAAATGACCTTGTCTTTGAAATGAGAGTAAAGTATGACTAAAGAATTCATTTTTTAGAAGCCAGTGGGTTGAGGGTTTTTTTGGTCAATTACAACATACTTTTATAAAACCTTCCAAATTATATTCTGCCTAATTAATATCACACTAGCAAAAATTCCTGGCTATTTTAGGCATTGCAGACAAGGCAAACTTACAGATAGGAATTTGAACCAGTCAAATTCCCAGGTCATGAGCTTCCTGCTTCTCTTCTCTATTTGCAGGTTTGATGTTTAAAAGACATCAAGAGCCTATTGAAACATTTAAAAAAAATTTTTTCAGTCCTTCAGTTACTTCAGTGATCAAATCGAAAAAAATAGGAAGAGTTGAGTAGTCTCATACTTCAAGCTGTGCTAGAAATTAGCATCCTCTTCCTCACATCTCTTTTCTTCATGTAAGAATTTCTAGCGTGCAAAATATTTCTAGCACAACAAATGATATGACAAACTGCCATGAAACCAGCACCCAGCTGAAAAATAAAACATTACATACACAGTTAAAGTGCCCTGTACGATTTCCAATGAATGTACTTTACCTCCTTACTATGCATTTCTTTGTCATTTTACTACATGTGCATGTAGTTCTCAATGAAATATAGATTACTTTTGCTTTAAACTTTATATAAAAAGTACCATATTATGTAATAACACATGTAATGCAACTTTTCCCCCTCGTTATGATTTTGAGTCATGTGTGTTGATAGCTATAGCTCATTCATCCTCACTGCTCTATTGTATGCATTCTATCAACGTAAACCAATTTATTCCTTCTCCAGTCACTTGGTATTGTCAATTTTTTTTTTTAACTTTTGATAGTCTGATAGATGTGAGAAGGTGTCTTTTTGTAGTTTAATTACTAGTAAGGTAAACATTTTTTTCACGTTTATTGCCCCTTAAGATTTGCCTTTCTATGAGCTACGTTTATATCCTTTACTCATTTTTCTGTTGGGTTGTTTGTCTTTTTCTTACTGATTTGAAGTAGCTGCTTATTTATTGTAGACACTTCTTGTCGGTTGAGTATAAACATAGCAAATGTCTTCTCCCATCCAAGAGCTTGTTTTTCTACTTTTCTTGGTGTCACTGGATGAACAAAGGATTTTTTATTATTTTAATGTAGATGAATTTTTTTATATCTTTAATATAGATGAATATTGATATCTTCATTTATGATTTGTGTTTTTTACTTCTTTTGTGAAATCTCCATACTAAAGTCACAAAAATATACTCCTACATTTTCTGCTGAAAGTTTCAAGTTTTTTACATTTATATCTTTGTTCATTTAATTGATTTTTTTCGTATGTCTTGAGATAAAGATCCAGTTTTTTTATTCATATGGATAATCAGTTGTCCTTATGCCTAGTTATTGAATAGGCCAATGTCAAATATCAAATTTCCACATACATATGATTTGTTTCTTGGTTCTTTTTTCCATTGGTCTACTTACCTCAGCTTTTATAACAAATCTTCATTTCAGGTGTCATATGTGCTCATACTTTGTTCTCCCACATTAGTATGGATGTCCTTGGCTTGGATCTTTGATCTTCCACAACTTTTAGAAGCAGTTTGTCAAACTATGAAAAGTCCTGATAAGAGTTTTAATGGAATAGTATGGAATTTATAGCTTAATTTGGTAAAAATTAACATCCTTTTGACAATAAGTACTCCTATTCCTGAATATGGAATGTTTCTCCTTTCAGTCATGTTCAATAATGTTTTATAATTTTCTTTATGTAATATTATGAATCTTTTGTTAGATTTACTTCTTGATAATTTTTGAAGCTATTGAAAATACTGCATTTTTCTAATTATATTTTCTGTTTATCACTGGTGCCTAGAAATGCCACTAATTTTTGTATATTGATACCATATTCAGCCATCTTTCTAAACTCTTTGGTTAATTTCAATAATTTGTATATTCTTTGATGTCTATGTAGACAAACACCATTTGTGAAAAATGACCTTTTTTTTGTTTCTTCCTTTTAAGTATTTTTTTCTGTTCTTTCTACACTGGTCAGTACTTCCAGAACAATACTGAGTAGATTGATGGCTGGCTCCTTCGTGTTAGTCCTGATTTTCAAAAGAATGATTCTGACATTTCACCATTAAGTATGATATTTGCTGGTGATACCTTTATTAGGTTAGGAAGGTTTCTATCTATCCATAATTTTCAAAGTTTTTATCATCTCTACCTCTTTAGGTTTAAATCAACACTTCAGTAACGAATGAGAGGATGTAGAGTCACTCTCTTAGTTGATTCATAGAGTTTCCTTCCATAAAGTACAGAAACCAGTGCAGAATGCAAACTGTAAACTCTTAAGAAGGCATCATTTTTCCCAAGTATCAAACTTCTCAGTTTCCAGTGGGATCCTTTCAGGTTGCATAGCCTTAGCATTCTATCCCTCAGTGGAAAGAATCAGGGAGAAAGGCCAAGCGCATAGATTTCATTCAACCAATGACCATCTTCCAAAAGATCCCCAGTAACCTGAAACCTGTCGAGGACAGTGTTTATCGTCCCTGAGTCACTTGGGGGAGATACATAAGCCACTTGACTAGTCTAAGCTTTACTTTCCTCCTTGGAAAATTATATTCCAATTACAGCCATGTTGCTGCATGGAATAATTGGGGGGCGGGGGGGCAGTATGTGTGTGTGTGTGTGTGTGTGTGTGTGTGTGATTTCTTTATATATTTTAGTTTATGTACTAACTTTCACTATTAGGAAATTTGCTATAGTGACCGCTATAGTGTCTGTGTTCATAAAGCTTGTCAAACGATTGAGTCCTTGGGACAGTTTTATTTTTTAAATAAGTAATACCATCACATAGTTCAAAATTGAGAAAGTTGCAAAAGGTATATAATAGTCCCTCCTTCCCCACTTATCCATGGTTTGGCTTTCTGTGGTTTCAGTTACCAGTGGTCAACTATGGCTCGAAAATATTAAATGGAAAATTCCAAATATTTTGAAAGACTATATTCACATAGCTTCATTATAGTGTATTATTATAATTGTTCTATTTTATTATTGTTGTTAGTTTTTCACTGTGCCTAATTTATAAATTAAACTTTGTCATATATGTGTATGCATAGGACAAATCAGTATACAGAGGGTGCCAAAAAAATGTATACACATTTTAAGAAAGGAAAAAACTATTAAAATTGTAATACTCAATATATACTGATAACAAAAGATGAATACAAGTCACATTTGACTTCTGCAATGACAAGAAGTGCTCAAAGTGGTTACCATCAGCATCCAGACACTTCTGATTTCAGTGAACTACTGCTTGAGCAACATTGACCAAAGTGTCTACTTGTATACATTTTTTTGGCACCCCCGGTGTGTGTGTGTGTGTGTGTGTGTGTGTGTGTGTACACGTGTATGCACTTGCGCACACATTCATTTTTTGGTCCCTTTTGCCCACATGGCGGTGTAGAGAAATGGTACTTGACAGTTCCCCTGGGATTGAATCACAGGCAGGGACTTTAATGCTGTCATGCTTTATTAGAGAGTCTAGTCAAGGCCTGTGCAAGGCACCACTTTATGTAGCCAAAAAACTTCAAGTTTTACATCAATAATTGGAATTTTATAAGTATTTTTACAATATAGACAGTTTAGCTGGTTACATTAAGAAAGGAAAACTTATCTGATGTGTTCTCTTTGGCAGTTAGTTTGATAGCAAATCTGGAGTGTTTTAATTTACAGACAGAAGCATGATTTTTGAAACGTTTGCACAAATAGTGAGCATGAGCTATAATAAACTTCCACAGTGGACCTCACTCTATTGTTTGATTCCTTGCATTTTACATTTAATATTTATTTGAAGCTACTAAGACAATGCAGATGGTTTTCCTTTCAATCATTCGTATTGATATCTGAGGATTTACTGTACACAAGGCACTGGGGTAGGTGCTGGGCAAGGCATTTGTCAGCAAGGTCACCATGGAGCCAGCCAAAATGAAGCTGGCAGTCCAGACCCCTGGAGAGACACCCGTGACCCAAAGAGTCCCACTGTGTGCATGTGTAAGAACAATTGTAAGCATGGTGAGTGTCAGAGGGGAAGAGGACAGGGAACCATGAAAGCATAAAACAGGAGTCTCAACCTTGTCCAATGACTCAGAAGGTTTCTCTGAGGAATTAATTACCTTTCTGTCTGAGTTCTGAAAGTGTCAGTAGGAATTAACTAAATATATTTCTGGAAGCATCAAGGTGAAGGAGTCGGTAGCACTTCAAACTTGTTATTAAAGAAATACAAATGTATACAATAACTAGGAGTTATAACACGTATTAAATTTGCTCCCAAAAATATATGAAACTCAACACCAAAAAGTATATGGAGTCATTCCTGTGAGGATACATTTTGGCAGTATTAGTTAAGAAGCATAAAAATGTCCATATTCAAAGTTTTATAGCTATTAATTATTCTTTAATTGTCAGAGGAAGCCAACCAAATATCCAAACCAATTGATTTAAACTTGGCTGCGGATAAGTTAAATGCCTCCCTACTCTGGAGGCATCTAAGCCAGCAGCTCTGAGCAGGGAAACAGTATATGAAGTTCAGTAACAGTTGCCTTCCAGTCTCCTTTAGTTTTAAGTCGTTGAGTGGTGTAGCTCCCCACTTATGAGTTTGCCCCTGTATGTTATGTAGCTAATGAAGTGTTTCCATTGCAGAATCTGCTCTCATCCACTTTACTAGACTCATGAGGCCAAAACTAGGTAACAAAAACTTAAGGTAATGATCTCTGATAAAGATGTTATTCCTTAATCTCCATGAAACCTTTAAAAAGAATTCTCCGGACCATTTTATTCAACATAAATTCTTGTTGGCAAGCTATGAAATCTTGCCACTGCAGCTTTTAGAACTCTGAAAAACAATCAGAATTAACACATTTTTATGGTTGTCACCCCTCAGCCATATTTCTGATGTAAATAAAACAGTCTCTTCTTTCAGATTCCAATAGATTGGAGTGAACGGAGACCCTTCAAATGTGTGAAAGTATGATGAATTATGATCACCACAAAAATACAGATGATTCTTGAGTGTTCTGGCTGTTTCCTTTTACCTCCCTTGTTGTGAAAGTAGTTTTCTTGATTAAGTCTTAGAATTCAGAAAGCTTAAATTTGACAAATACTTCATTTAAAAAAAATAAATGTTTCCAGGGCTAAGGTAAATTTCCTGCTAACTAATCTCTGCCAATTATAAAGGAACAATTTATTTATTTCATTTAACTTTCTTTTAGAAAGCCAAAATAATTCCCTTTGAACAGTAGCTGTTGTTTTATGATTGCCACAGTAGCAACAATGCATTTCTTAGGTGTTTTAAAAAATGGGAAATCACACTTTATACAATATTTATGTAAGTTTCAGAATTAAAAGCGCGTGTGTGTTGCTTTCCTCTAAATAAAAGTAAATACCTACATGACTTGAAAACAAAACTAATTGTATAAAAATCTGAACTGCCTGAGGGAAGGAAAATAAAGGTAGAAAAGTTTTCTTTTGAGAAAAAGGTGGTGGTGAACTGGCCAATCATAACTGCAGACACTCTGCCTGGACTGTTTCTTATTTGGAAGGTCCCGCCCCCTTTCCTGGCCTCCCCTCCCCCAGAGTCCAATCAAAGGATTAGCCTACAGGTTTGGAAACAACAGCAGCTTGAGTTGAAGTTTTGGGTGTTTTTTTTCCCTTGTGTTTAAATGCAGGAACTAGAGAAGTCGTTGGCTAACTGGACTCAGAACTTGAAAGAACTTCACACTATGAAGACCGACTTAGCCCAGCACGTTCTTGTGGAGGACGTGGTGGTTTTGAAGGAGCAAATAGAGCATTTGCACAGACAATGGGAGGATCTCTGCTTAAGAGTAAGTCAGTTAACTGCAGGGCACGGCTGTTCTGGAGTTTATTGAAATGTCCCCGAAGGCCAGACAAAGTAGAAAGGAGCTTAATTGCACTGAACCGGAGGCCCCTTTCAGTAGGAGCCCAGGCCGGCTGCTGTCCTTTGGACGGCAGCAACATGGTTTAGCAGATTTGACCCTTTGTTTCTCCAGCACTCAATGCTGGGACTTCACACATTTTTAATGAGCTTTTAAAAAAATCCTCTGGGAGGTGGGGGGGATTGGATTGCAATTATGAGCTGCTGTGTGGGCTCTGCTCTGTGTCTTGTGTAGATGACATGTACTAATCGGAATATTAAGAGTCAGGGAAGAGATCTGGTCTGGCCTTAGAGCAGAATCTCTGCAGCATCTCTTCTATGCCCCACAACCAGCAGGAGTCATAGGGGAATCACACAGGGGCATTTTGTCTGAGAACTCTACATTCACCTGCAGTCTGATGTTTATTTCAAGGAGCTGTTTTTTTAAAACTCTTACCATAAATGATTAACTGCTATATTGAGTATCTCAGCCGCTCACTTCTACTTATTAAGAATTGGATTGTGGTTAGAGTATTCTACAGCATGTGTTTGTGACAGGATCAGGATGGAATTTAAAGGGTTCAGATAGGTCTTTGTTTTAAGAACACGTAGTTCTAAGAAAAATAAATTCCTTAATCTCATTTTTGTGACTTAAGAAGAGATGTATTTAAGAGTTGAAATTCAGACACTTTTGAAAGCATTTTAATAAAAACATTTTTCCTTCTTGATTTTAGTATTTAGTATTCACAATGCACCTTACTTTTAAATGTCCTTTTAGAATTTTCATTCAAATTTTATATAAAAGAAAATATTTAGAAAATGTGAAAAGTATCCTAAACGTTAAGCAACACAGACTGGGGCCCAGGTATTCCTAATTACCGTTATGAACCTTACCTGAATGACACTGTACAAAATGCCAGGATTTTTTAAAGCTAAGATAAATCGATGCCCTGAGGAACAGAAACACAAAACTTACTTTTTAGGGGATAGTTCTTTGTACCTTTTTAACACATTTGGCTGGGTGGGTGCACGAGCATTAGACATTTCTGCCTCTCATGAAAATAGCAGAGGGTTTTTTTGTACATACCAGGAAAACCTCTGGGAGTTAAACCTTAGTTTCCCCATCTGTAAAGTGGGGTGTTAAAGCTTTACCAAAAGAACTCTTAGCTACCCCTTTTAACTCTAAGATTCTAAAGATATTTAAAACTTTTATAAATTTAGGAAGTCTGATTTGCATTCTTTATATTTAGTGAAGTAATAAATTTGAACCCTGTCAGGAGAAAGACCTGTGCTGATTGATACCAACTTCGGGGTTACTTATATATAATGGAGCACTGAGTATTTTGGGGTCAGCCTACTTGCTGCAGACCAGTATTTGGTCCCATTTACATGATTTCTATCCAAAGCCATAGTACATTATAGGAAGGTGAATTAATGAGTGATGTGCATTGTTTTTTTAATCTTATTTTGCTTTGTTTTGTTTTGAAATACAACACTAGAATATTTAAATGACTTTAATTTTTGTGGTCCATTTGCTTACAAATGGTAAATTTTTATTTTAATTTTGTATTAGAATTTTTAAATTAAATAGGCAGGACATTGGCCTTAAGTAGGTAAAATGACTTGATCATTTTTAAAAAGGGAAAGGATTTGGGTCATGAAGTTATAAATTAGCATGTAGCAAGTGGTCAAATGTATAGTGAAAGAACAAGGAACAGAAGAAATTTGGGTGATGCTTAATGTATTCATTTAACCTTTCCTGTTTCTAATTTTTAATATAACCTGATAATACTGGATAACACTGAATCCAGTGTAACTGAATCCGTTTTGTTCAGTTACAGTTCAGGTACAATCTTTATTTTGTTTCTTTTTATGACATTTATCAAAGGAGTAAGAAACTTCTGATGATGTTAACCTTAGGCGTTTAAGAGGCAGAAACAGTAATTTAAGTCTGTAGGGCTACTGATTAAAGTGAATGAAATTCGTAGTCCTTTTGATGGGGGGAAGGGAAAGGCAACATTTTCCTTCCTGCCTGTACTCAGCTGCCAAATACATTTTGTTTCCAGGTGGCTATACGCAAACAGGAGATCGAAGACAGACTCAATTCATGGATTGTGTTCAATGAAAAAAATAAAGAGTTGTGTGCATGGCTGGTGCAGATGGAAAACAGAGTTCTACAAACAGCAGATATTAGTATTGAAGAAATGATTGAAAAGTTACAGAAGGTAAGCAGAAGTTCCCAGATGGGTGCAGTTATGACCACAGAATTGTCTGACTTCCTTACTCCCTGCTCAAAGCAGTACATTATAGGTATGTTTCCAATAACAGAAATTTGAAGGAACTATTTCTGTTCCTTCTCAGGGAAGAGCTGGTAAGTGAGGGTTCCAGAGAGAAGGGAAGGCTGGGGCCATTCCAGGTGGGCATGGTGCTGTGTACTGAGGGGAGTTCCTTTCTCTCAGGAAGTCTGGCCAGAGACGGGGTCCCCATCTCCTTAAGCATCAGTTCACACCCCAAGTGAGTTGTGGCTTCTCTAGTTGTTCCTGTGAAGGAGCTCCCCTTGTCAAATGGTCACTAATTCCCACAGGGGAAGGTAGAAAGAACATTCTGACCACTCAGTTAAACCTCGGGAAAACTTCCTGACATTAGGCTAATTTAGTTATACTCAGTCATCCTCGTCTCCCAAGTAGATGAGATTAGAAGAAATCTGTGACGGAGAACCAGGGCTGTTGAATTAAGAAAGTAACTACTGCCTTACATATTGCACATATGCTGAGTGGGCATTGTTTGACTTGTTAGCTACTCGCTGCACAGTTGTATTAACAGGTATGAGAAGGTTTTCAATTTTTAAAAAAGTTTCGAGAGGCAACTGTGGGCTTGTGCCAGGCAAAGAAATGAATTTTGGGTAGTAATTGAAGCTTTGTGTTTTGGTGCCTTTGCCAGGACTGCATGGAAGAAATAAACGTGTTCAGTGAAAACAAGTTACAGTTAAAGCAAATGGGTGACCAGTTGATCAAGGCCAGCAACACGACAAGAGCAGCTGAGATTGATGACAAGCTCAACAAAATCAACGACCGCTGGCAGCATCTTTTTGATGTCATTGGATCAAGGTAAGATTCCTACTCGCCAGGTATAGTGGTTCCTCACCACAGATCTCGAAACTGAGTCCAGTCGTCCTTTAAAATAATCCAGCAGTTTTATAAACTTACAGATAAAGGCAAAGTTGGGTAAAAATGAGTGGAAATTCCCATTTCAACAATACAGAAAGATTATATCTTAGTATATCCCTCTTGAATAATTCTTTTCGGTAGCTTAAAGTTTCACATGAATTAGATTGGGTTTAAACAAGAGTTAGAAGCTTATTTTGAAAAGAGATCCTTGAGGAGGTATTATTTAGAAATTCTAACTCTGCGTTAGGACTTGGGTGTCCCCCAGTTGAAATTATGCCTGCCTGTCCCTGCTTGTATGTGGTAAATGCAGGTAGATCAGGGCAGAGGCCTGATTTCTAGATCTGGTCTACAGGTCACCAACTGCCGCCACCTCGGGGGCTTGGCACACTTGAGGCAGAGATCCTCTGTGTGTGCCGGGCGTGCCAGGTGTCCAGTAGGCGTCTGGTCCTAAGGTGTGTGGACTTCAGAGGCACAGCTGCGGCTACACATCAAAGCTGTGTTCTCTTGTGAAACCTTAGCAGAAACAAGATTGGCAGTTTTACCTCCCCTCACAAAATGACGATGGTGATAACACGCAAAGTGTTTAAACGTTTTCTGTTTTCAAATTCTCTCTCCAAAGAGAGACCCCAACTAAAGTGTTTGTTTTTATTTTTTAACTGCCGCCTGGCGTACAAAAAATATGGGCTGAGCCAGTCTTTTATGTTTTGAACACACATACAATGTGAAATATACGAGAGAACCTGTAAAATGAATGAAGTATTGGGAGTAATGAAAATAATGCATAATAATTATTGGCATTGAATGATTTGGCATGTCCTTTACCTCATTGTTTACTGTAAACCATAAGCAAACCTGATCCTTCAGCAAAGGCATCAGCTAAGTGCTAGGAGAATTGCAGACAGGAAGTAAGATGAGTCAATTACATTCATGAGAGCAGACATCTGAGCAGCTGTAAAGCCAAGTGGTTTGAGGGCTCAGATCTCATCTTCCTAGAGAGGAGGAGGGGATTAGGAAGCACCCCACAGAGGAGTGGTGCTCCCTGATGGTCCTGAACGAAGCCTGGGATTCTTGAGTGTTGGTGGTGGCAGAGACAGATGTATGTTGTGAGTGCAAAGGGATGTAAAGCAGTTGGAAGATGTTCAGAAAATGACAAATGGCATGGGAGATGAAGCTCCAAAGGTAGGTTGGGGCAGAGTCTTAGAAGACCTTAAATTTCAACTTGAGACTTGACGTCCTATGAAGTCTGAGTCATTCGTGGTTTTTTTAGCAATGGAGGGTTTGCTAAAGACAAATATTTGGGTGACTTGGGTGGCAGCATCCTTTGGATGTCACTGGATCAAGGTAAGTAGGCATCACCTAAGTGATTCCTACTCGCTAGGTACACTGGTCCCTCACCACAGATCTAGAAACTGAGCCCAGTCTTCCTTTAAAGTAATCCAGCAGTTTTATAAACTTAGAGATAAAGGCTGAATTAAACTTCTCTCTACTACCTGTTGAAAAAAATTGCATGGAGATCCATGGCTGTAATCCAAGCAAGGATTCAGAGCGCAGGTTCTGAGCCCATCCTGACTTTACTACTTACTCATCGTGGAAACTTGAGTAGTGATTTAATCTTCCTGAGACCTCAATTTCCAAATCTGCATCATGTCCCTAACAGCACTGTTGACGTCAGAGGCCACCATGAGGACAAATGGCCTGTGTCTCACGTGTGGCACAGGACCAGCGTGTGGGAGCCAGCATTTATTGAGTGGTTATTATCATTGTTTTTCCCCTAAGAAGACTCTAAGTAGCATGTTTGTTGAGTGGAAGAGGATTCTCAGTTGTGTCTAATAGTGAGAGGTCTTCCCTCCATGAGACCAGTGTATTTGACTATCTTATTTCCAGCACTTAGAACAGTGCTTCAGATATTTGTTGAAATGAATGAACATTTTGGTATATAATAAAATGATTCATTCCTGTTGGGTGAATTGTGTCTAGTATGTCTTTGTTGACATCGTCTGTATATCCTGTCTTCTTGGGCACCTGGCACTGATCAAGGGCATGGTGACATCGTACCTGTTCATAGATCATTCAGGAGAAAGTCTAGATCTTTGCTTCCTAAAGACTAGGGGGACAGTCCGTTCTTATTCATGCTTTCTTATATCACTTTATAGTCTAATAGGCTGTTTGCTTTCCTCCCTGCTCTCTGGTTGCTATCTTCAGCCAATTCTTTGTTGAAAAAGAGAAGAAAAACAGATGAGATTTCAGTGTCTTTTTGGAAGGAGCAATTGGTAAAATAAGGAGTTGAAGTAATAGCAAATATATTGTCTACCAGCTGTATTCTTTTTTTTTTTAACTTTTATTTATTTAAGTGTTTTTTCCAGGACCCATCAACTCCAAGTCAAGTAGTTGTTTCAATTTAGTTGTGGAGGGCGCAGCTCACAGTAGCCCATGTGGGGATCGAACCAGCAACCTTGTTAAGAGCTCCGCGCTCTAACCAACTGAGCTAACTGGCCACCCTGTATTCTTAACAGTATGATTTCACTTAATCTTCATTGTAGTTCTGAAAGGTGGGTACCATTGTCCCATTTTACAGATGACAAAATGGAGGCACTAAAGTTGAATAACTTGCCCAAAGTTACACAACACAGCCAACAGGTGTGCAACCAGGATTTCAACTCAGGCAGATGTGTTGGCTCCCTGTAATCCTAGACCCTTCTAAGTTTGTTACACTGAAATGAATAGAACCAAATATTGAGAACTAAATCCCTTCAAAACTGAGAGACTCGGGAGGAAATAAAGCAAAGTCCAGGCTGAGACAGATGACTGAGAGTTTTGGAAACTCCTGATTGAGTTTACCCTTCAGGTGAATCTGTGGCTTGAGGCAGCAAGCTTGGACCTGCCTTAAATCAGCCTCAGGTAGAATTAGTTCCATGTCTGATCTCTGACACTGGTCATATCATTATCAGGGAACAGGGAGGTAAGGCACAGACTGCAGAATTTCGATTTGAATAGCGCCAACCAGAACCTGCAGCCCTGAATTCTAGATACCTTTTACCCTTTTCTGTCCTGCTCACGGTACTGTGCTGCTTCACTCCTAAGGGAGGAAACAACGTCTCTTGCTGAAAATGACAAGATTTGGAGGCAGATCCTACACAGGTGCCCAGACTCATGGCTTCAAGATTTTAACTACAAGCCTTTAACTTCAAAGTTTGGAAAGGTATTCAGAAATCTAAGACTGTAATCAATCAGGTTTAATTCACTGGGAAAAAAAAAAAAAAAAAGCCTGTTGTTTTGGAACATTGCAGCTCAGAGAGGGTAAATAGCGGACCCAACAGCAGAAGTGATTCTGTCAGGGCGGGGATGGAGCCAACATCTGTCTGTCCCACTGCACCATGCATGGAAAGAGAACTTGGCTCCTTTGAGACGTTGGCTTTTAAAGGTAGCTTATAAGAATTTTTCTAAAATGTAGAATTGACCGTTTACAGCAGTGGATTGTGAGCCTGGAGGGCTCATGAAGATATGGGTTCTGGACCCCACTCGCAGAGCTTCTGATTCCATAGGGCTGGGTGGGGCTGAGAATGTGCACTTACTTCTAACAAGTGCCCAGGTATTGCCAGGGGTGCAGGTCTGAGAACACAAAGCTAGAGACAGCAGCAGGGTGAAGTGAGTCACCCCAGGAGTTAGCAATCCTAAGCCTGCCACTGACTGTGAGCAAGTCTTACAGCCTTTTGGCAGCTGTTTTTAAAGACTCTTTCTAGCAGCATGTGAGAATAATCTAGTCAAAGTTCTCTGTGCCTAAAATGGATGAGACAGCTAAACACAGGATGTAACCCAGAATGTGTACATTGGTTACTTGTTAGTGTTGTCATCATTAGTGATATTAATTTTCTTTTTGGCATATCTGAATTTCCTAAATGTTCATTGTAGAAAAAAGGACATGGGGCTTTTTTTCTTTTAAAAAAATGTCCTGAATGTTGTTACCTTTGTCCTAATTTCATCAGCAGACTTGGCACCCTTAAGCCAATGTTATGAAGGAGGGACTTCGACATACTACCACAGGGTCCCTTCCTATTTAGACTAGGTTGTCTCTTGCTATCAAAAGGGCCTAGTCTGTGAAAAAGCTTTTTAACTAAACATAATTTTCACATTTCACCTACCAACGTGAAAAGCCCACCTACTTTATAATAGTAGCAATTAAAATGTTGTCATTTAAACTCAGCAGCTATTACCATGGCAACTGTGTGTTAAGATTGTTTCTGCATTTCTTGCAAAATGGGCAGGGAGATGTGTGCCTTTTTAAACTGATAAAGTTTTTCGTTACTCTCCCTTTATCTGTATTTTCTCAAGGTTATTTTGGAAGACCAAACAATGCTGCTAGTCATAAAGTTGACTTACTCTGCTCTCAGCAGATTGCCTGATCCAGTGGGACTGGAAGGATTTAGAGATTTTAGCACAGGGGGAGCCAGATAGCAGGTCAGCCTCCCTCCTTTCCTTTTTTCTTCTTATCAGCCCCATCATTCCACCTCTGGAACAGGTGGCTGCTGCTCCTGGACCCTGGAGAAATGCCCTCCTGAGGGTCGGGGCACTTCCTCAAGGACACAGCAGCCATCATTGATTGGGTCAGTGGATAATCAGTGGCCTGATGACCAGCATCAGATAGGTCCAGTGTACTGAGCGTTGCAGGATCCTATGTAGCAGGTCCCAGGGACAGCCAAGCATGTAGGCACAAGGCAGATGCTTCTTTGGGGCAGAACTGGTTCCACATCTGCACTCCTAAATTCACTGGTCTAGAATGTGCTCACTGTGTTTCAAGGTGGGGATGTAACAATGACTCAGTCTTGGGCTTTAGGGGCCCGTGAGAAATTATTGATATTGTTGACTCTCTAAATAAGACTGGCACTGAGCCTCAAAGGGGCTGGACAAACCAAGGTGCTCCAGTAAGCGGAACCTCTCAGGATCACGCAGAGAACCGCGGTTAGGGATGTGGACGAACTTTTACATACTCACGGTACGGTAAATCCTAGCAGGAGCTAGCAAGGAAAATTGCAAAATTGCATCCTTGTTCTGAAACTCTTGAACTCCATTTGTACTACAAGATAGAATTTTTTCTGCGAAAAGCAGAGGAATGGACAAAATGAACTCTGCCCCTTCTAAGCCAGATGCACAGGACTAAAAAGGCAGGGCGGAACTACCCACCCCTTTTCCCCCCAGGGAAATTTCTTCTTTAAGAGGACGTGAGGAAGGCATTCCTGTTGGACTCAGGAGCTTCAGATTTCACCATTTCTTTAAAACCTGAAACAGAGAAATTTAATTTGACGAGACCAGAAATCCTTTTGCCCCAATCTAAAATGTTTCTTTCCTTGGTTTATAGCACTTCATAAATAACCCATAGCCAAGATAACACTTTCTTCCCCCAGCATTGCAATCCTGTAGCGTCAGAACAAAGACCGTGTGTGTGTGTGTGTGTGTGTGTGTGTGTGTGTGTGTGTGTGTGTAAAGAGCCAGAGATATTGTTTATTGGAAGGGAGAAAACAGATTAAAAATTGCAGTTAGCAGCGAAGCAGGTCTCTTCCTTTCCTATCGGCATTGCTTTGTGGCTGTGAGGGAGCGGAGCCCAAGAGCCCACGGGAGCCTGCAGGAGGGCGGCCTGTGGAAGATGCTGAACCAGTGAATGGAGAGGCCTGCCGGCCGGGGGAGGGGCTGCCTCGTCCCCGTCCCCGGAGGTGCAGCCGGGAACTTGGAGCTCTTGCTAAACATCAGGAATGATTTTTTCTCATCAACAGTAAGTGCCGTTTCAGTCATCAGCTCTGCCTATGGCCAATGGGCAGCTGCTGTCTCTGTGTGTCTTGCTCTCTAGCTCTCTCATTTTGGTTACAATAGAAATTGCGGGTGAGATGGTGGCAGTGGAGTGTGTGTGCTCAGCCATCGGGGGATGGGTTCTTTCCCAGTGTCAGCATGTGTGTGGTGTCTGCAGCCAGCCTTTGACAGGCAGGGAAGAGACGTGATTACGCTGTGTGCAAAATGGAAGTCCTCCGGTGACATAAATGCTTCAAAGAGGCAATTAGCTCAAATGTATTGTAATGTCCATGACCCCACACCAGGGCTTCAAGGTCTTGGAGTAATTGATTTACTATAAAGGTGTTTAGTTATTTTAAAAAGATGCAGTTGTATAGAATTTGTACAGTGTTTTTAGCAACTGACAGCTGTCCGCTCAGGTCTGAGCATCTGTTTCAGGACAAATTCAGATCCTTCCACCATCCCAGTTTATTTTAAGTTATAGCATCCACTTTGGCATAGGAACTGTTTTAACTTGCGCTGATCTAGGCCCTTTATAATTTAACTGTAAACCTTTTAGCATGTAGAGAATAGGACTGAAGTGTAAATTATCCCATATACATGAATTTGATATTTAAAGCCTCCGTCGCACATTGTAAAATATAGGTCTGACCGGTAGAATGATACAAACCAGGCTTGGTTTTGTTAGTTTTAGGAGGACAGGGTTCTTAAGTATTATATTCTGATCTATCGCTAGTTAAGATAAAAGAAAAACTGTTCACCTCGATTATTTTCTGTATTTCTACCCACAGTCCCCACAAGAGAACTTCTAATTTGTAGCAACTCTTAGGCCAAATTCTCATCTTGTTTGGTTCCACATAAAATAGGCCACGCGGGGAAAAAACTTCCCCTTTGCACCTAAATATTTTGTTTTTCCAATCCTCGGAACTGGAATTCGGCTCAGGAATTCATGCTCATTTTTTCCTGGAGAAATAGGATTTGTAGAAATGTGTGTGTGAACACGGTCTATTGGGGGCACCTGGTGAAATGCGGGCAAGTATAGAGGTGGCGAACATACATGACCTGCCTCGGTGGTGGACGTACTGCAGTGCTGTGGCTGCATTCTGGTTTCTGAATGGGTTTCCTATTTCCAGTATTAACTCAAGATTTAAACATTTTTAAGAGCAGTGTTCACGAGGCCTAACATGGAGGTTGGCTGTCTGGGTTGGCAAATGACACGTACATCCTGACCTGGGAAAGATGATAATTAGACCTCATTGTCTGTACAAAACAGAAAGATACAAACCCAGCCGTACATTGGATGGTTCCTAGAGTAAGCTGTAACACAATTATCTAGGGAACAACATTTGTTTCTATCACGGCACATTTTTTGATATTATGCCTTCGGTCAGAAGTTGGGACAGAGAAGCAGGTTAAGTCCTAACTAGATGAATGTTTTGTAGCTTCTTGGCGACCTTCTTTTCTTTCCCTTGCACCTTCCCTCCTTAATTTGCCCTAAGCAGGTGTATAATTCGTGTGCTTGTCTGTCAGTCCTTCACTTGCCGGATATGGAACCAAGGTTTAGGACCATGTGTGCCTCCTAGTGTGGCAGCATATTGTTTTGTGGCAAGATGGCTTAGAGCTGCTCTGATCTTTAATGTATAACATGGCCACCTGTTTATGAAAAAGACAAATTTGAAGGTATAAGTGAACATCATTTACTCATTCAGAAGATATTGGTTACCTCCTATCTTGTATTATAATGTCTAAGTTAGATCATTACCTCTTTGGGAATAAGACCTAGTTTCAAATATCTTCAAACCTCAGGATTTGTACAAGCCCCAAGACAAAGCAAATGGTTAAATGTATATTGAAAGGAAATCACGGAAGGTCAAACATGGGCACCCAAAATGCAGCACTTGGTGGATGGGCTCCTACCCCCTAGTGGATCCTGGAGACATGAATCAAGACTTCTGATCACGTTCCCTGACAGCAGTGAAAACCATCCTGTGCCCCCAGTATGTGCACATTAGCATATGCAGGTGTATATGCGATGCCATGAGAACAGTGCTTAAGGCAGCAGCTCCAGATCAGGCTGCTGGGGTTGGAATCCTGCCTCTGCTACTTAATGACCGTGTGATTGTGGCGAGTTATTTAATCTCAGTGCCTCTGTTGCTTCATCTGTTAAGTGGGGATACTAATAGTGCCCCCATAGCATTTGTGAGGATTCATGAGTTGCATGATGCCCAGCAGGCCTGACGCATGTTCTGTAGAAGTCCCATTCTAGTAGTGAAGTTTGTACATTATAAAGCATACCCAATGTAGAAACTTAAGAAAGAATGGACTAACAATAGAAAGGCTAATATTTTATTCCCCCACACCCCTGGTTTGTCTTGAGCCCTCCGTGTTGGATACCACTGGCTTAGAGTACTGTGGTCCTGGGGAAGCCACGCAAGTAATTCCAGCTTCTTCTGCATACTCCCCCCTCTGCTGATTGCATACTTCACCCCACAATTAACAGGATTCAAGATCACTGCATCTTTATATTTTTTGCACCCACGTGATGTTGTTGCTTATTAGCTCCCTTCATTTAAAAACTTGCGTTCAGCCCTCTTCTTTTCAAAATGAGGAGGCCGGGATCCTTAGGAAGGGGTAAGGTCAGGTGCTGGATGAAGCAGTGGGCGCGGCCATTCCGGGAGGAAAGCAGAGGCTGCTGGGCCTGAGCTCCTCTCCCTACCTAGCGGGAAGCTCTCAGCGACTTCCAGGAGGGTAGCCCCTTGCAAACTGTGTGCAAGACTCCTTGTCCCATGGAGCCTGCGTTTCCCAGATGCTGTGGCATTGGTGTGTTCTTTCTGGTCCCTCGGCAGTCAGGGAAGTAAGACATTGGGGTGAGGAGGGTGTACTTCTAAAGTCACAGGAGCAAAGGAGTGATCTAGGTTACAACTGCATCCAGGCCTGACCCCAGATTCTTTTACTTCCTTATTAATAAATCATCTGTTGCTTAGAAGGGAATTCCACCTTCTGGTGTTTGCAGTAAGAACATAATTTGGAAAACATACCTCCTTGAAAATCATCATGTCCATAGTTTCTGGGCATTTGTCTCCGGTAGGCACTGTGCCAAATGCCTTTCATGTGTTTGTAGAGCCAGGATTCAAACCCAGGCCCAGACCAAAAAGTCTGTGTTCTTCACCACCAGACTCCACAGCCTACTTCTAAGCCTGCTGACCTCATGGCAATGTTGAGAATGAAATATTAATGAAAGGACTTTGTGAGGTCCAATGTCATATAAATGGGGCATTATTATAGCGTTGTGTAACCCCAGTCAGTGGTAATAAGAGCTAATATTCTGTTGAGCTGTTTTACTCTGTGCCAGAGGCTTTACGTGTACCCTTTTGTTTCTGTCTCACAACCACCTGAAAGGTGGATAATTTTGCAGATGACAATGAAACTGGGAGTCAGGAAAGTTAGGTTTCTTGCAGGGGTGCACAGCTCATAGATTGTAAATGGGACTTAGAGACCCAGGTCTACTCACCTGCAAAGTTCTGGCATTAACTTCCCCCGGATGCTACCACCTCTCTGAAGCTGGAGGGACGTCAGAGGCCTACTACAGATGAGGGGGCTTGCAGTAAAAGGATTTTATCATAAAACTAGCTGATAATAGAGCTGAAGCTAGAAATCCCAGTGTTGATTTGGTCAATTGTAGGATGAAAAAAAAAAATTTAAAACACATACATACAACTCTGTGGTCTACTTAAATAGCTTGTAGTGGAAGTCTTATACACATGCATTCATTCAATAAAGGTTTATTGACAGCTCCTGCCCTCCAGGTAGAGTGGGAGGTGCTGTGCATGCAGAGGGAGCAAGTCTCCTACAGCGTGTGATGGGTACACAGTGAATGAAGGGTGGGGCACAACACAGCTGGAGGGGCCGGGCACTGCAGGAGCACGTGGACAAGGAGCAGTGGTAGACGCTCCAGAAGGGAAGAGTGCAGGGCTGGAGGCAGAGGCCACTGACCGCGTGAGGACCTGAAAAGTCGGGAATAAACTGTATGTCAGGGAAGGACGAGGACTGCGGAAGGGTTTAAGTGTGGATCACTTACCACCTAGAATGTGTACTTCGGCTACAGAACCGAGGTGGGTAGGAAGGCAAGGAGGGTGGTAGGAAGCTGTTCACATGCAGTCAAGAAAGAGATGGTCATGGTGGGGAGTGCAGTGAGCTTCCTGCGTGTTAGGGTCAGTGCCCCCGTTTTTCTTCCTAGTGCCATGAGATGGAGTTCTGACCGCACCTCGTAACATGAGTATTGATAAGTGGGAAATTTTCCATTATAGCCATTACTTCAGGTCTCTGGAATTCACAAAAAACCCACAGACCTTCAGAACAAGCCCTCAATCACTCTAAGACTTTCATGAAATCAGTTTATGGAAGCATTTTATTTCAAGATCTGTGTTAAGATTGTTTTCCCTTAGCACCTGTGTCCTTCTTCCTTGGCGGTGTGTTGACGTACCAGTGACGCCATGTGTGTTTGTTCAGATCCACTGGGTGCCAGATCAGGCAGATTGGGGAGGTAGAGGGATTTAGAACTGTGCTTGCAAATTGTCTTTATGGCTGACAGGGCTGCCCTAGGTGGGCTGATCTGTGTGTGCAGCACCCTCAACCCCTCAGACTGGATGCAGTGGGGTTTGGTTCATGTTCTGTGCTTGCTTAAGAGGAAGATCCCACGAGAGGTTTCTTGGGCCAAATGCCACCACGTGAGCCACGTGTAACATCTTCACCCCATCAGGGAAGATCATTGGCTGCTGCGGTCTCGGGCATACCCAAGGCAGAAACAAGGCACAAGCCAGGTGTGGTTATATCACCCAGAAAGAAATAAATGGCGTCTCAGCTGCCTTCTGGAGCCCCAGAAAGATGGACTGGGCCTCAGGGGATCCCACTCTGGGACTGATAGGACTTCATATTTGCTTGGGTGGATTAACTCTTAGTCCACTTGAAAATCACCCAGAACAGCAATTTTGTAAAAGTGTCACCTATTCTGTGAAAATTCATATCTGGGGAGAGTTGTTCCCCCTATAAAATCAATGACCAGCATAGGTTGCGTTTTACCCAACACCACCCTTCTTGGTGCATTCTCACCACTAAACATTGCACTTTTGTTTCCACCTCTTTTTTTCCTGCAAATATGTTTAGGGTGAAGAAGCTGAAGGAGACCTTTGCGTTTATTCAGCAGTTAGACAAAAATATGAGCAACCTCCGCACCTGGTTGGCTCGAATTGAGTCAGAGCTGTCTAAACCCGTTGTTTATGACGTCTGTGACGATCAAGAGATCCAGAAGAGGCTCGCCGAGCAGCAGGTGGGGACACGATAAATGAGCTTTTGTAAAGTATAGGTGTTAACCATACCTGCTGACTCACATTGGCTGTGTGTTGGAGCATGTTCACGTTTCATAATAACGGTTGATTTTTTCCAGAGAAAACTGACCGCCTGTCCGTGTTCCCGTATGGGTGAGGCATTCATCTCAAGTTTCTACCATCATTCACATAGCTCTTTCTGAAATACTTTGATGTTTAAGATGCAGACCTTAATCTTAGTGGCAAATAAGGTTTTTTATTTTGGTTTTTTTTTGTTTTTTTTACTTTGATCTTTGTTTTGTTTTTGTTAATATAGTTTTGGAAGGCAACGAATTGAAAGAAAAGTAATTTTTCTGACCAACGAAGGTTTTCATGGGATAATACTCTGTGTCTCTGATAGAGTTTAAAAAAATAAAAATCAAACAAAAAGTGTAGTAAGGAGCAAGTTTGGGCTCATAGCTTAGGAAGCCTCTCATGCAGTGCTCTCTGCATTTCTGTCATTAGTTACGTACTCTCTGAGCCAACCCTGGAAATTCAAACCCTGTTTGAAAACCAGCAAGTCGGGCCAGTGTTTATCATCACACTAACCTGGCGGGTGCTTTGTGATATCACTGGCTTATCCAATCCACTTCCTGCCCTTTATGGGCTCACATGTACCTGCTCATTCTCATACGCAGTATGTGAGCTTGTCTTTAGTGTTAAAATAGGTACGTTTATGTGATTCCTTCAGTAGCTTTCCTTCACCTCTGTTTTTCTCAGACCCGTGAGCAGATTCCGTTTTGACCATATAGCATTATGGTTGTCATCAAGTTCTCACACTCAGATCTGTTTTCTTCACATTAACTCCAAAGCCTTGGTGCTTATTGTCTGAGGAGATTCACCAGCTGCTTAGAGACAGAATCAGGGGCTGAATCTTCTTCACCAGATTCAGGGCAGAGGCCTCCCCTTGATGATAAATTCTCTGGAGTTTAGGTCCTTTTAATGGTAATAAGTGACATCTCATGCTACTATGAAATAGAGCTAAGTATTTGATACTTTTCTTGACTTAGATCTTTATTCAATCTATTAACTATTATAGTTTAAATTATGCCTAGTCTTTAATTTTCAAATCAGTATGATTTAGCGATGCTACGAAGTAAAAATAACTGGTTTTCCCACTTAGCCTCAAAAACTTAAACATGTCTTTTTCATTGAGGTCATCTAAATTCTGCCTTTGCGTTGTGGACAGCCAAATATTGACGTAAGAACTATGTTAATGGACACTGCGGAGACTTCAATGCTCTTCTCAGTGGAGTCAGATATTAAATGTTATCAGCTTTATTTACACGTTTGATCCACCAGGATGAATTTCTTGAACACTCTCTTAATAGATAAGGCCTTGCAAATCATTTACCCTGAGTAGTGGGTTTTTTTCAGGAAAAGAGTACAGAAGCTTACAACGTTGTTTCTCTTAAAGAATGACTGGATGATGGCAGAGACTAATGTGTGTTAATGTTTTATAAATCTGAAGTGTGACAAAACATCACTAAATTGCAGGAAATTTATTCCTAAAAGTGTACAATTTGGAGCAACTGCCACTCTCTTGACCTTGTTTATTCCTGTACTGAAATGGTACATCATTTCAATTGGGTTGATTTGAAGGTTCCTGCTTTATAAAATGCAGAATCACCATCATGGAATTCTTATCCTTTGGTTACCAAAAAAAAAACAAAAAAAAACAAAAAAAAACAAACGCAGATGGACTTTACCATTACTGTAAAGAAGTTAGATGTTGTATTAGTTTTCTTCAGCTGCTATAACAAAGTACCACAAATTTAGCATCTTAACACAAATTTATAATCTTACAGTTCTGGTCAGAAATCTGACACAGGGCTAAGATCAAGGTGTCAGCAGGGCTGAGCTCCATTATAGGGGCCCTAGGGAAGGAAGAACCCATTTCTTTGCCCTTTCCAGCTTCTAGAGGCCTCCCTCCCTCATTTCTTGGGTCATGAACCCTTCCTTATCTTCAAAGCCAGCAAATGGCATCTCTCTGTGCCTTTCTTCCACAGTCACTTCTCCCTCTTACACTTTTAAGGACCCTTGGGATTGTATTGGGCCCACCCAGATAATTCAGGATAATCTCCCTATTTTAAGGTCAGCTAATTTGCACCCTTAATTCTCCTTTGCCATGGAACCTAGCATAGTCACAGGTTCTGGAGATAAGAACATGGACATCTTTGGCAGGGGATTGTGAGGGGAGGGGGCAATATTTTGTATACCACTGATGTCCTAAGGAAGCTTTTATTATTTTTGTTTAAAAAAAAATTACTATGTGTTTATTATACTAAGCCCAAGCCTTAAATGTTCCATCTCGAAAACACTAAAAATGGACATATATCACACTCAAGAATTATGCGTGGACCATTTTAAAAAACCATACCTGTGTTTCTGTCACTAATTAAATATAATAAATTGCTTGATTGCCTCCAGAAATAAAATCTAAACACTTCGGATCACCTAGTACTGCCTTTTGTGAAAGCCCTTGGCCCCCAAAAATGATTAAGAGTTGTGATGTCCCTGGATCTTCATTGTAATGTCATTGGGGCTCTGGTGTGGGAGGGTCAGACTTTATAAGAGTCCTTTTTGTTTCTCCTCTTTTATGTAGAATTCCTTTAGGTAATGTATTGTTATTCCTGTGGAATATGTCATCTTCAAAAAGTAAAGGAAGTGCAACCTTTGTAACACTTTCAAATCAGGAACCACTTTTATTGAGTCTTCAGCATCACTCCTGTTTTCTTTGGTTTCCTGGTTCCCTGTGGAGTGCCAGATGGTGGCTTGAGGGGAACTGTTAGTTCCCCTCCATTCTGTAATTACCAATACTCGGCTTCACTGTCAGCCCCCTTAAACCACTCCCCAAGACCACCCTGATGGACTTGCTCCCCACCCTCAACTATTCCCAAAGAGACATTTTGGAACCACCTCAGGGTCCCACACATGTGATTTTCTGCCCCCTCAGCCTGGTTTGCTATTTTCCCCCATTCTCTTATTTGTCTAGTTCTTCTGTGTACTCATTCTTCCTGGTTGCATTCTGGGCTCCGGTTTCCTGTCTCCTCCCATCTCTTCTCACTGCCCCTGCCCTCCCAGCTCCAGTGCTCTGTGTCACCTGCTCAATAACAGAAACACAAACCAACTAGGAGCCTGTTTCCAGAACTGTTGGCAAAAGTCTTGCATATTGCTTTATGTTGTTTCTGAAGTCCACTTCTTCAGATTACATTTGAATAGTTTCTGAAATCTAATTATTGTGGAAACTCATGCCTACCAGCAGTAGGATTATTTCAGTTTGCAAAATGTCACTCGTCTAGCACTTACATGCTTTGCATTTTTAAGTATGGCCCACCACTTTGTTTTATTAGGTTGGTGCAAAAGTAATTGCGGTTGAAAAGGTTAAAAATTGCAAAAACCGCAATTACTTTTGCACCAAACTAATATATTTTACAAGGTAACTAGTTCCTACGACAATATCAGTAGGCCATTCTGTGGTGGGTTAGAAGTTTGTTTCGTAAATTTTGAAAGTTTTTTGGACTTTTTTTTAACCAAGATGTTGACAGTCTTTTGTATATTATAGTAGAACTCAATTCCTGTTATCATTCACCCTGTGTATTATTAATCAGTTTTCTTTAGCTGTTTTATTCAATACATGCTGAATAAGTAATGTAGAATAATTGCAAAGAGTCTGTTAAAATACGTGGCATTCGTGTTTATCCATAGACTAGACTTTCTCGGTACTTTGCAACCAGCTCCTACCCAAGTAAAGCCGGGTGAGGTCAGGGGCAGGTACCATTTTTGAATTAAAATTGTCAGTATTACTCATTTAACACCAGTGTTAGGATTCCTTATTTATTATTTCGACAAAGTTAAAAGGGATATTTATCAACATGGGTGAATTTTAGGAAAGCGTGTGGCAATTCTGTGAACCAGTAATAATTCTTAAAACTGGAATTCTGCCGTAAACCTAATCACATTAAAGCTAATCCTCACACTGGTCCCAGGAAGATTTCTGCCATTGCAGCGTTTCAGACATTTGTCCTGGGCTGCAGAGCTTAAAAACTCCCCCTGCACATCTCTCTTCACAGGACATAAGGCATGACAAGCTAAAAACCACATTTTATTCTGAATATAGCTTTGAGGTGCTCATTTTTAAGCAGGATCTGTGTTAACTGCATGATTTAAAATTCAGTTTGAGTGTTAGCACTTTATTCTTTCATATCCACTTGGGCACAGAATGATCCAAATTGTGCATTTATCAGAAGCAAAGTAAGAAAATATTAATCTTATCTAGTAATACAATAGTAGTAATCTCCAAAATTGTTCAATATTGAAGTGACCTGGGATGAACTTGACATTGCCTTTGTGTAGATAGTGGCAGACACTGTTTATAAAGTAATTCCTCCTGTAAACTGAACTTTGTTGAATCCAGGGAACTTTGGTACAGTTAATGGTGGCTCATTTCACTTTGTTTTTGTTATTTCACAACGTAATTTGGATACTAAGATTAGTGCTTGGTCTCACGTGGCCTATCACAGAATTTGGATATCAGGAAAAGCCTAACTCATCCAGAATGGCAAAACAAGCAAGCTCCTCATCTCTCCCTGCCCCCCACCCCCACCACCACAACCAGTGTGCAGAAGGAAGTATTCTCTGGGTAATAACTGAAAATACCATGTTTATTCTTAAATAGGTTTTCCTTTTTTCCTTACAACCATGCATTTCTGTCTTCATGAGCATTCTTTTTCCTGAATCAGGGAACTGGACCACTATCACCATCATAGGGCAAGACTCCAGAGACCCTATCCCTTCCCTGGACTTGGCTGGACCATCATTGGGGGAAGGGGAAGCAGGGTTTCTACCCATGATCTTCCCTGGGGCTGTGACGCCCTAGGATGGGGTCACGGGAGGCTGTGGACACTGTGCAGCTGTCTGCACAATTTGGGATATGAGTGAAGGCAGCACAAAGTTCTTAGTAGATTTAAGAATTCTGTGACCTGTAAAAGATTAAGAGTATTGCTCAAGTTTTAGATCCCGCTGAAAAAACTCGGTTTTCCAAGGAAGTCCTCCCCAAAATCAAGTCTAACTTGGAGGCCCTTGGGGTCAGATGGTATGGAGGAGATCCTATGCCTCCCCAGAGTCTGTGGGGTGGTAGGCTCTCAGGGGAGGGTCCCCCACTGTTCCCACTGCCTCACATAGTAAGTTCAACAAATCGGTCCCAGTTGTTGCTAGTGCTTAGGCTGATTCCAAGGTGGAAATGCACTCAGGACTGTCAATGCCCCCTGGGCTGGGAAATGGAGAGGGGTGTAGAGATGCTTTGATGCCGACCCTCCCACCACCACCACCAGCCTCTCAAGGTGCTTCTTACTCTGCTGTAATCGTAGGACCTGCAGCGAGACATTGAGCAACACAGTGCAGGGGTGGAGTCTGTGTTTAACATCTGTGATGTCCTGCTGCATGACTCTGATGCCTGTGCCAATGAGACGGAGTGTGACTCCATCCAGCAGACCACTAGAAGCCTGGACAGACGCTGGAGGAACATTTGTGCCATGTCAATGGAGCGGCGAATGAAGTAAGAACTGAGCAGCCCCTAAGTGTATGAAATGTGGTCTGCCGAATTTGGTTACAGAACACAGTTACTTCGGACCTAAATAACAGTAACTGTGTTCTGTTCACTTTACTTCAAAGGATATTGGCAGAGAAGGCTCAGTAGGTGTAACCAGTGCTTATTAAAGAAATTATTCAAGGAAAATATAATCGGGGTAACATCTTTCCCCAGCTTTCCTGTGCCTTGGGCTGTAACCATGGCTGGCCACTGGACTTCTGTGTCCTCAGCATAAAGGAGTGGAGGAAGCCATGTCTCCTGTTGGTTAACCTCTGAATTAGGAGCTCTGAGCGTGGCACTCCCAGAAACGGGTCCTGAGCAAGAAACGATGTCCCTGATTATTTCTTGGAAGGGATATCAGGGTCTCTCCCCCTAAATAGTGCCAGTGCTACGGGGGCTGGGAATGGGACTAGTGAAGAGAGGTGGGGGAAAAATACAAAAGCTCTGGTTGAAATGGATGGCTAGTATTAAGTTGTTTTCTTCCCATCAGAATCGAGGAGACATGGCGCCTGTGGCAGAAGTTTTTAGATGATTACTCCCGCTTTGAGGACTGGCTCAAGTCCGCTGAGAGGACAGCGGCCTTCCCATATTCCTCAGAAGTATTGTACACAAACGCCAAAGAAGAGCTGAAGAGATTTGAGGTAAAGACCCTTGCCAGCCCAGCTCCTGATAGCCAAGCCAGCGGCGGGCTCAGGAGTAGCTAGAATGACTTCTCCTAAGAGGCTGGCTTCCCCTACCTCTTCCCAGGGCCCAGTCCACAACCTGCCATCAGCTGCTACGACAGCTTTGTGTTACCGATTTATGCAAACAGGCATGCAGTGAACTTGAAAGCCTGTCCTTTACTAGCGTTAGAGGAACAGGAAGTCAGCCCTCTGTTTCCATGTCAGTTTGGGGATTAACCACTTAAAGTGGGTCATTTGGGGTTTGGAAGGGGGTGTCCTGGCACTCTGCACGCTCTGACACTGATGGGCTCTTTGGTGTGATGCAGGCCTTCCAGCGGCAGATCCATGAGAGGCTCACTCAGCTGGAGCTCATCAACAAGCAGTACCGGCGGCTGGCCCGGGAGAACCGCACCGACACAGCCAGCCGACTGAAGCAGATGGTCCACGAGGGCAACCAGCGCTGGGACAACCTCCAGAAGCGGGTCACAGCCATCCTGCGGAGACTCAGAGTAACCTTCTCTACGTCATTGGGTTATTTGTAGATGTTCAGGGAGAAGTGATATGCGATATCACCCAGGCTTGTAACAAAGCAACGGGTAGATTTCATTGAAGGCCTAGGCTATTTTAGCATTCCATCACAGCCTTCCCTGTCTTTTGTTGAAGCCCAAAGCTGCCAGCTTTTTATTTTTTTAAAGCTTTCTTTTGCCTAAGAACAGGCTTCTTAGGCAGAGCCTGTTTATGTGATTTATGTTATCAAACACATCTCTTTTATCAATTTCTGTAGCCCCTGAACATAGGTGTGCACGTTAGCTCAGACTGTCCCAGAGGTGGGCGGGGTCATCACTGGGTCTGAACCTCCTAGCCTGGAAACAGGCCCTTTTGGCCCATCTGCCTGCTTTTCTGTGTCTGGTTTGTTCCGGCACCATGAGGGACATGGACAGAGCCCCCTCTGTATTGTGGAGGTTAGGGACAGCGATTATTGTCTGAATTTCAGAGCACACTGACAAACCTCAAAGGTTGGGTTTGATTTTTTTAATGTAAACATTCACCTTAGATTTCTGTAATTCAGAAGGTGTGCTTTGTCAGCCTTTGTGAGTCCAGGTGTAAATTGCCAGGAGCAGTGTGCATTGTGTTTACAGGAAGTAATTTTAATACCTGCTTCTGTTCTTAGGGAAGAACGCTCTTGAAACCATTCTAAGATGAAAATCTGGGCTGTTTTGGTTTTTTTTAAGCCTCTCAGGAAGAAATTGGCGACTTTTCCAGACAACCCCCCTTGCATTAATTTCTTTCTCTCCTGCTGATTTGTGACCAGTCTAAACCCCCATTTGGCACCAAATGCTACATTTGTCTGAGAATCCGCTGCCCATCTATGAGGCGGTAACCCGAGAGGCATCCTTAATTGGAGGTGATGAATCTCCTCCTCTGGGTCATCTCTGAGGAAACACAGTCAAAATGACATCGGTGAAGGCACTAATCCAGGCTCAACCCTGAGATCAGTACTTTTCCATCTTGAAGCTACTAACTCCTTCTGTCAAGCAAAAGCTTCCACTGATGGCTGATGGGTAAAAACAGACAAGGTGCCTGGCTTGGACTTTGAGGGGGTTCTTCAAAGGACACGCTGGGAAAATCAGTGGCTTAGACTAGAGAATTACAGAATTTGAAATGCTGAAAAGACCTTAGAGATCATTGTCAACATTCCCATACCCTCACTTGCCAGGGAAGATAGTGAAACGCAGAGAAGTTGGGGAACTTGTTTGGTATCGCACAGCCAGGGCCAGACCCCGCCCGGCTCCCGCCCCACGCTGGCCCCTGAATGCCTGTCGGGGTCCCCACCGGCAAGTTCCTCTCTGAGTATTCCAGGCACCCTTTCCTTTCAGCCAGAAGTGACCGTGCTGTCTACCTGAACTCTCGTTCTGCCATTCACATAAACGTGATTTTTTTCCCCCTTTCTGCAGCATTTCACCAATCAAAGGGAAGAATTTGAGGGGACCAGGGAGAGCATTCTGGTGTGGCTCACAGAGATGGACCTGCAGCTGACCAACGTGGAGCACTTCTCCGAGAGCGACGCCGATGACAAGATGCGCCAGCTAAACGTAAGGCCTGCTTCCGTCGCTCCTCTTAAAAGAATGCGGCTTTGCAGAAGAGAGCTGGCCAAGCACAAATTTCACCTGATACCCTGAGAGCAGATTCCAGAACTGTTAAAGCAGCCAGGCTGCATCCACCTGTGTGCAGCTGGGTTACCACAAGCAAGGATACTGTTCCTTCCAGCCATGGGGTCATTGGAAGGAGGCCCTTTTTTCCTCATTGTTATTATAATCACCCAAGGAGAGAACACCCTTTAGGTTCCACACAGAAGTTCATAAGATGCTGTTTCTCCAGCACTCGGGTTTGAGTGCAACATGTGGTGTGGAAGGAGAGGAAAATCTGTATCAAGAGTGGGGCCAAGAACAGATACCTTGTCTCCCACTGTTACAAATAATCTGTAATACCCTTTAACCTCATCATTCCCTCCTTGGATAGATTTTACAAGACGTTGAGAAATGGGAATTTGTCTTCTCTAATATAATGGCACTAATGAACATTATTACATGCCAGCAGAAGCAAATTCCCATTGGTGACTTACTGTGGGAAATTTTCTGTTTCCGCCAAGTGTCAATAAGACAAGTTCTCTCCCTCCCATCCAACAAGAGTAAATGTCCATCCATGTCAAACTTTTAGAATTATTTTATTGGGAAAAGCCAATGCCCAGAAGGGGGAGGAAAAAAACACGTACAGTCGTTTTAAATTATTAAATCTTTGTCTCCTTGTTAAACATTGATGAGTGCTAGGTGAAGGAACAAAACAATGACATTTTGGTGCTTTCTCTGAGGTCTTGTTCTAAGAAACAGACATTGTCTCAATCCTCAGAGAAATTTTCTTTCTTTGAAATCCTTTCTCATATTCTATATAGGGTTTCCAACAGGAAATTACGTTAAATACCAACAAGATTGATCAGCTCATCGTTTTTGGGGAGCAGCTAATTCAGAAGAGTGAGCCCCTAGATGCCGTGGTGATTGAAGATGAGCTGGAGGAGCTGCACCGGTACTGTCAGGAAGTGTTTGGCAGGGTCTCCCGGTTCCACCGGCGGCTGACCTCCCATGCTCCGGTAAGGGGAATGCCATCCAGACGACTTCTGTGCCATCAGACTTGGTGTTTGACCAGACTCATTGTGGAATGGTTAACAGTGATTTATGATTAAAAAAGCTATGTTGAATTTTATTTCCACTCTTATTAACATAGAGCCACAATTACTTAGAAGCTCCCATGTCCCAGTAGCAAGGATGGCACTTCCAAAAGTTCTTGTCTGTCTTACATGTTTTCCAGATGTTCCTCAGTACAGGGTTTTTCTGGCATGTGTCAGTACACCTAGAACTCGTTGATAACTGTTCTGGTTTTGCTAACAGCATTAACTTGGGGATGTATTGGCATTTTCCTCTACCTTAATGTCTGGTAGCTTTTAACATTGGAGCCTTTCTGGTGCTTCATTCTCACCACTGAAGTGGCAAAAGCACCAGCTTTTGAAAGCATCTGTGATGTTTCCCTTGACAAAGGGGCTTTTTGGGAAATTCAGGTGGAGTTAAGACCATTATTCAAAGTTCACTTCCTTTATATGCCAGAAGCTTTAATGATGACCTTTGATTAATACAACTGACCACCTTTTTTGTGTCTCCAACTGGCCAACTTCAAACATAATTTCTTTTTCGGACGTAGCCTTAAAAATTACCTACATTACTCTCATTTTTAAAGATAGCAATTTATAGTCATTTTTCTTAGATAGTCATAAAACACAGGGAAAATAAGATTCTGTATTCTGAACAATAAGTTAGGGATAAGAAAGAAAGAACCTGGTACATATGGTCCTTGAACGTGCCTCTTATTCAGAACATTCTAATGGCCTTAAAAAAAATATTTTGATTTTAATTTTCTGATCTTTGGATGAACCTACCATTTTAACCATCAGTGAAACTTGGGCCTCTGTTTTCTTCTAGATAAATTTGTTTAATATTGATTATCAAATTTAAGCTTTTTTTCCTAAGAGAGAAGTTAGAGTTTTGGTAAATACAGATTCTAGGCCCCATACTACCGTGTTTCCCCAAATATAAGACCAGGTCTTATACTAATTTTTGCTGCAAAAGATGCATTAGGTCCTATGTTCAGGGGATGTCATCCTGAAAAATCATGCTAGGGCTTATTTTCCGGTTAAGTCTTATTTTGGGGGAAACACGGTAGATAGTCTAAATTGGAATAGCCACACACAGGGCCTGCAACGTGATTCTTTTTAAAGCTTCCTCAGCAATGCCGGTAGTGGCCATTTTCAGGAACTGCTGGACAGGCAGACTTCTCATGCTCCTCATAACTGCTATAGCCTGTGATTTGATTAATTCTGAAAACCAGATACACCCGTTTTAGGGCTTGGAAGATGAAAAGGAGGCATCTGAGACTGAAACGGACATGGAAGACCCCAGAGAAATCCAGACTGATGCTTGGCGTAAAAGGAGAGAGATCGAGGAGCCGTCTTCTCCTCAGTCCCTTTGCCATCTAGTGCCCCCAGCACCGGGGCCTGAGCGGTCTGGCTGCGAGACCCCTGTCAGCGTGGACTCCATCCCTCTGGAGTGGGATCACACAGGTGACGTGGGGGGCTCCTCCTCTCACGAAGAAGACGAGGAGGGCCCATACTACAGTGCACTGTCAGGTAACGGCCCAGGTTTCCAGAGCCCTTGGAATTGGCCCATTTGGCTGTTTTTAGCACCTTAGCAGCATGGCCAACTCTTGATGATCAAGAGTCCAGCCTATGGCTGACCCAGGCTTTCAGTGGCTTCCTGTGTTCTGTCCTGCCCACTTTGCACTTCCCTGAGAGTTGGCTCACTCCTATTACAGGCGGGATGAAAGTGGAAAAATGAAATTCACATTGGGACGTTAAGGCCATTCCCTGATGGCTCTGGCTTATCAGTGAACTTTTCACTTGCATTTTTCAGAGTATCAGTAGAGTCAGTGTTTCCATTCTCTCTGTGCACTTCCCCTCCCCCACCACTGCTTAAGACAGTCAGGAGTTGGCTGAAAAAAATCCTGGTTGTTTTTTTTTTTTTTTTCCAAGCTTTTTAATAAAACAGAGAAATGGTAGTTACTTTTCTCCTTCCAGTTGACAATGTTTCTACTGTTTTAACTTAATACTTGGGCATTCATCTACAGACGCCTGCAGTGAGGAAAATGACATTATTCTTTTTCAGATGTAGAAATCCCTGAAAATCCTGAGGCATATCTTAAAATGACCACAAAAACTTTGAAAGCGTCTTCTGGTAGGCCCCTGCCCGTGCATGTGTCTCAACATGGCAGCATCCTGTGGCGCACGCTGCATCCTAAACCTCGCTCCCATGTCATGTCTGACCTCTGCCTTCTGTGGACACCATGCGCCTTGGTCTCTGTGTCATGGTGTATTTACACTGCCGTACTCACACATACCTGCGTGCTCCCTACAAAACCCCACCCGGACCAGAGCAGTCGCGAGGCCATCCCCTCAGGCCTGTGCAGATGGGAATTTGTCATGGTGCCTTGTTAAATTTTTATTTTCCCTCCATCTAACTCGAGTCCTTCGGCTTGGGCCAAGCTTTCTTCATGGTGGCTTGGTTTGGAACTATTTCCTGCTTATGGTGATTTCCTGGGAAGAGGGTGGGTGGGTGGGTGAGTGAGTCGGTGGGGGTAGAGGTTCTATTGCATTTCCGCAGGAGAAGAAACCTTCCTTTACTTGAGTTGCAGCTCTAATCATTATTCCCTGCCCCATCCCATCTGTAGTGAGCAGCCCTTTGGTCCCCAGGTCCATCCTGATGGTCACTATTCCCCTCGCTCCTCACAGGCTTTCGGTCCTCTTGGCTCCCAGACCCAGCTTGCTGCCAGTGTCCCTACCACTAGAGACCCTGGCTCCAAAACGCCACTCATCCCGCAGCAAATCATATGTTTGTTGTGCTCCATTGTGAACCCATCTAGTAAAGGCCCAGTGTTGCTCAGTTGCATGACTCATTTCATTCCCTTCTGGGCCATACTGACATTTTGCAAACATGCATGCTTTGCAAGGAAAGCTGCAGAACTCATGTTATACTGTAACCTGATGCCATGTTACCCATGACCTTTTTGTGTAACTAAACATGAATCCTTTGGTTAGAGAGAATGGGCTTTCACTTGGTATTTGTTTTGTTTCAGGTAAATCCATTTCTGAGGGCCACTCGTGGCATGTTCCTGACAGTCCCTCCTGTCCCAAGCATCGCTACAAACAAATGGGAGGTGATCGGAATGTACAACCCATCCCCTCAGATTCCAGCACCCCTTACAAACCAGCCTATGTAAGTCTTGACCCCGCTGGGAATATAACCCAAGTGCATGAGTAATAAAATTTTTCTAGAGAGAGATTTTGGTGGATATTGCGTGTGCTCACTCCCCAGGCACCTTTTGAGTTGGTTTTCCCATAGTGACAGTATGTCTGCTGAGCAGTCCATACTTCATTAGAACCCTGGCAAGACTGACTAGAGTTAAAGATAGGTTTCTGGCCAAAAACCATCTTTGTGTGTGTTGACATGATATAACCGTGACTGTTACTGTTGAGTCAGTCATCCGTGCAAATAGTGGAGAAGCGAAGTAAGTGCAGGCTTTCCTGGGCTCCCAAACCTTGGTTATATTTACCTTTTGGCCACACATCCTATTCTAAAGATTATGACTTCATATCCAGAATGGTTTGACGGTGTGCTGGAGTAGACATGGGTTTGACTCCTAGCTCTACCAACACATTGCTCTAGAGCCGTGAGCACTTCGTCCCTGCCTCCGTAAGTCTTCCTCACCGGACAGTAAATGTACCTGACATAATTGTTGTTAGGATTCATGGGTATGAAGGTATGAGGAAGGCCCGCAGAAGTGTCACCGTTATTAGAACTACATACTACTGTGTATGTGGCTTGTTATTTATAATACTGACTATCCCTTCTTAGTTACATTTCCCTCAGGCAACATGAGTCCTTGGCATGCCTCTGGCTACGCAGCTGTTGGTGGTAGCCAGCCTAGGATTTAACGCTGGCCCCAGATCGTTCTCAGTACAGAGAAGTAATGGCGAGCGCGTTGAAATTAAAACGTCTTGTGCATTTTTAGTGTCGTCTCATAGAGAAACTAGAAGCAATGTAAGCATCCCTGGATTAGTCCTCAAAGTGCCCTCTGTGTCTAAGAGTGAATATTGCTAGATAATTGGAGTTTCTGCCTATACATGGTCAGACCCGAGTCATTTGATAGTGGACTGTCCATGCCCAATTCAGAACTCTTCTTTTACTTAGCAAGCAGGTGTCATTTTTAGTGTCTCTCTCGGGTGCAGAATAAGACCTGACAGTCTGAGGGAGAGACCCCAGCACCTCTGCTTTATATCCAGGGCCGTGTAGTTTGGCCTTTCCTGTCACTTGTTCCTCATCTGGCCAGTTCCAAAAACTCATCCCTTTTGGGGGTCTGAAAGCAGGCATGTCACCACAGAGCTGAAGGCTTTTTGTTTTTGTTTTTTTCATTCCACACAAATAGGACATATGGACACAATCCAAAGAAAGCCTGGCTTTTCTAAAAAGGATGCATTTATTTTTGGAAAGGCCTGAGATAATAGCCCAATCAGCTCTGTGATGACAGAAGAATCAGTTTGTGCAGTGGAAGATAAATGCTTCGTAATGAATGACCCTAGGAGGCAGCTTTGTCATCTGTGTGTTTCCGATTCCTGGTGACAATGATGCCCACCAGCTCTACAGAGTGACTAGAAGGGATAACTAAAACTCTGTAAAACACTGTGCAAATATAAAAGTGCTTACACAATAACAATCTGGTAAGCTCAACAGTTGTTTTCTTTTTTGCATGGTTCTTTTGAGGAGTGTTAGGAAGCCTCAAATTAAATCGGGCCATTTTATTCCCAGTACAGACATCTCGCTGCTTCCCCCTCCCTCGGCCTTTGCTGAGACTTTATTTCTGCCATCAGCTCTGCGTGCTCATAAAAGCTACCCATACGCTCATGTCCCTCCACTACCAGCAAGTTAGCCTTGGAAGGAAGGGCTCCCATATCCTCATCTCTTACTTGTTAACAGGAACCAAGAACCAAGACACTCTTCAGAGAGCCTTTAAAATTGATAGATGATAACATAAAAATTGGCTCGTTCTAGGTAAAGCTGCTGTCTCCAGGCACCGACGGTGGCAAAGAAGGCCCAAGAGTCGTGAGTGGCAGCCCACAGCAGGACGACGAGGCACTGGCCAGCCCGCCTGGGCAGCAGTCAGGTACAGTTAACTCAGGCACTTGTTCAAGAGAGGTAGAGTCTGTATTTTGGGTAAGGCAGGAATTTAAGTCATTGCTTGACAGAACATTAATTAGGAATTGGCCAACTGCATAATTCACCAAAACTACTACACTTTACCCGACAGCAGCCAATGTTATTTTAGAATCAGCTGACTGGTGTTTATGAACAAATTCCCAGGCTGTTCACTTTACTTTCAAAACTATTCTTTAAATATTGACAGAATGAGACTCAGATGAAGGGCATGTTTCAGCGACTTCACTTGTACGTAAAAGTGATGATCAAAGAGTTGTGTCAGGTGTCTCCTTGTGAGACCAGTTCAATGATTTACAAAAGTCATTGCTCGGCTAAGTCTCAAGTCAAGCTGACAGCACTGACTTGATTATTCATGGACCAAAAGAGAAAGCGCCCTAAAACCTGCATGAACTGAAATGCTGGACTTGGGACCAGAGCTCACTCTGGCATCGTGCTGGGCCTCCCACCCCGAGCCCTGCCTCATTCCAGCCTTGGTGGGAGTATGGTGGCACCGGCCTTGAACCAGAGCCAGGGAAACGTGCCATCCCATACTGCAGGGGAAGGGACAACCCCCAAACACGGAGCTCTGGCAAGGAGCATCCCTTACAGATCTTATCACCCTGACCCTGAATTAGTTGGAGGCAGAGAAATGTTTATGTGATTGCTTCTTTCTATTGGCGGCTTTTTATTCCAGGTGCTTTTGACAGATGGGAGCTGATTCAAGCACAAGAACTTCACAAGAAACTCAGAATAAAACAAAACTTGCAGCAGCTGAACTCTGATATCAGCGACATCACCACCTGGCTGAAAAAAACTGAAGCTGAGCTAGAAACATTCAAGATGGCAGAGCCTCCCTCTGATATGCAGGAAATGGAACTCAGAGTGAAGAGACTGAAGGTGAATGGGGGCCGGGCGAGAGGAACAGAGTGCGGTGCAGATGCTCGCTCTGCACATCGCATCTGTCGGGGGGTCCGTGGCAGCTTGCACGTGGTGCGTGGTGGCCATCGGTCTCTTCGTTTCACTTCTGTAACGGGCAAGGACACGGACGCTTCATTTTCATTCAGAAGAGCATCTACAAATGGTCCCAAAGCCCAGTACAGAGCTGGGAGTGGTGTCCAATGCTAGAAAGATCTGACTTCAGAGGCCCCTTTGGGCTCTGATGGAGGTGCTAGTGGCCACTGAGAGGTGGCCTAAAAACACCCTTCCTATCTATCTGTGGTCCAGACTGGTGGTGGCGACTTGAGGGTGGAGAGGTGGACCAGCTCACCTACTGATGAATTCTGTGGCCTGATCTGGTTATTCTACTTCGTGGTTAGGATTTGTCACCGGCACAATCAGCCCTTGCCCCACTGGACCGCCTGGCCAGGGAGGGGCAGTTTGGGCCCTGCACTTTGGGGGGCCCTGAGCATGAGCCTACACCCCTAAGAGGACCCAGGGTAGGGGCTTAGGGGGATCTAGTCAGTCTTCATATTTGTATTTTAGGTTTACTTGTGTATTAATCTATCTAACCATTCATCCTAAGGAATAACACCTCTGTGATACCAAGGGGCAAATGCAAGATAATCACATGTACTTCGTCTGGAACACTTTTAAATTGGTCCAGAAATGTTGCCGAGCCAACCAGAGCTCAGCAGGGTCCGGTTGAGTTGGCCGGCCAGGAGACAGGCCTCTGCCCTCAGCTGGCCAGCCAGTTCACTGACCTTGTAAGGCAGCTCCCTCACCTGACGCTTCCCAGCCAGTCACAGGCGAGGTCACTCTTGTTTCTGTGGTCACAGCTTGGAGAAGTGTTTGGAAGAGCCGTTCCCCGCTGAGGTTCAAAATGAACCCACAGCACTATCTTCAGAGTAACTCACCCAATCTTTTCTTCTGTGCTAGGAGATATTAAAAGCCTTTGACACCTACAAGGCTTTAGTGGTCTCTGTCAACCTGAACAGCAGGGAATTTCTGCAGACCGGGGGCGCCGAGTCCAGAGAGCTCCAGGATAGAGTCGGCCAGCTGAGGCTGCACTGGGACACAGCGCAAGGCGCAGTGGACAGCTGGAGAGAGGGCTTACAGCAGTCACTCATGCAGTGCCAGGTACGCCGCCCACAGCCGGCACCCCAGGCCCAGTCCCGGGCACTGCCAGGCCCACGTGGGTGGGAGAAGCAGATATTTTTATCATTGGGCTGCTTTTGTGTAGCCAAATATGGCTTGTGTTAGGAAACGTGTGCTTTGCCATTTGTTTACAAGGAGCCCCACCCCCCACCCCGCCAAGCCCATCTCCTGGTGTGTTGCCCAGGCCCATTCCTAGTGTAAGGACTCCAGCAAGCAATACAGTGGGTCAGGAATGCCACCCCATCTCTGTCCTTTTGCCAGGAAGGCCACATAGCAGAGTGATTAAGAGAACTGGCCCTGAAACAAGGAGCAGTTTAACCAGCTCTGCAGCCTTAGGAGCTGTGTGACTTAGGGCAAATTGCCTAGACCTCAGTTTTGTCATCTGAAAAATGGGAATAACTTTACTGCCTACCTCACAGGGGTCTCTTTAGGACTGCATGCAAGTAATCTTAGCTCAGCACCTGACACACAGTAAGTGCTCAGTCCCCGTTAGCTCTGACCCGATCTTAGGGAACGTGAGCCCCCAGCAAGCGCACATGTACCCCTATCCCAGGGCCACAGCCTGTGCTATAGGGTTGTCTCCCTTAGCCATTGAATGCAGCAGATTGGTCACATAATTTGTGTGGTCTTCCTATGTAATAGCGAATGGGGCATTCTGGAGCCCCACCTTTCTGTCAGTACCTCACTTGGCAAAATTCATCGTGACTCCTGGGCTGCACCAAGTACACTCTCCCTCCCTGTTTACCCTTTTCCTTGTTTTGGGGCCCTTTTATTCACTGGATAAGGCAAGAAGGGCAAATGAATTTGATGGACTAGAAACAGCAAGCACACCTTCCTTCTTAGCTTTATGAAAGGTCAATGCTATAATGTGTTGTTTTTTTAAGGACTTCCACCAGCTGAGTCAAAATCTGCTACTGTGGTTAGCAAGTGCCGAGAGCCGGAGGCAGAAGGCTCATGTCACTGACCCAGAGGCAGACCCCCAGGTTCTCCTGGAGTGTCAGGAAGAATTGATGGTAAGTTTCTAGTTCCTAAGGGTTTCTCACTATCCCTGGCCTGTCAGTACTTAGCCTCAGCTGCGGTTTCTGGGAATAACAGTGTCAGTGTTGTGCTTGGCCTCCTGTCTCAGTGGGCACTTCCTGAGCGTCCCTTTGCAGTCCTGAAGCAGGATGACCAGGGCTGAAGGGCCATGGCCAAGAGCAGGAAGTCAAAAAGACTCAGGAACTGGGGACAAAGATGTTTAGCAGTGGCCTGGGAAACTCAGGCCATTTGAAGTTATTTTTTTCCCCTTGTGAATATCACTCATTTCAGGGGAAATATGGTGCTCACTTGTCCGCAGCCATGAGGAGCTATGTGCGCTTTCCATATCCACTATAGAAAAGTCTTACTTCTCGGAGGGTGATTGTGTTATCAGATATTTATTTCATAAGCCAACATGAGACCTTACTTGCACTCAAGGTGACATTTTTTATCCATATATTTATATGTGGTTTAACTTTCAATATTTTAAATTTTATCAAAATGCTGGTCATTGTTCCAAAAAAACAGATTTTTGTTCTAAAATCTTTGTAAAGCCCACTCTGCAGAGCAGCACGATCCCATCGAACTTCGTGATGATAAAAATGTGCTATATCTGCACTGCCCAATATGATAACTACTAGCTACAAGTAGCTCCTGAGCAGTTGAAATGTGGCCATTGTCACTGAAACTGATCTTTTTATTTCAATTTAAATTGCCACATGTTGTCTTAGTGAGCAAGATACACCTTCCACAATATAAGCAGATTTCCCGGATACCTCTATACTTCTAAATAGTATGCTTAAGCTGCTTTTTCTCAATTTATTCATGTTAGATTTTTCCCTGACTTCCTGCCATTAGTGGATAAGGGCACTTGTCTTTCCTCGCTTCTTTCCTCTAACTCCTCTAGCATCACAGTTGTCTCCAGAATGAGAAGGAATAAACAAATAGGGGTAGGGTGTAACCAACTTGCTGTCTATCCGATGCTAGCCTTGAGGACAGGCAGGTATGAGAAGTAGAAGGTTCCAGAGTTGGAGCAACATCCACCATTCATCCCAGAACTTTTCTAGCACTGAGAGAGCCTCACTGACCACACAAGCTTCCTTTTTGACAAACAAACTGTTTCACACACGTTTTTGTTTTCAGCAACTAGAAAAGGAGTTAATGGAACGTCAACCTCAAGTAAATGCCTTACAAGAGATTTCAGACACCCTCCTTATGAAGGGGCGTGGAGAAGACTATATTGAGGCTGAAGAGAAGGTACACGTTATCGAGAAGAAACTCAAACAGTTACTTGATCAAGTGTCCCAAGACTTAATGTCCTTGCAGGGAAGCCAGGTGAGTCCCTTGTGGCTTTTAAATATAAAGATGTCACATTCGATGCAGATGGGAAAGGAGTGCTGCAGCCTTGCTGTGGGAGGGAGGCCGGAAGCCCGCCCTCCAAGTGGGGTCTCGAGTCAGACCCTTTCTAGCTATGTGGCCTTAGAAAGTACATACGCTCTTTAAAGCCGTTTTGTCGTGTGTAAGAGGAAGATAGCAAGCGTCCCTTCCTATTAGTAGGGCTGGGTTATGAAAACAGTTCTGTTCCTTCTATCATTTCTGCCTTCATGCCGAACAGACTGACTCAAGCCTTCACTTTTCTCACATGAAGTATTTTCAAGTCCTTTTCTCTATCCTGGTCACTTCCACGCTCTCGTTTGTCTACTTTCTGCTCTTTAAAATGTGTTCCACCTCAGAACAAAGGGATACCCAAACCACAGCCCCTCCATTCTAGAGTATATAGTTCCTCATGTACAGCCAAGACTAGATAGTATCTTGATGGCCACGTGATCACATAAGCACATCAGCTTTCAGCTGTTTCTGTCCCTCTTGCTCCTGCTGAACTCAGTCTCCCCCAGTGTATGCTATGGGTTTTTAATGCAAGAGACCGGGCTTGCCTTGTTTACATTCCCTCTTGTCTGAAAGAGTCCCTGTTGAAGTGGGGACTGAGAGCAGCAGGAGAGCCCCCTCTTCAGGAAAGATTTGAGCTGGGGGAAGGGAAGAGCAGTGCAAATGAAGAACCTGCATCAAGCACGATGTTATGCTCTTAAGACTATTCAGAACCTTGTTTCCCCGAACTAAATCTTTGGGGTGTGGCTTTCAGCGCCCAGACCCATCTCTGCTCGGCTTGGACGAGGTAGATGCTGGAGACCAGCCTCCAACAGCATCTGTGCCAGCTCCCCAGGCAAAGGTGAGCGCCCCTTTCTGCTGCGAGACCCACACTGGTTTTTTTTAAAAACTTAGAGGTGACAGGAACCTGGGACTGCAAGGCTTCATTAGATAATTCATGGTAGCACAGGATTTGCTTCAAACCGCTGGCTTACTCCTACGATTTAAAAAATATATATATATGGGTATATACTTTTAAAGATCTAACTCAAAAAGCTGTCTTCTAGTCAGCGTCTCTTCTTTGAAACTGCAGTAGGTGAAAGGTAGGGGCCTGTCTAGCATTGTTGAAGGGGTGTCCTGGTCTCCCCGTTAACAGGTCAACAGACTGGAACATGAAACTCTTGCTAATTTAACCTGATTATTTCTTACCTCATAGCGTTGAATCTCAAATGTATTACTCTAGTCTCAAAAGCTTGTCAGGAAGCCGACCAAAGGAAGGTTTATAATTTAAAAAGGATGTTTTATCACTGACAGAACCAAACTATCTTCGACTCACTAATTGGATTATTTCTATCCAACAGTTCGGAGAAGAGAGAACTCCAAAAGGCAAGACCCAGACAGACAGCAGGTAACGACACTACCATCACAGCACTGAGTTCCCCCGTTCCACACGCTCACCTCACCAGTCTTGCCACTGCCACTATCAAAGTCTTTGTAAAAACCCGGTTTTCTTTCCTCTGGAAAGGTCTGAACCCCAGCTATTGGCCCCATTTTAATCTCAGGTCCTGGATGTCTTACTTACGTAAAGCAGGAGGTCAGGTAACACAAGTGGGTTTTGCGTCTGGAACCTTCTGATCAGCTCTCAACCTCCTGTTGACAGGGCGCCCGGACCCGCTGACCCAGGCAGCTCCAGGCCGCAGCGCTCCTTCCTCTCCCGCGTGATCAGGGCCGCGCTCCCCCTCCAGCTGCTGCTCCTGCTGCTGCTGTTCCTGGCCTGCCTGCTGCCCTCTTCCGAAGAGGACTACAGCTGCACTCAGGCCAACAACTTCGCCAGGTCCTTTTACCCCATGCTGAGGTACACCAATGGGCCACCGCCCACATAGAGGGCTCATCCTGGCCGCCAGCACCACGCCACCAGCCTGTTTACATGGTGCCTGACTGACTCATGGCCCCACACCCACCCGACCCGTGAGTGACTGATAATGGCATGGTCCAGGGACCTGCTTTGGACACCTCCCTCAGGGCCTGGCCAGAGAGGGCTCTCTCGGGACCCAGGGCAGCTTTCAAATGATCTTCCCCCAGGGCAGGGAACCTGGGCAGCCATTGCCTCGGGCAGTTTTGCAAAGCTGGTTAACCAGTTTTGGGATCTGTGGAAACTGCAGTTTCCTGAAGAGCCAAGCACTTTGTGAATTCTGATTTATTTGTAAAACAACGTTATTAAACTGTAGTTAATACAGTCAATGAACAGTAGTGTTCTTCACATCGTATATGTTCTAGAAACAAGCAGATTCCGCCTTAGAAATGATTCAGAAACTCCCACAAACCCTTGGCTGATGGATTGAAACAATCACATTTTAAATGTTTAGAATTAATTTTACTCCAATCAGCTAGCAACCTTAAGCTACAGGTTATTAGACCAAAATGTTCTGTTCAGTACTTAGATCTGCTCTTTTATATTGCTTTAAGTTGTTAAAGAAATTATACTGCATGGATGTGGTTATTTGTGCATATTTTTAACAATGCTGAATCTGTATGAATAATGTAAACTTTGATTTTTTTTTAAGAAAATCAGATTTTAGCTTGAGCTTTTGACTAATGTACAGTAAATGCCAAACTACATACTTGATAAGGACATTTTTGTAAGTTAATTTTATAAGACTTTTCACATTTAAAGTGATGCTTCAGGTTTTAACTGTTTGGCCACAGGGGGTTGGTAAGCTACCTGAAGCTGTTTGTCTATGTACAACTCAGATTTTTCTCATTAAAACAAAAATAGCCATACTTTTGTTGTACTGGATTATATTACAAAGTAGCTAAATAGTATACTAGCATAATAATAGTCCAGAGAACAAAAATTATTTTTAAAATATTTAGGGGGATGTATTGGTTTTGAATTCTAAGCTAAGCTTTATATTCTACTTATTTAACTTTGTACAGAATAACTTAAGAGATCGAGAAACCACAACCTTTATATGTGGACGTTAACCCATGTGTGACCTTCTAGTGGGGCAGCCTGGTATACAAGGATCATTTCACCGAGGTTTTTCTATTCCCAGCTCTCTCCAGGGCGAACTAACAGATAACAGGCCAAGCCACCTGCTTTGCACAGTCCTAATGCCACTCTTTTTCACCTAAACAAAACGAGTGATTAGAAATTTCTGAGCCAGTTCCTCATTAACCACTCCTGACCTGTATCTTGGGAGACACCACTGACTCGAGCAATATCGGTTCCCTCGCCTCTGCAAAACACAAACCGCAGGGAAAGAAAGAAGCCGGTCAGTAGATGAAGCCTCGACTTCCAGCACCGGTGCCCCTTCTGTGGACCCCACAGCCCCAGGAAGTGGAAGTTCACCAGCAGCTTTACACAAAGGCACCAGCTGAGGAGAATCTGTCTTCCCATTACCAAATTGTTGGAAGGGATGTGGAGGGAAAGGTACGTTTTTAGCATGTAATTTCAGTCTTCTAACGCTTTGAAATCATCTTTTTTCATGGATTACAGTTATCCCAGAGGGAAATTTAAGTGAGGATGTTACCCAAACTTTTTCTTTAGGTCTTTGCTCCAATAGGCAAAAGGCAGAATCTCTATAGCCTTCTCTTCCTTCCAAAGGAGGTGACCATTCTAGAGACTTTTCTTGCTCTTAGGGAGGGACTCTGGGGCCCAAGGTGCAGTGAAAAGCAAGTGTTATGCATAATTAATGCTTTAAAATGCAGATATCAATTCTCAGGATAAAGGCCTTTGAGTCCTACCCTCAACCCAGGGAAGCCTCTATTCACTCACATCTCCCAAACACTTTGCTGGGACAGAATCCCAGTCAAGCGGAAAGGTGCTGGCTCGGTTATGTAACCTTCACAGGCAAGCACTCCTGTAACTAACTGGCCATCAGCCACTATTGTTTTGTATATAACTGCCTTGGCTATGTTAGCAAGCTCGGACCTTGCAGCTCCTCCTTCCTGGTCTCAACCGGCTGCCCTGAAGAATATGGTGGTATGAACCCCCTGTCCCTGGCTCCGTTGTTGTTCCTTTTCCACCTCCCTGTGTCCTGTGTTCACCTGCGGGGAGCTGAGCCTCTGCACTACACACTTGTTAAGCTTTACGTATCACAGGTTTTGCATTCCCCACGCACAATGACTCTTAGCATTAAGATAACTTCAGGATGAATGAATTTTCTCCCCATCCTTAACAGGGTATATATTAACTGACTCTGATGGCGTAAGGACAGAAAATCTACACAGATTTATATTTTTATATTTGTGGGCTGCATTTTAGTTGAGCACACAACATGTGGTCATAAATCACACGTGTGGGATCAGCTGACTAAAACTACTGTTTAAAAAGTCTTCAACAGTTTAAGTCAGAGATTCTTAACTCTCAAAATTGTACACAGGCATTTGTGTTTATGTACCTTTTTCCAGGAGGAGGGTCCGTGGTTTTCATCAAATTCTTAAAAGGCTCTGCAAACCTAAAATAGAATTCAGAATAGAACGGGAACACTACTTAGCCTAATCACTGAAATTTCTTATATTCAACTCCCGACAAATATACATTTTTAAAACCAAAATTATGAAAAGCACTTTATTTAGCTTATGTCACATTAACCTTTCTGCAACAGTTCCATAGACATTAAAGGGACACAGCAAAGAAAAAATTGTACCTGGAGGAACACAAAGCAGATCTCACAATCTTCTTTCATACAACAGCAAACATTCCTTTGTAAAAAGGCCCAAATTTAAAAGGCTGCTAATGGTACAAAGCATTCATCTGAAACAAATGCAAATAATAGCCAGCCAACAGGCTCTGAGGTACAAAGGACCACTGAATAGTAAAGTTAGAGGACCAATGCTCCTGGCTTACACACCCAACACAGAAGAACAAATGCAGCAGTGGGGTTGTACAGTTAACGGAAGCTGTTCCAGGCCAGCACTGGCAAACCTGCCCTTCCCATACAGGAAACCCACCGTCACATAACAGTGGCTGGCCCACAAGTGAATAGGACCCTTGGAATTCAAAGGGGAGAGGAGGAGAGAGAAAGGATCCTTGACTCCAAAGCAACAAATAGTGTTATAAAGAGATCACATATCACAGAGAATGCATATCTTAGAGCTGCTACTGAAGCCAAAATTCCAGCAACTTTAAGAGCTACAAAGAATAAATGGCATGTGTTTCACACTGCAATAAACCCAACTGCACAGGGAAGCATCAGTGCCTAACAAATGGGAGGATTTTACATGGGTAAATTCCCAAGGAATGTAGCCCCAGGAGTGTACCTGGGGAAAAGCAGTAGCAAACCAAAGGAGGGGACACAGCAGTACTGCCTCCTAGCTTACCAGTCCAGGATGGGAGGATGGGAATAGCATAATTCATCTTATTTTTTTTCCACCTCTCATGGCTGCTATTCTGTAAAAGTGCATGTGGACACCATCTACGTTGACAAGGTAGGATCTAAAGGCAACTGTAATTTAACCATTTCTCCGTTGTGCACTAAGATTCTGCTCGAGCAGCAGACTCTCCCATAAGCAAGTCCTATAGCAGTTACAATACTGGCCAGGCAGGCAGAAGACTTGATTCTGGTCCAAGCTTTGCCATAAGTAGTTTTATTGACCTTGAGCAGGTCAATTTACCCTCTAGGCTTTCATTTACACATGTATAAAAGATGGGACTGAACGTCTTTGTCTACAGGGGTGTTCAAGACATTGGGGGGTGGGTGCCACAAGCATGCCCCACTCAAACTAGGGCAGCCATGCCCATCAGACTGCATTTGATGAATGGATTCTGCAGTCCAAATCTGTTTTTTGGGTTTTTTTAACTGAACTGCATGGTTACTGTCAGCACTGGAACTTCGACTGCCTGTGTTCAGTTCTGTCATTTACTGTGTGACCTTGAGCAAGTTTGCTTATAGTCTAGTTTCCACAGGCAGAAAAAAAGGATAATAGTAATTATTACAAGGATTGAATGTGGATGTATGAGACACAGAACTGTGTCTGGCACATAATAAGTGTTCCACAAATATTTTTAGGTATTAAACGATGTTATTTTTATCATTTCCTTCATGTAAACTTTATTATGTTTTTAAAAGATTTTTAGTGGCTTAAAGAAATGTGCCAAATCTTATTAAATAAAAGCTTTGTTTCAAAACAGACCTAGAAACTGAAGGTTCACATTGAATTTGAAAATGTGTCACTATATGTACACTCCTTAGCAGATTTAAATAACCAAACTTGATTTTCACATGCTAGAATATTCTAGAATTGCTTCAACTTAGCATATATCTGTGAATATATAAGGTAGCTCTGCTAAGAATTGGTAACTGGTTTTTTTTTTTACTGAAATCTGAAATAATTGCCCTTCCAGCTGACTTGGGATTGTGAAGTAATCCCAATAAAGATTAATCTCACTGCAGATTTTTTGATTTTGCATTGTTTTGTTTTTAATACAATTAAGACCATCTAGATCTGTTATTAGACTGACAGTTAATAATCTTCTGTTGCCACCTCAATTTTTCAAGAAAAATCTCTTCGAAATTATTTTAGGGTTGAATCCTTTGTAGTTAGTTATTCCCTGGGGGACAGTGAGCATGTGACAGCCTGAGGTCAGACAGAGGGGATGTGGTGAGGGAGGAGGGAGATGCAGTTAGAACAACATGTAAAAACTCAGCGCACACCTCCCCGGGGAATGCCCATATGGGTCCTCTCTCCCAGGAGTCTGAGTGAACACTGTTCTAATGTCCGTATTAAGAATATTCCATGGTAATTATTTAATTAAAATATGTCTATATGACTCCATATTAGATAATTGTGTTTGGAATTAAGCCTAAATCTCACTCCTCTCCCACAAATTAAATTTCTCACCTTAAATGATCACTTAACAGATCAAAATGGAGGAAGGGAATCCTGCCACATGAGTCTGAGGCAAAGCCAATGATCACTTTTCCATCATACATAAAATGTAGCTGGTTGTGTTTTTCGTTTTTCAGTACTCGATTCTTGTTTACATTTGTCAGGTCCCATTCCCTCTAGTTAATTCCTTTTAAAAACAACCTGAAAACACTGAAATCCTTGCCTAGCTATCGGAGAATTTTAAGTTGCCCATGGACCATTTGGGGATGGGAGTACCTCCCAAAAGAAGACATTTAAAAAGAAAGCTCTATTAAAAAGAAACAACGAATCTTTGAAACCGACATTGAGTTTACCCAAAACATATAAAAATGGCAGCCTGACCTTGCACACTGGTATCTTCCTTAGAGGACATGTTTGGAGCAGATGAAAGGGGGAAAGGGCCCTAGAATATTCAAAACAAAACAAAGAGCACCTTTAGACTATAGACCATGTTATCTCAACTGGCTGCTTGGCCCAGATCCCCGTCTAAGAGACATCTTTGCACCCAGGAAGCCTCTCAGGTTGGACCGACCAACCTGTATCCCCAGCACACGCAGGTTGAGACGTGAGCCAAGAAGAAAGTACCGAAAGTGCTACATCCTCCTGACAAGCTAAGTCCAAGTGCAGTGAAAGGAGCCGCCTCAAGAAGCATGCAGGAATATCTGTGAAAAATGAGCAATAGACACACGAGTTTCCGTAAGAGGGTGCACTAGTCTGGATAAGCACAGGATTGAGCATGCACAGGTGCCTGGACACCTGAGTCCAATCTGGTGACTACCTCGGCATCTAAATTCAACCTAAAAACTTCACTACCTAATAATGCAGCACTCGATGGCTTGGACCTCATTCTGTTTTGTTTTTTTGTTTTTTGAACCTATTTCTTTAATCTCTTTTATAAACACAAGAGAATTCCATCAGCAATTAATTGTTCAAGGCTGCCTTCTTTGCCTCCCACTTCCCACGCTCTAGCCTCGTAACCCTCGATTTGTCATGGGGGATTCTGAGCTAGCCAGAAAGAAAGAAAACTGACCTTCCAGATCACACTGGTTCCCTGGTCCCTATGAAATCAAGCTTATTTTCTGTACTGAATCTCATTAAGGCTGTAATATTGAATCACTAAGAATAATTTCAAACCATCTCAGAATACAGTGTTCTCTAGGGATATGCTATCCCAATGTTTCTGAAACAGTTTTGCTCGAACTTAGTAAAATTGCACTGATATCAAAATTAAGACTTATTCAAGCTCTCACTAGCAGAAATCAACCTTTATAACATTGAATTTAATCTTCCTAATGACTTAGTAAATACAGAATGTGCTAGCCAAAGTAAACCTATTTTCAAAAAGAAAATGTTTAATCTCATATCACAAGGTAATTTTTAAAAACATTTTCATAAAAATCACACATGATTATTTAATTGCTCACTTTTCAAAATACAGATGTAAGTCATTCTACACATTCACTATGTTCCTGAAAATCTGTACGAAAATTTCCACTTTTAAAAAGTTAGTTAAAATTATAATTTCAAAGGTACTTTATCATGTCCTATTTATGTTCCACTTGGAATAAGAACTCATATTTCACTAAGTTTCTATTTCACCCAGTCCAAAATAAAAATGTTCTGATAAGAAAATATTTTAAGAGAGCCCTAGGGTGTAAATTCTTAATGACTGAAAATAATTACTAAATATTTCTCTTTTTTAAGTGGAGTTCACAAACCAAGTCTTGTTCCAAGTAGTGTACTCAAGTCCACACAGTTTGGCCCTGAACTTGACACTGGCATATGTGCAGCTATTCATCCTTCCATGCAACAATGTGCCTCGCATACACACAGCCTGACTTGTCCCTCTCTCCTCTGGATGGCTGACACGGCAGTTGTGGCTGCCCAAGGAAAGAGTGGATATCACCCACACCCACAGAGGAGAACCCATTCCTGCAAACACAGGACCTTCCTCCAGCACACACGCTGGGCCCCTGGGGATGAGTTTTAAGGAAGGGCAAGTCCCAGGGCAGGGAGGTTTAAATCATAATCCTCCATGAAAGCGATCATATACACACACACACACACACACACACACACACCCCCCAAATAAGTAGCAAGCTTTCCGCACATCAAGAGGGATGAACCTGCATGAAGATGGCAGCAAGGTCTGAGGGGAAGAATGTGGTTCTCATCCCAGCTTGACCACTGTCTCCCTGGGTCCTAATCCCTCTGTCCTTCAATAGTATAATAGTCCTGAAATCAGTCCTCACAGGCCTGTGAGGTAGGTGAAATGCAGTTGATTGTCATCGTGGTTTTTCAATCCTACAATCATGGTCCAGAGAGAGCTTACAAAGATCTATCCTAAAAGGCTTTAGGTCTCACAACAAAGGTTAGTCCACTTCCTGTAAGTGTGCCATGTCCTCTCCCCTTTCTGCCTTATAAGCCGTCCAGGTCAGATCTCCACCATTCATTCCTAAACCTCTGAGCTGTTTTCCAAATGGGTGGAACAGAGATGGAAAGTAAGAAAGGGACCACACTGATATCCTATGAGGCCCAGCAAGACATAAACTCTGCGTTCCAACGCGCCCCCTAGACACAAGGAAAACTGGCTTTCTCACCCCAACTGGGAAGTAGGGAGGTGGAGGCGGCAGAGGATGGTGTGTCACTGAGCCTGCTACAACTAAAGGAGGGACCAGACAGCAAGACGAAGCCCGCCCACTCCCGATGGGGCTCACGATTCTCACTGGTGTTCACACTTCAGCCGCTGACCTCTGCAGCCTGTTCACCTCAGGGCTGGGTGTCACTGAAACGGGGGTCCTGGGAGCCCTCGTTGCTCTTACTCTTCTCCGCTGGGCTGCACTCGGACCCTGTGGCCAAGGCCTTGTGTCCACGAAGCGTGTGGGCATTCAGCATCTCCAGCAGCAGGTCGTACACGGGGACCATGTTTTTACACTTCATGTTCAGCAGGTGCTCCATGCCCTTGTTACTATGGGGACAAAAAGGTGCTGAGAGTCCTTCCTGTGAGGCAGCCATAGGAGCTCTGAAATCTTCCCCAACACAACAAGCCTACCCACCCTCCCATCTCCCGCACTTCCCCCAGCCCTTTTTTCTATGGTGCTGGCATCTGGCTCCTTCAATAATCTACACTTCAGGGCAAGGACAGTGTCCTGTGGACCTGTGTCCCACCACCCACCCTCCATCGCCTGGCACCGCCTGGCACAGAAAGCAGTCAATTCTCATTGTTCACGACAGTTGCATTCTATACAGTCACCCCAAACACTGAATTGGTGACTGCTGAACCATTGCTCCTGAGGGTTAGTTTCCTGAGAGCCTCTAGTCCCAACCTTTTCATCAGCTCATTAATACATAACCTTGTTTTTATCTGTTTTTGTTTAAAGGCTTTAACATATGCATTGAACTCATGGCCTATACACTATAGCTCATGCTTGAAAGAAGCCTGGGTAACATTTTCTCTAAAGCACGTCTCAGCCTTCTTGCACTTAGGAACGAGACGGCACTTCAGCACCATGTTTGGGGGCCATTTTTAGACAATAAAATCTCCAACCAAAAGCAGAAAAATGCAAAAACAGGACACTAAACAGACCATGTAAGGGACACTTGTTTACAGTATGAGAGCTGACACAGGATGGCAGAGCCTCACCTCGTTTGACCTCAGCTGGGAATGCAAGCACAGGCGACGGAAATGTTTTTGCCACTCTGTGAATGTCCCCAAATGACCACGAAAGTACCATAATTGATTTGGGGGTTACGAATAAATGTTAGCAAGCAGGCAAATTTGCAAATACAGAATCTGTGAATAATGATGGACTGTATCTGTTCTGCAAATGGTTGAGTGCTGAATAATCATTAGACAGAGAGGCAGTGGTCATTTTCATTTCCTAATCCTTGACAAAATTCTTGAAGGGTACGTTGTGTTCCCACAGCCCCTAGAATTCCCTCCCCGTCTCCCAGCCCGAGTAGGGCTACCCTCATCTTGGGGACACCAAGCAGTGAGCATCACTGTACCGACACAGAGCCATCATAGGACGTCAGCGCGGTTTACCACGGCCCTGCCTCCCCAAACCTGTCGGCTCACCAGTTCTTGTAGGTCTCATTCGTAATAGCCTACTGTATAGCAAGGAAAGAACAAGTCCCAAGGAAGGCTTTGTGCATTTCCCCAGATTACCAGCCTCAAGAGTTGATCTAGGAGAGCTGAGTTTAGCCTTTTCACAAGTCGTAGGTGGTGCAGGGAGGGGTCCACTTTAGGGAAGACCTGCCCCTTTTAGAACTCCATAAACAAGCTAAAACCCCAGCAACTAAAACATAGATGAGCCACCACAGAATGCCATACAGATCCTATAAAGTGCCATGTGGTAGTCATTCAGTGCCCACTATGTGCCAACCTTTGGTTACAGGTGTGTGCGCTGATAAAGACACCCCCATTCCCTTTCAGGGGTTCGTCTTCCTGTAAAGGTGACAATGCTATTATCCATCTCAAACTTGCAAACACTCTTTCCAAAGCTCTTCACCCTCTGAGCATGCCCCCCACACACACCACCACCCAGTGAAGTGACTCCACAGTGACTGTACCTGGTGTGCCTGACGTGAGAAAGGAGCATTAGGAGGTTAGCCAGGCGGACGGACTGCTGCTGGGAGGGGATGCCGCTCTTGGCAATTACCCAGACCAGAGCATCGGTCACGGCATTCAGTAAGTGAGTCAGCTTCCGGCTGCTCTCAGCATCCTGGGTTGCTGAAACTAAAGGGTACATACCTGGACAAAGAATAAAAGCCATGATTCATTGCTCTAAGAAAAAGGAAACGGAAGTCATGTGCTCAGCCATTAAGCATGCCAACTGTTCTCCAGAAAGGAGGCCAAATTGATCTGGGTTCAGACATCTGCCGGTGTGGTGAAATCTTAAAAGCATAACTTTACCTCCCCAAGGTGTACTTTCTCTCCCACCCCCGCTGGCTCCATGGCTGAGCGGGAAGGGCAGCCTGGCTGAATTTGGGAAGACTAAAGAAAGCCCCACCAGAATTGTGGCCTTGCCTTGTAAATGTATCCAGTTGCCTCAAACCATTACATGGTGTACCTCAGTTGCAGCCATAAAAACACATACAAAGATGGCCAGAATGTGAGATTAAGTCTACTCGTAGCCCCTAGGAGGGTCCCTATTAAGGGGAGGTTAATAAATAAAAACTTCTGACAGCTGCTATGCAGCATCTCCCACTCACTCCCTTGTGTGTGCCACAGGCAGACAGTCACAGTGGGCCCACTGCCACCTTTGTCTAAGCCATCAGCATTCCACCTCTGGTGGCACCTTGCTGGGGCAGGAAGGCCACCAACTTGGAGTCACACAGGCCTACTTTATGTCTACCACTCTGACCCCAGACCAGTGTCTTCCAGCCTCAGCTCCTGTTGAGCAAAGCTTGCAGGCACATTTCCTGAGGTCCCCACAACCATCCCACCAAGTAAGTTGCTTCCCCCATCCTACCCTGTCCTGTGTTTCATTCCCCTCTGACTCTACAATCTGAGATACTGTGGCCCCCCAATGATTGCAAAATAACAATTCAGGTAAACCTTCCCCCCATCCCTCATCCCCACCCCAACTCCTTAATTCCTGAAACCAGGGAAATAACTAGTTTCTCTTCTAGGCTTCTGATTTCAAAGTAAGGATAAATAGCAAAGATGCGAAATCAACAGGGGAGCTGCCAACTTTTGACTATAATGAGAATGAAAAATGGCTGTTACTCCATCATCCACAGAATTGTGTTGGCAATTTTTGTTCTCTTTTTATTGGCATTTTAAGTTTAATTAAGGCAATTCAGTTCAATTAAGGCAAGGGTTGTACTGAACTACAATTATGCAAGTACAGTGTTTCACCACGTCCCTGGGGGCATGTCCCTCCATAACATCTGATGGTACAAATTTAAAATATTTATCTTTTAAATAGCCCAGAACTGCTTCTCTAACCCACCACAGTGACACTGAGTCTCCCCACATCCTCAAACCTCCCACTGTCCCCCACGGCAGATCACTTCCACTGTGGAAGAAACGAGCCTACACCCTCAACACAGCATGCCCCTTTGAGTGGCCAAAAATTCAGATCTGCTTTGTTGCTCTCTAATGACGTCCCAGCTCTTGGGGTCGAGTCCAAACCACCTGATGCACTTATCAAGGGTACCAGGCTCTCCCGGCTCTTTTCATGCTCAGTTCCCACTACACCTCACCTTGAACCTTGCTTTTTAATACCTTTCACAGGTGATGCACTGCACATGCTGAGGTTTTTATTGGGATCAAGTTGAAATTATGGATCACTTGGGGGAAGGACTGCCTTCTTAACAATATTGAATCTTCTAACTCATTAGCATATCTATTTATTTAGAATTTCTTTAATTTCTCTCAGCAATGTTTTCCAGTTTTCAGTGTGTGGTCACACATCTTTTGTCAAATTTATTCCTAAAATTTCATTAATTTTTGATGCTATTGTAATGGCATTGATTTTTAATGTCAGCTATTTAATTCAATTGTTTTAATTACCAATTATTCATTGCTACCAGACAGGAATACAATCGATTTTTATGCAATTCCTTTACAGCCTACAACCCTGCTAAACTCACTTTTTTTGTAGATTCCTTGGGATTTTCTACATGGATTATCAGGTTTTCAAATAGAGTTTTACTTCTGCCTTTCCAATCTGGATGCCTTTTATCTCTTTTCTTTCCTTATTGCTAGAACTTCCACTAAAATGTTGAATAGAATTAGTGAGAGTGGACATACTTGGGCCAGAACAGAAATGTGCTGTCATTCTTGTCTGTGTTCCTCCGTCTGTAACATTTTTAGTCTCTGGCTGCTTTTAAGATTTTTCTCTGCATTGTGATTTTAAGCAACTTGATTACGACGTGCCCTGGTGTGGTTTTCTTTATGATTTTTGTGCTTGGGATTCATCAGGCTTCTGGGATTTGTGTGTTTACAGTTTTCATTAAATTTGAACATTTTTTACCATTTTTTTCTTCAAGTATTCTTTACACCCCCCCTTTCAGGGACTCCAATATATGCATATTAATAACTATAGGTGTCCCATAGTTGCCTCTGCTCTGTTCATTTTTTTAAAACTTGTTTCTTTCCATTTTTTTATGATCATTTCTATTGCTATGGCTTCATATCCACTAAGCTTTTCTTCTGCTATGCCTAATCAGCTGTAAATCCCATGTAGACAATTTTCACATTTAGAAGTTCAATTTGGGTGTGTGTCATTTTCCATGTCTCTCCTTAACCTGCTCGTGCTTTCCTCTACCTCTCAGGTATATGGAATAGAGTTACAGTAACTGTTTTTTAATGTCCTTGTCTACTAATTCTATCATCTGTGACATTCCAAGTTGACTGGTATTTCATCTCATTATAGGTCATATATTCTGCGTCTTTGCATGCTTGCTAACTTTTGATTGGTTATCAGACATAGTGAATTTTACTTGGTTGGGTGCTGGATATTGTTGTATTCCTTTAAATATTCTTGAGCTTTTTTCTGGGATGCAGTTGAGTTACTGGGCAATAGTTTGATCCTTCAGGCTTCCTTTACAGTTTTGTTTGGTAGGACCTGAGCAGCCTTTACTCTAGTGCTAATTGACCCCACTACTGAGGCAATATCTTTCTGAGTACCACACCCAGTGTTCAGTTATTACAAGGTTTTCCCCTCTGGCTGGTAAGAACATGAACTACTAGTGGCCCTGCATGAACTCTAGGGGTTGGTCTGCCTGCTCCTTTTTTTTTTTTTAATTGCAATTTATCTGCCTGCTTCTTTATGGTGGCCCTTTCGTGCCTATGGTAAGTATCTTGTTAAGTATGAGCAGGTTAGTGCTCAGCTGAAGACTTGTGAGGGACCCTCTGCAGATCGCCAATGCCTCAGTGTCCAGCTCTTTCCTCTCTACTGTGTTTCCCTGAAAATAAGACCTAACCGAACCATCAGCTCTAATGCGTCTTTTGGAGCAAAAATTAATATAAGACTAGGTATTATATTATATTATATTATATTATATTATATTATATTATATTATATTATACATGGTCTTACATAAAAATAAGACCGGGTATTTATTATATTATATTATATTATATTATATTATATTATATTATATTATATTATACCTGGTCTTATATTAAAATAAGACCGGGTCTTATATTATTTTTGCTCCAAAAGATGCATTAGAGCTGATGGTCCGGCTAGGCCTTATTTTCAGGGAAACACGGTAATACTCTCTCCTGAAAATCCTAGCTGTCTTGGCCTCCCCAAATTCACAACTTTATCTCCTCAGTTCAGGAAGACACTCATGTCTACCTGAGTTACCTCTCCCTACACTGCAACCTGAAAACTGGCTCCAGGTAGTGAAATGGGCAAAGGGCTCACGTTGTGTCCCTTCCCTTGGGGATCACGCTCCTGTGGGGCCTGTTGTCCAATGTCCAATGTTTGTTTTATATATTCTGTCAGGGCTTTTTAAATTTAAGGTGGGAAAGTAGATTCTGTCCTTGTTTTTGCTTTTCATGTAATTTTACAAATAATCCAGAAGAAAAAAGTCTATACCGTCAAATGCTTAAAACCTAAATAGAAGAGCCCAGCTCTCCTGACAGTGGAAACTTTCCAATAGAAACAGAATCCCATTTTATAACAGCAATGCTGAACCGAATAAATTCATTTTGACAACTGTTATGACTACCAAGCAAGAAAGGAACTGTCTTAAAAGAAGGTTTCTTAAATTTGGATTTACCATAAACAAATTGTAGTCATTTTCTGCCTCAAGTGGTAATTACATCACATGCCTGCCTCACTCTCTCTAATTCTCTTAAATATGGCAGTTCTATCAGATGCTGAAGGAGGAATGCCATAGGCTTAGTCTTTCCCATTTGCATAGATGATGCTTTTAGCTTTCACAACAACACGGTATGCTGTCTCACAGGCTGAAATGACTGCAAGGACCCTTGCCAAACAGAGGGCTTTATACTGCAAAGTGCTGTAACAAGAAGCAAACTACTTTCCAAGGAGCACTTTGCTGAACAGAAAAGAGTTCTAAATGGTTTCTGCAAGTAAGAGAAGCCCCATAATCTGGCATTTGATGATCCTCCTATGCCAAGGCGGGAATACACTCCTGAAGTAAATCTTCCCTTTAACAAAGACAGAAACGGCAGCACACCTGGGAGGTAATGTCTGTAGGTAGGTTGAAAGAGAAGGCCAGAAAAGGTTGATTTTTTTTTCCCCCACAATCCTTTTCAAATGTCCTAGCTGGACATTTCCTACACGCACATCAACTGATATAAGCTGGGTCCTCACGTTATTATTTTAAAGGCAAATGGTAACAATAAACATCAAGAAGGTGCCAGAAGCCCCAAAGCATTTAGAAGTCTTGAGTTTCTCTACAATTTTCATTTGTCCAACAATTTACCATTACTACTCAAAACTGTTTGCTTTCCAGAACTGGGGTAGGGAATGTATTGGTGTCATGGGAAATGTCCTCTCAGGCAGGTAGGGCCAGATTGAAACCTAACTAGGAAGTAGCCAATGGTTGTCTTCAGGGTTTCTGAACCTCACATGACCTTCAGATTCCTTCTTTGTTCCCCCTTTACCTTCTTCAAAACCTAACCCCATCCCACCCCACCCAGCCATCTCCAGGACAGCACCTCGTCCTCTGTACCTGGGCTACTCAAAGTATGGTCTGTTTATTACCAGTCCACAAAGAGGTAAGTAGAAATTGAGTGCAAGCATTTGGAAACTTTTATAGCAATTAACAGAGTAATTTTAAATCCGTTGAATGTAGTAACAAAAAAATTAAGGCTTATATTTTGTACTTTCATTTCACTTTTCTATTATTTTTATGACATTTTACAAAGGCAACTGTCTATAACAATTGGAAAATTAAAAAAGAAACCTGGTCCTTCACCAGAGATAGTTTGAGAAGCACTGCTCTATAGTTGTCCCTTCCCCCCTCATGTAAACTAGTTCCAATGTCCACAAGTATTTGGGAGTATTAGAGAGGAAATGAGTGTAGGCTGGAGAGGGAGAGGTCAGCTGGCCCCGGATCAGGAAGCAGCCTGGGACCCATATGGCCACAGATTTTGCACTGAGTTTTGGCTTCAGGAACTGCTGCCTTGGCTGACTGAAAATAAAGTGGCATGATACGATCTCACAGATTCCTGTTGTTGCAAACATTAAGCTCTAAGATTGGATTAAATCCAGGTAATAAAGCCCTATATGTTGCCCAAATGAAGGGATCTACAAGTGTTTAGTTGAGGAGTAAAACCTGGATGATATTATTTGAGACAGGAAAAACAATAACCTAAAGGCCCAATAAGAGTTGACAGCGGAGCAAAGCAATGAATGGTCTAGCAGCCTAATCAAACACCAGGTGGACAGTAAACTAAACAGCATGAAAACTGCATACAAACTTAAAAATGTGCACAAAATAACACTTCTTTATGTATTGCAGCAATGTTTATAATGGTAGAACAAAAGGAACTATATATTAAGTAAAGACCTATCGCTAAAGAAGTGGTTGAACAATTTAGACAATGCCTTCCTTCACTTGAAAGAAGTTAGCTCTCCTAGTTGACCTGAAGGGATTTCACAGTATTTTGAAAAGTAAAGAAGCAAGATGCAGAGAAATATTTGAACATAGTGTCCCAATTTTTTAAAAAAATGGAAAGCCTATCTGTGTATATATTAGAGGTGAGGCATTATTTTAAGTGATTATTAAAGGACGGAAGAAGGATGAAGTCCACGCTCTGGTTGTTAATTAAGATTAACTACTTGGTGTTAGGAAAACAAAGTCAAGCAAAAAGAATGATCAAAGCAAAGCTTCTTCCAAAGTATCTATAATGTTTCATATAAGATGCTATGCTGCTTATGTTAATTACGTCCATAAGCATGTGTGTACATTTCTCTCTCTCTTTTTTTCCCCCTCTCTCTCTCTGTCTCAAGAGAACTGTTACAGAATCGTCATCAAAGTTATGGTGGTTATCTTGGAGGTGGGTGGGGGAATTCCTAGTGATTTTTACTTTCTTCCCTGTTTGCGTTTTTGTTAGAATGTTTATAATAACCAGGTATTATTTATAAAGAAAAAAACAGCAAAGCTACAACATAAACAGTTCTTAGACACCTTCCCCATTTCCCTCAAGTCAGGTTGCTTCCTCTTTGGCCCCTCCATGCCAAGTTAGTTCAGGCTCCCATGATCCCTCGTGACTCTGATTGGGCCCCCCGCCTTGGTCTCTCCCATCTCCAGTCAGTCCTCCAAATGGAAGCCAGAGTGACTTTCAGAATGCCTCTGCTACTCCCCTACCTCAACCTCTCCTAGGGCTGCCCGATGCCCCAGACAGTGGTTCTCAACCTGAGGTATGCACTGTAGTCTTCAGTGCTGCGCTTTACATCCCTGTCCCCTCCCTCTGCTCTTCCACTGCATGACTTGTTCACCCATGTGCTTTCATTCCACTACATCTCTTCCCTCCACCTGCCCAGCTAACACCTGCCCAACCCTAAAGAGTCGTTCAAATATCGCCCCCTTCTACAGCCACTCCACCACCTCTCTTTGTTTTCCCACAGTGCTCTGCACACACTTTATTACAGCATTGGGGATGTTCTTTATAATGATTTCTTTTCTCTCTCCCTCCCTCCACTATGAGCTATTTGAAGGAAGGACTATATTCTCAATGTCTTTACTGAATGAATCAATGAATGAACGAATGAATCTGTAAAAGCAGAACCCGAACCAATAAATACAAATTCATGTCAATCATTTAAAATGTCTGTATATACATTGAAAAAAGGCTGAAAGGTAAACATTTTAAAGTTCATTTTTCTCTTTTCCAGCAAAGTGGCTTGAGCCACTTTTTAAATTACTATCAGTAATTTACCCAAGGAACAATTTATATTCAAGTTACCAAAAGTTAACTACAGTTTAAATTTCTATAAAATGAAATAGAGAAGTTAGAAAGAAAGGCATTTTTCCCTTTTTAAATGAAATACGTTCAATCGTCTTCTTAACGCCATGCCAGTTCAAGAAACAGCATCTCTCCCCCATAAAACACAGCCCAGCTGTGCGGTTACTTACTGGAGTTCAGGAGGATCATGGCCTTGACACAGAGATACTCTTTGTGTTGGAGTTTCAACTCACGAAACCTTGAAGTTGTTGCCAGGAGCATGTCAAAGATTTCCAGAATTCCTTCCACGCATTTCCCTTCATCCCTACAAAAGTTCATTGGGAAATTATAGAAGCACAGAGCTTCAGGCAACCATCAAAGGCAATAAGGAGCGCTTTTCTTTTTAATCTTAAATGTCATTTGGTTCATGCTTTAACTATTACAAGGTGGTGATGAGACCACACCACTCTTGGTATGTAGAATTATCTTCATTATAAAGAGGACAGGGCATTTCCTTTAAATCCCTAAAGTAAACATTTGAATAAATACTATTTAGGCAAAAGTGTGCATTGGAACTACATTTTCCTTCTACCTGTTCACTAAATGGTATCTTAGAGGAATAACATTTTTTTTTATAATCTACACCATTTCAGCCAACCAGCCCTAGATAGGACACGTATTACTAAAATGAGACAGTCCATATTCCCATGAGAAGACTCTGAAGTGCTCACGAGGAATACTGACCATTGCAAGAAGCAAATATCCCAGAAACAAATAATCCTTCATATCTAGGGCTTAACTCCCACTTCCTGGTGATCATTTAGATATTAAGAGGCAGGTAAATGTAATTTGGGGGGAAAAAAGCTAATAGGACATACAAAGAAATCGCAATTAGAGAAGATGGATTAGGATCAGGAAAGGAAGGTAGAAATAGAGACATGGAAATTTTTGACTTGCCAAAGATTATTTTTAAACAAAAGTTTTAGACAAACTTTGAACCATATCATCAAAATTCTTGTCAGCACTCACTCCTCATAGAAATGAATTTTTAAGTATACTTTTGAAGTAAATTACTTTAACTGTATCTAGAAAATATCAGCTTCAATTTACTGCGGCCAGACACACATTATTCTGCCTCACTGCTCCCAAAAAATTTCTATGAATCATGAGTTATACAGTTATTGGAAGCCCTTGACAAGAGCTGTTGGTCAGACGATTCTGCCACAAAACTTTCATTTGCTTCTAAAAGCCTGCAGCGCACAAGGGCCACGGTGGCAGCAGTGGGTTCCTATGAGCATCAGGTTTAGTCTCCATAGCAGCCCCTGAAGGGGACCTGAGATCTTCAAAGAACTGGCGGCCCCCCTCCTGCTTCCTTTAACCCCAAGCCAGGACACTTCCAGTGGTGGTGGTGGTGGTTGGGGAAGGGCCTCTGTAGAATTCAAATGAACTGACACCAGTGGGCGCCAAAGCTGGTGAAACCTAAGCCATCTGGTGCTCTGCCAGGACAGCAGCTCACCAGAATCCTGCATCCCACAGCATTCGCACCCTTGCAGACAGACACAAAGCTACAAGCATGCAAACTGCTCATTTTGGCAAAAAAGCATGGTAACTTCTGCAACCAGTTGAGGTTTTCTGAGAGTACACACGTTAAGTGATAAAACATTAGTGCTCTCCTAGAAGTCACTCATACGGGGGAATCAGAGCCCTGCACACAGGATTCCAGAATCTGTAGGCAACCCCAACTCTCCCCATGAGCCATCCTCCCACCTCGTCTGCTCTGGGCTTTCCCAGGCAGCCTGCTGCAAGCGACCAGTAAGGATGATGCATGCCCTGCACAGAGCAGAAGCACAGGAAATACTTGTTCACTGAATGCCCCTCATGCCACATCATCAAATGCCTTGAGACAAGTCATTATTGGAAATTGTAATTGTTGGGCTTGAGGACATTTGATCCTGAGAAAAGCTGGTTTTAAAATATCTCTGGGGACAAAAACAAGAAATCTACCAAGTCTGCATTGATGGTTTAATAATGGGTTCTCTACTCTTCTGCGAGACTAAATCAGAGGTTAGATGATGCGCGTGCACACACAAATACAGACACACACGTATCAAGTCGTATAATAAGTGGACCCATCTGAAATCAATCCTATTTTATAGAAGTTGCCACCTGTGACTAAGAACATGTCCCTAAACATTGAAATTAGTACAATTTCGTCATTAAAACACATGCCATTTGTAATGCAAATTCATATTTCAAAAATGGAAGGAGCGTTTACATTCTAGGGCATCTTAAGTCCCAATAGATGCTGTAATTTACAGTAATCAGAAGATGTGTACCTCATGGAAAAAGTAAATTTCTAAACCAGCTCTAAAGAACTAGGTCTGATTGCTTTCTCTAGCAGCTATGAGAGCCAACCATTTCATCCAAGGGGTGGCAAGGTTAGAATATTTTTATTTATATCACAGGCTGTAGAAACCAAATACACTTTAAGAAAATAAATGAGAAATGTAGGGGCAATAAGGTACAATACCTCATAAATGACACCCTAATGAACTTTTACTTTAAAATGAGTTACATAGAACAGAGTAAAGGACTTTAAAGTAACATATAATTACCTCTATTCCATTTATTTTGTAACTATGGATTGACACCGAATTATGATTAAGAAATTAGGACAGAATTAAAAGATTTGAATTCAAGATAGAGGGTATACAAGTTGACTGTTAAAATAGTAAAACAATATATCAATTAAACCAACCTACTCATGGAAATTTTCTTTTGCACACCATTTGTCCATAAACTAGTTTTAAATAAAAATAAAATTAGTAGTTTCATGTGGACTATCTTATTATTTGACGACCACCTCTTATAAAAGAAAAATATTTTATTTGATACCAAGGACAAACTGTTGAATGAGTGAGCCTCACTTTGAGGTACACTATTTCGTACCTACATATATGTCCACTGGCAGCACACAACTGGCTACAGACCACAGGTTACCTCTGTGTCGGTGGCAATGGGGCTGGAGGGCTCAAGGGTTAGCACATGGAAAGGACTCCAAGATTGAACTCGGATGAAAATGATCTGAGTACAAAAGTGAATTGGAAATTTAGAAGTGAAAGTTCGGTGGATATCTTGAAGAACATTCACTATACAAATAACTACTAGCGTGAATGCCAACTCGGTACATTCACAATTACCTATATGATTCCATGGAACTCCATAAATATCCATAGTGGGGTCCAATCCCAGATTTAAACTCCTCGGCTGTTTTAATAACATTTAACATTAGACAGTCTCCTGTTGATGCTAAGGAAACCATATGTCTTCACATATGTGATTTTTTTGAGCAAGTAGAAGCTCAGATTCTGTTGTAGGTCTTCACCTCAGTTTGTGATTCTAGTGGCTATTAAAAGAAGAACTACCTTGTTAAAAATAAGGTGAGAGAACCAGATTTTCCTTTCATCCTCAGTAGGTTCAAGTTTTCTCGCTGCAGAAGCCTCAACAAGAATAAAGGGAAACATTATAGTCTCAGTCTCCACAAATTGGCAAATTTAGTTGTATTCACTGCTTATATGGTCATATCACTAATTGAAGGAACTCTGATAGGACAATCCACCAAAAGACAGTTATTTTCAAGTAATGTGAAAATTATTCACGTTGCAAAAAAAAGATTCATAAAATTTATTTATGATGCATGATCCATGACTTTCTGAATAAGTAACATTTTGAACATTTTTTCATAAACAACTCCCCGCAAAATATACCCATTACATAAAAATATATTTATCTGTATATAATAGATGCACTAAAAATCTTAGATTTGAAATTCTACTTTACAGAGTTAATGTGTTAAAACAGTAATAGGAATTGTTAACAAAAAATAACCGCCAGTAGGCACTCCAAAATAAATGCCTGCTTAATGCCTGCATTTACAGTTCCCAAGAACTCCTCTTCTATAGTCAATCAATATACTAGATTTATATGTTGTAAAACATAATACTTTCGAATATTTTTAAAGAGTAATGTGAATGCATTTAAAATAGATTGTAAGAAACATGACTTTTTTCTTCCATTACTTAACCGAACAGTAGGCCTAAAATTTACATGGGATTTGTGTCAATTGATACACACATACTTACAGGAGTTAAAGAAACTACAGAAAAAGGAGAGTTAATTGTACTAAAAACCAAGAATGAAAACAGTCACTAAAAATAAACACTAAATGTAGCATCAATTTAGAAATCAAGACAAAAAGTAAAACAACTTAATCCCAATGTCCGTAAATTTATTGGTCCATCAAGGGATGGCACTTCTTAGCACTCCCTTGTAGGAGAATTATGTGTGCATATTTGTGTGTGTGCACATACATGTGTGTGTGCATGTGTGAGAGAGAGGCAGAGACAGAGAGACAGAGAGAGAAGGAATGTGGCTTTAACCCCAGCCGGCATGTAAGTAAATGAATGAACAAGAGCAATGCCCTAACTGGGCGCATATTCAGCCCACCTGGTAACACAGTACCACCATGGGATGACTGAAGTGGGCAGAGAATAAACATTGTTGCTCTAAGACAGAAGAATAAAGTAGAAAATAAGTTTGCCTTTTAGCCTCGTCCTCTTTGCCCCTCCAGTTCTCTAGCTCGCCGAGAGCATGTACGATTGTAGTTAAGAGCCTGGACTTCACAGCCAGAACTCCAAGTCCAGCCCCACACTTCCTGTAACTGTCGGCAAGTTACCTATCCTCCCATTCCCATGTCCGATAATAATGGTGCTTACTCATAAAGAGCTGTTGAAATGAAATGACTGAACACACAGCAAAAGATGGTGCCTGGCACATACAAGCCAACAAGTTAGCTATTTCAATTGTTACCGGAGGGTCCTGAGGGTCCTACCTGCCCTAGGCTTCCAGAAACTCCCTTTATTTTATCACCTGTGCTTGCTCTTCTCGAGCCACAACCCATGCTCCAGCTGTTCCCAAAGGCTCTGCTGTCCACCAAAATACCTCCGTTATATAGAATGGTACTCTTTGTCCACATTGCCATCCACACCGGGCAAAATGGGTGCTAAAACCTTAGGGTTACTTTTCATCTACGTAACTTGTGCATAGGGGTCACCTGATAATCTGAAGAGGTAATACCAACAATTGGGACAGACACTTTCCACTCATAGCACTAGGCGTCCTTCTACTCTGTGCAGAGTCAAACATCCTGAACATTCAACACTAGAACTTTTTCAGAATAAGGAATATGGACATCAGTTGCCATGGAGACCTTCAAACTGCTCAAATTTACACCATGAAAGTATTTTACTTTTCCTACTAAAAAGCTTGAGCGTTGTATATTCCAGCTTTCCCTTCATAAATAGTTTACCGAAATTAATTAAAAATTGGCTCCTTTTCTGTGCCATCTTTAAAAGAAAACTAAATGCAGCCAAGTTATGTGATTAGCACTATCATTCCCCAATTTCCATTAACTTGCGCCTGGTTTTAATGACCATTCCTTCCACGGCTATTGCTAAAAATGCTATATACTACATGCAATTAGAATGAGTGAAAGCACATTAAAATACCTGGCAGGTTTGTAAGGTTTTTATCACTTGTCCACATAGTTGATGATGTAGTTGGTCCTGATAGGTGGAAAGAACAGCAGGACCCCTTAAAATTATAACATGAAAATGGATGTTTGTTTTGTTTTGTTTTGTTTTTAGTTTCAGGTGCACAAAACAATGTAATACTTACACATTTATAACCCTCTGAGAACATTATCCTAGGTGAAAATTGAGTTTTTAATGCAGAAAAATCTGAGCTGACTGATACAACTGGTGGCCTGAGACCCTGTAGGGTATAGGCCCCTGTTACTGCTGCTGCACTGCAGGTAAGAATGAGTCACAGCAAATTCCATATGATCTCACTTATATGTGGAATCTAAGAATAGAATAAATGAACAAACTAATCAGAAACAGTCTCAGAGACATAGAAGAAAAACTGAGCGTTGCTAGATGGGAAGAGGGGTAAGGATGAGGGGGAAGGTGAGGGGATTAGAAACACAACTGGCAACCACAAGATGGCCACAGAGATAAGTGGCAGTTTGGGGAATATAATCAATAACGTTGTAAAGTCAGTTTGGGGAATATAATCAATAATGTTGTGAAGATTTTATAGGGTATCCGATGGACATTTGTCTTATTAGGGAGACCACTTCATGGACGGTATAGGTGCCTGATCACTGCGCTGTACACCTGAAGCTGAATAATAATGAATGGCAACTATAATTTTATATCTATATATATATAGTCACAGGATGTGGAGTACAGCATAGGGAATAGAGTCAGTGGAACTGTAACAGCTATATACCATGTCAGAGGGGTAGTAGGTTGGGGGAGAGGGGTTATCACTTTATGAGGGATATACATCTCTAACTATTACACTGTTTTGTATACCTGAACTTAAAAAAAAAAAAGAAAAAGAAAAGAAGAATGAGTCACAGGACACTGAAACCTTGTACCCAGGCTCTACTTGTTGACCCAGTGAAGGAACTCCTGACATTATCACCCTTTTAATTGCCCTTTTAGGTGTGAGGTTTGAATTGCAGCACCCAGGACTTGATTCCCACTCATTCAAACAATCGGAGAAGTAACACCATGCATCTTTCTCTCACCTGTCCAGAACGAGGTCTGGAGCAAAGATGAGCTTGCCAGGGTGGTCGATGGAGCGCCACATCAACCCTACCATCAGCACCTCCATCCAGCAGCTCTCCAAGAGCCGTACTTGGTCGTACAGGCTGAGCTCCACAAAGCCTGAGGAAAGCAAGAGGCTGTGAGACAGGCCCGCCCTCCTCCTCGGCTCCCTGTTTCTGCAGAAACACAAGGGCAAGTTTTCAAAAGCTGTCAAAACACAATGTAAGGAAACAATCGATATTTTAAAGATGGGGTTAAATGCTGACCAAAGGAAGAAAATTTTGAACTTAAGGTGTGCAACTCACAATTTCCAGTCTTGGACCACTTCTAGAGACAAGTATACTCGATGGAGAATTTGTGAAGAACTGTTACCTGGGCTTATACAGCTCCCCAGACAGATGCTGGTGAAGAACAGAAAGCTGGAACCAATTGTTGTTAGTTATATCCTAATACTTGCTCTCCACTGCTGGGATGTCAGCCTGAGGGACTGCCTGTCTGGCCCAGTCCATGACTGGGGCTGGGGCTGGGGGGGTGGGGGGGAAGGTGCGTGCAGAAAGAGCAGGGCCAGCCCCTGAAGGAAATCAAGGCTTCACCTAAAAGAATTTCTCTGATTGCTTAAAACTGCCCACCCAGGGTTAAAATCACTCTTCTTCCTGAAGAGCAAATTTAACAACTGAAGCAGCTTCCGACAGCCTGATATAGCCTAATAGCATGCATTGGTCAAAGAATTGGAAACAAAACAGGTAATCTCTAGGGAGGTGAATGCTTCAAAAGTAAAGCAGAGATCTCTGGTGCTTTTTCCACAAATCATGATAAAAGGAGGAGGCAGTATAATATAAACACGGTCACCAAACACACAGCCTTGGAGTGAAATGGACTCCACTAAGAATCCCAGTTCAGCCTTTTCCTACCAAGTTACTTAATATCTTTTTAAGTCTTTGTTTTCTTATAGGAAATATAAGGGTAACAATGCCTGCCTCTGAGAATTTCCCACAGAGAGGATCTCTCATCATCTTCACTATACAGATGAGGTGACTATGGCACAGAGAGCCCATGTGGTTTGATTCTTTGAACAATTTATAATGCAAATCTGCAGAGGAGAATTAATGGAGTAATGAATGGAAAGATGGATTAATCCTTTCCAAAGCCACATCCTAGGCTCAATTCAGTTTCCTAATATGTGTACACATTCCAATCTCACCCACAGTTATAGACAATAAGCCTACCAAGGCAGACCAAACTCTTCATACTTGTAAATATTCAACAAGATCAAGGCTAGGTGATATTTTAATATTTTTTTTGGTTTGGACAATGACTATATTCGCTGAGGGGAGAGGGATCACATCTCCATACAACACCTAAGTTTTCTGAAACTTTTCAAAATACCAGGCTTAAAGAGGGCTGAATGCAACTTTAGAATTCGATTTTGTTATGGCACAAAGAAGCTGCACAGCTCTCAGCAATAATCAGTTTCACCACCATTCCCTATGTGGGATCCTGAAAAAATCGTGTCTGGAATACTTGCAGAGCAAACACTAGAGGAAAATGCATTGGTATTGTCTTCTATGGGAAAAAGCAGAGAAAGTAAATATAATTCTGGCAAAGGTGAGGGTGCTAGTCTATCAGAACAGACCCGGAAACCAGAAAATCCTCAGGCAGCTCAGAAGCCAACAAACGACCCTGAAAGATACTATTAATATTAGCCCAGGCCTGATTCCCACAACTCTTAACCTTCCAACTGCTCTTCACCCAACTTCTCCCTCCCTCCCAAGCTTTACAATTTGCCTAATGCAGTTGCTGCCCCCACCCCCACCCCCACCCCCAGGCCACGGGAGCTGTCCCTTGTGGCTTAGCACTTGGACAGAGATCTCATATCTCAGAAAACTGCACAGTGTGCATGGGGAAGCCCTTTCAGGAGGATGATGGTTTGCTGCCATTCTAAGTTAGAAGCCGAAATTCACTCTTTCACTGAAACAGCAGTTCAAACAATAATTAGGTGACAATTTTAGCACAGTGCAGTACTTTAGGTACATATCACACACTGGCCTGGGGAAATGATCACATTACAGCTTGGAAAATGCAGGTTCCAAATGATGACTTGTGAATCATCTAACCCATTTTTAACTTGATGGCATTTCAGGTTTATTGATGATTCATGTTACTTCAGCTGCTGATTACCTCTATTTGTCAATATATCTTCATTCACGTACATACTGAATTTTTCTCTATTAGAACAATAGCTTACAAATTCCTATTTAGCATCTGACAAACCTTTCACTTTCATACTGATCATACTGCATCCCACCCCCACCCCAACCTGCCTACACCCCTCCTCTCAAGGTGAAAAGTCCACAGTCAGGAGACTGGTCAATGTGGACCCCCAATCCCTGCCTTTTAGACCATGTTCCAGGTCCGAGAACCCTTGAATTTCCTGCCCAGATGGGCCCAAGCCCACTTCCAGAGCCTGGTTGGGTCTTTTTCCAGGTTCATCCTCCCAGACCAGGGATGAGAGGTGACCCACGGCTAGTGTGTGCAGGACATGTGGACATGCAGGATGGGGTGAACACAAGGCTGTGTGGGATGGATCTGGGGGTGTGGGGGAGAACAGAGCTGGGACTAAATGCCGCTCTGCCATATACAACTCTTGCTGCACTGCCATGGCTGGTACAGAACTCAGAGGAGTCCAAGAATTCTAAATCGGGGCCTGACCATCCAGGACGTGTGGACGGTATACACTAGATAGGAAGAAAGCACATATTTCACTTAAAGGTTATAAATCAAACTGTTAAATACACAGACATCTTTTGTGGATCTCCATTTTGTATTCTTGCCCTGTAAATGCGAGGCCTTTGTCCAAATAAATGGGGACCTAAGACCCAGAAAGCCCTACCCGGAATTTTCTTGGCCCAGCTGATCATGTGCACCAGTTCCTTGTCCGCCAGCTTGGTCAGGGACATCATCATGGAGGACTCGGTGAAAGGTGTGTTGGGGCGGCTGACCAGCACGTTGGGCGGCTCCGCCTCCAGGAGCGTGAGCACCAGCTGCTCTGGGCTCAGGGCGCTCAGCAGCAGCTCCTGCACTCGGCTCACGTGTCCACCGTTTTTCTTGGCTCTGCTCAGGCAGTGCAGCTGCTCCTCGGAATTTCTCTGCCTCCGTACTATGCGGTACCCGCACCTTTCTCTCCGGGAGCCTAAAGTGGAGAGATGATAACAACACAGTATTTCCCCGTCCCTTCCCCCCAACCTAGCATTCAAGTTCCCTGAGTCACCAGGGTAAAAATGAAGCAATGATGTCATTGTGAGACCTGAGTCTAGTCTCAGAATGTGTCTGAGAAACAGAAAACTGATTTATTTTCTGGAGCCTGTGGGGCATGTACCAAAGATTATTACATTTGTGACTGTATCCACAAATCAATAATATGACTCTTTATGGACAATAGCCCAAATGATCTTAGGGTCCCCATTTCAAGGTAATCTATGGATAGTAAATCCATTTCTCTTTCAAAGAGTGCTCAGTTTCCAAACCATGAAATTATGAATTTTCTTCAGGCAGAAGATGGGGAAAAGTTAGGAAATGGACATTGATATTTCCAAACAGTTACCAAATAACACACTTTTATACTATATTCTTAAAATGTTTATGTGTGTATATTCTTTTTATATACACAAATAAGTATATTTGAAATAATAAATTATTATTATTATTTTTTTTTTATTTTTTTTTTTTTAAAGAGAGCACAGCTCACAGTAGCCCATGCAGGGATCAAACCAGCAACCTTGGTGTTATTAGCACCACACTCTAACCAACTGAGCTAACTGGCAATTGAAAAAAATCTGGGAAATACAGAAAAGCACAAATTTTGGCATAAATTCTTTCAGATTTTTATTGCTTTTTTACTTTTCCACATTTTATATACAAAATTAGGATCATAGTATACATACTGTTTTATAACTTGCTTTTTCTTTTTATTAAAAAATGTACCATTTAAAATAGTCTAAAAATCTATATAACATTCTGTTCTATGATACAGCATCACTTATTTAAAGTGTCCTCTGTGGACTGAAATCTAGGTTGTTTCTAATTTCTTTGCTACTATAAATATTACAATGAAAATGCATCTTTGTACATGTATCCAATTACTACTTCCTTATAATAAATTCAAAGAAGTTGCTGAACCAAGGCATATATACATTCAAAATTTTGAGACATATTGACAGATTACCCTCCAAAAGTATTTTTAAATGTATAATCTAAATAATACTTTGAGGTTTACCTATTTTCTCATAACACCATTGGGCATTAAAGATCATTTTTAATCTTTGATAATCTGACAGGTGACTAAACAACCTCATTTTACTTTGTATTTTTTTAATTACTAGCATGGTTGACTAAAAATAGATAATTTTTGTTATATGCAGTATTTGCCTTATATATCTTTTAAATTTCCTCATGGTGTCTTTTGTCATAAAAAGCTTTAGTATATAGTCAAAATCTATGTTTTTGTTTCACATCAAAATTATACAAATATTTTCCTGTATCTCTGTAAGCACTTTGCAATTCAAATCTATTTGGAGTTTCATGTATGTTTGTATCATGTCATATTGATACTTCATGTTATGTTTTTTCCAAATGGATGTACAATTTTCCCAATACTATTTATTGAATAAATTTTTTCCATTGATTTCTTTTATAAAATGCCTTGCCATTTAATAAATAATAGTATATAAAAGTGTGTTCTTCTGGATTCTCTACTCTGTTTTATAAATCTATTTCTATTTCTGTGCTGGTATTAAAATGTTTCAGTTACAGTAGGTTTTTGGAGAAGAACACAATAGGATAATGGCTTTAAGATGGTGGCAGAGGGGACAACCCTTCAATTTAGAATTATAGTCCCAGCTAAACTATCATTTAAGAGTGAGGATAAATGAAAGACATTTTCATTTAAAGAAAGATTGAGAAGATATATCACTCACAGCCCCTTTGAACTAACTATTAGGTTGGTGCAAACATAATTACAGTTTTTGTGATTTTTAATCTTTTAAACTGCAATTACTTTTGCACCAACCTAATACTATACTGTGTTGTTTGGGATGGAGAGAAATGAACCAGAAGGAAGCAATGAGATTCAAGAAACAATGGTAAGAAAATAAATTGGTAAGTATGAGATTAAATCTAAAAAGCACTGAATGAATAAAATAATAATAATCAATTTTTGGAGGTAGAGAAACAAAGTAGAACCAAAATACCAGACAATTACACGTAAGATGAGCAAGGAATGATTTTTGTTAGAATTTTCTAAAATTCTTTATTTGGGCTAGGAAATTTCTATTAGAGAGGCCTGAACTCTCAAATTGATCAAGAATATATGTTAAAAATAGAAATGTTGTCACTAAAAGAGTTGAAACAGAAAATATGACTTCTAATAGAAGAGGGGGAAAAAATGTGATCAACTCCAAAAAGGAAAAACAGTAGAAAATACATGATGAATTTTTTAAGAGCACAAAATAAGATGACAGAAAAGAACCCAAATGTTAGTGATAATAATAAACATAAGTAGTTAGAGTCATCAGTTAAGAGCAAGTCTGACATCATACATATTTTTAACCTACACATAGACTGCCTATAAGAGATATATCTAACATGCAAAAAAACCTGAAAGTAAAGGGACAGAGAAGGATGTAATAGGCAAAACTTAACCAAATAAATTAGAATTAGTCTGTCAATATCAGACAATATAAACTTAAAAAATCATTAGCAATAAAGAAGATCGTCAGTAGATTATAAATGGAAGATAAATAATTCAAAACTCATACACATCAAAACAACAACAAAAGCAGTCTACAAACATAACACCAAAAAGTGATTGAAAGAAAAAGAGAAATTGACAAATATACCAATATTATAATGGAATATTTTAATATATCTTTCTCAGCAACTGAGCAAAAAGTTAGGAGAAAAGTCAGAATTAAGAAAATTTGAACAGCACAACAAACAAGGTTGATCTCACAGATATTTGCAAAAATTAGCACATACTGGATCATGAATAAAATCTTAACTAAAAATGATATCGTGTAGATCATACTCTCTGACAACAACACAGTAAAAACAAATCAACAATAAAAACATAACTTCCAAACCCCTATAGATTTGAACACAAAAATGTTTCTAAAGATCCACTGGTTAAAGACCAATGTAAAATGAAAATTAAGACGTGTTATAAGTCAGGATGTCATTAGGTGGGTACAACTTTTATATAAATTTTCCCTAAAAAATCATCTAAAAGTTAAAATCTGCAAAATGCCTAGTTTCTATACTCCCACCATTGTATTGTTCATTAAATTCAATTGCCCACATTAAATATATACATATGTATGTTAATTAGGAAGTATGAGAAAATTTAAATTATTTGCTCCCAAGAAAATTTATTTGAATTTCCCCTTATCCATAGCTAACTGCACTAGAAGGAAGGGCTCTATCTATCCGTGGATATTTGAGTCAAATTTATTACTAAAAAAACTAAAATCCTAAAACATAATTCATTTATTAGTCAGGCAATATTCATTTTATAGATAGGCAATATTGATTACACCCCCATGGTAAAATGGAACAAAATGTATGGTTTAGGAAAGCACCTTTCTGATCACACATCTCTTTTGTATACAAGGAGTTTACAAAACAGGTTTACAAACATAGTGAAAGGTTTTGAATCCATACATTCGAATTTCTTTGACCAATTATCACTGACAAAGCACTATGTATTAGGCCCTATACTGAGTTCTGGGGTTCTAGGATTAATAAAATGAAGCCCTTGACAAAGTACTCACATTTTTCTATCAAGGACATTTCTAGTGTCATGACTGTGACACCCCCGTAATCCAGGCAGAGTCACTCAATGTGCCTCTGAGTGAGTTTAATGAGAAACTCTACTAAATAGGAGTGCTGCATACTAGAAAGTGCCCCAGGGAAAAGATGGTGATGACTACAGCAATGGTAAATGATAATAATGGCAACTAACATCTATCGGAAGCTTCTATGTGTCAGACATTATGTATTGTACACAGATTGTGCCATTCTGCTACCATCCTAGAGGATAGGTGCTGTTACTATCTCCAGTGTATAGAGGAGAGACCAGGCACAGAGAGCTCAAATAACTTCCCCAAGGTAGAAAAGTTAGAAAATAGCAGAAGCAGGATCCAAACCCAATCTGTAGTCTGAATCCAAAGCTGGTGCTTTTCACCACTATTTTATCCCACCTCCCTATCAAATCCCTTTTATGTGTATCCACTTGTATGCAGGTAAATAAAGAGATGGCTACTGAAAGATGCTGAACTATCATCTCAACACGGAGATACAGACAAATACATGGCTATTCAGATTGTTTTCTTGGCTTTTACATTTCAGGACGTCCTTATAATAAAGCCTTATCCCTGAAGTTGGTCTGGGTGGGTACCCTCCTGCCATGTAAACAACCATAAGAATACCTCAGTAGAAAAGACAAAACTGGAAATACAGAAAAAAAAATGATAACAGAAGAGACATAACTTCTGAATAAAAATGGAAAGTGGAGTGGTGCAGGAGCATCCAGAACGCAGGTAGCATCCCTATTCCTCTGAGACGGGACGGAAGGAAGAATGTGGATAGAGGGTTTGCGGGGAGGGCAGGTGAGAAGAGTGCTGGGAAAGGAGGGAAACATAGTTAAGAAAATTCACTCCTAATGGTGTTTGTCTGTGGCCAGTGAAAGGCTAAATATCCAACTGTTTGCATATTAACCCATCTCATTTCTTCTGTAATCTCCAAAGGTAATAAAATATTTTTTTCTTAGAAAGCCCTAATCCAGTGCCTTTTTGGCCAAATTCAGTGACCCTTTTCTCTCATTCCCTTTTCCATGAAAGAGTTTTTAACTACATACAATTCTGTACTCTGCCTCATGATACTGTATTATATCAAACCCACAACTTACGAGATTTTCAATGAGGGAGAGAGAAAGGAAAACTATAATTTAATGCCAGACACTGTGCTAGGTCTTTATATATGTTTTCATATATATTCCTCACAAAACACAATGAAGCAGGCATCTCCATTTACAGAGATAAGAAAACCGAGGGCCAGCAAAGGTCAAGTCATTTGAGCCTAGTCACAGCAAGAAGTGATGAGACACAAAATGCGATTCAGTGTATGGTAATCCAGTCCTAGTCTCCCTATCACATACACTGCCCCCTACAGGCGGAGCGTACACGTGCAGCTGCCCTGGTCCTAAACCACCAGGCTACAGCCACCCAGCAGATCCTATAATAATAAAAGTGTTGTTCTCCTAAGATTCAATTGTAAATCATCTTTTAAAAAAAATACATACTCACTTTAAAATATTGTTTTAAAACGTGAAACATTTATTTACAATCTTTTGTCAGAGAGCAAGACTTTCCCCTTAAGCACCTCTGCCAATTAAATCAGATGTTAACTTTCCTGCATAAACCACACCCATGATACATTGTCTCTGGGTTTGCAGTTTCAGCTTCTGTAAAACAGCAAGACCTTAAGAACTCATAAAGCAATCTGAACTCAGAATCTTTCTAGGTCTGTGATTCCCACTCCCAATCTCACCCATACCTAACACAACAGCTATTGGTCCTTTATAACTTTATTCAAAGCTGTCACAGAAACAACTGTGTTTTCCTACTCATATTTCCTATGTCTGCAGACATTTTAATTAGATTCTATAATTTAACAATTGCAATGAGTAGAAACAGGTTTGGGAAGGAGCCCACTGGTTACTGCTAAGGATACGAGTCTAACTGAAGTGGCAGGAGCAGAAATGTTCCAGTGCACACTGGGAGGTCGCAGGCACTGGCAGGGTGCTGCACACAAGAAATGGAAAGCGTCAGTGATTCTAGGAAGCCAGAGAACTGTGATCAAATTAAGAGAACTTCTGCTATAACTCTGACCTAGGTGAGGGGTCTTATCTATTGTCCATACGGAGAAAAGAAAATGGACAGAGAATGCTGAAGAGAGAGCTATTAAGAAATTGCCAGGAAAAAAGAGAAAGTGTTTTGTTTTAAAATTTTTTAATAGTTACAAAGAGAAAAATTACAATTAATCACAGGCAAAACTTAGGCTCGCAGAAGAATTAGAAAAGTACAGGCAGAGCTGGTATGAGTATATAGAAACAAGCAAGTGTGTACTGTCCAATGAATCAAAAGTTATCCAAGTGAAGAGAGCATGGTGTAGGTATCACTGTGAGTTTGTGCTCACTTTCCTTTGTTTTTTCATGTATGTAGGTGTGTGTGTGCATATATATATATATATATATATATATATATATATATATATATATATATATATATATATATATTTACGCAGGTATAGGCACACATACATATTGTCATGGAATGAAATCTATGCTCTGTGTACTTTCCATAGTTCTACTATGTTTATGACTCCTATGTATTTTTTCTTTCACTTCTACAAAGCTATCGGAGGGATAGGCCTGAGTCTATCCAAGCCACCCAAGTAACCCACAAGATGTGCTACTTTCTTATCACAGCTTTAACTGTGAACATTTACCAGACCTTCACCTTTATATTTTTCAAGGCCTCAGGCAGATGGTCATCTAGCCCATTTGAGCACTTCAGTGGCTAGCGTTCCCTAATTCATGCTGCAGCCTATTGTGTTTTCAGACCACCTGAATTGTAGGTAGATAGTCCTTCCCTATATTGGGCCAAAACCTGCCTCCTGTAACTTGCTCCCACTCACCCAGCTCTGTCCTTTGCAGTTCAAGGGAATAAGTCAATGCCCCCTCCAAGGTGACAGCTTACTGACACTTGGAGATAATTAATTACCAAGTCCTACATCTCTCCTCATCCAGGCTACACGTCCTGCTAGCGTTCTGCATGGCCCACATATGATCAAAGAGGAAGGGAACACTCACCACACTTCACCATTCCCACTTCATAGCACTTCCGAAGTCGACAGGCCTGGCAGCTTTTGCGCCGGTTCTTATCTATTGTACACTGATTTGTAGCTGGACAGATGTAATCATTATGTCCTACAGCAGAGCAAAAAGAGGAAGGTTATTGTTACGATATTTTGGTTACATATCTTCCTGGTCAACAACATTGATTATGCTTACCCGACTGAGAGGTAGGGACGTCTTCTTGATGACAGGCACAGGTAAAGGCCAAAGTCTGGCCTCATCAGTGCCTTGTTAGTGAGTAAAGGAAACCTAAAAATATTTCAATATCCTGCCTTTTGACTCATAGGTTATTCTTTGCATGCACTTAGAATTTTTAAGAGATTCATTTAGAAATATTCTCCTTTGGACATGGAAAGTGAGACAGTCACCAGAAATGGATCTGTTCCAAATCACAGAACTCCTTAAGACTAGTACTTATGTATCAGGTCACCAAAGTCAACTGCTTATATTCTTTTACATATATCCCTCTTTGGGGTTTAACGTGATTTTTTTTAATGGGAATTCATAGTCAAATAAGAGAACTAAAGTAGTCAATAAGAGAATAATTAGCAAACTAAATAAGAACAGAAGGAACTGCTATTTAACAATGGTTGATTACTGTCTCAATTGTTCATTCCCTCCCCTTGGCCTTGTGAGCTTGCAGTATGCTTGAGTGGGCAGAATATATTTCCCCACCAACTGATGGTGGACTTGGCCATGGGACTTCGTGGTGTTTGGTATGTTTGTAGATGTTCTACTCCAACACATGTGGCTTGGCTTCTTGAACCTTTATGAGAAAATGCCTCAGGGAGCCCCTGGCTCAAGAAGAAGGTGAAGACATATGGAGCAGAAGGGAACTCAACCCAAAGCTCAGAGCCAAGCCTTAGGAAGTGCAGTCACCCTAACCAACTCACAGAACCTATGCCTAAGAAAAATAATGCTGATTATGGTAAGACACTAGTTATATAGCAATCTCTGACTAAAGACAATACTATTTCTTTTCATTCTTTTCTGTAAGAAAGAGAAGAAAATTTCCATTTCAAATGCTCCATGAAGAATGGATTAGAGGCAGCAAAATGGATGAAGGCCAGGAGAACAGGTGAGAACCTGGTGTAGATGTGGCTGTCTGGAGTGGGTGATAGTAGGGAGGATGAAGAGAGCTACATGGACCTGAGAGATTTCGGAAATAGAAATTATGATAAAATAGATGAATGGTAAAAGTACATAGGATATTTTGGTGCCTTTATTTCTTCATTGTGTCTTTCTAATAAACAATACGGCCTGAACTTCTTACATTAAAGATACAATGGGGGCCGGCCCGGTGGCTCAGGCGGTTAGAGCTCCGTGCTCCTAACTCCGAAGGCTGCCAGTTCGATTCCCACATGGGCCAGTGGGCTCTCAACCACAAGGTGGCCAGTTCAATTCCTTGAGTCCTGCAAGGGATGGTGGGCTCTGCCCCCTGCAACTAAGATTGAACACGGCACCTTGAGCTGAGCTGCCTCCCGGATGGCTCAGTTGTTGGTTGGAGCGCAGGCTCTCAACCACAAGGTTGCCAGTTCAATTCCTCGACTCCCAGAAGGGATGGTGGGCAGCGCCCCCTGCAACTAAAAAATTGAACACGGCACCTTGAGCTGAGCTGCGCTGAGCTCCTGGATGGCTCAGTTGGTTGGAGCATGTCCTCTCAACCACAAGGTTGCCGGTTCGGCTCCCGTGCCCCCTGCAACTAGAAAACGGCAACTGGACCTGGAGCTGAGCTGCGCCCTCCACTAAGACTGAAATGACAACAACTTGAAGCTGAACAGAACCCTCCACAACTAAGATTGAAAGGACAACAACTTGACTTGGAAAAAAAGTCCTGAAGTACACACTGTTCCCCAATAAAGTCCTGTTCCCCTTCCCCAATAAAAATAAATAAACAAAATAAAAATATTTTAAAAAAAGATACAATGGGCCAGAATTTCAACATGGGAAATGGATGAGTCTCAGTGATAAATTAAAAGAGCAAGTCATAAAAGAAACAAATCATACACACACACCTAAAGTACAGAAGACTCCATTTATGTAAAGTTCAAAAATAGAGAAAACCAAACTATATTGTTTAGGGAAGCATGCTTAGGTAGTAAAACCATGGCAAGGAAGGCAGAAATTAGAATTGGCTTACCTCTGTAGGGAGGGAAGGCGCTGTGACTGGCAGGACCATCCAGGGGGATCCTGGGGTTCTGGGGGTATCCTATTTCATGGCCTGAGCACTAGTTACACAGGAATTTGTATTCTTTAAACCAGATATAAATAAATACTGGAATAAATACGTTCCTTAATTCTATCCTCTGAGAGCCTGGGAGCAGATACATCTGAGAGCAATGAGCAAACTAGCACCTAGATCTTGGTTTATAAATGTCATTCTCCTCTAAGAAGAAATAGGGCTCTTTGGAGAAACAGCTTATTCTAGGACTGGGGCAGAGAAAGCACAAGATGAGCCTGAAACATAACATCTTGTCATCTTGTGCCAGGAAGTAAAGAAGTGCCCAAGAATTGTGGGTGCAAGTAAAAAGAAACACACACACACACACACACACACACACACAACACACACATACAAGCCTGTTTATGGGGATCCTACTGACCAATCACGTCTGGGATAATTTGGATATCCAAATAATGATAGTAAGAGATAGTAATCACCTGTAGAAAACAGGAAATGATAAGTTATACTGATATAAATTGAAGGCTTAATGAAGAATAGGATATTTACATTGTCCTAAAGGATCTCAACAAAAATATTCATTAATTACAAAGGAGAAAAGAATAACTTACAGTGTAGAAGCCTGGCAGATGTCACCTTAGCCAAACAATCTAAGTACTCACAACTAGTAACGATACAAACAGAAATCAGGTACCACATGAAAGAAGCCAGTAAGAATAACACACCACCATTTCTGTGATATTCCTGCCAATCATGTGTAAGCTGAATCTACAGATGAGGGAACATCAGACAAACCCAAAATGAGGGGCATTCTGCAAAATAACTGGCCTGTAAGTTTCAAAAGTGTCAAGATTGTGAAAACTAAGACTAAGGGACTGTTGTGGACAGACGGAGGGAAGCTAAAGATATAACTAAATGCAAAGTGTGATTCTGAACTGCTTCCTTTGCTGTAGAGGGACAAATGGCAAAACTAATCAGCCTGAGGATTAGATTGTAGTAATGTATCAAATCTAATTTCCGAATTTTGACTGTTGTGTTGTAGCTATATAGGAAATACATGTTAAGTATTTGGGAGTGATGAGGTATAACGTTGGCAACTCATTCACAGATGATTCCAGGAAAAAAGGTTCTTTATATTGTATGCACAACTTCTCTAAGTTTGAGGGGGAAAAAAATGCTTCCACTGGCTTCTCAAACAATTTAACTGTTAATTCACCCAAATAGATACATACAAATACTTATATACAGATAAACTGAAATTTGTCTACATTTCAAATGCTATTGTTTTAAGTCCTGAAATTAACTTTCCTTTCCAATTCAACAGATTTTAAAGAACACTTCCAAAAAGACACGGTTCCATGTTTGGACCATAATAAATCTCTCTCACTTTAGGTAGATGCTAGTAACATTTTTCAACAAAACACAAATTGAAATTCAGTTGTTTGTGGCTTCACCACCACTCCCTGAGTCAGCCAGGGTTCCAGCAAAGGTGCAGACTAGACAGTTCTTGGAGGACTGATACACCTCTCCCCAGAGATGCAAAACCCATTCTCTCAAGTAACCCTCCATCCTGGCCATGTACAGGAAGCAATGTCTGCCCAGCCTTACATACCAGCATTTCTGACTACCTCTGATTTCCAGGTATTTTTCATCAATTTTCATTTAATCCTGTAACTTCCCTATAAAGAGCTATGACCCCCATTTTACAAATGAAAACATGGTCAGTTTTAATTTTCCATGTTACATAATAAATTTCTATGACCTTATAAGCTTCAAACAAGTATTATCGCTTATTTTCATGGGTCCGGGTAGGGTTGGCTGCATGCTCTGCTCAGGGTCTCAAGAGGCTGCAATCAAAGTGACAGCTGGACTGTGGTCTCATCTAAAGCTCAGGGTCCTCTTCCAAGCTCATTGAAGTTGACAGATTCAGTCTCTTGCAGTTGTAGGACTGAGGTTCCCTTTTTTTTTTTTGCTAGCTACGGTGGGACACTGCTCTCCCCTCCTTCCAGGCAGCTCACAACATGATGTTTGCTCTCTTCCAGGCTAGGAAGGCAGCATCTCTCTGACTTCCAGTCTCTCTCCAGTCTGCTATGATGGAGTCTTACATAATCATAGCATAATCACACGAGATTATCCCATCAACATTTGCTCTGTAATGTAATCTAACGAAGAGAGCAACTCTCATCCTATTTACAGGTTCCACACACACTCAGGGTAGGGGGTAATCTAAGGTGTGCTATAAAACATTTTTAAAGGAACAGATAATTATCTTGTTATTGCTTTTATCCTCACTTATAGTAATCAAAACTAAATCATATTTTAAAAGTCAAAAAATAGTTGTAATGAGAAATTTTCTATCATACTTTAGAACATAATACTTTATAATAAAAGAAAAATGTTATAGTAATCAAAACTAAATTATATTTTAAAGGTCCAAAAGTAGTTATGAGAAATTTTCTATTATACGTTAAAACATAATGCTTTATAATGAAAAGATAAACATAATCCCACAGTACTTTCCACAGTAGTAGCAATCTTTAGCACCCTCTAAAAATTCTAAAGACAATATGTCATCCTTATCAGTTTTATAAAGAGGTTTATAATAATAAGCATTTAAAGGACAACTAGCGGTTAACTTCTATTATCTTTTTCTCAGAGTTTATTTTAAAAGATAATTTCACATTTAAAGAAGTACCAGAAAGCCAAATAACATGAACACACTCAATATAAATAGCCTAGAAAATGTCTTATGCAAGAAGATCATAGTAATTCACTTCACTTCAGGCAAAAAAGAAAAAGAAGTCCTGCTCAAACCACACCAACTACTCATGTATTAAAATGGTTTCCTCTCCCATGCAACAGTCTGAGAAGCATGCTATTCCATACTAACAGAACTGAGAGAAAAGTTCAAAGCAAAATTAAAAGCAAAATATGTAGCTAATTCTTTTAGTTGAGATATAAAGCTTTATAGAAAATGTGCTTTTTTATAAGATAAAACCTAAAAGATTATCCTCATTCTCTGCAAAATTAAGTCTGTCTGAACACCTATTATCATTCATATCCAACTGCACAGAGGGAAGAGACAGGACTGGACTTGGAATCAGAAGATCTGATTTTAATCTCAGCTCAGCTTTCCAGCTTTCTTATTTTAAAAACAGAGTAATGGTTATTACCTACACCCTCCGACACCGTTATCCTGCAACAGCAGGCATCTACTCGTCCTTTCTGTTTTGTTCCCTCAGGACATTCTTCCTGAGTTCAAGGACAAATCCCAGGAATTTGTGCCTTCCCGGTAAGAATCTTTTATATGACTTACCAGTTGTTAGATCTGCCTATTTAAAGTTCAGCCGCTAAAGTCTTAAGAAACAGAGGTAAGGTTCATGAGTAGCAGTCAAATCCATTTTAACTTTCAAAGAACAATGATAAAAGATTGTTACAAATACCAAAATGAAAGTGAATAGACTATAATAGTAATAGTTACTATTATATGTGGATGTAAAAAAAAAAAGCCAAAAAAGAATGAAATTTATGGAAATATCATTGAGAAATGTGCCAGATATTTTTTAAAAGCGACAAAACCTTATAAGAGATATAAAAGACCTAAATAAAGATATAATATGTTTCTTGATGTGAAGATTTATTATGAAGATTCATCCCAAAATAATTCTTAGGTTTAACAAAAATCTCTACTTTTCTTAACATTGAGGATGGGAGGCCACTTAATAAAATTATTCTAACATTCCCATGGACAAATAAATAAGAGAAAATAGCCAGGACATTTTTTTAAATTAGAGGTATTTATACTGGCATGTGTTAAAAATCATTAAAACTACAATGGTCAAATAATGTGGTACTTATACAAGAAGAGAAGATCAACAGTCAGAATAAAATACTAGAATGTATATCACTGAACACATGAAAAGATGCTCAAAATCAGTAGTAATCAGGGAAATGCAAACTGAAACCACAATGAGATACAACTACATTCCAAATAGAATGGCTGAAATGCAAAAGACTGACAATATCAAGTTTTTACAAGTATGTGGAGCAACTGGAACTCTCATACACTGTTGTTGAGAATGCAAAATGGTTCAAACACTCTGGAAAACAGCTTATTAGTTTCTTATAAAGCTAAACATATGCTTACCATACAACCAGCAATTTTACTCCTAGGTATTTACTCATGAGAAAAAAAACATACATCTACACAGAGAGATATGCATGAACGTTCATACCAGTTTTATTCAAAATAGCACAAAACTGAAAGCAACCCAAATGAATAATAAAAAATCTGGGACATCTGCATATTGGAATATTAGCAACCAAAAGGAATGAATTACTTACTGATACATCCAACAACACAGATAAATCTTAAAAACATCATAAGTGAAAGAAACCATACATAGATGGTTACATACTTTATAATTCAATTATATGACATTCTAGAAAAGGCAAAACTATAGAGACAGAAAAAAGATCAATGGTTACCAGGGCCTGGGAGGCTGGGGGGCAATTAGCTACAATGAGCATGAGTGATGGTAATGTTCCATCTTAATTATGGTGGTGGCTCCTTGACTACATGCATTTTTAAAATTCATAAAGCAACTCAATTAAAATAGGGGAATTTACTGTATGTAAATTATATCTCAAACTCACAGAATAAGTTCCAATATTTTAAAAAATCAATGAAAATTGATAGATTTATTCGATAAAACAATGTGGAGAAATTTGACTATTTAATACTTAAGATAAATACAGTTGATTTTTATGTCATTCAATATACCAAAAGAATTGAGTGGCCACTTTTAGTCATTGCAATGCATTTATACCAGAAGGTGCCAAAAATATGAAGCGTCCAAAGAAGTAATCATTTATGCATTAAGTAATTATAAGAGTACTATTACTTTTTTGCACATTTAGAATGTGACATTCCTTTCCCTTTTCCCAATAGTTCCTTGGCTGATACAGTAGGAAAGAATGACTTGGGGAAAGCATCGGAAACTTACTTTTCATTCTTATCAGCGATAGTCTCAGGGTTCAAAGATATTTCATGCAGAAAGTGTTTTCTCCAACAGTAAATTAAAAGATCTCTTTTTAAAGGACCTAATTGTATTAGTTGTACTAGGTCAAAATTTCTTTAAGGGATAAGATTTTGGAACTCAGCAAAATAAGAGAATTTTCATTATATCAAGAGTTTGGTTCTAAATTTCAAAAAATCTGATTTATTCTTATCATAAATAGCAGGGAACTGGACCTGGCCTTATAATCAACTACTACAATTATCATAAATAAAAATATTTGAGCACTGAATATGTTAAGTGCACAATGACAATCTTTGTGTGTAAAAGCAAAAATAAGCAAACAACATGATTTGTGTTTTGATGATATCTGATGACACAGACATCTGTTATCTATGTTGTTTTAACTTTCAATAAGAAAATCAAGTTTGGAAATGGCAGAGGGCCTCATCTACCTAATTATGAAGATCTCAGAAGAGGTAGGTTCAAGGAGATGAGTATTAGAAGAGAACTACAAGGAAGCAAGAAAAAAAAATGTTGATATCTGAATACAGAAGAGTTCAAAGAAAAACTAGAATATCTTGAATTTGCATGATGTTTATAATTGACCAAATATTTTCACATAACCAACCTTATTTCATTTACAGAACAACTCTGTATCTCCATTCCACAGAGGAGGAAGCAGGCAGGAGGTAAGGGCAAAGCAGTACCAAATGAAGGGCCCAGGACAAATGGGTGGTCATCTACCCAGCATGAATTTCAGGGGATCAGAAGGAAGGTGACTCTTCATCTATTAACATTCTACCCCACTCCCACCCTCTGGATTCTACTAGTGTCTTTGCTTGAGGTAAAATATTCTCTTAATCTAGAGTTATTAGTAGGTGAGTTAACTTAGTAAATTGCTGTTTGCCATTTGCACACTATGAATTCCTCGAAGGTTGCTTTTCTTAACTGGTTGAGAACAAGGCACTGCGGCTTCGACAGAAAGGGGAAGGGAGCTCTAAGATGGGAACAAAGGACATTGCCTAGGAGGAGGGTTGCCAAGGGAGGAGTTATGGTGCAGAGACACAGGAGAGAGTACAAGGAAGCAAAAAAGTGACTTCAGCATATTAAGGCTGGCAAGGGAGGGATAGCATGGCAAGGACAAGTGAGGCAATGGGCTGACGGGCCTTGAAACCAGGTGCACACAATTTGAAATTGATTAAAAAGGTGATTAAAAAAAAAAAAAAAAAAAGCCCTGCAGGACTTTTGAGAAGGGTAGGGAAGTAGTCTAAACCCAGACCAGAAAACAAGGGGATTATGAACAGAGGCTCCACTAGTTCAGGGTAAGAAATGCCCTGAGATCAATGCTCAAAGTCCACTGGAATTGAATTCCTGATTTCTGACCATTTCCATAAAATGTATTTATTCTCTATTCCTCGTGAGCCAGCCCACCATAATGACTGCTACCCATGCCGGGTATTAAGCATAAGTCAAGGGAAGGAACAATTTTTGCAATTTCTAATGAGCGTGCATTTCTTTCCAGGCTTTATCTTCACAAGGGTTGTAACTACACATCTGCTCTCAAGAAGATGGTGATGGGTAATGGTAGGGTGAGACCATCTGAGGTCTGGGGTTCTGGGGTAGAGATCTACAGTGAAAGATAAAGCGCTCTGCACTTGAAACAATCCACCCTCCCGTCTACCCCACCCCCAAACACACATGATCTTCTGAAGTGCTCATTGAGTACCAAACAGGCCCACAGTGACATTTCTGCCAGGTCATCTGCAAAACTGTTTGAAAGCAAGTGAAAAACTAAAGCAGCAGCTAACAATACGCTTATACCTTGAATGCTTCTTTTAAAAAAGGCCTTACATCCTTCACACGACCAGACTCCATAGTGATATCCCGATGCGTAGTCGCTGCAGACGGCACAGAAGTGGGCATCCCTCTTTGAACGTGGACTAGTAACAGGGCTGGCACAACTGCTCCCACTCACCTTCCTTTTCAGTGTCTCTCTGGAGGCAAAGAAAACATTCATTGGAAAAGAGCATTAAGGGGAAAGGAGGAACTTTCTAGGGAAAAAGAAAAGCAGCAAGAACATTGCCCCATTTATCTCTTTGCCCTCAGGGTTCAGGACAAATACACTCCAGGAAATCTGCTAAAGCGAAACCTTTGTTACTGAGATCTATGAAGGGTCCCATTGCTGGGAATGACAGGTCTGCAGGTGCTTAGGTGAGTTTATGCCCTTCCATGCAGGGCTGATGAGCACTAGTGACCACGGAAGACCACTTGTAGCCATCGTGGTGCACAGCTTTGCGTGGGATAAGTGACCAGATTGAGTCCTGCCCACAGTTCTGAACCACGAGCAGGTGTGCGGAGGCCTTCGAAGTTACCGAAGTTCACTGACACTGCACGGAGGGGCCTAAACTCACCTAACCACTCCCAAGCAGCAGGAAGTCAATCCCCACAGGGCCCCTCAACAGCCCTTCAGAGTGCCCAGGTAAACTGGGATTCAGAATTCATTCTGCAATTTAAGATAAAGGTCTAGGATGAAAAGAACTTTAAGAGGAGCAGCAAATGGACTTTAAGTTACATTAAGGTGAATACTATACTTTGGTTTAGAGAGGGGAGAAAGGAAGGGAAGGGAAAGGAAGGGAGGGGAAGGGAGCAGAAAAAAGGGAAGAGAGAACAGAAGGAGAGTGAACACACGCGTGTCCTGAGAGAAGGCTTTGAAGAAAGCAGGTGCTCATTGCCGAGTGGAGGGGCAAGGACTTCCGTAGCGGAAGGGAGAGCCCACGAAAGGAGCACTGGGAGGCCCCCAAAACACCTGGCTGGTTCCTGCTTTCCCTGGGGTTCACTTCTTTTGGAAAGGAAATAGTAGAGGTGTGACTGATCTATAAATGGAGGGAATTATACTATGGTTTAAATTACCCAAATATTAGCAGAACTCTGATTAGAACTCATGCTCAGAAACCAAACTTTTCTTCCATGAAAGACAATGAAAACTTTTAAAAAGCTATATACAATTTTTATACAGTCTTTTATTTTGCCAACAAAGTTTTTTAAAAAGAAGAAAAAATTAAAACCCTGTATAATATGGCTTTCTCAAAGCTTTATGACAGCATTTGAAAGTAATGAACTTCAATATCCAATATGCTATAACTTAGACTTTGGTTGTTTTAGAAGTGTACCTCCCCCTCATGCTTCTCCCTATACAACCCCTTCCCTCCAGAGCTATAATTATCATTAAAAATATTACAAATTAAATGGAAATAACCACCGTGTTACCTTGCATTTAAAGAGTATAAACAAATATTCTTTTTAACTTCTAAAAATTTCAACTAAAGGCTACATTTAAATAGTTTCCTATCAATCTCTACAAAATATTATTTTAGTCCATTGTTAAAAAGTTTGTATACCAATTGTCTGTCTTTTCAGGCTTCATGTGTGTAGTATTTTAAGTTGTAATACTGCCACAGCTACTTATATCCTGGATGCAATCTGTCATGAACACTAACTTGTGATTTCACTACCAGATAAGAAGGATTCAAATTGAAAGCAAAATAAAAATGTATTTTTCAAAGACAAATCACTTCATCAAGAGAAATGTGATTTAAGTTCAATCTTTATTGTTTAAAGACAGTAGTCATGATAGTGAATTCTCCCCCACCACGCAAATCTACAAGCTCAACTTTTTAATGACAGCTAAAATATCAGGATAGATACTCTAGAATTCAGAATGTCACCCTTAGATGCTCTGAGTAATCTATATGACTAATAAAAACCTTGCATATAACACATCTTTCTCCTCACTAAATCAAAGTAATGTGAATAATGCCCATGAAATACAGTTCAGAATGAAGACTAGATTTACCTGTTTACAGGTAAGGTGTGTTCTAATGATCTTGCTTCACACCACGGACTCTTTTGAGGTTCTGCATACAGAAGTGATGACGGGCAATGGATTGCTAAAGGAGAGAGGTGCCCAGGAGTCGGCCACAACACATTTGGGCTTGTGGTCTGTCGACTAGGTCCACCTTCCGAGTTATCGACACTGCTGGGAATACTGTAATTCATCACAGCAGGGCTGTAGAATGCCATGGCTGAATATTCATGGTGGCTCTCTACATAGGAGGAAGGTATATATAGGGGGCCGTGCTCCAGGGGAAGGACAGATTGACCGCAGTTGTAGGAGGCAGGAGAATTAAGGCTAGATGGTGAGTTTTTGATATCCATGTCTTGAATGGGTAATATCTGAGGAAACTCCTTGTGAGAAGAGCCACAAAGGGACATTGTAATGTTCTCAGAGTCTCATGAGCAGATATAATGGCTGTAAAGAATAACAAAAGACATTTCTAAGTTAGTTGGAGCTACAGGCATACCTGTTTAAAGTGTTCACACATTTTTATTAAACACATACACACATTTGTATGAACTTAGAAATACATCCTGAAAGATATACATGAAAATATTAACCTCAGAGGGGATAGGAATATGTGGCACGGAACTCTCATTTTCTACTACACTCACTTCTTTGTTGCTTTTGTTGTTGTTAACCACAAGAATATTTTTTACTATGAGAATTTATTATAAAATGCTTTTTAAAATTAAAAACACAGGATTAAATTAAATTGTCAATAAGTTGTTTTCTTTTAATATAGAACAAGTTTATTTTAAAGTTCTTATGAAAAAATAAACAAGAACAACCAGGAAAACCCTGAAAGAGCAGATCAATGAGCAGGACCAGCATTAATAGATACTCCAATACACTGTGAACTGCCAATAATAAGAAACAAGGAATAGACAGGTCAATGTAACTGTGTCAGTTATCAATTCATTGTCTCTCAGCTTCCAATGCACCATTCAATATATGCTCTACAATAAATAGAATTCCTGTAGCATTTAAAGTGAGCCAATGCTAAACTTTTTCAGTAGAGGGCGCTGCAGGAGCACTGTAGCAAGACGAGGATGGCAGTGTCGGTCTGAGAACATGCAATGGAGCCTGGCCCAGCCACGCGTCCACAGGGTGGTCCCACTGCAACCTTGTGGCCTCTGTGTGGTGATAAACTTTCCACAATCACCTGTCCAGACTGTGGCCTGAGGAGTCACATGCTGAGAAGTCGGTACCCCTGCAAGCCTCCTCACTCTGCGTGACTTGCAACTCTGAAGGTCTTCTGCCCCCACGGGCACCTGGCCTCCTGGGGTATGCCCACACGGCCAGTCACTGAGCACCCGCTCCCGGCCTGCAACTCCAGACCAGCTCCAGCCTGGCTAAACCAGCGAGCATCTCTGCCAGTTCATGGTCCAACCACCTTCTCCCCTGAGGTCTGGTCCCTTCTAAGTTTGTCCTTCCTTGGGTATGCGCTCTCAGCTCTAGGGTACCATATAAAGTTTCCTTATGTCTTATACTTAGTCCCTATCATAGTTAATTAATTATAAGTAATTCTTTATATTAAACTTCTCCTGTTGAACCTATTGTGTGCTTTCTATCTCCTGACTGGGCCCAGACTGCTACATAACAGAATGGAAAATCCCAAAACAGCAAAACCAAAATTTCAAACGTTTTCAGAAATTTGGTATATGATAAAGGTAGCATCTCAAATCACTGGGAAAACAATGGACAACCGAATTGCCAGTGGAAAAAAGAATACATGTCAGAATAAACTCCAAATGGTTCAGAGATCCAAACGTTAAAAGAGAAATGGAAGGAAGGGGGGAGCGGGGGAAAGGACAGGTAGGGGCTGCACGAGTGCTGGAAGCAAAGTAAATCCCTTTATAAAATGGGTGTGGGGAAAACCTTAACTATGGCTAAAAATCCAGATGCAATAAAAAAGGATGTACATAAAAGCACATCAATTCAGTACATAAGAGTAAAACTTGGCATGTCATAAAAACACACAATAGGCAAAGTCAAAAGACTAATGACAAGTTGGAAATAAAAATATTCTCAACTTATATTAGAAAAAAGGGGATAGTGTCCCTAGTATATAAAGAGAACCCTTAAATTAAGATTTTTAAAAAAAGACAAAAAAATACACTAGAAAAACAGGCAAAAGACACAAATAGAACATACACACAAAGAGAAAGCAAAACACATAAAAGAATGCTCAATCCCATTCATAAAAGAGATACAAATTAAAATTATACCAAGATACCATTTCTCATTTATCATGTTTGGAAAAAATTCAAGTGTTTGACAACAGATTCCCTTGAAAAGGCTGTGGAAAACAGGGACTCTCTCCTACATTGCTGGTGGGAATGCAAAATGGCACAACCCCCCTGGATATTTATATATATAGTAATATAAATAGTAATATATAGCAAAATTACATATACTTTTACCCTCTGGGCTATGAGTCCATAGTGTTAATCAAAAAAGAAGAATAGAATCATTTATTACCATCGATAGTGATTGATACACCAGTTCCTCATTCTGAAAATTAGTAATTAAGGGGAAAGAATTAAGCCTGTACCCTGACTTTTAAAGAGGCTCTGTAGAGGGAAAACCCTTACAAAAGAATGCCACCTAATAAAGAGTTCAGAAAAAAAATATTTGGATGGATAACTAGATATTATAGATAGATAGATAGATAGATAGATAGATAGATAGATAGATAGATAAAGTCAAAATGTTAACAATTATTGAATCTGGATGATGGACATATGGACATTCATTATGCTAATCTTTCAACGTTTCCATCAGTTTGAAATTTTTCATAGGAAGCTTTGGAGAAAAAACAAAAAAATACAAGATTAAAAATGGAAACCTTAAAAAAAGAATAACTGGAATAATATAATGTGGAAAAAGGAACAATAAATGACGAATAAATAATGAGAATCCTTGAGAGAGATCATTAAATAAAGAAACTTGCCTTGAGAAGTTCTCCATCTTTAATATCTTCAGCTCCAGCTATCACCTACTTCCATATGTAGGCAACTTAGCTATTTACGGCTCTGAATTACCATCCTCGTGACATTTTCATTTGAATGCTTACTCCATTTGTCCTCAAAACACAATATATCTATGGTGGTTTGAAAATAGCCTGCAAATTCTTCAACACTTCTCCCTTCAAAAGGTGGAGCCTAACCTCCCCCTTGAGCATGGACTAGATTTAGTGACTCATTTCTAATGAATACATTATGGCAAAAGGAATGGTATGTGGCTTTCAAGACTAGGTCATAAAAGGCATTGCAGCCTCTTCCTGGCTTACTCTGTTGGATCACTCACTCTAAGGAAAAGTAACTGCCACATTGTGAGGACACTTAAGCAACCCTATGGAGATGTTCTGCTAACAGCCAGCAAGGAACCACCGCCTCCAGCCAACAACTATGGGAGTGATACGTTAGAAGCAGATTCTCCAGCCCCAATCAAGTCTTCATATGACTATAACCCTGGCCAATTATCTTGATTGCAACGTCATGAAAAAACCTAAGCTGGAACCATCTAGCTAAGCTGTTCCTGGATTCCTGATTCCAGAAACTCTGTGAGATGTTCGTTGTTTAAGTTGCTATAAAAATTCTCTGATACTTTGTTACAGAGCACTAGTTAATTAATACAATATCCAAAGTAATATTCATCATTTTCCTCCCCTAAACCACTCATTTCCTATTTGTGTTCATGACAAAGCCCGTTACAGTTACCTTTGACTTCTCCCCTTCATCCAATTACCTTGAATCACCAACGCACAGTTTTTTATGCATTCCAGAGTACCTTTTCCCCACTCTGTCTTCTGCCAGCATCTGAGCAAGTTCTCATTACTTCTTATCTGTGCATCTGTAATAGGCTCCTTATTACTCCTTGTCCCTCGCTGGCTCCTTCTCCAGGTCCACAGAGCGGCCAGGTTAACATTCTTAAAACCCAGCTCTGATCAGCCTTCTGCTTCCCACCAGCCTCTCTAGTAAGTCACCCTGTTCTAACACTCAAGGCATTCCACTGTGTTGCCCCAACCCATCATTCCACTCTGATCTCTTGTTCTTTTCCTACAGGAAACCAGCGATGTCCTTAAAGAATATGCAAAATGCACTGTTGAAGTGGTTGGCATTTTATGCCTTAGTACTTCTTTCACTCTTAGCACCCCTATAGTTATTTACGTACCAATTTAATCCTTTATATTAGATTACAACTACATTGAATCCTTCTCGGAAATGGTAGTTGGGATGGGAGAGAAAGAAGTAAGTACAAGTTAGATTTTAAACTCCTTGGAGGCACACACTATATTCACCTTCCACTACAACTCAATAAATATTTGTTATAAGCAAAGACTATGAGGAAATGAGTTTAAAATATAAGATTTCACCAAGTCAAGGCTGTTAATCAAAGATGGGAGCACTTTCAGTAGGCGTGCTACTCTGCTGAGACAGGAAATCTAAAGGTGGCCCAAGACATGGACCCTGCCTTCAGGGAGCCATCGTGCCAGGTAAAGGAGGCAGAACAGACCAGGTAAAGGAGGCAGAAGGACCTAATACAAAAGTGCTACCACTTCTAATCAACATTGATTGACCACGAGGGATAAGAGAGAGATTGGTAGCTGAAGAAGAACATAGGATCAAGGAATTTTTATTTTCTTTTTTACATCTATGGGCATTTACTAATCATGAGTATATAATTTCATGTTTCAGTTAGATTCCTAATCAACATAACTGTCCCTGATTCCTAAGAGAAAATATGCAGGAGAAAGCATATAATGCTAGCCACTGTCAAAATTAGCAGTTTCCAAATTTTTTAATTGTGGTAAAATACACATAACAAAATTTACCATCTTAACCATTTCTAAATGTACAGTTGGGTAGTATTAAGTACATTCACACTGTTATGCAACCAATCTCCAGAACTCTTTTCATCTTGTAAAACTAAAACTCTACATCTGTTAAACAACAGCTCCCTCATTTTTCTCACCCCCCAACCCCTGGCAACCACCATTTAACTTTTTGTCTCTATGGATTTGACTACTTGGTACCTCATATAAATGGAATCATACAGTATGTGTTGCCTCGTCACCGGTTTATTTCACTCAGCATAATATCCTCAAGGTTCATCCATGTTTTGTTGCATGTGTCAGAATTTCCTTTCTTTTTAAGGCCGAATTCCATTGTATTTATATACTACAATTTGTTTATCAAGGAAGGGTTTTAAACAGAGATGCTTGAAAACATTTCCAGATCCATGAACATGACCCAGGTTAGAGTGAGTGGTTGACAACAGAGAGACCAAAGGAGCTGGTAATTAGGACATTAATAACTGTTTAGATGGCAGATCCAGGACTGACAGTATTGTTAGGAGGCATTTATCCCTTAGTCTGTCCTGAAAAAACTTCTCTTATTTCAATCCACCTACACAAACACCTGCTCAACTGTGCTTATGTTTTCAATATTGTACCTTGGCAATTGCATTTTAGGGTATTGTTTTTGCTATATGATCTGAGTATATCTTATGTAACCAAAAATTTAATCAAGATATTTAAAGTACTTTAACAACACAACTTAAACCATATATAACAATTGAGAGCAAAATATTTAAGGTAACATGTATGACAAATTTTATCTATGTATGATAAAATGTAACCTGGGGGGGTGGCCGGTTAGCTCAGTTGGTTAGAGCGCGGTGCTAACAACACCAAGGTTGCCGGTTCTTTCCCCGCATGGGTCATTGTGAGCTGCGCCCTCCTTAAAAAAAAAAAAAAAGTAATCTGGAAGTAATAGTATTTAAATTTTGTATTTATTGAACTTTAAAAAAAAATGTCTAAGAAAACAAGATGGCTTACCCAATTTAATAAATAAAAAGCATATCCGAAGGTAAGGGTGGTATACCATGTTGAATATACTAACTTTTTTATACAGAGTACTACTTAAGGTAAACTTATATAAGGGTAAATTCACTCTCAATCATCAAATTAAAACTGAAATATATTCAGGAAATTATTAAGCAGAAAAGTAGATTTTAGAATAACAATTTCAACAAGGGACTGCAAATTAATACCCAATTAATGAAAAAAATAATTTAATTTTTTTACACTAATTTAAAATAACTAATTTTAAACAATTTAAACAAAAAACCATTCTCTGGACATTTTGGTCGATCAAAGTATTACTACATTTCACGTTGTCTCAACTTTACATTGCCCAGAGGAAATGTATTTACCACTTTAGCACAAGTATTTCAACAAAGCCAACACACCAAACTTTCAGAAAACCACATCTTTCTTTTCCTTTCATTAGGCCTCTCAAAAATATAAAGCTTCTACTGACACAAAGTGATGAAGAGTAGCATGGAAATTCATGAACTTGAAATAACACCTCCCATTATCCAGTTGGAAAGTGAACACACAATTTAAAATGACTATGGCATCTCTCAGAAACAGAGAATCAACCCTATCACTCAGTGTCACCTATAAGTGAAATATTCATTCTCAGCCCAGAAATGCTGAAATGACCTGTCAGACACACACCGCCAAATGGCAGATGCCAGGATTCATCCAGGCAATCAGTCAGGTGAGTTTGCTTAGAAAATTTGGATTTCACATATATACTCCAATCAACCTCTCTAGAATTTCCACACATCCCCAGTACCATGATAATTAATGTGAGAACAGGTTGCTGGGCAGTGATTAAAAGGCCATGTTGCTTTTCGGCTGGATATCTTTTAGATGTGTCCAGATTCATGTGACAACTATTTGTCAGTGGGATTTTGATTAATTAGTAACGTGGTAGCCAATGAAAAGGGCTTTTTTTCTTAAGCAAAGACACAACAAGAGGTGATGAACTCAAACCATTGCAGTAGAAGGGAAGCCTTCTCCACTGGAGGTCTATAAATGTGAATAAAAACAAACCTGTCTGGTCATCTGAGTAGTCCTACTCTAAAACAGGGGTATAAAAAGGAAAGAATCCCCAAAAGACAGAGTTTCTTCAACATTATAGCACTGGGTTTCCCTCACTCACTCATTTGAACACCCAAGCATTGCCTCAGTGACCACAATATTGGGTACAACAGGGAAAAATAGTCTCTAAACAGTTTAATTGTTGGGCCTGGCAGGCATGGACTTTCAACTAGGCAACAAAAGAACATGGACCCAGACATTTTGATTCTAAGAATTAATCATTCCTTTGATGTCAATTCTCTTTAATTAGTCATCATAGCCCCAAAACAAAATTGACCCATATGCTTTGTGATGAACAGCCCTTGTCTTCTGTCCAAAGACCCCTCTCCCACCCCCCACCCCCAGTACACACAACTGTCTTGAGGCCTCTCCAGTCATGTCTGCATTCAGTGGGAAAGCTTTTCATACACGTGGGATTTTACATAGTGTTCTAACATACTGGCTAGGAAACACATTACAGCTCTTAAACAGAAAAAAGTGTTTAAAATTCCAAATATTGCCACTGATTCCTTGAAGAAAAAGGCAGGCCCTAGAAATAGCAGAAAGACACTCCAGAGGAGTAGACTGCTGTTATCTACATACCTACCAAATGTAGTTAAAGATGAAGAAAGCAGTCACCACAAGGCCTGTTTTTACATATACTCCGGCCCCGTGGACAGAGCAGTACAGGGGGTCGTAGTCCCAGCTCTGCCTGAAAGCCAGGTGAGCTTAGATCACATAAACTCTGAGCCTCCTGATACCAACAACCAGAGACTATGCTCCACTCTTAGGGAACAGAATCATATTCAAATATTCATTGGGGCAGGTGGGAAAGAATTGTGGACGAAGAGATTCAAGAGGACATGACCAATGCCTAAGTCAACCTGAATACTTTCAACTCCCCTTCCAGTCCTGGGTTTGACCGTAGAACACAAAACATTTACCAACAAAAGGTTGCAGTCCTGCTTGGAGGAAACACAGACAAGCCCAGTATCTGTCTTTCCAGGTGACCTCTCACCGTCCTGCCTGCTCTCAAGTACACCACCATACAAAGATCCCTGCTCAAGGCCCTTAAGCATCAAGAGCTGTAACAGTTCTGGTTAGAAACGCCAACTATCCAGTTTGCTGCCTCATAAACTTGCCCTTCAGCATACCCTACTTTCTGCCACCGTACTTCTCTGAAAGGGAAGTTGCGTATTTAAAATACAGCCTCTTGTTTTTCATAGCACAAAGGAAAAAGACATCATCTGACACCTTTATTAGGTGTGCCTAGCAATAATAGGGTCCTGTTTACTCAACTGAATGACATATTAAACAGTAAAGAATATTAGTTTGCACAAGATTTTGCGTCTATGTCCTGCAGGAAAATCTAGATTTCAAAGCATGAGTACAGAAATGCAGAAACCCTGACATCTACAAATCAATTGGGCACAGACCTTAGCTCCCATTAAGGATAGTATTTTAACTTAAGTAGTCACAGTCACTCTACATTTTATCTTAAATGTCTACAAATTGTCATTTTCAATCGCTCTTTTGCTCCTCACTATTTGATAATATGTAATTTCAGGTAACTTTCTTAATCTCAAGTATAATAAAAGTATTTCTTAGATGCCAAGATTATAAAGGAATAATACAGTCTATTAATATGACACAAACAACAAACGTATTTTAAATGGCCTTGTATTTTAGTTTGGGATAACTAACGACACACCAAAGACTTTAACCACAATGGAATCCACACTTGCTAAGAAATCTATTAGCCCAATATGAAGTTAGCATTTAGTCCAAGCTTCTAGTTTCCTTTTTTGCAAAATAGTTTTGTGTTTGCCTCCATTTATCCCAAAGTATACAGGATTCATACAAAATACCACAACCTGATTCATCCCCCACAAATGGGTGGGGGCTGAGGTTTTCTCTTGAGAAAAGGGAAGGAAGATAATTATTTCTAAGTGAAAACATACTGAAAAGCAAAACTATAAAATCAGTGAACAGACCAGTGATTTCTAGGGGTTGGGGATGGGTAGAGAGGGTTGACTGCAAAGGCCCAGAGGGGAATTTGGGGGTGATGGAACTGTTCTACGCCATGATTATGGAAGTGATATGACTGCATGCAACTGTCAGAATTCATAGAGGGGTACACCTAAAGAGGGGTACACCTAGATTTAACCTCCTATACATTATACTGCAATAAGCCTGCCTTTTTAAAAATGCTATTATGTCTAAAACAATGTGCTAGGCACTGAATTACGAAGTCTAACATTCAAGTACATATACATTCCGCAAGGGTTCTAGATGTAATTATCAAAAAATTACCAGTAAATAAATGATTCAGGTTCAGCGCTCAGTATTTTATATAATTTTTATTATATATTTATAGATATACGGGTATAAAACGACTCAAAACATGAACCAAAATTATCACAAGATGTTTTCTAATAATTAATTACCTGTTGGATACACGTTTATAGAAAATTACAGTCTTACACTTAAAATGGACATATCAATATCTGTTAAGTGCTAATTATATTTTTAAGAGTTAAATACTATAAATACATTTTGGGAAATGTAAAAGGTGATTAGATTCGTTCAAGTCCCTCAGAACCACTATGAAATGTGTCCTAACTGTGTTTTTAATTGATTTCGAAGACTTATATACATCTTAAGTGCTACAGGAAACTGGCTGCTGTTAAAAATAAGAATGTTTCAGTAATTCAACTGAAAAAAAAACAAAAAACGCTCGAACATAAAAAAGAATCCTAAGGTTTATGCTTTAACACCTACTGATGAGCAGGATTCTTACATTTTCCCTCTTCTAAAATGCACGCAGAAAAAGATCTGATCTTCTGCAGGAAAAAAGAGGAGTCCAAGAAAAAGTGTGTAATGTTATTTTCATAGTCACAGTACATTTACTTTTTACAATACTCACAGTACAAACCTTTCTTCTCACATGTTCACTTTTTAAACAACAAACATCCTTCTCCCCACACAAAGGATATTGGCCACTATGAGTTTAGAAACTTGTAACAAAAGTAAAAATTCCTCATGGAATGGCCATGTAAATACTAAAAATCTATCAACATAAGACAAATACTTTCTTCCAAAGAGTTGTGTGCCACACGAAAGCACAAAGTCGCTTTTTAAAAAGCTGGTAAAATTGAGTCAACCTTATTTTCCTAAGCAGGAATCCACTCAAATCCAAAATCTTGTTTGTCACAAAATTAATATTCCCTTGACTTAATTTTATACTTCCAATATGAATTAGGCACGAAGAGTAACACAAAGGGTTAGGAAACAACAGTTGGTTTCCTCTTCAGCAACTGAAACAATACCGAACTTAATCTCACTCAATCCACCCAGGATAAGTAAACCTGCTTCCTGATACAAAAGAACGCCAATGAATACGTTTTAAAACACTGGTCACCTGTCTGGTACATGTACATATTCCCAGGCCCACAAAACTCAAGCATGAAGCTCATGTTCAACTTTCCCTGTCAACATTTCACCCACTGTAGAGAAATCCATAGAGAAGACCTAGACGAGTGTTTTCTTTTATAGACATGTATATTAGCACATTCAACCTCGAGCTTACAGACACAAGCTAATTAAATAAGTTAACTTGCCCGGCGTCTTGAATAAACATATTTGGAACATAAAATGTTTCCAGTAGTTTTCAAGACGGGTTTTGTGTGTGTGTGTGTGTGTGTGTTTTAATGGTGATGGGGTCTTTTAGTCTCGATATTACTGGTTTCCCACGCAGGATTTCAAACAGAAAATCAGACAATTAAATCACACCGTGAGCGAAGCGGCACTTACCTTACCCGCAGAGCCATCTCTGAAAATGCGGACGTGTGCTTTTCCCGGAGTTCCGTTCCCTGCAACCCGCTGGCGGCCCCCAGCTGCAGACAGCGTGTGCACCTCGCGCAGCCCAGATCCGAAGCCAGCCTTCACCCGCAGCCCTGGATGTCTGTCACGCACAGCCCAAGAGGGTCCCCTTCCCGCTGAGCTCCCACCGCCTCATCTCCAGCCTTTAAGTTTCCAGAGGTGGTTCTCGCAGCCTGGGCTCTTCCAGCATCCTCGTAGCAGGAGCGAGGGAGCGAATGACAAAAAGTCCAGTAGCCCAAGACACTGCAAAGATTACAAACGACTTAACCAGGAGCCTCCCCTCCCTTTTAAAGACGGGGGCGGGGGCGGGGGGGGGGGGAGGCAGGCGAGAATCCAAGAGCCCACGTGACCACCGAGCGGGCAGCCTGGAGATCTCAGCTGGGAGGTCTCAGGAGGACCCGAACTCCCTGCCTGGAGATCCAAGCTCACCTGGGGGAAGGGGGAAGCCCCAGGGCAATGCCGTCCGAATGCCTCACACTCGCCCGCAGGAGCAGCGAAGCACAGAAGCCTCCCCTTGCCCTGCCTCGGATTTAGGAGGTCTGGGGCGGGGCCTGAGAATGTGCATTTCTCACCGGGTCCGGAGTGATGCTGAAACAGATGCCGGTCAGGGGACCACACTTTGAGGATCAAGTCCCTGACCCACGTGGGCCTGAGAGGGGTTGGATGCTTCAGTGTCATTAAATCTGAAGTCTGACTATAGGAATCTAGTGAAACTAGAGAGGCCTTGAGTTTGCCCAATCCCCAGGAGCAAGGGCAGCTGTGTACCGAAGGAAAGGCAAAGCCATACGGCCACGGTACAGAGGTGGAAGCTGTGGGTTCTCAGCTCTCAGGGTCTGGCTGGAAAGGCTTTTCGCGTTTGAGCAAAGATCCCAGGAACCTCCCCAAACTCCTATTGTAAGGAAGCACGGGGTGGGGGGGAATCTGTGCCTCCTCCGTCGTGGCGCCCCTAATGCTCTGGCTGCGCCTTCGTCAAGCTCATTATGCAGGCGAGTGTCCCCTGGTGGCAGCTCCAGGCCCCCAGCTCTGCGGGATCCCCAACCTCTCCTCACCCTCTCCTCAGTAGACCACAATGTGAAGACTAGGACTATAGGATAGTTACTAAGAAGCAACTGGCCTTACTTAGGGCAGCCATTGATAGCGAAAATCAAAAGGAAAAGTAGCAGATGTCCCACAAGCCATTGTGAGACCTTAGTGCCACATTTGTGCCTAATTAATCAAACTATCCATACATATGGCATAAGGGACATGGTTGGTTCTTGATCCGTCTATGACTCCAGAGCTCTGAAAGAGGAAGGCCAAAAGGGCATTTTAAGGGAAACTTTTACAGTGCTAGCCTCAAGTGTTTGTGATTTAGCCAAAAATAACCTAGAGGGACTCTATTGAACTCTTGGGTTTATAAGAGTGAGGTCCACAGATGATGGAGACAGGCTCCAAGTATGGAGAGCCACCTACTTTTATAAACAGTGGTTATCAAAAATTTCTACTCTGCCCCTGTCCCATTTTCATTAAAGACAGGACTCCTAGATTGTCTTAAGTTGTACAGCAGTTTGCTGATCTTTGAAGCAGAGAAGTTAGCTTGGACAGGAGGATGTGTTAGCTGACCCGACCCACCCCGTGAAGGACTGTAGAGAACAAGATATTTTTCTTTGCCAATATTGGCTTCCCTGTTCCCTCTCTTGAGTGTCTCTCCAGGTACCCAGTATCCATGTGTTCCTTCCTTCTTTCCACCTTAAAGAGAAAATCTTAAATGATGGTTAAAAACATTAGTTCTGTTTGGGAGTACTTCCTTGTTAACAAGATACCTCTGGAGTGAAAATAATTATGAAGGAATTTCAATCCTGAGCTAATAGGCAGACAAAGGTGATGTGAGGGTGAAGAAAGCTGACATCTATCGAGTAGCTATATAGTGCCAGAGAGTGTGCTAAGTGCTTGCACAGCATCTCATTTGATCCTCATGCCAGTTCTGCAAACTAGGTAATATTGACTCTACTTTTCAGATGAAGAAACTGAGGCTCACAGAGCTTATACCGTGTTTCCCTGAATATAAGATCTAGCCGGACAATCAGCTCTAATGCATCTTTTGGAGCAAAAATTAATATAAGACCCAGTGTTATTTTACTATAACGTAAGACCGGGTCTTTAATATAATATAATATAACATATTATACCAGGTCTTATACTAATTTTTGCTCCAAAAGACGCATTAGGGCTGATTGTCCAGCCTGGTCTCATTTTCGAGGAAATAGGGTATCAGCTACCGGAAGCCACACAAATAAAAGAACCCAGTAACAACAATGCTTTTGTAGGTAGCTACCACTTATTGGCTCCTACCACTATAGGAGCATTTAGCCATGCTCCACTTTACATATCATCTCATTTTATACACAAGCCTATGAGAGAGATTCTATTATTAATTATCCCAATTTTACAGTGGCTGAGAAGGACTTGAACCCAGGCCAAAGCCCAAGACTCTGATTTTTCCATACCGTGACTGCGATTAATTGGAAATGAAAATGGCTTGAATGACAGGACATTATGAGGTGTGATCAAACAAAATGGTGAATTTAAAATTTAAAAAAATTATTACAGTAAAAGACACATTGCCATTACTCCCCCTCAACATATTCCCCCTCGCTTCAAACACACTTATCCCATTGTTCTTGCCACTTTGTGAAGCAGTTCTGGAAGTCCTCTTTCGTGAGTGTCTTTAGTTGCGCTGTCGTGGCTGCCTCGATGTCCTGAATCATTTTGAGTTTGGGAAGAGCCAGAAGTCACTCAGTGCCAGATCCAGTGAATAAGGTGGGTGAGGACACACTGTAATGTTTTTATTTCACAGAAGTTGCCGTATACCAGAAGCGATGTGTGACAGGGAACGTTGTCATGACGGAGGGTGATTTACAGCACACTTTAAAACACCTTCTGCTAACCGTAGCTCACAACTGACTGACTGCACTGAACAAGCTGAAACTTGTCACACGCTGTTACTAAGGTTCAACTCACTGCTTCCAGTACTGAAAATCCTTGCCTTCCTGTTGGATGGGACTTAGCAGCAGCATTCACTATATTTGTTGATCACAATATGCCGTACCATCACACATCTGGTACGGCAATTTCTGTTAAATAAAAGCATTACGGTGTGTCCTCATCCACCTTATTCACCGGATCTGGCACTGAGCAACCTCTGGCTCTTCCCCAAAGTCAAAATGACCATGAGAGGTCAATGTTTTGAATCGATTCAGGACATTGAGGCAGCTACGACAGCGCAACTAAAGATACTCATGGAAGAGGACTTCCAGAACTGCTTCAGAAAGTGGCAAGGATGATGGGATAAGTGCGTTTGAAGCAAGGGGAAGTATTTTGAGGGGGATTAATGGCAATGTGTCTTTTACTGTAATAGTTTTTTAAAATTTAAACATTCACCATAGTTTTTTATCACACCTGGTACATCTCTTACACGAAAAGCTTCTGCTCAACCCTGGAACTAGAGCTCCATGTTTGCTGCAATGCTTCCTTCAGAAGGTGTTGCACTCACAGGAACAGTATGTTCTTTTTAAAGACCCTCAAACACCCACAGAAGCTGTTTGTTACAGAAAGAAACCTCACTGCAGGAAATATTAAGCGAAGAGAATGAGTGGGACTGAGTAGATTTCCTTCTGACTCACCCTGTGGATTAAGAAAGATAATGGTACTTTATGGATAGAACCTTTGCCTGCTTAATGCAGTCAGTGAGTAGGGTGATGATTCCATCTCTACCTGAACCATGACCAAAACTAAGAAGGGATTCTTAAGACAGTTAATACCAATGGCTAGCCCAAAAGCACCCTGAAATCTTGTGTTGAGAATGTGCCTCTGCTCAGCAGGGTCCCCATCTCATTTCTACCTCGCCCATAACTTGCCTAAGAAAACACCCACGTGGTATGACATTGAAAGGCCTGCCTCTTCCCAAATTACCCTACAATAGGACTGAAGTCCTCATCACTCAGTCATCCTTTGGGGTTAAATTATAGACTATTAAAATTCAATCATATTATATATAATAAATAATAATTTACTAGCATTTATGATTACGTTAATGAGAGCTTGCAAGATGAGCTAAATGTCACCTGGGAAAGCAAAGTAGGTCAGCACAGGATAGCTATGTTTTACTGGATGAGGTAGGAAAGCCTCTCTCCATTAGGGTGCACCTTCCCACCTTCTCATCCCATCCATTCTCTTTCTAGTGAAGTCTTACCCATCCCACAGATGAGAGCCTGAGTACAGTGAAGACCAGAACAGCCCAGCAGGACACACACGCTGCCTCCCCACAGCTCCCATCCTGATTGCATAGTGCACGTCTAGCATCCCCATAGTTGCACAGTGCCCATAGCACCCACCTAATACAACCCAGACATCCAACAAATACCTGCTGAAGGCTTCAACTTGGAGAGATCAGAGGGAGGGGCTGGGGAATTTTCTATAACAAAGGAACTACACAGAGGCAAAAACAAACAAAACCTTGTAGAAAACAAGGAAGCAAAAGCTGATGTGGACAAGGAGCAGAGGGAGGATTCCTGCAAATGGCTAGGAAGAGTGTTATGCCATAGGATGGCTTTGGGTTGACACTCTTTCTCTTCTGAACCTGAGGACAAGTGGGAGGGTCTGGGTCCTGGGATGCTCTTACCTGCTTCTGCATGGTAACTGCATCAGGCTTGTTCTTCATATTATGGGGGCAAAGATTGGTTTGTTTTAAGAAAATCTGAGAGATGAAACCCTAAACTTATGGAATTAATAAAAGAGAAGGAAAAGACTTGCTGAACCTGCAATGACACCTTTATTTGGTGGCAATGAATGGGAAAGATTGGATTACCAATGTGATATACTAGAGGTTATTTCAGCTGCTCATAAATCAGGGTTTGTAAAATAGGATTTGATATTTGAAAGTTGAATTTGGGTAGAGTTCTTCAGGGTCATGTTTTTTGTGGAAATAAAAATGAACCTAGTATTTACGCATCTTCCCAGCCCAGACACTACATTAGGCAAGCTTGCATAGGTTGGTTCATTTTAATTTTCTTCAATCCTCAGAACTTCCCTATGGCTGTCCCTGCATTACAGGTGGGGAAACTGAGGCTCAGACTGATGATGTTTCTTTTGTAAGGTCACCCATGTGCATGTGGCAGAGTGGAAGTTCCAACCTAATGTTGTCTACCTACCTGCTATTCTCTTGCTTTCTCCACTGTTAACCCTGTGATGCTTTTTCCATTTGTTATGTAAACTGAGGCATGTTTGTCCTGCCCCCAGATACTACTGAATGAAATTTTGTGACGTTCTAGTCTAGAACCACCTATGCACATATTTACATAACTTTATTCTTTACTGACATGTGTTCAACTAGAGCCCTTAGTAAGGTAACCAAGGACAAAAGCAGCAAGGTAGACCTAACCTGATACCTGGGTGTCCAGACCACAGGACAAGGTTACTCTGACCTGCAGCTGAAATGAACCACCTGGCAGCCAGCATGTGCAGCCAGCTCCTTAAAAGTCACCCTTATTTGTCTCAGTCTTTGACATTTGCAAACATACAGGTAAAGTAACTTTTTGTCCTAACACTCCTTGAAGGTACTAAAATTCCACATAAATCTCTTTCATACCTTTAGTTTCTAATTTTCTACCCATTTTAAACCAAACATGAAGAATCTATGTTCCTGTCTTCAGTCCCAACTCCGACAGAAGCAATTCTCTCTTGAACTAGAAAAGAAACTAGCCCCTGGAGGTCATGATCATGAATGTGAACACCCCGTTGAGAAAGAAAATGTTAAAGAACTGTTAGAAATGGTGGCAAATTGTAATATGCCATTTCACAAATGACTTAAATGCAATTCTGGAAACGCAGTTTCCTTACCTCTTCTGGCACAGAATCTGATAATATTAATAACAGATCAGACAGTGTAATATTCCCAGAAATGAGGTCAAAAAGGAGACACAATGTAGACAGAGATGGCTTAAGAGGCCACAGATTCTAATAATACTGTCTGATTCCACAGTTTAGAAATCAGTTGACTAAAGTTTTTTCTACTTGTAAATGTATCTGACATTTTCAAGTTCTCCCTTCACATCATGGAAAGTTACTAGAAATGTCTCATATTGTCCTTTAGACACAGACCAACCAACACGCCAGTGATGCTCATGGCATTAATGGCTCTTATACAAATACAGAGCCCATCTTTTGTGCACAGAGAAAAGGCGCTTCTTTCACGTACGTTATTCCTCAATCTGATGAGCCTAACCAGAGAAAGGAATGGTCTTCTCCATTATTTAGTCCCTTCCTTTGCTGGGAATTACAGTTAGGAACTGATCTACTCCAAGTAGTTCATACAGCTTCAGAGGGCTCACCAGTGATGTCCAATGTACTAGGCTCCGGGCATCCTCCTCTTTTCACTCTTCTTTTCACATCTCTACATTTTTTTTCCTATGTGTCCAGGCAGTTTTGCTCACCAATCGCTCCTCATGATTCCTTGCTAAGAGAACGGCCACCCTAGGATAACATTGGCGTCTACAGTTAAAGCACTTACGTGGTCATGTCATGATTCATTTTTATACCAATTCTGTGATGATTTCATCTCCACTTTACAGTTAAGGAAACTTAAGAGAGCCCTTCAGATTTACCCCAGGAGGAACCCGGGTCAGGTCATCTGACTCACTATGTAGATCCATACTTGCCTCCCCAAAGGAGACTGATTTCCTGTGTTCCTGGGGAGCACTGGGGTCCCTAAGTGTTTGCCGTGTTGCCACTGCTAGTATCCGTAGGTTTGTGTCAGCCTGACCCCATCCCTCCTGCTACCTTTCTCACCCTACCTCAGGCTAAAATATCATTCAAGAGAGAAAATTATTGACTTCTTTAGTTATTTTCACCTTAAAATTATTCTGACACGTGACATTACATTTGCTCTTTCATAAAACACTCTTCTTTGAGAATGCTTCTTGCCCTCATGCATTTATCTCCTTGTGAGAATGCCTCCTTAATGCTGAAAAACAATATGCTTTCAGTCCCTGCCTCAGACACAATATGAAGGTGTTCCCTCAGACGATAAGGAGGAGATGGCCTAGCATGCATTCAGCAATTGCTTCTAAACCCTTTATCTGCACTGTTCCATCGAATCCTCAAAACAATCTCACAAGGTACTGTTTATGTTCCCATTTAACAAATGCGAAGACTAGGGCTCAGAAAGTTTAAGTGACACCCTACATCGCACAGTAGCAAAAGGTTCAAACCAGATCTGTTTCACTCTAGTGCCCATTCTCTCTGAACTATTGGTCTCCTGCAGGCTTTATATTCTAATTGAGCAGAGAAGACAAATTCCTAAGAAATGATCTACAATGCCCATCATAAATGATAAGTGACAAATGAGCGGTGGAGATGGGGAGGTTGGTGGACATTCAGAGGACAAGAAGTCGCTTCCCTGCAGGTTTGGGTTCCTCTTAGAGAGAGAGTTACAGTAAGATACAACTCCTTACCTCTGCTGATCTCTCCTGGAGTCTCCTGTGAGTGCTACTGGTGCCCAGGCCCAGCTTTGTATCCTTCCCTCAGAATCCTTCATTCTTCCACTCGGTGGCCTCTGGAAGCTGCACCCAGGGCACAGGGCTTCTACAGATAGGATGGAGAACACGAAAGCATCAGAGCAGGCAGGCCCGAAGGGCCCACAGCAGGATGGAGTTCAGGCTTGGAGTCCGTAGAGCCTGGGTTGGGTTTTTCAGGCCAACCACTTACCAGTTGTATGCCCTCAAACACTTTCCTGGCTTCTTTGATCTTCCTCTGCAGAAGGGAAAAAGCATAAGAATCTAATTCATACGATGACTGTGAGGATGAAAAGAAAGGGTGAGTTGTAACATGCCTGACACCTGGTAAATTCTCAATAAGTGGTAGCTTTAAAACAACCCAGAAGTCCTTGGAACAGAAGGCTTCACAGGTGTAGGGAAGACATGGCCTAGGAGAGGGCAAGGATCAGGTTTCCTAGTTAGAGATATTTGGGCTGTGAGGGTAGAGGCGGTAGTAGGGAAGTTAAAGGCCTTGCCTGGAGTTACCCCTAGAAGTCTATATACAGATCTTCAGGCAGGCTCAATTATTAAAGGAGTCAGAGAAAGACCCACTGACATATGGCCCAATTGTAAGACTAATTTAGAGTAGTGTTTTCCCACATTCCTTGATGGGAGTCACCTGGGTGACTCTTTTAAAATTCAGATTCCCAGGCCCCTCCTACCAACTGGCTCTGAGCCAGGAGCTCTAGGGCAGGTCCTGGAAATGTGCATTTTCCACAAGACACTGGGTGATTTTATGATCATAGAAGTTTGGGAAACATTGCTTTAAAGGATTCAAAGTGCTTATGTGTCCACTATAGGATCGAATCTGCAAAATGGGTGACTTATCATTCCCATTTTACAGAGAAGGTAACTAAGGCCCAATAAGTCTCCGCAATGGCTCAGGAGAGCTGTTAAATATCCAAGGAATTTGCAATTCAGTTAAATCAGCTGGAGCTTAAAATTGGCCACTGTGAGTAGTTCCACTAAGATTTCTCTCGGCCAGAGAGGAGCTCAGGGGTGCTCAGGTCCGTTTCCTTCAGAACAGCCCAGGACGTGCATTAACATGAACACTTTCTGGATGTTCTCTGGTTTTTGGTGCGTGGCTCACTTTGAATATTGTCTTTTCTCTAGGGAATCCATGACACTACATAGAAAGCAGGACTTTTTTTTAAGAGCTGGTTTACCAGCACACCACTGAGCAAAGGTAATTAATCAGTCTTGCTGTTAGTGTCTGAGTTAACCTGCAGCCGCACTCCTAGTCCAGGTGCTTTCTCCTCCTGCAATTAACTTCCTTCATCATCCCTAAAACCTCCAGTCCTGGATTAATTATTAAGGGCTCAAACTCTGTAAAGGACCACCTGCTTCTTTTGGTTCAGATTTCCTGGTTAGAGCGAATCTAAGTGTTGGCTTTACACAACAGGTTCATGTCTCCCTCTAATGGATGGGAAAGAATAAGACAAGTCAGATTTCAATTTGTTAAGTCACACTTTGTATGATTTATATTATGTGTGATGTGTGTAACATGTGTTGAAACAATATATAGTAGCTTATTTGGCTAATTTCCAAGAGCAGCACAAAAGTGTGCTTTTGTTTTCACTCATTCAATATTTATTATTTACTCAACTGTGTGCCAGATGATAAGGTATAAAGATATGAATAACACCATGCAATGGCCAAAAAATAAAAAGAGAACTAAATTTATATTGCGATAGAACCATTGCCAAGACATACTAAGATATACTTATATTCTGATTTAGGAGTATAAGCTGATATAATATGCTACCATTTGTTTATAAAGGGGGAAGAAAGAATACATACACACAAAATATTTTCAAAAAGATACACAAAAAAAACTATTAACATTAGTTGGTTCCCTCCTAGAAGGGAAACAGTATCTGGAAAGTAGAGCTAGGAGAGAGCTTTCACTGTGTTTCTTTTATATAATTGTGAACCATGTGAGGGTATTTCCTAATCAAAAAAATAAATAAATAAACATTGAAAACTAACAAGACAGAAAGGAATGAGGCAGGTCCTGCGTTTAGTTACTCCGAGGGAATTCCCACACTCTAACACCACCATGTGATCGGCGCTGGGACAACACTTGCAAACATGGAGAAGAGGCTCCTACCCTAACTGGGCGGGGAGGGGGCATGGAAACAGGAAAGGTCACTAAGGTCAGGTCAGGGACGACCTTCTCTGCCAACCTAAAGAGCTTTCACGTAACACTGCAGGCAACAAGCCATTCAAAGACTTTAGCAGGAGAATAAGAAGTAGATTCACATAATAAATATTCTGGTGACAATGTGGGGGTAGGATTCGAGGAGGTCTAGACTAGAGCAAGGTAGAGTCAGAGCCCTTTTCAGTAATTTCCCTGCTTCAAAGACCTGTTTTCTAGGGTCAGAATGCCTCAGGGTAAGAAGAGGAATAGTCTTAGTTGAGTCAAGGTTAAAGACGATTTATGGAGTCATTATTCAGATGACTTGTTCTTGGTCTGGGGAGGAGAGTAAATTATCCAATAGCTGGAATTTACTTACAGTGTGCTAGGCACATTACCAAGTACTTCATGAATGACACCTCATTGGTCCCCACAATAATCCTACAAGATAGGTGCTCTTTATTCTGCTACTAGTATTTATAGATGAGAAGACTGAGACTCAAGCAGGTTAATCAGTTTGCCCAATTTTTCAGATAGCTGAAAACTGTCAGATGGATTTGAGCCCATCTGTCTGATTCTGAAGCTCATGTTTTCAGTATCGGCATGGGGTCCTCTCCAAGCTGTCCAGTAGGAAACCTAGCTCCCTTTCACTGCCAAAACTTGCCTTCTTAAATATTCCCCTTCCTTTCAGCCCTAGGCAAAACAGCAAAAAGGGCATGTCATGTGGGGTCTCTAGTCCCGCTCCCCACATAAGAACACAGGATATGGTGAGACCAAAAAGGAACACCCACGGAGCCATAGAAAGGGGTTCATACCACTATATTCTTGCTGGCAGCTGGGTTGGGGACACAGGAAGCAAGAGCCACACAATTCGCAATCTGCCATCTGCTTCTCTGCCAACCAACCAACCCCCCTGCCAGCGTAACCACGGCAGTTATATTAGTGGCCAATGGCTAACTGGTTACAGCTGATGGCCAATCAGTCACAGGTGATGGCCATCTAATAACCAAGCCAGCACCCTTCCACGTGAGGTCGAGAATCTGAAAACTGCTCTCTGGGGCTCTGTCCCCACAGGGCAGTTAGACTTTCTCCTTCTCATGTCCTCTTCCCTCTACCCCAGCTCCCAGTCATCCCCATCCCAGTTCCCTCATGTAAAGTGTGGACTTTAGTAAATAATATATCAGTATTGGTTTATCAATGATAATGAATGTACCACACTAACGCAAGATGTTAGCAAGGGGAGAAACTGTGGGGTAGGGGAGAAGGTATGAGGGAATTCTCTGTACTTTCTTTAATATTTCTGTAAACCTAAAACTACTCTAAAAATTAAAATAAATTGTCATGCGGGGAGTCATGCGGGGTCTCTGCTCCCGCTCCCTGCACAAGAACACAGGTGTCGTGCAGGGCAGCCTGCGGGTTCTCTGCTCCCGCTCCCCACATAAGAACGCAGGATGTGGCCAGGCCCAAAAGGAACACCCACGGAGCCATAGGAAGGGAAGTCATACCACTATGGTCTCACTGGAGGCTGGGTTCACTGGACGTGCGCCCTGCTGTCCGCTTTTCTGCCAACCGACTGACGACTCTCCTCCACTCTCCTCGACTCTGCTCCTCTACTCTCCTCCGTAGCTGCAGCAGTTATATTAGTGGCCAATGGCTCAATGGTTACAGCTGACGGCCAACCAGCCACAGCTGACAGCCATCTACCACCCGAGCCAGCACCCCTCCGTATGAGGCCGAGAGCCTGGAAACTGCTCTTTGGGGGCTCTGTCCCCACATAAATCCACTTATATTTCTTGTAGTGCAGATCTGCTGGTGATTAATTCTTTCCGCTTTTGTATGTCTGGAAATATTTGTTTCCCCTTCATTTTTGAAAGATATTTGTACTGGTTATATAATTTCTGTTGACTTTTTTTTAAAGATTTGTTCCACTATCTTCTCACATGTTTTATTTAGAAATCTGCTATCATCCTGATTTTCATTCTCTGTGCATGTTTCTTCTCTGGCTGCTTTTAAGAGTTTCTCTTCCTCACTATGTATCAGTCAGGGTTCAAGCAGAGAATCAGAACCAGGAGATATAAACTCTTTCACTGCAGTTAATTTATTTCAAGTGTTGTTTTCAAAATGTGTCAGAAATCCACAAAAAACAAAAAGTTGATATTTTGACTCTTTTATGCATTTAATAACAATTTGAGCTGCTTTGTATATAAATGACATTTTTATGTAGAAAATTTTCCTATTGTTATTCAGTCATGAAAAACACACAAATAAATATAGAAAAATGTACATCTGCTTTCCTAAACTTCCTTTCTGGAACACTGACAGGATTTTTTATGTTTTATTTTTGAGTGATAATTCTCAAAACAAGGAACAACACACATTGCTAGATTTCCAGGACACATAGCACAGTAATACGTGGTTTGTTTTCATTTGCAAACACCGTTCCCCTTTTTTGCACATTGTGAGGGCATAATGCTGCACATGCAGCAACTAGGCTTCTTTTTCTTGTCCTCAAATTGCCTAGGAAAATGGCACTCTGTCAACCTAATTTCTTTTGGTGCAGACATCCTGCAACCCCTCTTAGTTCCATCTTTCCTTGAAAATCCATCCTATAAGCCTTCTATATCTTTTTCCCTGAATTTCCACTGGGTCAAGTTATTGATAGGGTTTTGAATGTTGTAACATATATAGCCTTTTACTAGAGCCATTTCAATGAGAAATTGCCATATGGTTTGATACCACCTCATAGACTTCCTATCAAAAGGACACGTGGCACAGAGTTGATCAAAACAATCAACTCCACCCATAAATGCATTGTACAGAATTTGCATATTTGGTTTCAACACAGTTCTCATTCCCTTTTTTGATCTTACATGCACTTCACTGACACCACCTTTCCCAACAGTGGAGATCATGTTAACTCTCCCTGTATCCTAGCAAGTGCAAGCAAGCATTGTTCGGTCATGATTTTCCCACATCACCGGGAGGTCACCACATTGCAGCTTGCAAATCCTCATATCTGCAGGTAGTTCTCTCCTACTGGCATGCACTGATGCTCCAATTTTTTTCAATCTTAGACTCTCAAAAATTCTATACTTGAACAAAAATTGTCTGTACAAACTACATGTCCCTTGCCTTCAAATCATCATCAAGCTGCATATCACCCTTGCTCCCAACCCAGCTTTACTATCTTGAGATGAATCTTTGCCTGTATATACATCAAACTGCAACAGAAATCCTGTTGGTGACTCACAGAGTGACCAAATCTTTATGCACCACTTTGTACTTGGTTTACTGGAAAGATACTGTGAAAAATAGACACCTCTTGAGTTTCAACATGGACTCACCCACACACAATTCCTTATTGCTATTATAGGCGGAAATGTATGTATCCTTCACAAAATCTATTACGGGCCTGATTTTTGCAAGCCGATCAGTCTTTGATGATTCATCATCACTCTTGGAAAAATGAAGGAAGGACCTAATTAGTTGATACTCATCCTTTGTAAAAACAGTGTTGAAACCAGGAGTTTGAGTCAACCAACAGGTATCCTGAAAGTATGATTCTAACGTTGGCTTGAGTACCCACACCATTGCAATTTCAACAGTTACACACGCCTTCATAATTTGGTCAGTAACACCTTGCCACTTGTCAAACCCAGACCTAGATGAGTTTTTCAATCCGAGATAGCATGCTTTCAGCATATCTGTTTGTTTCATTGGCAACAAACTCAAAAATAGACAAAGGAAAAAATTTGGTAAAACATCCATATGGTTCTAAATTGTGGAAACCAAGAACACTGTGTTTTCCGGTAAAGTCTAGAATAGCGTCTAATTCAGGTAAAGAAGTATCTTTCACGTTTCCAATCTTACGCCAAGATGCCCAGGAATGTGACGCTCTGCTTGTAGACTGAGATGGTTTAACTGATATTACATCGTCAATGTCCTCTTCTGCTTCCTCCTTCTTATCATCGTCTTCAGTCAATTTCGCTCTTCTTGCCAGGCCCTTTCTATTTCTTCATCATCAATTTTTCTTTTTCTCATTACTCCACTCATTTCTTAACTTGGAGGAAAAAATATTTCGTGTATGAGACACTTTGTTACTACTGCCATTGAACTGTACACACGCGTGTATCTTTCGATAATGGGGTGTATTATTACTTCAGCATGCTATGAAATACACATAAAATAAAAACTTACCTAATAAGCAGCAGAGAAAATTAATTTAATGAAGAAGAAACTCCAATCTTTCGTAAGAACTGCAGAACCACACCAGCCACTGGGCTCCGGAGCCCGAAAGGCAGGGCACAAAGGTGCAGTGGGAACGTAAACCTCGGTGTTCCCTGTTGTCGCACGTTGCCGACCCCAGCACTCACCGACTTCTGGCGCTGGATTCCAGTGCCTGAGAATATACTTGAACTCCGCAATAGAGGGAAAAGTTTTTTTGAGCTTGTAGGGTAAACTCGAATGCTGATGGAACTATTCATTGGACTATATTCTACCATCACATCGAACGGGTTAAGAGATTTATTGCAAGGAATTGGCTGACGGATTGCGGGGGCTGGCCGGGCAAGTCTGAAATCCATCGGGCAGGAATTTAGGCAGAGCTCTAGAACTCTGAGGCACAGGCTGAAGCTGCAGTCCACAGGCGGAATTTCATCTTTTTCAGGTGACACGTTAAACCTGACCTCTACTTGAGGAAAATAGTGGGGGCTGCGGTCCACTTCTGTCCTTGACCAGTTCATTTCATTTCCAACTCCTTTCTGATCTGTTTCGGATCCTGTTGGTCTTTTGGTACTATTGCTAGAATCTGCAAGTCTACTTCCATTCTCAGTGTATTTTCTGGAAATAAAGGTGGAAATGGGCAACATTAGGAAACATATCACTATTCAGATATTCCTGGCGTATCACGGTTAGATATTTGTTTCAGAACCTCGAACAGAAATTTGAATGAAATGAGGGTGCTTGACATTGTCATCCTGAAAGACATTGAAGAGAGAATTAATTAATCTATTTCATGGAATTTGTGGGCTGAGAGAGTCTATTTATCTCTTAGAAAGCATCCTGAATGGAAGTCTTGGCTAGATCATCCTCTAAGGCCTAAACATATGCTGTCATGAAACCTGGGTTCAGTTTCATGTGAATCTAGAATATTATATTAATTATGCACCTCTCCCTTACCCCACCACCCTATAACTCCCTTTGCTCTATTTAAAGGAAAAAAGTCAATTAAGAAGTCTCCCTCCACATGATTCTCCCCTCCTACTTTGTATCCTTAAAACCTGCAGCAACACCGTGATTCTATGGACTCCTGGTTCTCCAACCTGATGGCACGTGCACTGTGCAAGCACTCAGCGGTACAACCCAGGCAGGCTGGCTCAGACTCAGGCCCTTTAAGCATCACTCCATGTGACTTTTCCCATCACAACCATCTCTCCTCACCATCACAATCATTTGGAAACAACAGCAATCACATCCTTAGATGCCTACTTTCTATTGTCCTTTATCATGGACTTTTTTTCTGCTTGTTAGAAACTCCTGAGGACTTGTTAAAACTACAAAGCAATTTTGACTTTATCTCTTTTTATCCTTAATGACTAGTACATCATGATCAAGAAAAGGAAATCAGCAACATTAGGAGCACAAGTTTTATTATAAAGAGACTTCAGTTCAGTCCTTGTCAACCTCTTCCTACTTTTTCACATTGGAGAAGTGGTTATCTTCTTGAGCCTGTTCCCTTATTTAAAAAAAAAAAAAAGCAGGGGGAATATACCTAGGCATTTTGTGAGAATTAACTGATATAGTATACCTAAAGCATACAGTGCTTGATATACAGTAGGTGTTCACTAAATGGTAGCCATTATTGCCAAATTCTTCTTTCTATCACCACAATAGCATGCATGTGGAATTATCTGGTGTTTCTAGACTCCCTAAGGAACACAAAGAGAGCACCCATAAGTGATATCCATTGCTGTTTAAAAGAGTATGGTATCTAAGTGGGAGGTGTTTACATAAGACAAGGACGCTGTGGTATATTATTATTTTAAAAGGACCTTTTCAGTTGCAAGTAATAGAGAATCTTAACTCAAGTGGCCTAAACAGAGGGGAATGAAACATCTCACTTAACAAGTCTGGGTGTAGGGCAGTTCCATCTTTCATTCAAATTCAGAAGCTCAGCAACATCATTGGGTCTTTTCTTTCCACCTCCTGCTGCTCTGCCGTCCTGGATGTGACCCATTTCACCCTCAGGTCAGCTCATCCATGCTTCTAGACAGCTGTAGCAGTTCAAGGGTCACATTCAGGCAGGATACTCAGTAGAAACGAGAATTATCTTCTCCCTGCGTCTTTTTTTGAGAGCAAAGAAAGCTTTTCCAGAAGTTCCTCCAGCATATGTCTAATGTCTGCTTGGCCCAAATGGTTCATACTCACACCTCTAAAGCAATCATTACCTAAGGGAAAGGGCCACCTCAACTAGCTTGTCCATGATTTCTCTCTCTGAGCACAGTACTAACCAATCTGCGACTCTAGCATCAAAGAAAATGGAAATGGCTGTCAGGTAAGGAACCAAAAGCATCTGCTACATTTAGGATACCAATTCCTTGAAATCTAGTCAGGGCTGCTTTAGAATTCCTGCATTTGAATGCAGTATAATAAAGGATGGAGTAACTTCAGTAAATTTGCTTCCAGCCAAAAGCTGTTATGGAAAACCCACTGAAATCTCAAAACAACAATAAAAAGACAATAAGATGTTCCAAGATGAAAATTAGTACCATGTGTATTGCAATAGTATTTAATATACAATTATAAACATCCTATTCTAAAGGAAAAATTATATGAAAGTGCAGTTTGCCTTTTTCAAGAGATTCTGGTGAACTTTAACATACAAGATTTCCATTTGCTTTAGGGCTAAACAAAGCAGTATTACATTGTCCTGTCTTCTCTATCCTTAAAAGTCCTTCTTAGATGCAACAAAAATTGCATATTGATTTCAAAGTCTCATTTACAGTGCATTCAAAATACTTAACAATTCAATCCGTCTTACCTATTCCTAGGTCCATGTTCCTGGTCATTCTCTGTCAATTACCTAGTATGCACTTCCCTGTAAAATGAAGCAATTTTTTTTGTATTAGATCTTTGCTCACAGTTCTCCAAAACCTTTTCAACTTGCAACTGTGCTTAGGAGACTGGAGGATGCTAAAATTACAAAGAAAGGACATTGACTTAGGGATTGATTTTAAAATAATTATGGAGCAGCACTATTGGGTTAGAATGTGTTAAGGGATACTAAATAAAATTATATTAAAATGCAGTAAGAGGAGAATTTATATTACTTTATAAAACTCTAACTTAAATTCATATTTGGGCCTCTTGACATTTCAAAACCTCCTGCTTGATTCCCAGCTAGTGGAATGATTTTGCTTCACATGTTAAGAGCCCACACTTTCCCCCCAGCTCCTACATTCTCTACCAGCTATTGCATGATGATAACATGAATGAAGAAGTCTCACCCTTGTGCTGTGAAACATGAGCCACTTCTAGGTGTAGGACAATACATTGTGAAAACACTGCTATAAAGCTATGTAAACACAGGAGGAAATTATTAGGAAAAAAATAGCATATGGACTTTTACTTGGTCAGAATAGCCATATTTATTCCATAGAAGTGTTTGTGTGATATGGTCACTCCCTCTGACTAAACTGAAAAGATTTTGAAATGTAAACTCACAATCTCTGATCATTTATTTCAGATTACTGGACCAGTCAACTTATCTATGAGAAATTGATGTGGCATTCTTGTCAGAAAAAGTTGAAGGCATAATTTAATTACTAAAGTCATTATTTGAATGCACATTTATACACCTTGCTTGCATTGTTTTTCTACTTATTCATTTGTCTGTGTAATCAAACACAAGGTTGAAATACCTGCAATCATCCAAAAGCAGGTCTGTCTTTAAACTGCCTTTGAAGAATTAAACTACCATATTTTATTTGTCAAATAAACTTTTATGTACAAATACCTACTCATAAATGAAATTAGGGCAAATTTTTTGCTGTTATAGAAGTAGTCTGCTCTAAGTCAATACTTAAAACATTTCTACATATTCAAAAGTTGTATTCACCAAGCCCCGAATGTGATAAAGATTTACCAAATGGACAACAATGATCTCATAGTAATAGTGATACTTTATCCCGTCAAAAAACGATTTGGCCACAAGACATAAGCCACACAATAATATCAAAAACGGAAAATGGGAATGTGCACTTCTGGGAAAACAGAGTAGGTATACTTTTCCCTATTCCTCCTGCTAAGTACAACTGCTAAAACCCTGGATACTGTATACAAAACAAATATAAAAAGACTCTGAAAAGTGGAAAGAAAGCAGACCAGCGAGGGACTTTGAGACCTGCAGAAAAACAAAGGTTTTCTTTTATGCCTCATGTACCCTAGACTTAGAACAGAAGTCAGCTGCCCAGAAATGCCCACGTCCAAACATAATAAGGGCATATAACTGTCTTAGTCTGTTCAGGTTGCTATTACAACATACCAGTCTGGATGGCAACACAAATTGATTTTTCACAGTTCTGAAGACTGGGAAGTCCAGACTTTGTTCTCACATGGTGGAAGAAGGCAAGGTATCTCTGCGGCCTTTCATACAGGTGCTAATCCCATTCGCAGGGACTCTTCCCTTACGACCTAATCATCTCCCAAAGGCCCCACCTCCCAATACCACTGGGCATTAGGATTTTAACTTATGCATTTTTGGGGGGGTTGGAGAGGGAGAAAATAAACATTTAGACTATAGCAATTACAAACAACTTCACACACATAAACTTGGCAATTTAGAAGAAATGGATGAATTCATTGAAAAACAGAAATTACCACAATTCATTCAATATTAAATAATCTTAATTGCCTTATAACTATTAGGGAAATTGAATTTATAATTTAATTCCCTCCCCCCCCAAAAATCTCCAGATCCACATGATTTCACTGGAGAATTCTACCAAATATTTAAACAAGAGTTAACACCAATTTCACACAATATCTTCCAAAAGTAGAAAAGGAAAGAACACTTCCCAATTCATGTTTTAAATTATTTTTCAATGTATTTTTAAAAATTGAGATATAATTGGCACATACCATTATTTTAGATGTACAACACAATGATTTGACCCAATTCATTTTATGAAGCTGGTATTACTGTGATACCAAAACCAGAAAGATAACACAAAAAAGAAAACTACAGACTAACATACCTTATAAATATACACAGAAATCCTTCAAAATATTAGAAAATCATATTCAGCAACGTATAAAAAGAATTATATACCATGACCAAGTGGGTTTAATTCCAGGGATGCAAGGCTAGTTCAACATTCAAAAATCAGTGTAACCCATTATATCAACAGGCTAGAAAATAAAAAATATATGATCCTATCAATAGACACAGAAAAAAACATTTGGCAATTCAACACCTACTCATGATAAAAACTCAGAAAAATAAGAATCCAGGAAAACTTTCTCAACTTGATAAAAAGTATCTACAAAATCCTACATCTAACATTATATTTAATGGTGAAAAACTGAATTCTTCCCCTCTGAGATTGTGAAGATGTCTGTGCTCATCATTCTTATGCAACACAATGCTAGAAAATCTAGCCAGTGCAATAAAGCAAGAAAAGGAACTAAAATGAACACAGATTGGAAAGGAAGGAATAAAACTCTTTGTTCACATCTGATGTAATTATCTATATAATCCCAAAGAATCAACAAAAACTACTGAAATTAATAATTATAGCAACATTGTAGGATACAAGGTTAATATACAAATATCAGTTGGTTTCCTATATACCAGTAATGAATAATCAGAAATTTAAATTAGAAATATAATGCCATTTAAATTAGCACCAACGTGAAATACTTAGGTGTAAATCTATCAAAATATGCACAAAACTAAATATGAGGAAAACTAAAAATCTTGGATGAAAAAAATCAAAGATCTAAATAAATGGAGAGATATTCAATGTTCATGGATAGGAAGACTCACTCACTACTGCTAAGATGTCAGTTCTTCCCATCTTGGTCTATAGATTCAACACAATCCCAATCAAAAATCCCAGCAAGTTATTTTTATGAATATCAGCAAACTGATTCTGAAGCTTACATGAAAAGGAAAAAGACCTAGAATAGGCAACACAGTATCGAAGAAGAAAGTTGGAAGACTGATACTAACCAACTTCAAGATTTACCATAAAGCTACAGCAATCAAAACAGTATGGTAGGGGTGAAAGAATGAACACATAAATCAAAGGAACAGAATAGAGAACCCAGAAATAGATCAATGCAAATATAGTCAATTAATTGATCTTGTACAAAAAAACACAAATGCAACTCAATGGAAAAAGGATAGTCTTTCCAACACATAGTGCTGGAACAACTGGATATCCACATGCAAAAAAAAAAAAAGACTATACAAACAGACCTTAGACTTTTCATAAATATTAACTCAAAATGGATCACAGACCTAAACGTAAAACACAAAATTCTAAAATTCCTAGAAGATAACATAAGAGAAAATCTAGGTGACCTTAAGTTTAGAGATGACTAAATACAACACCAAAAGCATAATTCAGCAAAGAAAAAATTGATAAATTGGACTTCATTAAAATTAAAAACTTATGCACTATGTACAATGCCAAGGGTTAACTGTAATACAAACTATGGACTTTGGTTGATTATGATGTGTCAATATAGATTCATCAGTTGTCACAAATGTGCCACTCTGATGATGGATGTTGATAATGGGAGAGTCCGTGCATGTGTGGGGCAGGGGCTATATGGGAAATATCTGTACCTTCCCCGTCTGGACTAATTTTGCCGTGAAACTTAAACTGCTCTTTAAAAATGATGTATCATTTTTTAAAAAACTGCTCGGTGAGAAACAGATAAAATGTAAAGACAGCCACAAATTGGGACATAATCTTTGCAAAGCACGTATCTCCAAGATTTTTTCCAATTCCAATATGGTGATTGTTGCATATTAAATATGCTCAATTCATGAACTGTACACTTAAAACAGAATTTTATAGTATGTAAACTACATGTCAATAATACTGTTAATGAATAAAGTTCAATAGATGATCTGCCATCAATTAGTCCCCCTAAGAAACTTTTTATAAAAGAAGCCCAGATATTTGGTGAAGTTCAGAGTTCTGAATATCTTAAGAACTACATTGGGATGACTTTTTTGGGCGCAGTTAAGAATCCAGTCCGTCTTTTCCAACAGAGAAAGCAAGCTCATCGCTCGGAATCCTGCGGGACCAGTCCTCACAAACATCCGAACTGCGTCCGGCCTCCCGTCCTGCTCCCCAAGCAAACGCCAATCTCACGTCCAGAGTGGACGCCTGCGTAGAGGCAGTGCCCGCCCTTGTATGTCACTTGGCGTCTAGTTTACGTTAGGCCCGCATCAGTTCTCCAATCCCAGATCTGCGTGGGATCCGACAAAATCTAGTCTTGCAAAGCTGACGACCCTCCTGCACTGGCCAACCCCGGGGTTACCCCGGGCACTGATGCGCTCGGGCTCCGCGGAGCGTAGAAGAGAGGACTGGGCTTCAACCTCGGCCAAGCATCAGCCACCTGGGGATACTCTCGAAACAGATACGGGCGCCATTCTGACCCTCGGACTCAGCACAGGGATGGGTCAGCCTCCTGGCGCCGGTGGGTGAGAACGCCGGAAGCCGACCCCACTCCACAGGCTTAACCTCTACGGGCCAGCGCGGCGCCGCACTAAGCTCCCCGCATGGGAGCCCGCTCAGATTTCTCCCGGGGAAAACCTGCGCCCTCAGCCCCTAACAATTTGACTTCTAGAACCCCGGAGGGTCCCGGAAACTCGCGTCGCGCCCGCGCCCGCGCCCGCGCCCGCGCAACTGTTCTCCCGCGAGACCGCCCCCCCGGTCCCGCCCCGGATGGACTGGAATCGAAGCCCGACCCCCTTTTCAGCGGGTTCCGGGCCTCACACTCAAGCACGTGGGTCGGGCTGTACCCGCGCCTTTAAAAGGAGTCGCATCTCCAGTTTGGCTGCGTCCACAGTGAAATACTGAATGGGAATCCTGCGTAGGAAGATTGTCTCTGTATAAACAGCCGCACTTATCATCTCTTAATGGTCTCTTTCTTGCTGAAGGGGTCACTACTAGGCGAAGGGCAAAGTCGAATAGTTTGGAGAGGGAGGAGGTTGATGTCAGCATTTCACTCCTGAAGACAGGCGCCTTGCAGCTAAGGAACCGGTCCCAGGTAGAAAATGTCAGATAGCTGTGCCTGCTGACTCCAGTTGGCAACCAGCTCCGTTAATCTGACCTTAAAAGGGGAAGTGGGAAGCAGGAGGAAGAGAACCAAACAAATGGTAGCCTGAGAAAAGCCGGGCAGGCCTGATGTCCCAGGCTTTGAAAATGGAGAAAACAGAGGAAAAGTAGGGACACCCTACCCAGAGCCTCTACCCATAGCCCAACTCCCTCAAGCTGAAAGAGACAGTGAGTCAAGAATGTAGGCATCTTCTAGAAGTTGGAAAAGTCAAGGAAATGGATTCTCCCCTCTCCAGAAGGAATATATAGACCTGCCAACAACTGGTGAGACCTCCAAAAATGTATTGTTTCAGCCACAAAGTTTGTGATAATTTGTTACAGAAGCAACAGGAAGCTAATGTTAATACACTGCCAAACTGTTTTCCAAAGTAATTTTCATCAATTTATACACTTAGAGTGCTTTAAAAAAATACTTCAGCCTCACACCACACTAACTGAATCATAATCTCTGGCCCAGAAAAAAAATTTAAGTTCATTAAGTGATTCTGACACAGCTTTTAAAAAAATATTTTATTTTTATTTTCAGTTACAGTTGACATACAATATTAGTTTCAGGTGTACAACATAGTGATTCGACATTTATATAACTTGCAAAGTGATCATCCCAATAAATCTAGTAACCATCTGAAACCATAGTTAGTACAATAGCTGTGTTCCTCGGAAGCTCTGGAAAAGAGGTGACAGCCTGCCTAGCTTATGGGATTGTACAATCGTTCCAGCTCATTGTGCTGAGGCTGTAGTAGGCAGCTGATCCTGGTGGTATCCTGAACAAGAAAGTGGTTCTTACAGCTTGAGTGAGTTGGGCTATCGGTGGAGGCTCTGGGTAGGGTGTCCCTACCTTTCCTCTTTTGCCAGTCCAAGGATATTCTTGAGAGGAACAGTAATGGATTTCTTACATTGTAACCAAGGATCCTGTGATTACTTGGTAGTGATACCACCAACTGCTGGACCCCAAATTTATAAGTCCTGAGAAGCCCTGGGCAGTTTCCATCACAAAGATATGTCATTAAAAGAAAGAAGAGTGATCCAATGTTGAAACTATAGACTACTTGGAGCTGATAGTTGGAGTATTTTCCTGACGAATGTCAAGTATTACTGTTTTTGAAATACTCCATGACAAGCTAAGATCCCTGCAATGCACCCGAGTGCCTTGGCCCCCCAGTTTGAGAAACATGGCTACAACCATTTGGAAAGGGAGTGATTCTCTTTTTTTTTTCCTTGAATGAGTACTCAAGATAATCATTTTCTTCCAAAGTGCTAATTCTGTAAGGTCCAGTGTAACAAGATTCCTTCCACCCTGAAGATCCCTCTAAAATGAAGCGCCACAGGAGATCTTTTAAAATGACCACAGCAGGCATTGAGTCTCCACAGGCCTGTCCAGATTCCCACCTATTCCTACAGAGGACATCTTGGATAAATCTAAAACTACCTTATAAGAAGAGCAGTTTCCTATTTTAATGAAATAAATTAGAAATTATACTATTTGAAAAGTAGTCCATTAACTTAGAAACACCAGCAGACACTATTAAATACTAAGAAAATAAAAAACACACTATATTCTCTTGCACATTTATAAGAATTCTTAATGACTTTCCTACCCCTCAACAATTCATGCCTGATTTTCACACACTCTCAGTTAATCAAATAGATAAGATAGATTCAAGTTATAGAATACAACTTTACCTGATTCGTAAGAGGGTATACTCAATAAAATGTTCATTCTAGAAACAGACGGTTAACTAGAGATATAAATATTCCAACAAAAGTTCTGATTAATATTCTGCTTAAAATAGTTAATAAATATAATTGGATAATATATATTACAAGTAACAATCTAGACTACACCATAAATAAATGTATAGAACAATATTATAACAAAAAAAAGTTAAATGCCATACATCAAAGGACAGAACATATTCAAGTAAAAATTTTCCAATGTGTTTTATTCATAATGTAGCCAAACTCTAGATGCTGGAGGAAATGTATATAATCTGCTGAGTTCTTGTTGGCAGCAGTGAGAAGGCAAAATGTTTTTATTCATCATCCAGTCTCAGTCAGAAGCAACTTTCAATTTGTTAGATGCTTCATAAGCTTGGATAATAAGCCTTAGGTGAGTGATAATTTCCTTGTCTGCTGTTTTCATGTTAAATCCCAACATCTTCATTATAGTTTCTCGAAAGTTGACACGCTACAAAGAATCACCACAAAAATCAAGACATGTCGTTAGTTTTGGCCACCTACTTATTGTGTACAATGAAATTGGTATTAGAAATTTAGTCTTATTAAACATTTCTTTATGAAATGTAACATTCTATATTCAAATAATGTTTTTAAGCTATAAAAATGGTCTCTTCTATTACAAGAAGTCTTTATTTAAAGTTTTCATTTAAGATTTTTTCCTAATTTTTAAACTTTTATAGATTAAATCTAATTTTATTGCTGCTTGTTTTTCATATGTAAGGTAATTACTTCTTGAACTGATTTGCTGTATGGTATTAGTAGACTCCTAAATATATATCTCTCCACCCATCCTCCAAAAACCATAGTGATCAACAAAGACACAGATAAAACCATCCATAAATTATGCCTAAAGCTAACTAGAGAATACCACAGACTTCAGTTGGCATATAAGTGGGGAAATGAATATCCTAAACCAGAAGAGGCAGCTTCTCTGGAGGATGCAGCTGTTTTCCACTGGTGTCCCAGAAACGGCACAATGCCAAATGGGGAAATACTAAGGACACGTCTGAGACCTGGTGGATCAGAACACTGGCAAGTGAGGAAGGAAAAGAAAGGGGCCTGGAAGCCCGTGAGACCAGAAATGGCAGTTGTAAGGAAGGGCAAGGTTTCTGGGGGGGGAGGGAGGTGCTTAGAAGGGCGAGGTGTGCCTTGGAGGCTTGGTGATAAAGGAAAGGGGAAAAAAGCAAACAGTGGAACTTATATATACAAGAGAGGGAATTATATATACAAACAGGGAATTATATATACGAGAGTATTGAAGAGTCAGATATCACATAAATTCCCACCCCTCAAAATGAAAGACTTGATCTAGTAAATTTTAGAAACCACTCACTACCAACAGAAGAGGGTGGTATTGAGTTAAGAAACGTAGTAAATAAACCCTGCCCCCAAACAATTCTAAAGTAGAAACACCTGAAATTAAGAGGGCAGGGCAATCAAAGGGATTTTAAAGTAAATAGATGAGTGGCAAATAATATCCATACAAACTTATTTAAAGAAGAAAATAGAAAGTCAGTATCACACAAACTGTTCAGGCAATGAAAATACTCCGCCCCCCAAAAACGGGCATGAAACAGGGGAAACATGTTTGACACACATTTGCTACTAATTCAATATCAATTAGACGAGGATTTGCAGAAATGGGGTGAAAAAACACCTTTCTAAATATTATTCAGAATAGAAATGGACAAAAAATGATGCTTAAGATGCCGCATGAGTAAGGAAAATGTAATGATTTAACTCAGGCAAGAACAAGACAAAATCATCTCAGAAATGAGTAAACTACAAAGTGCCTAAAGGAGAGGAGATCTGACAGAAAATGTAATAAGGGACACTGAGGAGAAGAATAAAAATAATCAAGAAAGTGAATATGCAGAAGTTAAAAGAAGAAAAAGAAAACAATATTATGACTTTATGTTCTAAGACTCTTTAAATCATTGGTTAAAGTCACATATTTCTTAAGCACCTAATATGCGAATATGGAGGTATGACATACAATCCCACAATAGCCCAAACTTATCAGGCTTTTAAGAGTTTCCTAAAATATCTGCTTTATAAATATAGTGAAAATCTAAGCCACTTTAGAAGCAAGTGACCCAGCCTCAAACACATGGTTTCCCCTGAACTTCCATTCTCTCAAGTCCCTCCCCTCCCTGTCTTTGGTTAGTCAATAGGTGTGTACACAGACCAAAGCTGAGATAATCTTATATCCCCATCCCTCACCACTGTTAATTCACCTAGGATAGGCCTAAACTGGCCCTTTCTTGGCTATAAAACTCTGTGGCTGTCAGTCAGATAGACAAGCTGACACACAGAGAGATGCCAAGAAGAGATGGTGAGAAAGGCCTCAGAAGTTTCCAGATGCTCATCCTGGAGCCCAGGTGCATCTCTGCTCTCCCAAAGCTCTGGTTGTTTAACTCCCTTTGATTCCATGAGCCAATAAATTCCTTTTGTCTAAGAGGTAAAGTCTAAGTTGAGGTGGGTGTTGATCGCTTCAACTTAAAGAATTTTAATATAGTAATATAATAATAATAATAACCTCTTGTTGTCGTTCTGATGCTTCGTCAAGTGTGCTCTTTGGTTTGCCGAGCTCAGGAGTGACAGCATCTAACACTTGACGGTCCCTGTCTTTGTCCCATCTTGCCTCTTGCTTGGCCGAATCTAATGTAGTTTTCAAGTTATCTGTTTCCATAACTGCCTTCCCTTTCATTGCTTCAACTTTTGTTAAAGATTGCCTGAGTTTCTCAATGGTTTTGTCCTGTGAGGGTGTAAGGTTGGGGTTGGGGGAAAGGGAGATGACTCTGATTAGATCTCTTCTAAATCTAAGTAGGCAGGCATGACACATGACAATCATGCTTCTAGTCCTTCTTTTTTTTCTTTTTATTTAAGAGGTAGATACATGGAAAAGAAAGAAAATTCTCCAGTTTATGAACTAAGAGGACATTTCCCCACCATCATACTGATCAATAATCAATCATCACTGAACACTCTTATAAACTAGGCACTTGTAGTTTAAAGAGGTTTAACAAGTGTTCCATGTCCTCAAAAGTCTTACAGTATGAGCTAATTAAATAGAGAAAATAACTGGCTCTGAACTAAGAGAAATATTACTGATAAACTGGAAAAAAAAAGTTGATCAATAAGGTTTTAGGGCACCTGTGGTTTAAGATATAAAATGTATGTTTGAAATATTACAACTGAAGCTTCAAATAGAGAAGGTCCAGAGAGGAGCCCCCAAAATGACTAAACCTTTTAACTATTACCCCAACAAGAAATACAAAAGTAAGGCTAAAATAAAAAGCAAGGGATCTAGAAGTTACCTTTGAAAAGTAGAGAGGGGAATACATGGGGGCTTCCATGAGATTGATAATAGTCTTTTTTTAAAGATTAGTGGTAGATTTGCAGGTATCAAAGTTTATTATTATATATGCTTTAATATTATCTATTCTTTTGTATGTATGTAAAATAATTTTAATGTTAATTTTTTAAAGTTCAGTGAGAAATATGCAGTTAAAGTATTAAAAGACCGTAACAAAGCTTAAGTGAATTTTTGAAAGCCTCATTTCCTTTACTTACCTTAAGGACATTTACTCTTATCAGTTGAGTTTTCATATTTTTATTTGACAATTTCAAATCACTGAGCTGTTTCTGAAGTTTCTGAATTTCCTCCTCTAATCTTTGAGTTGTAGCAATCTGCAAATTCTGTTTAATTTTCAATAATGTTTGTTGCTTGTTGTCTTTCTCTAGCTGTTTGAACATCTTGCTGTGTTCTTCTATCTGGGAATTCTTAGTTCTGGAGTTTTTCTTTGAAGACATCAACAGTGTTGAAATGAAGAAGTTGTGTTTTAAGATGGTATTTAACACTAGCATATCAGATCTACTCTAGAATGATAAATTGCAGACTTAACAATATTTACATAAGTAAAATATTTTTTCACCATAAATATGCATTATTAAACTACTCCAGAAAATAAAATATCACAATAAAAGTGATGACTCATCGCTAACAAGGGTACAGGTAAGTAGACAATTTTATTAATACCATTATGGAGGGTAATCTACTTTCCTCAAAGTCTTCTGATTTAAATGTTAATCACATCTAAAATGCAACATCTAGACTGGTGTTTGACCAAACATCTGGGCACCATAGCCTAGCCAGGCTGACACAAAATTAACCACCATACAAAGACATGAAGAATAGAATTAAAATACCAGCCTTCAATATGAGTCACAGAAGGAGAGAGTATAGAAAACAAAGAGAAGTGTGAAAAAAAATCAAAAGAAAATAAATGAAGGGGGAAAATGTTGAAATAAATGATAAAATTGACAGATGACAGACTTAAAAAGTTCATAAAGTGCCGAACAAGAGAGATGAGGAAAAACCATACATCTAAACACATAACAAAATTTAAGAATATCAAAGTAAATGAGAAAACTCAAAAACTTCCTAAGAGAAAGAGTAGATCACCTACAAAGAAGTAAGAATCACATTGATATCAGACATCTTAATAGTAACAGGGGATGCAAGGAGATAGTTTAAAAGAATTTCATGAAGGCACTTTGAACCTAGGTTATATCCAGTCAAATTGTCATTAAAATATAAGGGTATAATAAAAATGTTATTAGGCACATATTGTGTCAGAAAGTTTGCCAGACAAAGATCAAATTGTCAAAAACTCTTGTAGAAATGCTCAAATAAGGAGAAAAATCCAGGAGGATGATGCAAGAGATATGCAACTAAGGGTGATAAAATACCTTGGTCAAGTTTAGTGGTTGTCTAAAAATAATTAGGACCAAGTAAAAGAAAACAGAGAAAGTATATTCTAACAATCCAGAAATTTAAAATTTAGAGAACAACAACATAATTGGGGGCTGAGGTCAGAGACTTAGGGACATGACATTCTTGTAAATATTAAGTAAACAAGAATATGGCTCCTAACAAAAGAATACCAGCATAAGAATAAAAACAGAATATATAACTTTAAAACCAGCAGAAGAAAAATTTGATCTGTCTGAAAGAAACCAGGAAAAGACTGCCTCCAAAAAAAAAAAAAAAAAAAGAAAAGAAAATATATGGAAATTAATTGCAGTAAGTGTAAACATGTTAAATTCACCAATTGGATACCTTCCAATTGGATTTTAAAAATATAACCATACATTGTCTTTAATCACGAAGACAGAGAAAGGCAGAAAATAAAAGGATAAAAACATACCACGTTCAGGCAAATATGAACCAAAAGGAAATTGCTTTCAGAACCATAATTTCTGAAAGTGGAGAATGTAAAGCAATATTTTATACAGGACAAAAAGAGAAAATGTTTCATAGTGCTTAAAAAAAAAAGACAGAAAAGATCATCGTGGGTGCTTGTGCTCCAGGAGCCTATAAAGCTAAAACTGACAGAGCTGCAGGGACAAATGGATAAGTCAAAAATTACACCTGGAGAATTTAGCATACCTTTTCTAGAATCAAGGAAACAAAAATAATCACAGATACTAACAATCTAAACCATATGAATAATATGGAACTTTACACCCAACAAAGAGAACACATTCTTTATAAGCACACATGAAACAATTACCAAAATAGACCAAGTATTAGGCCATGTTAAAAGCCTCAATAAATTACCAAGGATCATATCGTATTTCTGCCATGTTGGAATAAAAAATAAAATTTTTAAAACCCTATATATTTGGAAACTGAAAAATGTATTGCTATATTTAAAATTAAAGGAATACAGTACATGTCAATATTTGTGGAACAAAGCTGAAGTCGTTCTTGACAGAAAAATTATGGTTTATATAAGTGCACCTATCAGGATGCGTGGAAGGTTAACTATAAACCAGTGCTCTTCTTCTTCCTATACTTCATCCTTTCCTTCCCTTCCTTTCTGAACAGTCCAGCCCTAAAGCCACTAGGGGGGCAGAATAAGGTAGGCATCTACACCAAAATGAGAAGTGAAATGCTGTGGTCACAGCAGGCCTACAGACCCCAAGCTGGGCGACAGAAGTGTCCTCAGAGGAAAGCTGCCCTGCGGAGGAACTCAGAGCCTGACAAGGGTGTGGCAAGAGCCCACATGGAGAGGTGACCTGTCATGGAGTGTTAGAGCCTGAACAGGATGAGGAAGACATGTGTACAGTTCTGGAAATCAACAAGAACAAGACAGGAATCCAAATAGGAAAATGGGCAAAGGAAAGAAATGAGCAAAGACTAAAAATCCCAAGACTAAACATAAATAGATAGATAGATAGATAGATAGATAGATAGATAGATAGATAGATAGATAGAGAAAATGCTCCAACTCATTAATAATTAGAGAAATGCAAATTAAATTAGCAATCACTTTATACCTAATGGAATGGCAAAAATTAGGAAGCTGGTTAATACCAAGAAATGACAAGAAATGTGGAGACTGAAGAAACTTCTTGTATCTCTGGTGAGAGACTATTGTTCTGTGAGAGCTGTCTCACAGTACTTAGTCAAATTAAGTGTGCATATCTTATGAGCCATCAAGTCCAATCTTGAGTAAACATCCCTAAGAAATTCTCTCACAGGTCCATAAGGGGACTCGGATGGCATGCTCCTAGCAATGTTATTTGTGGTGGCAGAAAGATGAGGTAACTGGGGTCTTCATCACTAGAGGAGTGGACAGGCCAAACATGGCAAATGTGTACACTGTAGACTTCCATGCATTAGACATAAGCAATGAAATAGATGCACAAATAGCAATATTAAGTGGATCTTCAAAATATGATGCTGACATGTGGAATACAAAACAAAAAGAAACAAACTAACAAAACAAACTCATAGATACAGACAACAGAATGGTAGTTACCAGAGGGGAAAGAGAGAGGGCAAAGTCAATAAAAAGTCAAGTATATGGTAATGGAAGGAAACTAGACTTTGGGTGGTGAGCATGCAATAGAGTATACAGATGTCAAATTATAATGTTGTACACCTGAAAATTATATAATGTTATTAACCAATGTTACCCCAACAAATTTAAAATATATATATAATGCTGAGTAATAGAATGAGATTTTTAACACTATGCTATTTATGCAAATTTAAAATGTATGTACAAAAATCACATTTAAAAGAATATATATAAATAAAAAGGTACATATTAAATATATTAGAGTGATTTCCTTTGGGGGTGGGGTGGGGGGGAAATGAGGCTAAAAAGGAATAAATAAATGTGAGGGAACTTCCATGGCCCAAGATAATGTGTTACAAAACATGGAGTTTGAGTACTCAACTTTCTGCCTCTGAGGTCCAAATTGTGAGTAGTTGGTAACCAAGGGAATCTGATGGTCAACAGTATTTAAAAAAAAAGATGCTCAACCTTACTAGTAATCAGGTAAATATAAAAACAAAAGTACCATTTTAACTCAAAACTCTCTCTCTCTCTCTCTCTCTCTCTCACACACACACACACACACACACACACTCTAAAAGAATAATCACATCCAATGCTGGCTAGGATGTGAAGAGGAGACAGGCACTCATATATTGCTATTTGGAGAGTGAACTCCTTTTGCCTTTTAGAAGGTAGTATTCTGGCAATGGTTATTAATATTTTAAAAAATCATATGCTGTGATACTATAATTCCACATTTAGAACTCAATCCTATAGGAAACAAAAGCACCAGTATGGAAAGATATATGTATAAATATATTTATTGCAGCATTATTTGTAGTGGCATAAAAAACGGAAAAAAATTGATCAATAGGGAACTGATCAAATAAATAAGTCATATATACACACTATTGATTGCTATGTAGCTTTTAAAGGAATAAGTTAAATCTATATCTTTTGATCTAAGGAAAGACCATGAGGTACTTAACTTCTTACTAAGTAAGAAGACTATTTTGACTTGTATAGTCCCAGTTTTGTAAAACTACCACCATCCCTATATATCTACTTGTGTATTTCCATAACTATGGCAATAGTTGTAGAAGATACATATTGGTTGCTGAGGTGAAAAGGCAGAAAGAGGGTTGGGAAAGATTGTTGTTGTTCTCAAACATTTTAACATGGTTTCAAGGGTTATAGAAAGCATGTGTTAGTTGTATATTTTTAAAATTTAATATAGCATTTAAAAAAATTTTACATAAAAATGAATCATCATTCACGTATTCAAGGGCAGGGGTAGAAGCTGGATTCATCTTTGGACTCTGTGGAGGACATTGTTGATACCACTTCGTTAAACGCAGCAAGTTTTTTAAACTGAGTGCTCAATACATATTGGATGGATGGATGGATGGATTGAATGAGACTAAATGAGTGAGTGAGATTACACTTTGGGCCACAGCAATTATAGAAATAGTATAACACAGGTATGAATATGATGAGCAATTCTGTGAAGTTAGTGAAATAGAATAAAAATCTCCCGAAAATAAATTATATTGCATCCTATCTATTTCCATCCCACTTTTAGAATTGCCTTTTCCTTATAGATTCAGAGAAGGAGAAGGTAATGGACTATATATACTGATTATTGAGAAATGGCTCCTTTCCAATTCCCACCATATCTAGCTAACACAGTGTCTGAAATTCTACCTTTAAGAGTCATTCCGTTAAGCTCCTTTTCCTCTTATGCTCTTTTTTAAAGTACATGAAGAAATATATTAATAAATGCCCTCACAATACATATCAAATATGTGTACAATGAGAAATGGGAGATTTGGAGTGAGGAGAGGCTTTTCTTAAAAAAAAAATAATTTTTTCCAGCTTTATTGAGATAAATTCAACATAGCATTGTGTAAGTTTAAAGTGTATACTGTGATGAGGTTTAAGGGTTTGAAGCAAAATTTCCTCCCTTTTCCAATATTAAGAAAAGTATAAATAGTATTAACAGCTTTAAATATTAGATAATATAATAAAATATGATCATTTTGATTCTCAAAGAAATGCCTTGTACTTCAGGAAATTCTTACTTTATTCCTGTCCAAGTCTAATCTCCCTTGAAAAAAGTCATTAATAGCAATTTTTCCTTCCAGACGTTTCAAAGGTCTTCTTTGTTCCCTATACTTTTCTTCAGTTTGGGTTAATTTTTGAATGGTTTCTTCTTCCTGGTGATGATTCAGCTGCTCCAGTTGCTTGGTGAGCATCTGAATTTCCTGCTGAAGGCCTTCAGTTCTCTGTAGGGGTAAAAAATAGATCAAATTTCCTCATGGTTCACGATTTCTATTTCATTTCAATACTGTGCATTTTCTACTCTACTGACACTGTATCAACATTAAGTTACTAAATAGATGGTGGTTTCAAAAAAAAAGTTTTGATATATAAATATAAGACATTTTAGTTAGTACTGAAAAATAAAATTGTATAGTGAATTTTAAGAAAACTGTAAAAAAATTTGGAACTCTACAATAAACAGACTACTGTGTAGCACATTTTACTAACACATTGAATTTAAGCAACATCTATCTTTCGTTTGAATTTTAGGGTAAAGAATCATGAACTTTACTAAAATGATTTGAATACAACAAAGCGAGATAACCACTTAAACCTGCTGGCTCAGTCTTTTGATAGACTTGACCAGTAAATTCAAGCAAATAACTGATTTGACAATTTATTTTACTGCATTGACTGAACTTTTTGGTCATGATGGAAATATTTTCTTCACCACTACTTTTAAGCTAGCATTCATTGAGGTGACACTGAACTGTACCAAGCATTTATCATATATTAACCCATTTAATCCTTAAAACCACTCTGATAGGAACTCTGTCCCCCCGAAACGCCCCCTCACACCAAATTTTACAAATGAAACTGAGGCACAGAGTGGATAAATAAGCTGCCAAGAGCACACGGCTGGCAATGGCAGGGCTGGGATTCATACAGAAGCTCACTGCTCTTAACAATACTCTATACTCCCTCTCACACCATGACTATCTCCGCTGTAATACTAGGCTCCTCTTCCCTTTTATTACTGTAATAATAAAGTCAAAATTAAATTTAGAGCCACAGAGTTTACCAATTGGCTATATCAAACACCATGTCTTAAAAGAAACAAATTTGAATGAATAACTTGTCTGTTAGTACACTTACAGACTTCCAAGATTGCTCATTTGCACCAATTTCCTGAATCCTCTCTTTCACAGCTTCCTCCGTGGCTGGTATGTGAACAACACTGTTGCTCAGAAGAGTAGCCAACTGACCGAGGAATTTCTGATAGTGGGATTGTGCAGTTTTAGTCTCCCAGCCAAATGAATACGGAGGTCCATCTAACTCATATTTTTGTTTTTCCTTATGGATCAAATCTTGTTGATATTTATCCCCAATTTTCTGCCCATCGTTTGGTCCTTCTGAGTGAAAAATGTTGTATCTGTCAACGTTCTTGGCCAGGATAGCTTCACCTTTATCCTAAATATGTCAATACACATGTTAAACTTACCATTTCCCTTCTTTTGAAATATAAACCGAGTCATAATACAAAACTTCAGCAAAAAGGCCCTCAAAAGAAATTAAGAGTTTTAGAGTCATTAAAAGAAATGGGGCATACTCAAAAGACCAAACTAGAACAACAAAAGGTATTGAAATGATGCTATGGAGAAATTATTTTGAGATCATAGGAAATTTAGCTTAGAGAAACAGCTAACTAAACAACTCTGATTTATGAGGATAAACATTTTACAGAAAATTTTGAGCTAATAAATGTAGAAGGAATGATAGAAATCTAAAAAGGAGCATTTTGCATCTCCTAATGAAATAACTGACTCAAGCAAGGCTCATCAATAAACGCTAAGACAAGTGAAAAGTTGGCAAGAAAATGGATATTCTTATAAAAACTTAATTATGGTTATAAGACAAGGACTCACATTTATTTCCCCCATCCTTTCCCTTGTGCTCTTGTAATCGTCCTGATTCCATTATAAATTGGAAAAAAATAAAAGACAATGCTTGTATTTTTCTTTGCCCCTACTTCCTATAGGACGAGTCTACCTTTATAAATTCTAGCCTTCTTTCCACCTTCTTGCCACCTTCAACTCTGGGAGTTGAGTAAACAAGTTCAGTTTCTAGGCTTTTTGTCACATGAAACTGAGAAATAGAAAGAGGGCTAGAATTGTTGAAGTAATGATGGGCTTGTATCACTAAAAGCCCAGGAAAAAGAGGCAGAATAAGAGCAATCAATGGAAGAAAAGTTCAGAGCTGCATGGATTCTGGTTTGGGAGTTTTCAGAGACGTGGCAGAGATCAGTGAGAAAAAAGGAAAAAAAATTGAAAGTTACAGTGACTTGAGAGAAGCAGTTAAAAATGGAAATTACTTTAAAAGACTTTGAAAGTGTTCTGAATTTTTTTAAATGGAACCTGTCACATTAATTGGATCATGATGGACCTTGTTTTACATTCAGATTATAAAATAAACTGTTACAAAGATTTCAAAATAAACGTTCACCAGTTCTTTGACAATTGTCTGTCTCCCATCATCCTCCAACATTCTTCTATAAAATCTTCTACTAATCCTGTGAATTGCTATCTACTACTGGCCAGGTTCATCTCTTCCTTCTAAATCCAACTTATGTCATAATTCTCTATTTCAATGTCCAATGTAGATGATCCAACCAATTTAGCTTTGAAATTCCTTGCCTCCATTTCAATAACTTTTACCTACGCCCCTCTTCAACCCTTACACCCAGATCTAACACCCCAGATTTTGTCAGCAGCAGGAATTTAAAATTTTAATATTTTACTTTCTAACCACCACCTCTTCTCCCAGCTGTCTCTCAGCTCCATTCCCTCTAACCTTTACTTCAGAATCAGAGGCCTGCAGATCAGATCCTCCTTGCACTTTCTCTCCTTACCTCAGAAAGGCTTCCAGCCAACCATGCAAGCAGCTCTGCTTCCTTTGCTCCTCCACAAGAAGAGGACCAACAAATATGTGCCAATTATCTCCTGAAGTAACACAAGGTAATAAAAATCCTGTTTCTTTAAAAATCAGTAAAAGTTTATTCTTACCCTCATCATATAACTATGCAAGGTATCTTCTTGTCCTTTCATATTCATATAAGGGGTGAGTCTATTAGCACCTGCTAATTTTTTCTCCAAAAGGTCTGCTTTTCGCTCTGCCTTTTCTCTTTCAACCAGATGTACTCTGTGCAAGATATCAGTAGGTAACAAGATCATGAAACCAACTCAATTTTCAAACTGCAATGAAAATATTCCCCATTTAAAATATATTAAATATGTGTATCAAGGAAAGATGTATTTCTTATGAAAAGAGCTGTGCAGTTACCCTACTATTTCTAAGGAGGAGGTTTCACGTGAATACAAGTACTCCTATTTTCATAATACTTGAATGGGCTCTTTTACTGGGATTTGAGGAGGGGAAAAGGAAGTAGAAATAGTGATACAGCAATAGAGAACAGCATATGTAAAAACTAGATTTATTATCAAATATGCAAACAGCTAACTGTTTGGTTCTTGTTTTGATTACCAATTGCTAGGTATTTTCTATCCTGTAGCTAGGTTAAAGTTTCAATCCATCTTCCATGATTTTTATGTCCTCTTCTGTTTAAGAATTGTAGCCTACAGAATTAATGAATTTGAGTTAGGCCAAAAGAAACGATCTGTGTTATCTAAAGAAAAAAATTTCATTCAAAAAATTAAGTTAGAGACGTGCAGGACACACTGCACAAGTCTGACATACCTGTAATTGTAGCCCTAGAATGAGAGTAGAGACAGAATCGGACAGAAACAGTATTTGAAAAAATAATTCCCAAGAATTTTCCAAACCTGAGGAAACATCAATTGATAGATTCAGTAAGTTCTGCAAATCCTAAGCACGATAGATACAAGGAAAGCCACAACAAGACACTTCATAGTAAAATTGCTACCAATGAAACACAGTCAGAGAAAAACCACATATTGCCTTTCAAGTTACAACAAGAAGACTGATGAGTCAGTTTTCAACAGAAACTAAAGAAGTCAAAAGATAACTGAATGACATCTTAGAGTGCTGAAAGAAAACATAGTGACATCCAGAATTCTATACGCAGTAAAAAATACCCCTCAAAAAAATGAAGATGAAATAAACATCGTTTCAGAAGGAAAAAAATGGAAAAATTTTCAGAAGAACTGCATTATAAGAAACACTACAGGCAATTTCTCAGGATGAACGAAAATGGTCCCTGATGACTGCACAGAACCATAGAAAGGAAATACACCAGAAAAGGTAAGTGTGTGGGTAAATAGAAATTTATATTGACAGTTAATAAAAACAATATCTTATGGGATTCACAACATTTGAAAAGGTGAAATATATCGTAACAATAGTAAAGAGCATGAGATGGCTAAACGGAGTTAAACTGTCATAAGGTTTTTTATTTTGGGATATCATAAAGGTAGGAATCTAAAGTAGACTGTAAAAATATGCATTTTGTAAACACAAGCTCTAGAGTAAAAAGTAAATGATAATTTAAGAGATAAGAGAGGAGAAAAAATGAATAATAAAAAACTGGATTAATCCAAAAGAAAATGGTGGAATAATAAAAGAACAGAGAAAAGATGGGAAAAACAAACAATAAATAACAATATAGTAGACTTAAATCTAACAATTAAGACAAGAGGATCAGATTGGGTTAAAAATAAAACAACCAATGTTAAGCATTTTTCAAGATACATGCTTTAAATATAAGGACACAAAAACATGTAAATGAAAAAATGGAAAAAGATATTTCATGAGACCAGTATAAAGGTGTAGTTAAGTTAATGCCAAAGTAGACTCTAAAGCAAGAAGTATATGAAAGATAAAGAAGGATCTTTCATAATAATAAATGTGAAAATTAAACAGAAAGGTATAAAAATCGTAATTAGAATGCAAATAATTTCAAAATATATAAGGCAAAAGTTGACAGAATTAAAAGTGAGAAAAACAAATTTGCAATCATAATTGATTAATATAGTTAATTAATATAATTAATAAAATATAATTAATTATTATAAATAATCATAAATTAACACACCCCTTTCATCAACCAATAGAACAAAAGCAAAAAGTACTGGGCCTGAAAATGTAGCCTTAACTGCACTAACTGCAAAGAGAAAACAGCTAAAGGGTCTGGGAATCAGATAAGGCCTAAAGAACAATGTTTTGTCCAGCGTTCACTCCATAGGAGCTGCTTCTAGTCCTTCGTTCCCCCTTCAACACTAACAGAATGATGGGGATGAGGGGGATGTATGGTATGCCATATAGCCACCTTTCTTGTTGGCACCAAAACCAAAACAAAAGCAAAAAGTACAAAGTGACTCAATCTGTGGCTATATTCAAAATTGTATTGAAGAGTTTGCAGTGTTTGGTCGGCTGGTTAGGGGTCAAACTATAGACCAGAATCAGGTGGTACCTTATCACTGAGAAGATATTTACTTGGATGATGAATTGCTTTTAATCAGTTCTTCATTTCAACTTTGTCAGTCTTCTTTTTCAGATACTGTACAACCAGAAAAAAAGAAATCCCACTCTCTTCCTTCCTGGCCTTAATTTCTCAATCTGAGTAGAGGTTTATTTCCTTACTTAGTTTCAAGCTCCTATACATTTTCTTTTTTAAAGTGATCTGGGAAATGCAAGACCCAAAAGAAACTTCAACCTATCAATTGAGTTGATACATACTAACCAATATAGAATAGAAATAGTCTACACCAGTATTCATATCTGAATACAATCGCTTTTCATATTGTGTGAGTTTCTTAAATATTATTAATATTGTGAGGGAAAATTAATGACTTCGTTTCTTCTCTTATCAACCAAGAGCACATGATCAACTATCTCCTCTCTCTGTACACCAATTAAGTAACCATAAGTCTAAGAATAGCAAATTGACAAAGGATGAAACCACACAATCATCCCAATAGATGCAGAAAAAGCATTTGACAAAAATCTAACATACTTGCATGATAAAAACACTCAATAGGGGCCGGCCTGGTGGCTCAGGCGGTTAGAGCTCCATGCTCCTAACTCCGAAGGCTGCCGGTTCGATTCCCACATGGGCCAGTGGGCTCTCAACCACAAGGTTGCCAGTTTGATTCCTCAAGTCCCGCAAGGGATGGTGGGCAGCGCCCCCTGCAACTAAGATTGAACACGGCACCTTGAGCTGAGCTGCAGCTGAGTTCCCGGATGGCTCAGTTAGTTGGAGTGCGTGCTCACAACCACAAGGTTGCCAGTTCAACTCCCGCAAGGGATGGTGGGCTGTGCCCCCTGCAACTAGCAACGGCAACTGGACCTGGAGCTGAGCTGCGCCCTCCACAACCAAGACTGAAAGGACAACAACTTGACTTGGAAAAAAGTCCTGGAAGTACACACTGTTCCCCAATAAAGTCCTCTTCCCCTTCCCCAATAAAATCTTTAAAAAAAAAAACAACAACACTCAATAACCTAGAAATAGAAGGGAATTTCCTCAACCTAAGCCATCTATGAAAGAACATCTACCCTGTTTCCCCGAAAATAAGACTTAGCCGGACAATCAGCTCTAACGCGTCTTTTGGAGCAAAAATTAATAATAAGACCCAGTATTATATATTAGATTAGATTACATAAGACTTGGTTTTATATTATAGTAAAATAAGACTGGGTCTTATAATAATTTTTGCTCCAACAGACACATGGGACCTGATTGTCTGGCTAGGTCTTATTTTTGGGGAAACACGGTATGAAAGACCTATAGCTAACATCATACTTAATGGTGAAAGACTGAAAGCTTTCCCCTTAAGATCAAGAACAAAACCAGGATGCCTGCTTTTCACCACTTCCATTCAATATTGTACTGGAGGGTTGAGCCAAGGCAATTAGGCAAGAACAATAAATTAAAAGAAGTTAGATTAGAAAGGAAGAAGTTAAATCTCTTTGCAGATGACATGGTCTTGTATAGAGAAAAGCCTAAGGAATCCACAAGAAAACTGCTAGACCTAATCAACAAATACAGCATGTTGCAGGGCATAAGATTGATATATAAAAATCAATTCTATTTCTACTCCCTAAAAATAAAAAATTTGAAATGAAATCAAGGAAACCGTTCCATTTCCAATGCATAAAAAGAAAAATATACATGTAACTACATTTAACAAAAGATATGTGAGACATGTACATTGAAAACTACAAAATACTGTTGAAATTAAAGAGGACCTAAATAATGGAAAGACGCCCCAGGTTCATGGACTGGAAGAATTAATATTAAGATGACAATTCTCCCCAAATTGATCTACAAACTCAACAAATCCCTATCAAAATCTCAGTTGACTTTGTACAGAAATTGACAACCTAATCTTAAAATTCAGATAGAAAAGCAAGGGATCCAGAATAGCCAAAACAATATTGAAAAAGAAGAAAAAGTTGGAGGACTCACACTTCAAAACTTACTACAAAGCTACAGTAAGAAAAACAGTATGGTACTGGCATAAGGATAGATATATAGACCAATGGAATAGAATTGAGAATCCAGAAATGAACCCATACATTTATGGTTAATTGATTTTTTTGCAAGATTGTCAAGACAATTGAATGGGAGAAAGAATAGTCTTTTTAACAAGCAATGCTGAGACAACTAGTGGATCTCCTTATGAAAAAGAATGAATATGGATCCCTAACTCAGACAATATACAAAAATTAGTCAAATGGATCAAAGACATACATTTAAGTGTTAAAACTATGACTCTTAAAAGAAAACATACATGTAAATCTTCACAACCCTGGATTAGGCAGTGATTTCTTAGGTACTACACCAAAGACACAACTGACACCATAAACTTCATCAAAATTTAAAACTTTTGTGCTTCAAAGGATACCATTAAGAAAGTAAATACAACCACAAATTGGAGAAAATATTTGCAAATCATATATCTGATAAGGTCTAGTATCCAGAACGTATAAAGAACACTTATAACTCAAAGATAAAAAGACAAATAACCCAATTTAAAAATGGGCAAAAGATCTGAATATTTCTACAAAGGAAATATACAATGGCCAATAAGTACATGAAAAGATGTTCAACATATTTAGCAAATTAAAATCACAATGAGGTACAACTTCATATCCACTAGAATGGCTATAATGAAAAAGATGAACAATAACACATATTGGTGAGAATGTGGAGAAATTGGAATACGTTGTTGGTGGGATGTAAACGTAAAATGGTGCAGCTGCCTTGGGAAACAACTTGGAAGTTCATCAAAAGTAACCTCAAAAGGTTAAACATAGTTACTTTATGACCCAGCAATTCTAACACTTAAGGAATTTACCTAAGGGAAATGAAACATACAGTCATATAAATATTCATGTAGCAGCATTATTCCCCCAAAAAAGGAAACAACCCAATGTCCAATGTCCATCAACTAATGTATACATAAATAAAATGTTATGTATCTGTGTAATGGAATATTATTAAACCATAAAAAAGAAGGAAGTCTCAATTCATGCTACAGCATAAATGAATCCTGAAAAACATTGTGCTAAGTGAAAGAAATCAGACACAGAGGACATATATTGTACAACTGCATGCATATGAAATGTCCAGAAAAAGCAAGTCCATAGAGAAAAAAGTAGATTGGTGGTTGTCAGAGACTGGAGAGGGCAGAACAGGAGTAACTGCCAATGGGTAAGGGGTTTCTTTAGAGGGTGATGAAAATTTTCTGGAATTAGATAGTGGTGATGATTGCACAACTTTGTGACTATATATTAAAAATCACTGAAATGTACACTTTAAAAGGGTGAATTTTATTAGTATGTGAATTACATCTCATTAAAATATTTTTTTAATATAATAATTTTGAGTCAGGTATTTCTATTAGATTTAAATTCTGTGATCAATCCAGAATATGAAGTTCATATCCTATTTGCAAGCTTGTGACAAAGGACATGTTTGAAAACCAACCAGAAAATTCCCTACCTTAGACGGTTTTCTAGTTCTAAAATTCTTTCAGTTAGATCCCAGTTGCCTCTTTCAAGACTCTGAATATCAGTACTTTTCAGAGATTTAATTCTGGTTAGAGAAGCGATAAGTTCCTCTAGGTTCTTGATATCATCTTTCAGGGACATTATCTGGGATGACTGTTGCACGTTATTTTCTTTATAACTTTCTAGCTCACTCTTCATCTCTTGCAACGAAGTTTCTTTTATGAAAAGTTTGTTTTGAAGATTTCTTAGCTAATGAGAAAGGGAAAGTGTTACTTAAAATCATTTATAATTTTGGTTTTAGCAAATTCATGATTTTGAATCATTATGGGTATTTCAGTTACACATTATTGTACAATAAATTTCAAATCTCCTAACAGTATATTCCAATGTTAAATACATTAAAGAAATCATAGCAAATTGACATATATGGTTTGGAATAAGTGATTTTATTCTCATCGACATTACAGTTATTTAAATCTTGTTACAAGAGTAAATTATACCAATAGTGAATTCTATAATTCCTAGCAGAAAAGAAATATTTAATGCTTTGGTCATAGATGTTTTGTTTTATGATGCATTGTAAAGGGGAATGTGTGCACAGGCCTCTCTTCTAAAGAGCAGCCTATGTTTGTATCACTTGGTTCCTGGCCTTATTTGTGCTGATCAGAGAAATGGGTGGAGAGCAGAGTCAGGAGAAAGAGTGAATCTTAAACTGATTATATACATTTGCCTTTTGTAAGGCAAATAAAGGAAAGAAGAGGTCATAAAGTTATGAAGAGAAACAAGAGTGATGGCTTGTGTGGGGAAGCAAAACAAGGGAGCCACCACAGATTGCTATTGGAAGGAAGGGACCAAAAATGATTGGAGAGGCCGGGGGCGCAGCTTCTGTGAGGTGAGTGATTTAGTTTTGGGTAGTATTTAAAAAAATCTCTGCTCTTCTATCTGATAAGTAAAGAAAGTTCACTAGACGAAAGAAATTGAGGTACTGCTAACATTCAGGGGTCAATGAATTTTTAACTTAATATGATTTGTTCAAATTCCTCAATAGGCTGTGTATGATCTTGATGAACTAGTAAAAGTGGGGGGGGGGGGAAGGAAAATTTGATTTGACATTGTAAAAGATCATTAGCTTTATAACCAGAAAAAGTTCAGGAATATTTTGTTATTGAAAAACCTGCATTAATTAGAAATGCTATAATTCCTAGCAGCAAAGGCAGTTTGAAGAGCAAGCATCTTAAACTAAACTTTTAATCCACTCTTGTATATACGGTGCCTTTTTTCTATGTCTAAAACACTCTGTGAAATTTAAATAATGAAATCAACCTTATATGTTCTCAAAACATACCTTTATGTTTTGTTTGTTTGTTTTTGCTTTTTTACTTGCCATTAAGAATACACACCTCAGTGAAGCCAGAGAATTTATACAGAAAGGAAGTATGAAATAGCGGAAAGACCTGAAATTTTGGAGGAACAAAATTTTTCTTACTTATCAGATAGAAGAGCAGAAATTTTTCTTTTCTTTTTTTTGCCATAGGCAATCAGGTAATTTTCTTACTCACATTACACTGTGACTGTAAAGAATAAAACTAACATATATCAAGGGCCTAGTATAGTGTACAGCTCGTATTAAAATATAAGTATACACTAAATTGTAAATATGCACTAAATTGCAGGTATACACTAGTTGAAGTTTGTGCTCCCTTGGAACTTAAAACTAAGTCATCCAAAAAGCACTCCACGAATTCTCTAACAGGCTGCAGAAGTGACTGAGCTCTCTGAAATGGAGCAGGCGTGGTAGAGGCACAGAAAAGATTGTGAAGATGAAGTAAAAGATTTGAGCTCAAGCGAAAACCCTTTCTCCTTTTCGTTTCCCAGCCACATTGAAGGTAAGTATTTGTGCTCATTCTTCATCCACTATAATTCTACTTTTTATCATTCCATCTCTAATCCCTTATGCCTCACCATGGAAACTCTTCTGTCAAAAGTCGTCGGTGATCTCTTGTCGGATTCAACAGTTTATTTTCAGTTGTCATCCCATTCCACGTCACTGAAGCATTTGACACCGCTGGCCGTGCTCTTTTGTTGAATATTGTCATTTGCATTTGGGATCCATTCCTACCACTGTGCGGTGTTCTTGTTCCTCAGAACCAGAAATACTAGGTTGGTGCAAAAGTAATTGCGGTTTTTGCAATTATTTTTAAACCACAATTACTTTTGCACCAACCTAATAAAACTACCATTCTCCAGACTCCCTCATGGAAGCTGACCTTTCTAGGCCAGTAGTTCTCAAACTTTTATAGGCCTCAGAATCACCTGGAGGGCTTATTAAAAAACAGGGTACATACCAGGCTTATGCCTAGAGTTTCCAGTTGGACATGGGGGCCTGAGAATTTGGATTTCTACCCAGTTCCCAGGTGATGCTAAAGTTGCCGGTCTAGGGAACAACACGTTGAGGGCCGTGCTATACAGTAATCGGGCTGCACCAGAGAGATGCATCCCCATGAAGTTTAGTAGAGGAGAGGTCATCTTCCCACTGCTATTGCTGCTAGTAAGCAAGGTCAAGGAGAAAGCTGGCAAAAACATTTCGTTAACTTCTGAGCAGCTCTGTGGAGGCTGAGAGACAGTGGGTCTGTGCCACAAAGGTTCCATGGCGACAGCAGCAACTTCCTGACCTTAGAATCTCATCTACAATGGAGTGGCCTTGAACTCATTCATCCAATGCTGGCCCCAATTCCCACGCCCAGAACCTCCCATCGTTTTGTATATACCTAAATCTGTATACTGAATCATTTTCTGTTTGAAATATTTAGGGCGGTGTCAGCTTTCTGCAGCAACTCCATGAATGAGCCACACCTTCACAACTTGTCCTCCTTGGCTTTCATGAAACTGGCAGTATCCTTCTTCTCTACCTCCGTGATTACTTCTTTCCCGTATTCTACTGTGGTTCCTTTTCTCTTGCATGGAGGCATTCCCAGTGCCAGGATTAAGGAACAGTGCTAAACTGGATGTGACAAATCCTATATTGTGGGGTGTTTTTTTTTTCTTTAAATGACCATAAAAGGTGTAAATGTGGTTTTTTAAAATAATTCATCTTATAGTTTGTAAGTGAGATAAAGCTTCCCAGGGTGAAGAAGAGTCTTTGGAATTCAATAAGCAGTTCACAGGCAGCCTCATACGTCGTCTCTGACATCATTTGGAGTGCTTTTTCATTCCATTTCCAACACAGACCAATTTTCTTTTTAAAATATTGCCCAATTTCCCCAAAAATATGCATATTAAAAGCTGCTCTATAGTCTTGACCCTTAAGCAATCCTCAGCATAATTACAGCCTCCCTATCACAGAAGAAATAGAAATGGTAAATGGCTTAGAGTCTGAATACTTTTCTCCCCACTTTCTAATTTCTTGCAGATGAGACTCATTCTCCATTTATTTTTTCTATCCTCACCCCCCAAGTACCTTACATTAGAACTTTTCACATGGCAGAACCTCAACAAATGTTCAGTTGAAACTCTATTCCTATCAAATAAACCCCAACTTCTGATAATCACAATAATTTTTAAAATTCATCAGCATTACCATTTTTATTTTAACCAGTTATATCAGGGTTTTTCTGCACTGCAGGGGTTACCATTCATCCAAGATACCATAAAAATAATGAATGCCCCCAGAGTTGTGCAATGTAGTGGTCCCATCTCCCTGCATTATCAGAACTAGGTTTTAAGATATGATTTTCAGTTATCCTATTGTTAGGATATTGTTAAGATAATGTTTCACGAAAAATACCTAAATTAGCACGAGTCTCAGACTCACACTATATTGATTTCTAGATATAGTTTTATTTTCCTTTTAATGTCAATTAGTCTTCCAGAGCCCTTGTCAGTTCTTTCTTTTTTTTTTTTTAGCTCCACTATATGAACAGTGATTCGCAAAATCTAAGATTTTAAAACACTGTTGCATTATTTTTTATGCCAAAGAAACCTGAATTTTGAATAGTTTGGTTGAACAGTTTGGACATAATGAACCACAAATAGGTAAATCAGGACTTATCTAAATTTAGGCACTCCAAAAATTGAGATATACCAGTTGGTAAAAATTGTCAACAAAGGACTTATATCTATAGAATATGAAGTACTCTAAACTCTCAGAAAACAATCCTATTAGAAAATGGGCAAAAGACTTGAACAGAGACTTTACCAGAAAGGATATATGGAAGGCAATAAGCACATAAAAATATGTTCAACATCATTAGCAATAAGGGATATGCAAATGAAGAGTCCAATGAGATGCCACTACACACGTATTGGAATACCTGAAATATAAAATAGTGACAAAGCCAAATGCTGGCCAGGATGAGAAGAAACTGGATTACTCATACACTTCTGGTAGGAATGTAAAATGGTGCAGCCACTCTGGAAAATACTTTGGGAATTTCTTATAAAGCTAAACATGCAATTACTTTCTGACCCAATTATTGCACTTTTAGGCATTTATCCAAGAGAAACGAAAAATTATGTTCACACAAAAACCTGTACATTAATGTCCATAGATTATTTGTAATAGCCAAAAAACTGGAAGCAACCCAGATATTTGTCAACATGTGAATGGTTAAACAAACTGTGGTGCATGCATACTATGGATTCAGCAATAAAAAGGGCCAAACTATTGGTGCATACAAGAACTAGAATAAATCTCCAGGAAATTATGCTGAGTGAAAAAGCCAATCCCAAAAGCTTGCATATATCTATGTGATTCAATTTATATAACATTTTAAAAACAGCTTTATCGAGATATAATTCACAGCTATATTGCACTGTTTTATTTTTCACTTTTAAAAATGAGATATAATTCACATACCATAAAATTTATCCTTTAAAGCATACAATTCAGTAGTTTTTAGTATAGTCACAGGTTATGCAACTATGACTGTGATCTAATTTCAGAACAATTTCATTATCCCCTGAAGAAACCCTTTTACCCACTAACAGTCACTGCCTATTCCCTCCCTCGCCCTCCCCCCAACCCTCCCCCACCCCCACAGTTCCTGGCATCCACTAATCTACTCCCTGTCTCTCTGGATTTGCCTATTCATATAAATGAAATCATACAATATGATACTTCTTGTAATTGGTTTAGTTTTCCTTAGCATAATGTTTTCCAGGTTCGTCTGTGTTATAGCATGAATCAGTATTTCATTCCTTTTTATGGATGAATAAAAATGCTACTGTTTGGATTACCACATTAGCTTCTCCATTCATTAGTTGGACATTTGGGTTGTGTCCATTTTTTGGCTTTGTAAATAATGCCACTATGACCATTCATTTACACGTTTTTATGTGAATATTTATTTCAATTATTTTGTGTATCTAACTAGGAGTGGGATTGCAGGCTCATACGGTAGCACTGTGTTTAGCTTTTTGAGTATGTAACATTTTGAAACAACATTTTAAGAATGGAGGAGAGATTAGTGGTTGCCAGTGGTTGAGGGTGGGAAGGAAGGGGGTGTGGATATAAAACGACAATGGGAAGGATCTTAGTGGTGTTGAAACTAACTGTTCAGTATCTTGACTGATTGTTTAGAACTTGATACACACAAACACACAAAGGAGTACAAGTGAAAATGGGGAAATCTAAATAAGATTGGTAGATTGTTTTGCATCATTGTTAATATTTAGGCTGTTACCTTATACTACAGTTTTGCAAAATTTGATTATTGGAAAAACTTGGCAAAGTGTAAAATTGATCTATTATTTCTTAAAACCACAAGTGAATCTATAAATCTCAATTGAAATTAATAATAACTGATATATATTTGATATATATATATATATACACATATACATATATCTGACTTTAGCTGCAAAATTTATATTGCCTGCATTCATTCCCCCCCCAGAGCTGGCTGCATCTACCAGGTTTCTACTATTTGCCTTATTACTATGCTAAGGGAAGAAAAACCTCTTATTTGCATAAACACAGCCATTTTGCCTTCACAAATAAAAGTTATCATGAAAATCAAATTTAAAAGCACTGGCTAAAACACATTAAATTTATCTTAAATTTAAGATACTCGGCAGTTTAATACATACTACCAGTAACATCTTTTTACAAATTGTTTAAATCACTTATTATAACAGTAGCCCATTTAGCACTATGCCAAGAGTTTTAGCTCAATATCATAGTTCCTAAACTAGACAACACAATCACCAACTAAATAATATTTATCCCTTCTATATCTAGCTTTTCTTAAATATAGCTCTCTTGCACCTGTTTCTCCATTACAGGGCAGAAACATATGATAACTATTTTTGTATGTCCCACAAAGAGGTAAATTATAACAAAAAATTTTACATGCATGCTTTGAAGAAAAAAACTGCCTTATAAAGACAATTGTGTTCCTGTGGGATTAAGTAATGGGTTATTGGAAAAGAGAAAGATGACTCATGCTGAAGGTATCCTGTTGAAATCATCAGTCTTTAAAACAAACAAACAACTACAACAAAAAAAACTATAACACAGGGAAACCATGCCATAACTGTCACTAATTTTTATTAAATTCAGAAAATTCCAATATGAGCTATGGAATACTTTTTAATATACATAGTATCTAAAACCAAGCCAGAATGAGACCTTTGCAGAGCCTTTTAGATATCTGCTTTGACAAATAGATTAAAAATATGTATAGTTACAAAATAATTTATGTACATGTAGAAAATTGCTTTTGAAAAGTACTTTTAAATTCTTGAAAAAAGCTTATATATTTTCTTTAAACAAGGTTTAAAACTTGTGATCTTTTTGCCATTTGGCTAAAAAGCTTTTTGATGAATTAGGCATTGATATAAACCTTAATCTAATTCAAATCTGAATTACCAAAAATCCCTTTTTAATTATTAGTAATAAATTATACTATGGAGAAGTAGGACAATGTTACCCATAGTAAAATTGCTATAGTTTTCATGGATTGGCATCACATTTTTTTCTGAAAGAAAGTCAAATTATAAATCTTATGACATTAAGAGTGTCATAAGATTTATTCTATCTATATCAATTCGATTTAAATTTAACTTCTATTCACCTCTCAATGCTGAAAGAGGGAAAATATTAACATAAATAAAATTCAAAGAAATATGTATGTTCACCCACATATCTATATCGATATTTACATCTGGTTAAATGAAACCTAGAGTCAGGCTATTGGTAGATGAGATCGCAGAAAAGAACTTGAATGCGGTCCTAGGCAGAAATGAGGCCCCAAGGAATAAGGCCACTGTTACGAGGTGAGTTGTGTCTCCTCAAAGTTCATATGTTGAAGCCCTAACCCCAGTACTTCAGAATATGACTGTATTTGAGCATGGGGTCTTTAAAAAGGTAATTAAGTTTAAACAAGATCTTTAGGATGGCTCCTAATCCATATTCTCAAAGAAGAGGAAATTTGGACACAGAAAGTTACAAAGGGAAGGCCATGTGAAAACATAGAGAATAGATGACCATCTAAAAGACAAGTAGAGGCCTCAGAAGAAACCAACCTTTTCACCACACACACACACACACACACACACACACACACACACGGTAATTATATGAGGTGATGAAAGTATTCATTTACCTTATTGTAGTAATTATTTTGTAATAAATTTGTATATCGAATCATCACATTGTACACCTTAAATTTATACAATGTTATATTAATATGTCAATGATATGGCAATAAAGCTGAAAAAAAAATGAAGAAAAAAAAAGAAGAAACCAAACCTGCTGACATCTTGTCTTGGACTTCTAGCCTTCAGAACTATGAGAAGATAAATTTCTGTTGTTGAAGCCACCAGGTCTGTGGTACTTTGTTATGGCAGCCCTAGCAAACTAATACAGATATCATAGATAGCTCCTTATTCACAGGGACGGTCGTGTCTAAGAATGTAAGCATTCGGAATATTTCACTTAAAGGGAACCATAGAGACGGTACAGACATAAACAGTCATAACACCTTTAGTAATGACAACGGCCTTTGGGCTTCCAACCAGGGTTACTTATAAGACTGTCTCCTGCAACAAATACCCTGAGGTACTTGGGCTCATCTTAAAAATAATCCTACAAGCACTCTCTAGTTCATTACAGGGAATAAAATTTAAAGCATTTCCTACAAATATGGTTTCTTTCTTTTTCATCAGTTGACGTTACTCAGATGATGTTTCATCAAGTTTTAAGTAAGACTATTGGATATTTGCTATTTGATGCACATTGAAAATGGGAACCCATCCTTTCCATTATAAACTGCATAATACATGGAACTATTATGATTACATTAATTTTGAGCATGACAGTTCATAAGCAATGTTCTAACATTTGACAGTCACCCAAAAGCACTTAACTATGTACCATATTCAAAGGGATGTCTCTGGTAAAAGACAGATTCAGGTCTAAATTAGTGCCTTCAGTGATGAGAGAATTTAATATTGAGAAAAAAGCAAAACTGAGTTAACACTTTGGGCCCTTTATCAGAATGTTTTTCTCCCTACTTTTACAGGGGATATCATTTCCCGTAGTGTTTTATTTTTACATAATCCATATACCTCAGCTAAAAGATTCTTGTTTTTCACCAACAAACCAGCAAGGTCAGGATGGACTGGGTCAGCTGCCTTTTTGTTATACATGATTGGGTTTCTGGTGGAAACCAGTTGAAGAGGTGGATCAAAACAAGCCTACAAAGAGAAATTGCTAATTAAAAACATGTACTCTATAGATCAAAACCCACAATGTTTTAGCCTACACAAACTCAAGTAAGTAGCTCTAAATAGGAAACAACTTTAAAATATTCATTTTGAGATTCTACCCTAACAAATGCAATAGGTCTCAGGAAAATAGCAAGTAACATGGTGACATAAAAAGGCTACTGCATATTTTACTAAGAATTCTTACCTGATAGCTTATTTATAACACCATCCATAAGTAAATGCAGCACAACTAAATAGACGTGATTTCTGAGAATATAGACATCAAGAAGACACAAAAAAGTGTTTGGGCAAATTTTAATTCACATCTGATAAAATCTTTATAAAAACTATAAGGCCACTGATGAAAGATTTACCAATATTTGTTTTATTTTTGGTTATAAACTAATTCCTATGTATTATTATCATCAAATAAAGTTGATTTTTCAAAACACCTGATTTCAGTAAATCAACATCAATTTTGTTTCTTCCATACCTATATTGACAGTAAAAATTAGGGAGTATTTACCTGTATTACAATATCTCCCCCTATAGTCAAAAGGGTGTGTAATGTTCTAAATTATAATTAGTGTAACTTTTGGTAAGAACAAAGTTTATGTGATTCAAATGAAACCAAGAAAAATGTATTAACCCAAATCTCTAAAAAGTGTATGAATGTATCACATGGTGTTTAATGGACTAAAGAAACAAAGTGTATTTTTCTAAAGTTATCAGGTTTTAGAATGTTATGCCTACCAAGATATTGGGAGGAAAGACTTGAACAAGAGAACACAAAATAACTGTCTAAATGTTTCAAGAAATAAAAGAGAACTTTGAAACTATGAGTAAGTCACAAGAGACTATAAAGAATAAATTTATTGAAAAAAACAATCAAATAAGACTTCCAGAAATAGCAAGTGTAATCATTTTAATTTGAAAAATAAATGGACACATTAAAAGTAGATCAGACCTACCTGAAGAATGAGTGGATTTAAAGTATAAAGGAATTATCAAGAGGACAACTATAGAAAAAAATAAATGGTAAATATAAAAGAGAGTTGAAGGACACAGAGAATATAATAAGTAGCTGTCATATGTTTAATTGGAGTCCAAAAAGACTATAATTTAAAAAATGGGATGCAGGCAATATTTAAAGAATTAATGTCTGAGAATTTTACAGAATTGTTAAAAGATACCAGTCTAAATTGTCTAGCAAATCCCAACAAGAGCAAATAAAAATAATTCTTTTAACATAATGAAACTACAGAACATTAAAAAAAGATATCTAAAAAGCAGACAATATAAAGGACAGATAATTACAAAGAAGTAACAATTGGACTGGTGAGGAACTTCTTAACAGTAACATAGAAGCTAGAAAACAGCAGACTCACATCTGTAATGTACTAAGAAAAATAGGTCATATTTCATTGATTCTCAGAGGCACACATTTTCATATCTCTGCAATTGGGATGCATCTTAAAGTTGATGCATATTGTGGATAGTTTAGCTAGAAACATAGTTTAAAATTTCATAATGGTGCATAAAGTAATAGTGTTTCTTCAAATCAAGGAAATACGGTTAACTGTCAGGTAGAATTTTGTACTGACTGAAATTATGTTTTAACACATTTTAGACAAACAAAAATTGAATTTACCACCAATAGGTCCTCATTTAAGAAAATTCTTCTAAAGGATGCATTTATCATAGAAAGAAAATGAACTTACAAAGTCTGAAATACGAGAATAGGAAACAAAAATTAATAGTTAATATGTAGGTATATTTAATCAAGCAGTAATTAATTTTAAGAATCTGATTTAAAGGGTTGAAAATAAAGGATAGAGCCAATGCAGGAAGATAGATAAATAGATAGATAGATAGATAGATAGATAGATAGATATCTATATATATGAGATTCAAATGAAATCACATATATATATAGATCTGTCTATCTATCTATCTATCTATCTATCTATCTATCTATCTATCTATCTACCATGTTTCCCCCAAAATAAGACCTCACTGGACAATCAGTTCTAATGCGTCTTTTGGAGCAAAAATTAATATAAGACCTGGTCTTATATATTATATTATATATTATATATTTCATAGTTTAGAAGATATGAACAAGGAGGCATACTGTATAAACTTCTTAATATAAGAAAAAACTTAAATGTATAATACTAAAATTAAAATGATAAAAATGCATAAAAACTGTGATATGTTAATTTGTAATGGAATTCTACGTAGCAGTTAACATGCACAGATTAATTTTATATGAATCAAAGGGAAACAACTCTCAAAAAGATTGAGTGCACATAGCAAGGCAAAAAGTTATGTCTACTAGAATACCATTTATGTAACTTTTTAAATGTCCAAAACATTAGAAGCATTCACATATATGTAAGTATTAAATACATGGACATAAAGCCTATACACTTAGTTCAGAATAGTTATCTCTTAAGAAGAGAAAAATAAAAGGTCCAGAATGGTCAAACAGTACTTTCACATAGGCTTGTAATAGCAGCTGCCTTAACAACCAACCCCATTTCTCACCACCCCAGACCTGGGTTCGTTCACATTCCCTACAACCCAGTAACGGAGAAACCTAATGCCCAACAGCAGAGGCTCCAAGGCCTGCCCCAGGGCTAGGAGTGGCAAAGATTCTTAATGGTTGATGTCTGATCCTACTTGCTAAATTTATTTATACCATCCATCCCAAGAGTGGAGAATGGGATCAAAGATGACAAAATGGTCTTCAGCTGTTGTCAATGAAATTTTATTTTTCAAAAGAGTAAGTGAAGCAAATTTTTGGGGAAAGTGCCAAATTTAAATGTGTGGTGGATACATGGGTGTTATATTGCTCTCTGTATTTTTCTGTATGTTTGAAATGAAATAAAATGATTAAAATTTACAAACATAATCCATCTGACTTTTAAAATCACAGAATACAAGGATAGTATCAGATGACAAAAGCAATTTTATGGTGCTGTATTATAGTCATAATTTAATTTGGATTTTAATATGTATTAGTCCCAAAGAAAATATGTTATTTTTAAATTTACTTGTTGCAAACTGAAGTTTTTTGTTTTACAATTAATTTCAAATAAAATTAATAGTTAAATGAGGACATGTTGAAAATAAGAGTACAATTACGTTATTAGTACAAAATGTATAAATGTATAATGTACCAATATTAAAATGTATTTTTATACATTGAGCACTGTCCTTTTGCATTGTATCATTTGCTTTTTCCCTCCATCTTTATTGAGGTACAATTAAAAATGAAAATTATATATAAAGTATGTGATATTTTGATATATTTATACATGGTAAAATCCCCACAATCAAGCTAATGAACATATCCATCACCTCACATAGTGACCATTTTCTTTTCTTTCTTCCTTTCTTACTTGTGATGGCAACTCTTAAGGTCTACCCTCTTAGCAAATTTCAAGTACACAATACAATATTGTTAACTATAGACACGTTGCTGTACATTAGATCTGCAGAACTTATTCATCTTGCATAACTAAAACTTTGTGCCACTTGACCGATATCTACCCATTTCCCTCGCCCCTCTGCCCCTGGAAACTACCATTCTACTCCCTGCTTCTGAGTTTGACCGTTTTAGATTTTACATATAAGTGAGATCATGAAGTATTTATCTGGCTTACTTCAAATAGCATAATGTCCTCCAGGTTCATCCATGTTATTGAAGATGGTAGGATTTCCTTCTTTTTAAAGGCTAAATAATAATCCACTGTGTATATATACCTACATATATTAATTTTATTTTTCCATTCATCCTGTTGACTTACTTTTAATGTAATACATTTCCTTTCCTAGCGAAGAAACTAGGCTTCTTGTTCTCATTTAAAGCCAATAGATGGAAGAAATAAACTATTCCCCTAAGTCCCCATTCTCACCCCCAGTTCAGATTTCATCTCCTAAGAGCTACAAGCTACAGATTGGGTGCATCTTTCTAGTGGTCTTAAAGAGGATATTTAATTTCCAGAAAGATTCTCATTAGGGTCTATGCCTAATAAAGCAGGGGTAATACGGTATACTAGAAAGATGATGGGAATCAGACTATTTAGTTCTGTCCCTAAATCACTGGTGGCATCTCTCTACTGTTCAGCTGTCTAACCTACTAAATAATGGAGTTGGATCAAATTAACTCAGAGACCCTTTATAATCTGTTTTTATATTGTTTTGGGATTGTAGGCCTTAGTGAAATGTCAGAACCATCAAAAAGGCAAAAATAAGTAAAATGCACTTTGAGGTTCCATTAGATTTAGATGTTTTACTGCTCCTTGTTCTAGAGTCAAGCCAAGAATCAAAAGGAGAGATCATTTGACCTCATGACGTTCATCATTCATTAGCCACGAGTGCTAGCATAGGCGAGTGGGCAATCAGAACTGGACTTTCCTTTCTTATAGCTCTCAATCGTGCAGCAGATTGTTTTGTCCCTACCTTCTGAGTATGGGGATAAAATAACCAGAGTACGGCTCACCACTGGGCTATTTTTTCAGATGTGTGAGCTGATAAGATGCCTGACTTCTTTTGGCTTAGCCTTTGGCCAGTAGCGAGCCTTCCTAGATCTGAGTGGTTTAAACACTGGAGAGGGCCTGGCATATTAGAGATAAAAGAAGCATAAAACAGATGTAGTAATGGTAAACCAAGATACTTCCAGCGGGAGTTTGCATAGAGCAGTCAGGAAGAGATACTGCCCAGTGTCAACGGCAATGTCTTTGGGAAGGTTTCTACTTCAGATCCTTACAGTTTAGCCTGACCTCAGAAGGAGCCACCCACAGAACCTGCTGCCTGGAGACAAGGCAGATCTGGTTTCTGAAGAGAGTATCAAAACAGTTTACATTACAACTGGCTGAAATGGCCTGCGAATATACATGTGTGCACTCATGATATCACACTTACGTGCTTCTTGTGAATCATACCTTTAGACACCTTACTTGCAAATTTCCTTCATTTTCAATTTATTTGTCTGAAATGCTAACTACATCCCTAAAGATTCAGCTAAAAGAAAATATAATGGAAATATGCAGTTATGACAGCTAGGGGGGGAAAATAAAAAAGATTCATCCAAAAGATAAAAAATAATGTAGCATTTGGTAGATCATATAACTTAACACAAAGTTAACTTATATAACATAAAATGTAATCTCACGTTATAATTTTTATAAATTCAATATCCCAAGAACTTCAGTACTGCCTTGAATCCATTTTCCCTGCCTAGTTCAATTCCATAAAATATCTTTTCTAAAGTGAAAATAAAATAGTGAAAAGACATCTTCCAAATTAATGCCCATATGTTTTATTAAGCAATAAGATAATTTCTTTTTTAAGATTATGGAATATATTCTGGAAAAAAACAAAACAAAAACAGCACATAGAAACTGCACTAGATGAACTGCATGTGAGAGGGGTATGTTTCCTTTGGTGGGTCGTATCTCCCAGAAAACTGAGCAGTCCCAGAATGAGAGGAATTTTCCTAAGAGGAGAAAAAAATGAGGATGGTGTGATTTGAAGAACATGGAACAGAAAGCATGAAGGCCTTGTTTTCTTCACTAACGCTGAAATTCATATTGAAATTCCTTTATTAATTCACTCTAGATGTAATGATATTGAAGGCAATTACTGAAGTGCACGTGTCTCTGATGAGACTTTAGTCTTTTCCTGTTTCATAACTTGATACCTAAAATCATTACTATATCAATTCTTTTTCTAAGAACCAAAGAAGAGAATCAAAGAACAATGTAAGTTTCGGTGAATGAAAAGGGAGAATAAACTGCTCCTCAGTCCTGAACAAGAATGGTGCCAGAGACAAAGGTCTTCTTAAGAATCCTATCCTTTTCTCTTATTTCTTTACCATTTTATGAATCTTACACTCTATTAAAAACAACTTAGTAAGTCTCACTCATACTGCCTCTAAGAAACAAACTACTGTGTGGGCCCACGTATATTCCCAGAAGCAGGAACATATAAATCCTCCAGTATCAGTTCAAGTACCACCTCTTTCCTTGATTCCCGCAAGGAATTTCTCTCCCTCCTTCTAACTCTTATAGTATATGATCTATACTTTTCTTTTGATTGTTATATCATTCAATATGTAAAAATTTTATTTCTCCTAAAGGTACCCAAGAACAGGACCTATTTCTGAGTTCTCTATCATGCCATACTAGGTACAAAAACTACAGATTGAATAACTGAAGAATACAACAGGAAAAAAATAAACTCTTAATACAAAATTAAGTTATATAGATAGTACTGTTCTCACAAACTAACCTTATAAACATATAATTAAAATGTATTAGGAGTCTCAAGTAAAAATAAACAAAATACAGCAATATGACAATTATTCTGTAATTTTAGGTTTGTACATGTCGATTTTTTATCCACTCAGATTTATCAATATTCAAATTAGAAAGATACGGTCTGCTATGCCTCATTTAGTAGAAAGTAAGAACCATAAATTTTTACCATATCAGGCACAAGAGAAATTCCAAATCCAAGGTCAGTTCCCCTCAAAAAAACCCTGAATTGTCCAATATGAGTGACTTCCGTGCACAAGTTACCAGTAGAATGTTTGCACATGAAAGGAGCTGTTGCTAGGTGAATGCATCACAAGAAGGCCAAAGAAGGGAAAGGGGGACCTCCTAAAGTGACACAGTAAGTTTGTGGGTTTTTATTTCCCTAATTAATGAAGTGAAAACACAAAGTGTTTTCATCAAGCATTAGTCAACTTAAGAACTCTTAAGAAAGTGATCCCACTGAAAGTAAGCATTCCAGCAAGTATGAACTCATATCTTGGGTCTTTGAGAAATTCTTAGAATAGAATTTTTATATTCCAATACCTACACCTCATCAAAGGAGAAGTACTTTGAGATGAGAAAAATGATGATTCCATCTACTATCCCTGAAGCAAAGATAATTTGTCTGAAAAGCATGTCTTCTATTCAAGAGAAATACTTTTACATCAGAAAAAGTATGTCCCTATCATGTATGCTTGATACCACAATCACTAGGATTATACTTCAAATATCAGTTAGTCCTTAACTCTGCCCACACATTAGAATTTCAAAGAAAACTCCAAAAAATACGGATACCCCGAGCCTATCCCAAATTCTGACTTAATTGGTCTATGGTGAAGCCTGGGCATAAGTAGTTTTTTAAAACTACACAGGTAATTCTAATGTGACGTTAGGGTTGAGAACAACTGTCTCACTATCTTCATTTATATACGATAAAAATGAGGCAGGGAGAAAGTTAGTGATATTCATAGAAATGAGAGTAACAGTTAATAACTAAACTAGGAAAATAAGGAATATTTTTTCCTCTGAAATTAGATTTTTAAAATTACATCTCCAAGCAGCAGGAATGTAAGTATGAACAAGACAGGAAATTTCTTATAAAGCTTAGAGTCTGGTGAAAAAAGAAAAAAATAGTAAACAAGTATACAAATAAAATCATTTTAGAGAGTAAGTGCTATGAATAAAATAGGCTAAAGTGACAGTAATGAGGAGGTAAATGAGGGGCAATGTTTGTTAATGTTTGGATATATTTATTAACATAAATTAAATTGTATTATACATTTTATTGGATAACCTGCCTTTATCATTTAAGTGTTTAAAAGCTATCTTACAGTATGTCTACAGATATGTATCTGTTGTTCTTTGAACTGCATCCATCTTCAAATGGAGATTTTATTGTTCTCTATTGAATTCAATGCTGTGGGGAACATTTTTACACATTTATCTTTGTGTATATGTGTAAATATTACCCTAGGATAAATTCCTAAAAGTGGAATTACAAGGTCAAAAAAAGCACACATTTAAGGTTTTGCTAGATATATCAAATTACTCTCAAAAAGCTTGAAAAATTGAGCTTCTGAAAAAAACGTATTTTTTTCAAGCAACTCCCATTAAGAGCATTTGAATAAAGACATTTTGTCTTTCTGTTCTCTGTTAAATGATCGATTCTCAGTTTTAATCTTATTTGACCTGCAATATATTTGACAGAATTTGTTATCCCTTTTCCTGTGATACACTTTCTTCACCTGTCTTCTAAAACTGCATGCTCTCAGGGTTTTTCTGATAACACACTGGACTCTCCTTTTCAATCTGGCCTCCTGGTTTTTCCTCATATTCTTGAATTCTAAACATCGAAGTGTGCTAGGGATCAGTCTCTGATCCTCTCTCTACTGACACCGATTCCCTTTGTGGGCTCTCATCTAATCTAATGGATTTAAATATCATTATCTGTCATTTCTGAGTATCACACGTAGACATTTGGATTTCTAAGAAGCATCTAAAAACTTTAAAAACTGAATTAGGGCCAGCCTGGTGGCTCAGGCGGTTAGAGCTCCATGCGCCTAACTCCAAAGGCTGCCGGTTCAATTCCCACAAGAGCCAGTGGGCTCTCAACCACAAGGTTGCCAGTTCAACTCCTCTAGTCCCACAAGGGATGGTGGGCTCCGCCCCCTGCAACTAGCAAGACAACTGGACCTGGAGCTGAGCTGCACCCTCCACAACTAAGACTGAACAGACAACTTGACTTGGGAAAAAAGTCCTGGAAGTACACACTGTTCCCCAATAAAGTCCTGTTTCTCTTCCCAATAAAATCTTAAAAAAAAAATCAAAAAACTGAATTAGAAACCTGTTCCTTCCAGTGTTACCTTATTTCAACTCAGTAATGGCAACTCCATCTTTCCAGTTGCTCAAACCAAATCCTTGCTTTCTTTCTCTTACACCCTTTCTTCATTCAGGTTTCTGCTCAAGTCAGGTTTCCCAGAGAAGCAAGCCTCTCTTATCACATTTCCAAAACAGCACTCTCCTAGCTCCCACAACCATTCCCTACCCTCTAAGCCTGTCTATTTTTCACAAATGGCCATGTCTCAATATCTAAAATTAGAGTATGTATTTCTTTTGATCACTGTCTCCCCAACCAGAACATTAGCTGAGGGCAGGAACTTTGTTGGTTTACTATGATCAGCTACAGCGGTGTCTTGTTGTTGGTACAGTAGCCATTCAATAACTATTGGCTCAATGAATGAATGCATTGTACAAGTCACATAAAAATATTGTAGTCGAAAATTGTGCTGTCGAGGAAAAGGCAGTATATTTAGAGACGACACATCCAGGTTTGGGGCCTATCTCAGGCACAGCTCTGCAGCCTGGAGCACGTTATCCTTCAAAGGCTGTTTCTCCATCTGCAAATTGGAATTTATGCCATCTTCCTCAGCCAAAGACAGCTGAAGTAGTCAATATCTATTTGGTATTATAAGCCACACAAATTTCACTACCTGCAATTTACCAGGAACGTTGGCTTTAATTTTCCTGTTAATTTCACTTGTTCAGGTATGAGGTTATGTGAGGGTATGTGTTCAGAGCTCCTTATACTATATTATATGTTAAGTTTACCTCTAAAGTATCACTTCTACAAACTTTAAGAATGGTAAATTAAAAGCAATTAAAATAAAAAATTCACCAAAGATTGTCTAATTCTATTATGGTGATGGTTGCACAACTCTGTAAATGTACTAAAAATCACATTTGAATCAGGTGAATTTTACAGCATGTAAATTGTACCTCAGTAAAACTCTTTTTAAAGCAAAAAAGAGAATCTCTAATTCCATACATGGGATAAAATATCTCCAGAATTTAGGAATAAGGCAAAAGCCACCTACCAAAAGCTCAGAAATTTAAAAAAATGAATCAAGTTCAATAGATGAGCCTAAGCGTTACTTGAAACAGGCCACCCTAAGTAATGGTTTAAAAAAGCAACAGATATTTAGTTAAATTCAAAATGACTTGAACAAAATCACTATCTTGAAGAGATAACTTCACTCTCATGTTCATTGCAGCATTCACAGTAGCCAAGACATGGAACTAACCTGTGTCCATCAATGGATGTATGAATAAAGAAAATATGATCACATATACCAGGGTGCCCAAAATATGTATACACATGACTTGTATTTATCATGTCACTGGTATATATTATTATAATTTCAACAGTTTTTCCTTTCTTAAAATGTGTATACATTTTTTTGGCACCCTCTGTATTTACAAGAAAACATGGAGAGCAGGACATCTTGAGAGCAACACGCTAGGTGAAGACAAAGAAAGACAAATACTGTAAGATATTATTACTTATATATGGAGTCTAAAAAGGCCGAACTCAAATAGAGTAGAATGATGGTTGCCAGGGGCAAGGATGGTGGGGGAAATGAGTTGTTCTTCAAAGGCTACAAACTTCTAAGATAAATTCTGGGGATCTAACCTACAGCATAGTGAATATAAGAGTATGTCAGTTAGTTCCTCAAAAAAGCTGGGGGGGGGGCGGAAATTAAGTGACCTGAACAACTTACATTCTGAATTATATTGGGATAAGTATAACCTAACTCACAGGACTCCAGAAACTTATAGGACCCGTCTTCACAAACATTCCAGATGCCTGGGTCTTCCCATCCTGCCCCCCAAGCAAACGCCCAATCTCACTTATTCTCCAGAGCCGGCGTCTGGGGAGGAAGTGTCCGCCCTTGTTGATCACTTGGCATCTAATTTACATGGAGCCCCAGATTTGAGTGGGGATCTGACAAAATCTAGTCTTGCAAAGCTGACGACCCTCCTGCACTGGCCACTGAGCCGCTCCGGCTCCTAAAACAGCGGGGTGGATTTCAACCTTGGCGGAGCATCAGTCACCAGAAGAGACTAAAACAGTTCCGGGCGCCACCCAGACCCTCCGACTCAGCATTGGGGTGGAGGTCGCGACACCAATCTCCCGGCGCCGGTGGGTGAGAACGCCGGAAGCCGCCCCCCACTCCGTAGGCTTAACCTTTACAGGCCAGCCGGGCGCCGCACCAAGCCCCGGAACGGGAGCCCGGTCAGATTCCTCCTGGGGAAGCCCCGCGCCCTGAGCCCCTGGCAACTTGTCCAACTGCGCCCAGGAGTGACCCGGAGCCACTCCTCGCTCCCGCGCCCGCGAAACTGTTTTCCCGCGAGACCGCCCCTCCCCGCGGTCTCCGCTCCCCATTCGCTGGAATGGAGGCCCGACCCTCTACTTCAGCGGGTTCCCCGCCCCACACGATTAACGGCTCTTTCCACCAGCCAGTCAATTCTTCCCTCCAGGCATCACCGAGTTTCCTCATCGTCTACCCTCATTGCAGAACCACACCCCTCCGCTCCTTCAGGGAAATACAGCCTCAAGAACTGCGCACGCGCATCCACGTCCGGCGGCGGTGCGCAGGCGCTGTGGCAAGCTCTTCATGGGCGATCGCTAAGCACGTGGGTTGCGCTGTACCCCGCGGCACTGTAGGGAGTCGTACCTGGATTTTGGCGGTGTTCGTTGTGGGCAGCGGACTAATAAAGGTCATGGCGCCGGCGGAAATCTTGAACGGAAAGGTGGTCTCTGCGTAAGCATCTGTCGTTAGGGCGTGTTGGGCTGCAAGAGGGCCCTGAGCAGGGTGTGTAGGTCAGCAACGGACCCACTTTTTGAGGAAGGGAGACTTGTAACGGAAAGTCAAGCGAGCCGGGTGGGGAAGGGGGAGCTTGTCCTGAGCCCGTCACACCTGAATAGCGGTCTCCTGCAGCCGAGGGCCCCGGGCACTATCTGCGTTTGAAAAGGGGCTGCCTGTTTACTTTGCCCGCTGGCTCCTGTGCTTCTGGGACAAGTCTTCTTACCTGGCCCGACTATGCTCCCAAAAGTGCGGCTGTTGACGACTTTGCCAAAAAAGAGAGTAGTTGGGGCTGCCTGCAGCACCAGCGTCAGAACTCATTCAGTTTACCCCTTTCCCCTGTAATTTGGAGGTGAGGCAACTGAGATTAGTGAGGTGACGCAACTGAGATTAGTGAGGTGACAGAGGTCTCCTTCCAGCCCAGAACTTTTCCCACTACACCAGTCATCATTTGCTAAGTGGAACCCGATTTTCCCTTCAATTTCATGCTCCTTAGCTAATGGCCATCTCCGTGTCCTGGCCCTAAAGTTACTTTCTAGTTTGGCATTTGAGTCCTGACAATATTCCCTATTCCGTTTGACCTCTGCCTGATTTACTCCTACAAGAAATCTGAATGCTTAACTAGTGGATATGATTGCCATGCTTCCAGAAAGTAACACCCCTCTGCTTTTTTGTCTGGAAGGTGACTACTGGGGAAAGATGAGAGTAGAAGAGAAAGGATATATTTTGTGTGATCCTCCTGGTGACTGTTCTTGGTACCTTGAACCTCACAAGTTAAAAACTGCTGTAGTTGGCAACAATACTTGTCCTATGAACCTCTAATTTTGTGAGTAGAAATTTTTGAGTGAATGATAGTCATTGGTGGTGAAATCCAACCTTGGGGCAAAATGATTGTTTCCTGGAAGGCAGAGATGGTGCACAAAGGTGAGACAAATGAATTGGTGGTGAATCTCTCACATTGGCAAGGAGGAACTCTAGACTTTTAGAGTAGAAAGCACAATACTTAGGAGTGCTTTCCAACGTGTGGTTTACTGAATTGCATTGTTTCTGTTTGACCTTTACTTTTCACTGACTTATGTTCATGCCAGTCTCTTTAGCAGTGGCTCTTCCTTGATGAAACCTTCCTTTTGAAAAGATTTGTGAAGAGATAATATAGGTTTGCTTTTTGGCAAGCTACTGAGAATAGGTGCTTATGGGATATGTTTTGGTTGGATGGAGAACAGGTTAAATATGTTTGTAAGCACCATAAGGGCAAATACATGCATTGTTTTGTTTTTGTCTGTATCCAAAACACCTATAAATCTTCTTTCATTCCTTACTAGTTTTGTGGCTTTAAGCAAATTTGGTAACCTCTCTGTCCCGAAATTTCCTCAAATGTAAAATAAAGATAATATCTAGGCCACTGAGTTGTTTGGAGAGTTAAATGAGTTATTAACTGAAGAGCATTTACAGTTGTCCCTGGCACATAAGTGTTCATTCAATACTTGCTAGCTATATTAATGATTAGTGATTACAGTTGACCTATGAACAACAAGGGTTTGAACTGAGCAGGTCCACTTATACGCAAATTTTTTTTTCAATAAATATACAGTCGGCTCTCCATATCCCCAGGTTTTACAGACGTGGATTCGACCACAGATCAAAAACAGTGTTTTCAACCTACAGTTGGGAATCCACGGACGCAGAGAGCTGGCTGACTGTATGCATTGTTCTAGGCCATTTTATATGAGGGACTTGAGCATCCTTGGATTTTGATATCTGCATGGGGAGGGGGCTTCCTAGAACCAATTCCCCACAGATACCCAGGGACAATTGTAGTTATGTTTTGGGAGAGTCAAGGAGTTATACTCAGATATTTGATAGAGTGGGAGCAGTGCCCCAAACCCTCATGTTGTTCAAGGACAACTGTAGTTAATGTATACATGGATGATTGACTCACTATCTTTTTGACAGTGATAGCTGCCTTGAGATCGATTTCAATGGCTCTCAACATTAGCTGCACATTAAAATCCCTTAGGGAGCTATTTTTTTGTTACTTTTATTTAAGAACGAATACGTATTTTTAAAAGTGCACCTATCATATGTATATAGCTCAATGAATTTTTTCACAACTGAATTTACTTGAGTGACTAGCACCCAGTTCAAAAAATCACATTATTGGCACCCCAGAAGCCCTCCTTTCAGTCTCATCCAGTCACCACCGCCACAAAGGTCATTATTCTAACTTCTAACGCTGTAGATTAGTGTCACCTGCTTTTGCACTTTTAAGTGGCATCATACATTATAAAGTCTTCTGTGTCTGGCTTCTTTCGATCCTCATTGTGTTTCTGAGGTGATTCCATGTTGCATGTGGTTGTAGTCCATTTACTCTCATGGTTGTATTGTATTCTACTGTATGAATATGCCATTGTTTACTTACCCATGGAAATTCGGGTTTCTAGTTTTCGATGATTGTGACTAGTGCTGTTATGAGCATTCTCTTGCATGCCACTTGGTGAAACATATGCATTTCTGTTGGTTACGTATCTAAGAGTAGAATTGCGGAGTAATAGGACATACGTATGGTCAGCTTTAGTAGAAATTGCCAATCTTTTCCAGGGTAGTTTTACTAATTCGCACTCATAAGGAGCTTTTGAAAACTATCAATGCTTGGTGCCCACTCCAGACTGATTTAATTAGAATTGCTAACAATAAGCCACTGGACTCAGTATGTGAAAACTCTTTGAGAAGCACTTATGTAAAACCTTACATCTAAGTGCAGTTCTCATCATTGAAGAGCAGTATGGCAGTGATTTGGCCATAGGTGTTGAAAGCATTTTCTGGGAAGACTATTCCAGGTATTGGAAGAATCTCTCCCAGCCCGCTCAGTTGTCAGAGCTAACCTTTCAGTGCCCCGTAGTTGAGCAATCAGTTCCTACTAACACAATTCATGATGGAGCATTGAGACTAAGGCCTCTTACCATCAGAAAGAAAAAAAAAAGGCTCTAAGGCCTCTGTGCTTACAGAAGATTTTTCTTCAATGTACTTAGAAAATGGCTCTTTCAGACACTGCCACACACTGGTATCTCAACCTTGGTGGAGAGCTTGACTCCAGGAGCTGGTTGTACTCACACTTTCTCAGAGGGGGGAGCTCTGCAAGGGGGACAGCTTGCCTGGTTCATGGGATAGTGCGGTCCTCCGGCTCCTGCTGAGGCTGTAGCTGACGCTTGGGGTATCCTGAAGACAGTGGTTCTTACAGCTTGAGCGCGTTGAGCTGTAGGTGGAGGCTCTGGGTGGGGCCTTTCCTCTCTTGCCAGGCCAGGATATTCTTGAAAGGAAAGGTAAGTGAACTTCCTATATTGTAGCCAGGGGTCTAAGAATCCAAGGAAAGGGTCCCTCATTCCCAAGTTTACATGTCATCTTCCTTGATTGCCATCAATTATTGGGTCTCTGGGACAAATTTGCAAGCTTTCAAGTGCCCTGGGCAGTTTCTTCCTTGATGTAGTGTTTGAATTGTAAAGTCCCCTCCTTGGAAGGAGGAAAGGTAAAGCAGCTCATGAGTTCCAGTCAGAATGTCTCCAAAGTCCGGTCCACTCCTCACATCCCATCCTGCAGCTGAGGAAATAGTTGAGGCAAGAAATGTGATGTGATGTGGCCATCGGTTACTAGGCTGGTTAATGGCAGAGGCTCAACTGGAACCAAGGTCTTCACCCGGGACATGGTGTTTATCACTTTATCAGGCGCTTAATACTTCGCTGAAAGGAATTTCATAAACTAATCTTTTTTCTTTATAGTAGTCTTCTCACTGCCATGCTGCCCACTTTGCTGAGAAGGCCATCCCTGACTTTTATTTACTGTTCTTATTCTCCCTTTATATCTTCCTCTTAGCTAAGACTAGACAAAGTTCATTATTCTAGATTCCGTCTCTGCCTATTCTACCCTGTGGGAAATCTGGCTTTTGTTGCCAAATTATCTCCTTTTGGGAGGAACACCCCCCCACACACACCATTTCTCCCTTAAGGGGAATTCCAAGGTACCAGCCTGAATATGACAGTTGGGGGAGATCTGAGGGTTAGAGACAAGTGTGTGTCTTTCTTAGATGCTCATTTATTCAACAAATATCTGTGTGCCTCCTATATGCCAGGCTCTCTTCAAATCCATGAGACTGGAACAGTGAACAGAACAGCCCAAATCCCTCCCCTCATGGCGTTTGCGTCCTGATGGGTAGAGCTAGACAATAAAATAGGTAAAACGATGTGAGGTGGTAGAAGTGTGAGAGAGAGCCAGCCAGAGCAGGAAAGAGGCACAGAGATTTCTGAGGCATGGAGGTTGCAATTTTAAATATGGGAGTTAAACTCATTATAAAAGTGAGTTGTGGGCAAAGATTTGAAGGTGGTGGGATCACACACCTTTCTGTATAATAGGGAAGAGGATTCTTGACCAAAACCACACAGCCTGTGTCATGGACTTGTAACCTGACCAGTTATAAAGCCACTGCCTTGGGGTCAGCAGTGATGGTCTCAGGAAGCTGATCGTGAGCAGAGGAGCTGAGCGAGGTGAACTGACATTGATGAGAGAGCCCAGCCTGGTTTAAGGAAGGTGCTGGTGCCCCTAACGAGGTGATACAAAGGGGTGTAAGTTAAAGTGTTAGGAAACCCACCCTGATTTGAGTTTTAGACTAGAAACCACAATTCTTACATATGTGTGCTTTTCATAGTGGGGCCTACTAAATTTTGTGTGATTTGTTTGACCTTCCCTTCTCTTTTTTTTTGCTATAATCGAGCCTCTTCCCTCCATTCGTGGCATTTTTCTTAAGTCTTTTCTAGAAAGACAGGCTGTAAAGAGACAGGTGGTTTGCCACTTGGCAGGCCACCGAGAGAAGGTGCTCTGAGTTTTTGTGGGTTGAGCAGAGCGAGTTGGATCTGTTTGCGGGCTTCAAAGGCTACTGAATGTTGATATGCCTTTTATTTTGTCCTGTAGATGAAATACCTATAGGCCTTTTTGTGCTTAAAAATATTTGCCTGTAACATGCTCCAAAGTGCAGGCCTTTCAGAAATGACATGGAACCTTGAATGTCAAAGCTGGCTTGACTCTGGGAGCCTGTGCAGAAAGAAAGTGCGAGTTCCTCAGAGGTGGGACCTTCTGCTAGGTTTTAAATGGGCCTCTTAGCCAGGCCGTTGGGAGTGTCATAGCTGGGGTGTGGCAGAGTCCAGAGCTGGTAGCCAGTTGCTGTGGCCGTGGCGAATCCTGACTAAGGGTGTGGTCCGAGAATCAATGTCCATCATCCATCCAGATGGTTGGGATCAAGTAGTTTGGGATTTGAACAGTAGGGCTTTGAGCGGGGATGTGTGGTCCCTTATTACATCTCCCTTTGCATGAAAAATCTTCTGGAAGAAGGGAGATCAGGATGACCTGGCACGGAGATGCTGAGGGAAAAAGGTCAATCCTCTGACTGACACGGGAAAGGCCAGGATGAGATTAAAGCCTGGTGTGGCCTGGGCAAGTTCATCAGCCTCACTTTCCTCTTCTGGCCGGTGGGGATGATGATAACACTGTCTACCTCCTTGGGTTGCTGAGAAGCGTAAAAGAGTGTAAGACTCTCCGGAGAAACCTGTATACCACTGTAGTTCCAACCGTGTCCTCTGATGTCCGATCCATGGCAGGAAGCCCCCAGCTCTCCTGCACTGTTCAGTTTGCTCCCCTCGACCGTTTATCAAAAGGTGGCTCCTGACACTCTGTAAATCTTTGACCTTTTAGAAGCAGTTGGCAAACGTTATCACAGCCAGGATTATTCCTCAGCCACCCAGACCACTCCTCCCTCCAGCGTGCAGTTAATGAAACTTTAACCAGAAGTGCAGTGACTTGAGCAAGAGTCCCTAGGCTAGGGGTAGAGACTTGATGGTATGTTTTCTTTCTTCACCCAGGGCTTGTCCCTTCCTTGCTAAAAGGAATTACAGATTTGTATCCACTGATTTTTGGCTCCCTCTTAGGAGACGAATGAACCCAATCAGTTTGGAGGTACCCAGACAGATTCTCTTCAGAAAGTCCTTCTCAAGGTTATAGTCCAGTTTTGACTGGTTGGAGACAGGCCAAACTTTCTTGCTTTGTTAGCTAAGCTTTTTTTCTTTTTCCTTGATGAAAAGTTCTTCCCCTGAACCCTGGGCAGGTGAGGTACAGCCTCAGTTGCTGATACTTAGTGAGTATCAGGAAATAGGGGACATGTTGTAACGGTTTTGCCAGAGCCTGTCAGGACTTTCTCTTCACCACCTTGCATGAGTTTAACATGATAAATGATCATGTTAAGGGTTTTGGTGCTTGAGTACTAGTCACTGCTTGTTTATCAATAGTAAGCAGCCTTTTAGACCCAAGCCCTTTCTACCCAAGATTTCCCTTTAGTCTTCCCTAAAAGCAAGAAAGACCAGGTCTTTTGAGGCTTTCCTCTGATAAGGAAAGTGGAGACCCCCAGGCTTCCACATTCTTTCCATATTCCCCCTGAATGAGGTCTGCTTGGGACTTGGGGCCACAGTCAGCTCTGATGGCCAAATCTGTGCTTTAGGGAGTCCTGAAATAGGCGAATTCTGGGCGTTGGGTCCTCACACATCCATATACTTGAGGCCACGCTGTCATGTCTCATAACTTGTTATCAGCTGAAGGTGACCAAATGGTGGCCTAGAATAGAAGCCAAATGTGGTTACAGGTTTTGTTGGGCTTACAGTTACTTTTAGAAATTGGGTTACTTCCCAACACATTTATGTGGTAATTACACGTAAAAATCTGGATGCCTGACTTTTTGAAAGGAAATGGAAAGTTTAGCAAGACTGTGATCTCTATTCTTAATGTTACCACTTTGTTGGATCTGGGTAGAAGCTGCCCCCACTCCTGTGGGTGGAGCTAGAGGTGGCAGCTCCTTGTTCAGGATCCTGCCCCACCTGCTGTGCACACCTAGACTCTGACAGTGCTTTTCTCTTTGTGACCTTTCTGTAATGCACTTCACCTAACACGTGAAATCCTACCTCTTTATGAAGCCTCTCGGTGAATTCAACCTAGTTTCCCAGCTCCGTTTATTCCCTCTACATCAGTGCTTCTCAGACAGAGGCAGTTTTCCCCCCTCCCTCCTTCTCAGGAAACAGTTGGACATATCTGGAGACATTTTTGGTTGTCATATGGGGAGTGGCTGTGTGCTGGTGGCATCTAGAGGTGGAGGCCAGGGATGCTGCTAAGGACAGTCCCCACCACAGAGAATGATCTGGCCCAAATGTCAGTGGTGCTGAAGTTGATAAAACCCTGATCTAGAAGCTTAAAGTGAGCAGTTAGTGTGTCATTGTGTATATGGGTTAATGATGGCCTTTATACTCACTGGGAATTAGAGGATTTATTAGAATTTTATGCTCTTTAGCTATTTTCATGTCTTGTGAATATCAAGCATTTTGCCTTTACCTTCTTAGGTCTTAGAGCTTGAGAGAATTGAATGGAAGAATTTTATATTATAAATTTTCATTAGAACATAAAATAGAGTCACAGTAAGCTTTTAAATATTATTTGAGGTACTTGTCCAGTTTAGTACATATTTTCATTAAATTATAATAATTCTTTTCATATAGTTTGTATATTTTATTCTTAAACTTAATAAAGGAAAGTGCTGATATTAGTTGATTATTCTGTGTATTGATATGATGTAGCTTTTGCTATTATATTACATATCAGTGAAAACAATCAGTTTCAACAATAAGGTAATTCAGTCTTTTTATTTGACTTAACTAATTAGGGATTTGAAACATGTATTTCTTGGGACACTAGGTGGCCTCAGTTATTTTTTACAAGGAATTACGTGTTAAGTTTTGCAGAAAATGTATTTTTTAGCGGTATAAAAGTTGTAATGAACAAATTAAATGAAACAATAAATGAGCAAAATGAAGATGAAGCAAACGGAGTAAGACATGTTGTACTGCACTGTTAAAATCTTGCAAGAATAATTTCTTTCTCGGGGTGGGGGACAAAAGAAATTTGTGTCCTTGTTTAGAAAAGCCCTATATGTTGAAGACAAATGTCCTTGGTTTTTCTCTGATCACTTCGTAAAGGTGTGTCCTGCGGACCTTTTGCGAATCATCTGAGGGTTACTCTATGCTTGTGCTGTGTTTCAATGTTTGTTGACTCAGGCAGCTTTATTTTCGTCATGTGGATTTCTTAGCCGTGTAGCCGAATGTCCTTTACTGCCTCCTTTTCCTACCTACAGCTTCTGTTGAAATGTCCTTGCTAGGTTATATTTTAGGAATGCTTTTTTCTTGGTCATAAAATGGCCAAAGTTTGAAAATGTGCTGTTGCATTAAACAGGACAAGTTGGAATTTGTAATGGACTTTTTCAGAATAATGGTACAAGACTCTGGACAAGATCTGGGTGACTATTTAGGGATGTTGGGATTCGTCACTGATAATATGAGTCTGACTAGGACTCGTCACGGATAATATGATTCCACACGGATGTGCACCTTTGACTTTGATTGACGGGGCTCTTTTACAGCTGTATGTGGGAGAAGTTAAACTGGAGAAAACTGATGGTAATAGACTCTTGTCCATAGCGATTCAAACACATATTGGCAGGTTGGTATAAATGATTTCTACTTTGATTCTTGCCTCTTAGAAATAAGAGATAACCCCCTCAAATTGAATTTTATTAGCGAATAGCAGGGTTTTCAACCTTGGGCAGTATTAACATTTGGGCTGAATAATTGTTGTGAGGGGCTGTCCTGTGCATTGTAAAATATTTAGTTGCATCCCTGGCATCTACCCACTAGATGCCAGTAGCAACTTAGTTAAAACTACATTTGTGTCTGTTCAGATCTAATTGGCTATTACTATTTAACTAGTATCGGTTCCTCAGGCCAGAGAAAATGTAATGATTTACTGCTACTTTGTCTTATTACATTCGTTGGCACTCTAGTATTGATTTCATTTACTTCGAGATTGAGCTATAGCTTCCCTTAGATTTTAGAGACTATTGATGGAGGATGGTGTGACTTTGGTGTGTATAGTTCTACTATTCAGGGGTCAGGGGTGTTTCTCCAAGTGCCTATTTCTGCCTCACTTTGCACCCCCAGTCTTTACTAGGATGGTGTAGCTTATGAGCCATGGATAGAAATGGGAGGCATCTGCAACTCAAGGAAGTTTTTGTTAATTTAGGAGGTTTCAATGATTAGAAGTTCTAGTACATCGGTTAAATTTTCCAGAAGTAATGAGCTGTAAAAATTAAAGCACTTTCCACTATTTAATTCATCACAACTCCATCACCCTAAAATAAAGACAGATGAGGGAGTATTAACTTTTCTCTCCTCTTTTACAGTTTTTTAACTTCAGGCAGACCTGACACTTGGCTTTCATTATTCTACTTGTCATTTTAGGTTTTTTCAGTTAGTGGCCAACCCAGAAATCCAAGGCAGGGAAGAGTTTTCAAGGGACTTATGGAGACCTAATTACAACTGTCTTGTTTTTATTTTCTCACCAGAGCAGAAAACTTTCCACTTGTAGCTTTAGTGTTTCGAGTTGTTTAGTTCTTGCTGGTTGTGGTTTATGTGCATTTTAAAATGTCTCTTATTGCTAATCTGGTCGAGTCTCATAATGAGGCCTAAATGTTAGCTTTTAAAACAAATCTTTCCAGTTGGAAGAATATCCCTGCTAAAGCAACTTCAAAAACAATCCTGCTGCCGAGGAAAAAGCTTTAAGGGAATCAGTGTAACTGAACTCAAGCTATAATTGTTTTTAGGGGGAAAAAATTGCAAACTTAGACCCATTTAAATTACAGCATAGAAAATACAGAACATTTTGTTCTTTGTTTTTAACCTCTTGGGCTGACATATTTTTTACCTGTATCACCTTGGGGTACTGGGTTCCCATAGCTTGCTACCTGCTGGGTACAAGTATCATTTCGATTTGTCCTCAGACTCCTTTCTTCAGGTCTCAGATGCTCACTTATTTTATAATCCTTATAAGATCTGGTAAATAATTCACTGTATCAGTATGAAATCTGCTCTGTGCCTCAAAATACTTAAAGTTGTCAGTCTTTCCAGCTTCATTTCACAACCCCCAAACCTCAGTCGTCTGTAGCTCTTGTGTTTTCTCTGTGCTTCATGTTAATATATCTAGAATCCAACCATTTCCTGCTAGAGTACCATCAATACCATAATCTTAGCCACCGTCACCTCAGGGCTGGATTTTCGTAATTGCAATAGCAACTTCTTGCTTGTGTCCCTGATTCTCACCTTTCCCCCTCATCTGTTCCTAATTCAGCAGCCAGAATCATCCTTTAAAAATGTAAGTCTGATCGTGTCAGCCCTCTTCAAAACCCTCTACTGGCGTCCCATCACATTCAGAATAAAAAACAGACTACCTGGTCTGGTTTCTGCTTCCCCTTGGACATCATTTTCCCACTCAACTCAGGGCCTTTGCACTTGCCGTTCTTTTTGCTAATTGGCCTCAGGAAAACCACATGGCTGCTTAGGGCCTGTGCTGACATCTGCAAATGGGAATCAGAAAGCCTCCCCTCCCTTACTTGCCTCATAAGGTTATTGAGAGCCTCAGATGTGTTCATCTAGCTATTGATTCTTGCTACTGACTTATATAGTGCTGGGAATAGTTGAGTTTTCTCCGGCACGCATGGGTTTTATTTGGGTTGGGGAAGGGTTAAGGAGAACCAGTAGCAACCTTAACCTAGCCCTTTGTGTTAACATAGTGGTTGGAAGGAAAGGAAAACATGGAGTCTGGCAACTTGGTCCCTGGGAAAGGTCTTCTGCAGCTACCCAGGTACCACATATGATCGTCTGCAGGGGAGGCAGCTAAGGCTGGCACTGCTGGGGAGTTTCAGTGGCAGCCAGTGAAAACGTGACAGCTCCAGTATTTCCTGTTCTTTTGTGTTAGAGCAGAATTGTGGCCTCTGTTCAGGTCCCAGTGATAGAAAAATCCAGTTGTCTATTCAATCTTCTGTACTACATTATAGTATAGAATATTGACTTGAAAAACAAGGTCAGTAGCTACAAATAGCATTTTGAAGTCTTAGGTATGACTTCTTGTATCACTGAACATCCTTACCATTTACTAGGCTAATTCACATAATCTGTGTCTTATGGCTCCCATGCCTTTTTATGCCAGTTGTTTGTAACGTGTGGAGAATTGGAGAAGAGGGTCACCAAATTAGAATGAAGGAAGAGATGCCTGCTAATGTTTGTGTGTACACTATTTGCATGTCAGGTGAAGAAAGGCAAATGGCAAAACTGATTCAGGAGAGACAGATCCTGTCCATGTTCATGACTGTGTCACACCTGGGCAAGATTAGACTATTTTAAATATTTATTTACAGATGTAATTTGAAGTACTTGATGTCCTATTGCTGAGAAGTTGTATGTTGGTAAATTGATACATCATTGTTTCACAAGAGATTATACTTTTAACCTTGTGTTAAATTTTTTGGTAAGGAAAATTCTTTTATGAATTAGGATATAATTTGTAAGTTCATATTGAATTTGGAGTGGGACTCAATGATTGTCGTTCAGCCCTATGTGGATACCCCGTGATTATCCTACTGCGGTAATCAGAAGGTGTGAGCTCAAGTTCCTTCCTGCACATTTTTTTTCATATAGGACCTGGAGAGTGGAAATGATGAAAAAGATGAGGATTAGCAGCCTTCCAGAAGAGTCAGTCCAAGTTTTTATTTGTTCACTGTATGATTTTGAATGCTGTAAACTAGTATGTTTTTAAACTAACTGTCCCCATACCTAGTCAATGTCAGTAGGAGTTAGAAAAGATCCACATCTACTTGAGGCCTTACAAATTGATGGGCAGGACATGGTGCATATTATACCAGATAATGACTATTCAGTGAAGGTTTTTTTAGTTTAGAAGACAAATGCATCTAATAATCCGTATCACTTTTTGTGCTTGGAACATTGTGTTAATTCCAACCTTTCCTTTTTCTCTAGGCAAATAAGGGAGAGACTGAAGAACCAAGTCACTCAGATGAAGGAACAAGTACCTGGTTTCACACCAGGCCTGGCAATTTTGCAGGTACCATGATAGTGTATTTCTGCTCATACCCGCCTAACTCAGTCTCTCAGAAGCACGTAAGGCAGCAGGCACTTCAGCCCTCTCTCCATTATTTACTTATTTATTTTGGCTTCTGTGAAACCTCAGACCTTTTCAGCTCCTCTTTGCAGGCTCCTCCTCTTCAGCTCAACTTCTAAATGTTGGCATATCCTGGCCTTCTGCTATTCTCTGTGGGTATTCGTCCTCTAGTATCTCTTGAACTTTGGTCTTAGGATCCCGTTATGCTCTTAAAAATTTAAAACCTTAAGGAGCTTTTGTTTATATAGAATTATCGATATTTACTATATTAGAAATGAAAACTAAGAGATTTAAAACTATACATTTAAAAATGCCAATAGTAAGCTCATTATGTGTTGGCATAAGCTCATTATGTGTTGGCATAAGTAACATTTTTTTATGATAAAATAACTTTTAGAAAATAAAATATGGGGACAGCCAGTTAGTTCAGTTGCTCTTAACAACACCAAGGTTGCTGGTTCGATCCCCGCATGGGCCACTGTGAGCTGCACCCTCCACAACTAGATTGAAACAACTACTTGGCTTGGAGCTGATGGGTCCTGGAAAAACACACTTAAATAAATAAATAAAAAGTTAAAAAACAAAGAAAGAAAGAAAATATAGTGAGAAGAGGGACATTATGTTACATTTTTGCAAACCCTTTACTATCTTGCTTAAGAAGACAGCTGGATTCCCATCTGTGTCTGCATTCAATCTCTTGCTATATGCTAGTTCAGTTGAAATACATGAAGAAAATCTGGCCTCATAGAGACGTATAGTTGTAACTGGGGATATTTTTCTTTGGTACTACACCAGGACTCAAATCAGTAAAATTTCTAAAGGTCTGTTAGTTAGTTGCAACATGGAATCTGAAACTATCTTTGAACTTTCATACTTTGTTGAATCAAAATCTGTGTTGCAGTTTGAATGGATACGCACCCATGCATGGTTTGGTTGCCCTTCATTCCTCATTTGGAAAATAATGGTTCACTGCATTATGTAGGTTCTTCCAAATGTTAACACATTTCATTATGCGGTATAAAAAATCATAATCATTAATATCACCAATGAACTCATCAGAAACTACTTTATTATTGCGACGTTGTCAAGCTTACAGGAGTGGATAAAAAAATTCTAATTTTTGCTTGAAAACTCAAATTTTATCATTGGCAACAAATACTATTAGTTATTTCCTTGAAGTAGCAGGCTAACTTTGTCCATTGTTGAGAAACTATTGCCAAATATTCAAAGCTGAATAATCTTGTTGTCAGTTGTTCTTTCAAGATGGCGTTCCATTTCAAAATGCAGTTAGTTCAGCCTCCAAGGCAAAACGCACAAGTGCTTTCCCTGGTGACAAGTGCATACTTTTTTGTATGCCGCAGAAGTGCTTTATGAGTGCTTCCCAGTTCCTTACACAGACTATTATGTACTCACAGGTTGAGGTTTAGTAACATTAATGGCTTTTACTGTTTCAGCAAGGGCACATCTAAATGAAACAGGCATCTGTTTTTACTGACAGTGTGTGGTAGTGAAGAAAACCCTCATGAAGAGAATCGTTTGGTGCCACTGTCTCGATTCATGCTAAGTCACCAGCAGTCTTAGCATTACCTTTGCAGCCTCAGTACATATATCAATACAGTAGAAAGGTAAACAGCAGCATCACAATAGTATTATGAAAATAGTTTGGCACTCGCAGATCTGAAAGGGTCTTGGGGTTCTCCCAAGAATGCATGGACCACACTTGGAGAACCATTGCCCTAGGCAATTTCGTCTGGTCCCAAATATCAGCTGTAGGCCGGTAACTTCTATACCTGGATCACTTTTGAATTCTGGACTCTGGGTTTCTGGGACATCACTTGTTTCCCTTCCGTCTCAGTCTTTTCTTCTTATTGTTCCTCATCTCTCAGAGGAACAGGGATCTCCCTGTCCCTTCCTCATCTCACCTAAACAGTTTGAATGCGCCATCGTTCAGCCCGCAGACCACTTTTTCATCTTACTCTTGCCCTAAGTGAGGTCACCAGTCTCAGCTACATGGGAGGGTACATCCTAATTTAGGTCTCTATCCAGGGTTTCTCCCCTGAGCTCGAGTCATCCAATGGAAGGCCTTCAATAAATATGTGTCGTGTGGACAAAGGGGCGAAGAGTGTGTGAAGTGTTGATTTGGATGACAGGACACTGATAGCTTTCATTTGAAATTCCCTTCAGAAATACTTACTTCTTCCTCACTTCACGTTTCTTTCTTTCTGTATGTCTCCACATACTTCATTTAATTCCTGGCTAAGTATCTGTTCAGTGTTCATCAAGAATTTCAGTGAATAGTACTTAAATACTTTTCCCCATTTCTGTTCATTACCTGAGAGGACTTAGCTGAGAAGAAAAACACAGAAGGCCTGTCATCCTGCCTGGTATGTTCCCTGCTGTGGTGGATTTTCCCTTTTTACGCAAATTAATATGAATCAAAGGTATATGTTGTGGGTGTACACTTGGTACATCTGGGGGACCAGTTATTTCTTGGCATATTCTTGTGAACTGTTTATTGTAGAAAGAGTATATGTCATGGACAAAAAATCTGTTTCTGTAAACCTTTTCTTAGCAACATTGGGATTTTTTTTCCCCGTTTTTAAGTTTGACTTCTAAACTCGTATTTTAAATTTGATTGCAAGTGTTTTTGTTTACATAAACACTGTTCTGCAGCTTTGTCTCCTATGTCCTTGGCCAGTAAAACAGTGGTAGAAAACTTTAGTCTTGCACTTTAGCACCAGAGTCAACATTTTTCTATGATGCAAGGCTTACACATATTATGTTGTAATTGTTGACCTTAAACAAATAGGTAGCCAGATATTTCTCCAGCAAAATGTGTTTATTCAAAAACAACAAAGAGCGTCGGAGCGGTGGCTCAGGCGGTTAGAGCTCCGTGCTCCTAACTCCGAAGGCTGCCGGTTCGATTCCCACATGGGCCAGTGGGCTCTCAACCACAAGGTTGCCAGTTCAACTCCTCGAATCCCGTTAAGGCATGGTGGGCAGCGCTCCCAGCAACTAAGATTGAACACGGCACCTTGAGCTGAGCTGCCTCCCAGATGGCTCAGTTGGTTGGAGCGCATCCTCTCAACCACAAGGTTGCCAGTTCGACTCCCACAAGGGATGGTAGACAGCGCCCCCTGTAACTAGCAACGGCAACTGGACCTGGAGCTGAGCTGTGCCCTCCACAACTAAAACTGAAAGGACAACAACTTGACTTGGGGAAAAAAAAAAAGGCCTGGAAGTACACACTGTTCCTCAATAAAGTCCTGTTCCCCTTCCCCAATAAAATCTTTAAACAAACAAACAAACAAACAAAGAATTGTAATTCAGGACATGCAGTCTAATGGTGAATCACCTGCAAGTCCAGAGAAACAAAGGAGAGAGGAACCTCTTTCATGGATGGGGGAGGGACTGTTGTAAACAAAGAGCCCGTTGGAGGAAACTGAAAGTTCAAAGTGTAGTGACTTTTCACTGGCTGAGTTATGGCAGTCTCCCATTGGCCAAGGAGGAATCTTTCTTCCTGCTGAGGCAGTCAAGTAGAATCAACTTCCTCTGGGAGATGCAGGTACAACTCTTCCTATTGGGGTCAGGAGTGTATTTTGAGTGACATGTGAGCGTTCTCTCTTCTAGCCTGCCAACTCCATTTTAAATGAAGTTTCTGTTTATTGATCTTCACATACTCACCACTCTGCTGCCTCAGACCTGGCAACCCGGCACCACCACACACCCAAACCAGAAACCTGAGATCATCTCTTTAGGATCTCTGTCCCTCATTCTCCACATCTCCTTAGGGACTGTTATGCTGTTGAGTCTGTATCTCATAAGCTCTAGGAATCTGTTCCCTCCTTTTGATTTGTACTGCTCCCACCTGCTAACGGGTGTTAGGCTTCTGATGCGGATGCTTTCAGTCTGTCCTTTTAACCTCCAACTCCAATGGTAGCCCTTGTCAAAATGCAAATCTGATCACAATCCACCCAACCCTGCCCACTCCCTATCCCTTACAGAGGGAATGACAGTACTGCTTATATAGTGTCTACTAGAGTTCAGATGATTCGTACATACGTCTAGGTGTTCTAATTTTTATACTACCTCTATATAGTGGGAACACTTCCCTTATAGTCACAGTAACTGATGTGCAAAGCCACAGTCAGAAAGGCACTAAGTGTGGGATATGAACCCAGATCTGTCTCTCCAAAACTCATCTGCTTTTCCCCTTTGTTTTTCTAATTCCTTAGCATTGCATTCAAGGATATTCATGACCTGGCCCAGGTAGATATATCTAAAAGTCGAATTTTTTTAGAAAACTGGTAACTTCCTAAATCACTAAATAGTTAAAGGAAATTAAGACCTGACTTTTCATTATAAGAGATACAAATGAGGCTGTATTTCCAACCCATTAGCACATAAAATACTTCAATTATTAATAATATAGTAACTAATACTTGCTTCCTACTAGGAACTATTCAAAGTACTATGTATATGGCAACTCACTCAGTCCTCACAAAAGACATGGACAAAACAATACAATTAATAAAGTCAGCTAGCCTAAATATCTACAAAGTTTCCTGAAGCAGAAAGAAAAATTAATGATAGACCAATACCCAAGATATTTTATGGCTGTGAAACAGGGATTGGTAAACTGTGGCCAATGTCTAAATGTTGCCCAGGTTGTAAAGGGTTGACAAAAAAGCAGATATGTGACAGTATGTGTCCTGAAAAACCTAAAATATATATTGTCTGGCCCTTTACGGAAATAGTTTGCACTCCTGGTTTAAAAAAAGAAATTGTTCCTCACTTGTTCTGAGATAAGACCTTTTTTGGATGATGTAATTCACCTCCTTTAAGGAAGAAATTAATATTCTGATAAAATGCGTAAGTGATTTTTCTTGATAAATTATAATGGGATTAAGATTTGTTCTAGGAAACCAGTCTTCCACTCACCCACTTGACTGTCAGTCAAGAATCTACTGTTCTTCAACTAAACATTCTTTTTGCATCTAGTCTATCAATGATTGTATAATCATTTTCCCCTATAAAGTGCTTATCCTGGGAGTGAGTCTTTGAATTGGCTAAAAGGTCTTTTTCTTTGCATTAGGATTACAATGAAACTTTGACATACGCTCATAACCATTAAGCTTTCTTTTTAAAACTGGTGGCAGTTTTGCAGTTTTAGAAAAATTCCTTCAGAAATATTCAGACAGAAAACAGTTTGTATAAAGGAACAACAAAAGACTTCAGACTGATATAACACTAGATGCCGAAGCCAACATTTCTGAAGGAAAATGTGACTCCAAATTCAGCCAAGTGAGTTCAAGTGCAAGGACAGCAGAAAAATATGTCGACATAAGGAAAGTCCAAACCTGTAGAGAATTTTTATGAGTTTATTTGAGCCAAACTGGTGACAGTTGCTGGGAAGCAAGATCTCAAATGCTTCTGAGAATAACAGTTTTGCAGTTTCTTTTATGCCTTTGAGATTGAGGGAATGAATGTAAGGAAGATTATATGAAGGTGGGAGAAAGCAAGGCGGTGATTGAATTAAGATTATGTGGTATTACTTCTGGCATTTCAAAGGTGTGGTAATGTAGATGCACAAAAACGATGGAGAGGGCTTGCTTAAGGCAAAGATAACCTTTTACTAGGGAAGTTAACAGGCCTGAGGTGTGACTACCCATCTTGACCTGCCCAATTAAGAATTTGTTATTTATTTACAGCACCCCTTTTTCATTCACAAACATTTTCAGCTACACATAGACTCAGAAAAATGTCCACATACCTTTCATCGAAAAGTGACTTATAGTTGTTTTTCAGCTACCTGAGAAATTAATGAAGATAAACTGTCGAAGAGAGAAGTTATAGTTTTAAAAGGACTAGCAGTGAGTGATAAAACCATTTAAACTCAGAGTTAAGTCTAACTAACTGTAGTTATAAGTGTTAATGAAAATGTTAAAAACAATACTCTTATATTTAGAACTATCTCCTTTCCTACTTTGATCTAAAAATCCCAGAGCGCATTAAGCCTAGGAACTGAATCAATGAAGGTTGGATGACAAGGGCAAAGAACATGTATAGAAAATAACCAAAGAAGAAACATGAGAGGCATTAACATTCTAGGGAAGCACTTACAGGAGGCAAGTAACTCACTTAGGTTGAGATAATCCATAAAAAAATCAAACTCCCCTGTCATGCAGGAGACCCTGCTCGCTGCGCCATTTGTCGTGTAGGGTGACAGGTGGGGTCTCTGCTCCCGCCCCCCACATAAGAACACAGGATATGGTGAGGCCAAAAAGGAACACCCAGGGAGCCACAGGTAGGAGAGTCACACCACTATATTCTCACTGGCGGCTGGGTTGGAGACACAGGAAGCCGGAGCCACACGATTCGCAATCCATACTCCGCCACACTCCGTGTTTGCTAGCTCAGCCACCATCTCCTTGCTAGCCCCCATCTTCTGCTAGCGTAGCCACAGCAGTTATATCAGCAGCCACTGGCTCACTGGTTACAGCTGACGGCCAACTAGCCACAGCGGATGGCCATCCAATCACAGTTGATGGCCATTTACTACCTGAGTGAGCACCTTTCTATGTGAGGCCGAGAGCCTGGAAACTACTTTCTGGGGCTGTGTCCCAGCATCCCCTCAAAGGACTTATCTGGCTGTCTTGAAATTCAAATTTCATTGGCAAAACTGAGAACTCCGTACAAACGACAACTGAAGCTAAGAGGAAGGCCATGTTCAGTGGGGCCTGGGGGGAGCTTCCAGTAACAAAGGCTGGAAATACTGTTGCTAAAGGCCAGCTTCTTTCTCTGGGGTTGTCCCGTTAAAAGGAGACATGCGTCAGTTATCTCTGATATCGAGGGACCTACCAGTTTTCCTCTGCGATTTTGGAGAAGCCAAACTTATTGTGGTGTATCACCATGAGAGTCGGTTTCAACCTTGAAAGGGACACACGTCAACCACTGGAACTTGGAAAGATATTTGTAAAATAAAATTTCACAGATAAATAGTTACAATGAAAAACTGTAAATACATCCATGATTAAAGAAATGGAGGGAACATGATGAGACCTAGCGTGGTGGTTCAAAGGATTTGGCTTCTGTGCTACACTTTCCTCTCTGTCTTGAGGGTCGCAGACCGCCCTTTGCCTCACATGGGTGTCTGTTCTGTGCAAGCTAGAATTAGGTCCACCCTAGCTGGTTTCTCTTCTCTGTGTGGCTGGTCATGAGAGCTTCCCACTGCCCTTGGGGGTGAGGGAAAGGGTGCAGAATGTGCCCTCTGGGTGTTCCTGCTTCTCAGAGCTATGGCATTTCTCTTGCCTGTTGACAATTCCTCAGCCCGGCATGCCCTGTTGATCTGGTTTGTCAGCTTAATGGCAAGCAGAAATGCCACGTGTTTCAGGAAGGCCTGCAGCACTTTTGCTTAGTTTCCAAGGCAAAGGCAGACGTCCCCTGCTTTTTTTCTTTTGGCTTTTTCAGTGAGAATCAGGTGCGTCTTCCTTGTGGAGGGAGCCCTAATACCACCTGTGTTCAGCTCTCCATCCTGCCCCAACATTCTCCTTATTCTGTTAAAGTTCTCTGCCACAAGTCTCATGATTAAACATTCCTTTTATCAAAACTAAAATTTTAGAAGCTTTTCTGTACACTTTGCCTTTTCCTAATCATCTGATTTGCATGTATTTATTATTCTAGGTTGGCAACAGAGATGACTCCAATCTTTATATAAATGTGAAGCTAAAGGCTGCTGAAGAGGTAAGTAAAGCCTAGAACAGCAGTGTCGTCAGCCCCTCCCCCACCCCAGGTCCTGTTGGTTACCCCTTCCCGTTGTGCCCCTCCCCATAAAAATTTTTGTCGCCCACAGCGGACTTTAGTTTATCTATTGTGCAAGTCAGAAATGGGTGACTTAGAGCTGCAGCCTCAGGTTTACCTTTGAATGTTTTCTAATCAGTAAACTGCTTACTTCCCAAAGAACAGAAATAGTGGACATGAAATTGGCTTAAGTGCAGTGGTGACAATTAACAAGCAAATGATGAGTGAGTCCAAATGAGAAGCTAGTTCTTTAGAACCTATGAGGGTGAAATGATTGCTAACACCACAGCGTTTGTAAAAGAAATGGGCCCATGTCTCAAGTTCTCGTGCCATTAAAATATTTGTTTTAAATGTTCATTTTTACAGATTGGGATCAAAGCCGTTCACATTAAATTACCAAGAACGACCACAGAATCTGAGGTGAGCTTTTAGGAACTGAGTGTTAAGAGGACAGCTGATGACTTTTCTTTCTGGTTTTTGGTTTAATGGAACTGTCGGGATTGATACATTCAGCATACAAAAGACCTCTGGGTAATTCTTTCTTCACAGACTGCGCCTCTAGAAAATCTTTGCAAATACCCACAGAATAAATGGTATAGTCTGAGGGCATGAATGTTTGGTACTCAAAGTGTGATTGCAGCATCATTTGCTTCCAAATCACCTGTAATGTTCAGTAAAATCTGGTCCTTGGCGTATAGTTATATGCATCTTAAAAACCAAATGTGTATTCCATGTACTTGTATCTGATGCTCAAAAATAAGCAGAACAAGCCATTGGTGATTAAAGTCAGACCTGTGGTTGCCCATAGGGATCAACTGTGAGTGGCCAGGAGAGAAAAGGAACTTTCCGTGGTCAGGGAAATGTTCTACATCTGCACTGTCCAGTAGGGTAGCTACTAGTTCCATGTGGCCATTTAATTAAAATGAAATAAAATTTAAAATTCAGTTCCTTAGTTGTACTAGCCACGCTTCTAGTATGCAGTAGCCACTGTTGTAAACTGTAATTGTAGAACATTTCTGTCATCACAGAAATCCCAATTTGGATGGTGGTCACATGGGTATTACTGTTCTTAGCTCTTCTATTTGATGGATTTCTTACCAGACCCAGGAAGATTACATTCTGTGTTTAAGTGGGTTGCTCTCAGGATTCAAGGGGAGACACATTCCAAGAGGACTACAGCTAAACTCTTGTGAGGAAATGGGACAACCTGTCTTTTGACTTGGAAAGTTCCTCCACCCTTTCGATTTCTCTGTGAAGTACAAATTATATGTGGCCTTACTTTTAGGTGTTAAAGCATGTTACGTCTTTGAATGAGGACCTCACCATACACGGGTTCATAGTGCAGCTACCTTTAGATTCAGAGAAGCCCATTAACACGGAAGCAGTGGTCAATGCTATTGCACCTGAAAAGGATGTGGACGGGTGAGTGTGGCTTGACTGTCTGGATCACGTTGCATGATTCAAATTATAATGCATTTCTCTCCTGGGAACATACCACATTGGCTTCTCAAAAGTAAAAACTCCCAAGTTACCTTTATTTCCCCCTTCATTGCTTTCACTGTTTTAGATTGACTAACATCAGTGCTGGGAAACTTGCCAGAGGTGACCTGCATGACTGTTTCATCCCTTGTACACCTAAAGGATGCTTGGAACTCATCAAAGGGACAGGTAAAAACAAAGCACCGTTTCTGAGAGCCTGGTCTTGACATGTGCAGGCGCGGAGGAGATGCATTGTGGGCCCTATATAAACAGACTTGATGGGCACAACAACCTGTTTACTAGGAGTTGTACCTAAATTCTCACTTAATTTTTTCAACAACCCTATGAAGCAGGTCCTCGAATTGTTCAAAAACAGAGAAAACAGACTCAGAAAGATTGAGTAATTTGTCCAAGAGGCAGCACAGCCAAGATTTGAACTCAGAGTTATTTGAGTTCAAAGCAAATTATCTTTTGTGAAAAAATAACCTATGTGACACTAAGAATTCAGATAGTACGTAAAGGTACGAAGTGAAAAGTCCCCACCCCCCAAATAGGCACCAAGTTCCCACAGTCATTCTAGGACTAGACAGATGGCTGCAAACAATCTCTTAACAGTTGGCTGTGTTACCTCATTACCTAGTCAGTATCTTGCTATTTTAATTTCATAACAAATACTTTTAGCAGAGGTTATTTCTTACAAGGAAGTGTGTCCTATTGAAAGGAAGTGGATCAGAAGTTTCAAGTGGAAAGTGTTGACCAATGGAAAAGAAAATTTTATGTGGTTGGCAAGAAAAGGTCAAGCTCTAAGCCTTGGGGCAGCCAGTACTGTTCAGTCCCACAACTAAGTTTATATTCTGCTGCATATTTAGCAAACAGTGTGTTATAACTTGATAAAAACAAATCCCATGAGTCACAGCAGCTACAGGCTTCTCCCTTCTTTTTACTGAAAGTGAAGCTGCCATTTGCCCTAATGCAGCTTCAAGTCCTCTGCTGAACCCTAGAAAGTATAGTAAGGTACCTTTTAAACACTTCAGATGTTGAGAGCTTTACTTCTAGATGTTTATGATGTTAGCAATATATAGAAGCTTATCTTTTTAGGATAAAATCAATGTTATTTAAGAAGCATGATTTAAACACAAACTGCCTTAAGCAGAAGTCCAGCTCAGCCATGGGCAGGCAGAGGGGCTCAGGTAGAGTCCTCAAGACTTTATTTCTGCTTTCTTCTAGCTTCTTCTCACTCTCCACTTGGTGACTCCAAGCAGTCCCAGCCTTGTTGTTCCGTCCTTGTGTATAACAGTCATGGGATTGGATCTCATTGGTCAGGGGTGAAATATGGTCATTTGTTCACTCCTGGGTGCTCACCCAAACCATCTCTATTAAGTAGAATATCTCAGTCGTGAAAAGAATATCGGAATAGTGCCAGAAGAATGGATGCTGAGTAGACAAAAAGAAAGCGTTCTACTATGCTTAAAATTCCCTTTTATCATTTCTCAGCAAATAACTCTATGGCTCAGGCCCTAAGCCAAAAGAGAAATTTATATGAAAAACTGCATAAATTCAGTTACCAAAATTGGAAAAAATTACCAATACTAATCTAATTTCCTTCACTTTCCTCCATCCCATTACATGCCCCCTATTTGTTATAGCTTTTCCCGATGTAATTTAATCTGATGTCTTCTTCCATATAGCTGTATATCAGGGTTTCTTTTTCTCCTTGAGTGTAGGTTTTCTTCCCACTCTCCTGTGACTCAATAAATGGATCTTGGCTTAAGCTGCTCTCTAAAACCCACAGCAAGAAGGACACATGTACAAGTACCAATTTGTAGCTGAAACCCTAGAGCTGAAAATATTATTTCCATAGGAGGAGTGTTTTTAGGAAGATTTCTTTTTTGAAGCTAAGAATCTGTTTTTGAGCCCTTGTTCTGAATTTTCCCATTTAGGCATGCAAAGGAGGGCAGCTTCCCCCAGTTCTCTGATGCACGCTGTCTTTTCTTTCAGGAGTGCAGATTGCCGGAAGGCACGCTGTGGTGGTCGGGCGCAGTAAAATAGTCGGTGCCCCCATGCATGACTTGCTTCTGTGGAACCATGCCACAGTGACCACCTGCCACTCAAAGACTGCTGATCTAGACAAAGAGGTAAGGGGTCCAGACTGGAATGGAAGACTTTCTCTGTGTGTGTATGCATACGTGTGTATGCACACATGCACACGTGTGGTGGGGCATTCTCACCTAATGGGAATACCTAACATTTAAGTGCCAGAAACTGCCATATAGTGTACCTCGTAACCCCTATAACAATTATCTGATTCTTGTCTCATTTTACAAGATGAAGAAAGGTTCAAATTTAAAAATTGCCCAAGTTTATATAGATTTTGTTCTGACTATATTCTTTCTACACCATTCCACCTTGTGGTAGAGATTCGCAGTATAGAAACTGGGATTGACCCCTGGCAGCCGGGTCCCAAATGCATAAGCGGTGGCATCAGGTGTGAAGGTGCTCCAGAGGGGGATGTGGACAGTGGTGCTGTGAGTTCTGTCGCAGCTTGTCTGTGACCCATGCTTCAGATTCCTCAGCCCAAGAATTCGCACACATCCCTGTTGACAGTGCAGCCTCTTAAATGTCGGGAGAAAGCAGGAGAGGCCCAGCACCTTCTCTTTGCATTGTCCCCAAGCAGTGCGCTGTGGGAGGTGGTGGTCCCCACATTCCATGGGAAGGGAGCAGCCTCTGGGCGTTGTGTAATTCAGGGTCATCATCCTAGGCCTCTTGCTCCAAACCCGAGTGCCTCCCTGCTCCGCCAGCTCTCACCAAGGTCTCCATTCAGGAAAAATGCCTTGTGAAAGGGGAGTTTGTTGGCATGTGTAAGAATGAGCACAGCATATAAAGAGCTGTCAGAGACCGTGTGTGGCCTGCAGAAAAGAGCTGATACCTGAAGGATTTCATACAAAGCTTAGTGGTGTCCTTTCCACTTCTCGATTTTTTTATGTTTCACTGTTTAATTTCTGAAGTCAGAACCCTCTTTCCTTAGGTAAATAAAGGTGACATCTTGGTGGTTGCAACTGGTCAGCCTGAAATGGTGAAAGGGGAATGGATCAAACCTGGGGCAATAGTCATTGACTGTGGAATCAATTACATCCCAGGTGAGTGTTGCTGGAGGAGGAAGGTAGTTTCTGGTGGAGGGTGAGGCAGAGGGAGATACCTGGGTCATCAGATGAAGCCTAAGGGACAACCCCTTGTCTTGCTTTAGGTGTGAAGTACTAAGGCTCAGTGTGATTGTCCTGCCCGTGGGTGCATGCAGTTAGTAGATGGCATAGATGCCACTGGCAGGCAGGTCGGCTTGATGGCAGAGCCTGTGGTTTTCACCACTGTGCTGTGCAGTTCCCAAGATGACTGTGTCCAGGGAGAGGGGCCAAAAGGGAGATCTCACTCTGTCTTCATGTAGAGACCAGTCTTTATTTTATTTTAACAAAGGATGCTTGGATTTAACATCATCTTTGGAAAGTTCTGTGAGATTGCAGAAGAGGGATTCATTCTGCCAGGATTCCTCTAGAGGGCTTTACAAAGAAGACATTTGACCAGGCTTTTACTAGGCAGAGAGCAGAGAGGATAAAGCCAGCCTCATAGCCATGTGCACAGCTGTACTTGGCATCGTCCTCGCTAAGTCATGCCTCATTCTCCTGTTTTCGTTGATGATATCACCATTCTTCCTTCCCTCTGGTCTGAAACCTTTTAGTTTCCTCCCCAATCATTCCCTATATTGGATTCATTTTTAAAGACTAGGATCGTTTCCTCTCGTCTCTGTCCTCACTGTCACTATTGAGTGTAGCCTCCCAGCTGGGTGGACTGCTGTGACTTTCTTACTGGTCTGACTCCCACTCAGACCCATCTCCGTGCTCTTGCCGTGTTCACCTTGACGTGGGCCCACGAGCCTCCTCCTCCCATGTCGCTTGTCAAACTCCTTCACCCCGTACTTATTTCCGCCTCCTCTGCAGCCTCTTTTTTCACATGACTTTGTGAACGCCTGCCATAAGTTGTAAATCGGACCATGTGCCCTCCGGCGCGTGCCTTGTTTCTCCTCTATAGTATCTATGCCTCCATCTTTAATGGAGTAGGCGGCTCTTTTTTCATGAAGTTTTCAAACAAAATTTGAAAGAACAGTACAATGAATACTTGCGAGAACACCTCATAGAATCAAGAAGGAACAATCTTTTTGTTGTTGTTGTTTTTAATTTTTTATTGGGGAACAGTGTGTTTCTCCAGGGCCCATCAGCTCCAAGTCGTTGTCCTTCAATCTAGTAATGGAGGGCCCAGCTCAGCTCCAAGTCCAGTTGCCGTTTTCAATCTTTAGTTGCAGGGGGTACAGCCCACCATCCCATGTGGGAATTGAACCGGCAACCTTGTTGTTGAGAGCTCGCGCTCTAACCAACTGAGCCATGCGCCGGCCCTCGAAGGAACCATCTTTAATGAAGTGACTTTCTGTGGATCAAGCACCATCCCAGCCCTGGGGCTACACAATCGCATGAGCTTCACTTCCAGCCCCTTCTTCCTCACCTCCTCTCTGTCTGAAATGCCTCTTCCTTCCAAACCTTGTCTGATTTCCCCGCAACAAGGGATGATCTCTCCTTTTGGAAATCCTCTCCCTTCCTCCCCTCCCATAGAACTTGGTGTTTCTTTTATCATATATGTCTCGTACTTGTCGTCCTGTGCTCTCCTCCGAGAGGCAGTCAGCTCCTCAGGGCAGTGGTCTCTGTAGTGCCATGTCCAGCATTACGCTTTCTGACTGCCGGCGCTCTCAGATTTGTTCAATTGTTCAAGGGAATTATAGCAACAATAATTTTTTTTTCTCCCTTCCTACCTCAAGTTTGAAATACAGACTCTAAGCTGCCAGGAACATTAGTCACTGTCAAGCCTTCACTGTTTTTAACCTCCCTCCCACTCTCCCTACCATGCTTTTAAGACAGTAACTCATAATTGAGCACTCATTTTCTTGTAGTATAATTATCTAAAGGGTGATAAAGTGCTCTCCTATAATCCTCACTTTGAGTACTGGCGATGTGACATTCTAGCTCATTCTGTTTAAAAGGTTGCATCTTCTGTGTCGTATTTCTGCTTTTGGCAGTTTTTTTTGGACTAGATTTGAGGGAAATGAAGAAACACCTGGGTGGGGATCTTAAATCTTGCAGATCAAGGTGAAGTGTTGACTTAAAACATGAAATGCACCATCCTATTCACATTCATTCCTCACAGAGATGGTCAAATATGAATAAGATGAAAGCACTGTCTTCTTTCTTGGTCAGCTGTATTTTTACTGATCCTGGGTGTATAGTGGGATAAGTATCAATCAGTCTGGATTTCATTGTTCTCCGAGGACGGCTGAATCACTGAGAGCTAACAGACCATGGCTGGGCTGGAGGACCTTCAGCCTGTTCTTGGCAAATGTCCATTTTTGCAGCACCGTGTTCCACAGCTGAGCCACTTCTTGGTTCATATTTTGATTATTTAAATCGTTTGCAGTGTCTACTCAGGGATACCATCATAAGTCACTTGCCAAATTAAGAATGAATTGAGGTGTGTATTTTTTTTTTCCAAAACAGGAATATTTTTAAGTTTCAGGTGTGGAGCAGGAAGTATTAGCCAGAGAAACACATAAAAGTATTCTTCCTGGTTGGCTTACTAAAATAATGTGAGAAGGGCTACATTAATAGTAAGTGTTTTATTTGGAAGGATTGTAAAAAGAGGGAACAGTTTCCCCACCCTATCCCAATCTAGTCTTATCTAGCTTAGTGAGTTTTATACTGGATTCCATTATTAGGGGTCCCCAAATTAGATGTGAAGGAGTCCAGTCTCAGCTGGATCTTCAGTTGAATTTTCTTCATGTAATTTCCAATGTAAGAGAAATTCTAGGCCTGGGGTATTTAAGCAAGATGTTTGTTGGTGACTGAAACCATACACTTCTGAGATTTGAGAAGTGGTCACTTTCCAGACCACATCATACTTTCCTTGAAATATTATGTATACATCAGGAGGGCATTTAAGTCAACCCTGATAATGTTGGGTTAAGCTGCTCATCTAGTGCAGCATTTAGTTGCATAGCAATTGATTTGTCTCCTATATGTGGAGAAAGTAACTAACATTAATAAATAGAAATAGACGCAGTGGTATTTTAAGCTAGCTTCAGTCTTAGACTATTAAAACCTGTATAGAGGAGAAACTCTTAATAGTATTTCCTGGGCATTTTGAAATGACTTTAGTGGTTATGAGAGGAAATGTTCTTCCAGAATTTGCTGCTTTATTGTCTTCTAGAAACCTGAAACTATCTGGGGAGTTTTTGTTCACTTGCTCCGTATAGTACATACGGATAGAAAATACATATGTAGCATGGGAAGAGAAACTCTTATTTTGGAGAATGCTTTTTCTATTTCAAAAATATGCACATTTTCTCACTTGATTCTCAGCAAGCTTGTGAAATAAGTAGTATTAATCTCTTTTTGCATTTTTGGACTCCTGATCAGTAGGGAGCCCACAGAAGCTGAGGATGGGCAGTTAGTGGAAGAGCTGGTCCTAGAGCCTAGGTCTCTTACTTCTGACTTTATGGCTATACAGTAAGTCCTCACTTAATGTCATCAGTAGGTTCTTGGAAATTGCAATTTTAACCAAAAACAACATATAATGAAACCAGTTTTACCATAGGCTAATTGATATAAACAAGATTTACGTTCCTATGGCATATTTCTGCTCACAAAAAACATTATCAAACTTCTAAAATAAAGACTGAAACACTTCTAATATTAAACATTGAAATAAATGTAAGCTATACATACATTTAAGAAAGATGAAAAAAAATAAGTAAGATAATTATTTTCCAGTTCAGGGTCTTCTTAGCTGGCCAGAGCCTATCCTGGCAGCTCAGGGCCTTCAACTGGAACCAGCCCTGGACAGGAGGCCTGCACACACACTCAGACTGGAACAATTTAGACACACCAGTTAATCTGATGAGCACATCTTTGGGATGTGGGAAGAAACAAGAGAACCCGGAGAAAACCCACACAGACGTGGGGAGAATGTGCAAACTCTACACAGACAGTGGCCCCACCCTGGAATCAATTTTTTTATTTTCCCATCAACATAACAAAATGGTGTTGAATGAAACTATGTTATTTGAGAACTGCTGTACCCTGAAGCTACTGGCGATCAGATCAAAGAGAAATGTAAAATGGCTAAGATGATACCAGATCCTGCCACAGAAGCCTTAGAGCTGCGAGGTCTGTGCCTGACCCACAGCCCCTCCAGAAGTGCACTGAAGCCAAGTGTAGGACGTCCTTTGTGTGAGACAGCATTGATGCAGCACTGCGTTTTGTTCTCTTAAATAGCTATTCTTTGCTGGTAAGATTTGTAGTTATTCTTGTATCCTTTTAAGGAAAGTGTAATTATATTCTTTGCCTTTTGCATACATTTAAGTAGCTGCTCATCTTTGGAATTGGATGTTGAATTGTTCCTCCATCTCACGCATGGAGCCTACAAAATGCTGACAGTTGCTGTAGAAACAGTAACTGGCAGCTGTGACATAGTTGGAGCTTTGTGTGCCCAAAAAATTCCTTTATAAGCTTTAGCAAATTAACATTTTAAAAGGTACTCATTATATATTGGGTAGTTGGCTTTAAGAAAAAAAAAGTTGTTATTTTATTTGCCACCTGACAGAGTACAAAAGAATGCTTCTGGTTCTGGAAAACCAATTAAGCACCTTGTAAAATAAGTTTCTTCCTAGGAAATAGCCAACACCTGTCATCCCATAGCTTTTAAGTAAAGTAGGCACTTCAGTCCAATGGGAGTACACATCCTAAACTCTGCTTAGTTTTTGGAACAAGCTGTTGTAGTTGATCACTTGATTTAGAAATAAACAACAGGATTACTCTTCTGAGACTTTGAATTTTTTTCCCCCCCGCCCCGTGACCAGATAATACAAACCCAAGTGGGAGAAAAGTGGTGGGCGATGTGGCCTACAGTGAGGCCAGAGAGAGGGCAAGCTTCATCACACCCGTTCCCGGGGGAGTGGGACCCATGACGGTGGCCATGCTCATGCAGGTACGTGCAAATCAAAGGTTCTGGAATAGCGCTAAGAAACTGGTAGCATTCAAGTTTCTGCTTTTCTCCCCACGTAGACACGTCAGGAAACCTGATCGAAAGCTAAATAAAGATGTGAGGCTATTGAAGAAACAAGGGAATGGAAGAACAGAGAAATAGAATGAGTAGAGGAAAGTAGGGAAGGCACAATTCTAATTTACTTTGGAATGTGACACCTTGAGGAAAAGAAAAGTGCAGACACTGCCTTTGCCAGGTTCCTCTTGGCTTCCTTGCCCTTTTTACGACTCACCGCCTGATACGGGGAGAGGCAAGCAGCCCCGGGGCATTTTGGGTGCCTGTCGACTCTTGCCTAGAATTGAAGCATGTTAATCGGTGGCTCATAAAGCTGTTTATTTTGTGATTGAACTTGATTGAGCCAGGATTAAGAATTGAGGTGGAGGTTAAAATCATCGCCTCTCTAAGTTCCATTTATGTCATTTTGTTCAGAGCACAGTAGAGAGTGCAAAGCGTTTCCTGGAGAAATCTAAGCCAGGAAAGTGGCTGATTCAGTATAACAACCTTAACCTCAAGACACCTGTTCCAAGGTAAAAATAAAATTTTACTGGATTAAAAGCTTTGTGGATTGTCATTTGATAGCCATGGCTACATGGATGCCCTGTCTGGTCATTATTAGGATGGGATTGATTAATTCAGTGAATAAAGACTGATAACATCTTTTCTATATTTCTTTTAAGTGACATTGATATATCACGATCCTGCAAGCCAAAGCCCATTTGTAACCTGGCTCGAGAAATTGGTCTGTTCTCTGAGGAGGTAGAATTATATGGTGAAACAAAGGCCAAAGTTCTGCTGTCTGTGCTGAAACGCCTGAAGCAGCAGCCCGATGGGAAATATGTAGTGGTAACTGGGTATGGTTTCTACTCATTTGCTGATCAAATCTTAATATTAGCCCTGATTATTACTACCAGGATTGCATTTTCACCTGGCATATATGTGGCGGTTCCTTTCATTTGGTTTTAGCATTTTCACAGGTATTTTTTTAATCTAATTTGATCCTTGTAGCCACCATGTGAGGTAAGAGTAGATTATAACCTTTCAGAGAGGAGAAAATTTGTCAAGTTGTTCATCTAGTAGGTGGAAGAGTTGGGTCTTAAAACGTAGTCTTCAGATGGAATTGCCTTTTTTCAACCCCCAATTCATTAAGTCAGTATATCTACTGTGCATTCATTTTTATTGCTCAGCGAGGTTACCTATAAAAGCTAGGTTTTGAGACTAAAGTGAGAATTTAAATCGTAGCAGTGTCTTTCTACACGGTAGGTATATTTGCTCCTTATAGTTTGAAGAAGTAAAGCACAGCGGTGTTTTTTTAATTTAAGGTTTGGGGGAAGTTACCACTAAGACGCTTGGAAAAGTTCCTTTTCTGGTCATTTTTCTTATTATTCAGATTAAGCGTCTTTCTCTAGGATCTGTTAGGTCTGACGTAGCGATTCAAATCAATTTCATTCTGTAAATTTAATTTTCCTCTTTTGCTTTCATCTTGAAGAATAACTCCAACGCCCCTGGGAGAAGGGAAAAGCACGACCACAATTGGGCTGGTGCAAGCCCTTGGCGCCCACCTTCATCAGAATGTCTTCGCGTGTGTCCGGCAGCCTTCGCAGGGCCCCACCTTTGGGATAAAAGGTATCAGTGGGATTAGACCTTGGGTGGCCAGAGGGTACCTGCCCTCCTCCCCAACCCACTTGACCCATGAGTGCTATGGCGTGTTCCACTTATTTTGATACTAGGAGTGTCTTCCTCACACCTCCCTATGGTGGTGCTTCTGGTGAGGGCTTTCATCGGATCACCCCAGGGCCTACTGTCACTATGTGACACTGCATCGAGATGCCTGGGATGGGTAATACATAGGCAGAGGTGCTTTTATGTGACTCATAGTTAACTGTCACAGTAACAATAAAGGTTGTCATAGCCACCAATCACCATGTTGACTTCCTAGAGATACAAACAAATCCTACAGATATTTTACCCTATGGGAATAAGAAAAGCCTACCTTTACTGCGTATGTGTTTTATGCCAGGTTTTGTGCTAAACAGTTCATGCGTATTATTGTATTTTCTAATATAAGACAGTATTATCTCCATTTTGCAAAGGCAGCAACTGGGACCTCAGGCAACCCGATCAAAGTCACTGGTGTTACATACCCAGAGTGAGCCCCCATGTCTTTTTTAAGCTCTGAGACAACACGTATTTCTTTTGATTGTATGAAAACATGTTAGTAATCATACTTCCCCTTCAGTTTTTGATAGCTTCAGTACTGTAAACCTATTCTTTTCATTAAAATTACTTCTATTAATTATAATAGGTTCCACGAGTTAGCTTTCTTATTTGCTTGGTAATAGGGTATCACATATTCTGCTTGTCCTTGTGATTGCTACAAATGTTAACTCAGGGTACAGCTTTGCACCTCTTCTGCCTATTTTGATTTGTTTTATACATGTGCTGACTTATTTCTGCTTCTGAGTTTGTCTTGACAACCCCATTTCAATGTCAAAATGAGCCTTTTTCCTTGTTCTGCTTATTGAACCCAATATTCTCCTTTTTCTTATATGATGAATTGCCCCGTTTTCATTGTGCAGTGTGTGCGTTACAAACTAAAACAAAAACAAAACAAAAAAACCCCACAAAATCTGTACCTTAAATTGATGTTTATTTCACTGATAACCTGAATACCTGGATATTTTTGACTGGCCTTTGGTTAATAATTCAAATGGGTCAGCAAAAATCTAGTAGTTAAGCTGTTTTCTAATATACATCTGCTATTTAGGAAGAATTGCAGTCTCTCTGTGTTTGGTGTGTGTATTTTAAATATTCCTTTTTTTAAATGCCAGAGTAGCATTTATGAGAGTATGAAATTGAACAGGTTTGCCTTCGTGTAACTAGCCTGGGTCTTTTCACAGATATTAGGAATCTGTTTCTAAAGATAATGAGTAGGTATGTATGTGTTCATGGTTCTGAGTCAAGTTAGACTCAGATTTTAATTGAGAGACTACTCAGTATCACGCGATCACGTGTTTTAACTTGGTAAAAGAAAATTAGAAAACATTTGATCACATCGGTCCCAATGGTCGTAAAAAGTAAATAAGCACTATGCATAGCACTTGTAAAAACCGATTCGCTTTTATTTCACTTCCAAATGTCTCGGTGGAGCAGATTGACATGAGTCTCACCCTTGACCTGTCCTCTAGGTGGCGCTGCAGGTGGTGGCTACTCCCAGGTCATTCCTATGGAAGAGGTAACGTACTCCGGGATGTGGGTGAATCAGACCAGATTTTATTATAGTTTTCCCTTGCAGAGATTAAGCTTTACTGTAGAGGTCTTAGTGGACAAGCGACTTGTTTCTCAGCAGAAGTGACACTTTAGGGAAAAATCTTAATTTGCAAACTTGTGAGACAGCTTAGTTTTTTGACATGACACGGACTTCAAAGCTTGGCTTTTAGTGGGAATAATTTTAAGCAAGTGATCAAATGAAGCACGAGATTAGGAAGAACCAACATGTAGTAAATTCAGAGTAATAGCTACAGAAGTAGGAACAGTGTAGGCACAGAGTTGGGTTGCTCCAGTGTCCTCGTCATTCTAAGTTTAAAGGACATGCGTGTGTCGTCGGTAATCCAGTGTTGCTGTTGATCCCAGTGGTGTGGCGTTTATGATTACTGGACATGTCACTTAGGGAAAAACCACAGTTTTCCTTAAGATAGGCAGTAATTTATATTTTCAAGCTCTGCCTGTATTGGGTGTTTGTCCACTAGCTGTGCTACCATCAGTTTTCCATTGGCTTTAACAGAGGCATTGATTTGGTTGCAATAGAATGAATGTTGGAAGGATGCAGAGAAGTTGGAAGACTGATGTGGCTTCTGCTCTTTTGTAGTTTAATCTCCACCTCACTGGTGACATCCATGCCATCACTGCAGCTAATAACCTTGTTGCTGCAGCCATTGATGCCCGGATGTTCCATGAACTGACCCAGACTGACAAGGTATGATGCTGAGGCCCCATGGGCACTTTTGAAACGGTTGAAGCACCTGAATTAATGTTGGTCCCTTGGGTGCTGATGATGCAGATAGCAAGGTAGTGGGATTCCTATAATTTAAAAAACCTTTTTGTTCCTTTTCTTTAAGGCTCTCTTTAATCGTTTGGTACCGTCAATAAATGGGGTGAAAAAGTTCTCTGATATCCAAATCCGAAGGTTAAAGGTAAGCTTTTCCCTTCTTCATTTTTGCTATTGTATGAAATTAGGTGATTGGTAAGGAGGTGTTTCCCTTCTGAATTTAACATGGTTTGTATTCCCTAGAGGGGACCCTATCTAGAGATAGGGACAAAAATTTTTTTATATTTATTATGCTTTTGTTTGTTTTGTCTGTTTTGTCTTCAGAGACTAGGCATTGAAAAGACTGATCCTACCACACTGACAGATGAAGAGATAAACAGATTTGCAAGATTAGATATTGATCCGGAAACCATAACTTGGCAAAGAGGTACCAGAGCCACAAACACGCACCCTTTTCTTTGGTGATACTGCACACCCCACACCCTGCATAGGAGTTATTAAAATGTGAGGTCTGGAAGCTTGTGTATTGGTATTTTCCTGGATAAGACATGACCAAAATGGTGACATTCATTTTTCTGGCCACCTTTATCAATCTCTCTCCTTATTAGCTGTAATCAGACCTCCTTTTGTTGGATTAGTTGGACATTTGCTGGCTATTCACTGTTGATTTCAGTGAGGGTGGTTTCACAGAAGTTCATGCATAAACCAAACAAAACATTTTCCAAGTTCATTATATGCAAACAGTTTTCTAGTGTCATGAAGTAGAAAATTATGTCTAATCCCTTCTGGAATCATGTTGCCCTTTATTCTCGGAACTCTTATCTGGCATAAGTGACTTGATTTTTCTTGTAGTTCTCTAGCTTGCCTAGTCATTTTTACCTCACTTTATTAAAGTCACTTGTAACAAAGTAGGTAGCCTTAAAGGTTTAAACACTTGGGAATTTAGTAAGTGAGTTGCCTAGCTTCACTGCCGTATGTTGCTTTTCTCTGTGTACAACTAGCCCAGCTTAGAGTTTTATTTTGTACCGACAGTGCATCCATTGTCTATCCTGTATCACTGCTGAGAAGGAATTTTCCTCCAGTCCAGCAGAATGCAGCTAACGGCCAATTGATGGACTGTATTTGTGCTTTTTGTTGGCTCAGTAACTGTTGCTATAAATGCTAATGGCATTTTTAAGATGACTCTCTTAATATATAAAACCACACTGATATTTTTCCCTTTGCTTCACTAGCTTTAGACAGATGGTATATAATATTCTATGAGGAATCAGCTAAAGATCTATTTTGAAAATTTAGTGTCCCATTTGCTTTTGCTTTGCTTTATGTCTAATTCATGCTTTCTAAGAAAGTAGAAGCAGACAAGGAAAAAAAGGACCATACTTATTGACCGGTTATGTATACAGAGAAGTTAGGTACAAGGAACTTGACACTATATGTTTTGAAAAATAAGGGTAGTCTCCAACAATACATTATATACTTCACTTACCGTGTGTGTGTCTGTCTGTCAGTCTGTCTCCCTCCAAATGCTGTACAGTACATTGCTTTTGCTGTTTAAATTATTAGTCTTTATGGAAAATAATTTGGCATGTTATCAAGTTCCTTAAAAATTCCTCTCCTCTTTGACCCATTTGGAGTGTAACCAGTGTGGTGGTGTTAGTTTTGTGTTTTGTTGTTATTGTTTGGCACATCATTCAAAAAACAAAATTGGTAAAACACTAAAATATTAACATTAATTAGTCCTGGGAGATAGAATTAAGATTAGTTGGTTGACCTTTGCCATGTTTTCCAAGGATATACAATTGGATAGATATTCTGTCATCTGAATGGAAATTATTTCTTCTAAGTGTGCTAAAGGAAAGAGCAGGTCTATTACCCAGCATGCTTCAAAAGGCATTTGCCTGGCCCTGCATTTATGGCTCTTGTGTTTCTCATGGTGGTGTAGGGTCAGTGAATCACCCCACAGAATAACAACACAAACCGCAGCCTTTTGAAAAACTGTGGCCCTCTCTGTTTTTCTTGTGATTTCAAATGTACTTTAAAATAGATCCAAGATATCTAGTTAATTGTTTGAATTCCCTAGACAGAATAAAACCAAATCACTCCACATTGCTTTTTTAAAATATAATTCCTACACGTTTATAATATATGAACATCATTTCTTAACTTGAACCCATATTCTAGCTTTGCCATCAGTTTTGAAATCAAATATTAATAGACATTAAGTTAGACTTAACTACTTTAAAATTTGGCTGGTTCCTTTAACTTTATGGTCCTTTTACTAAACATTGCTCTGTATCTTCCCTTTCTGTAGTGTTGGATACCAATGATAGATTCCTGAGGCAGATCACAATTGGACAGTCTCCAACAGAGAAAGGGTACACACGGACGGTAACTATGTATTCCTTTCTAAGTAAATTAGTTCAGATTAACCAGATCCTTGCTCCTTCCGTCCTCCTCCGTCCCCTCCCATCCGATAGATACTGCCAGGTGTTATTCTGCCTTCTCCCTATTAAAATGGAAGTGAGTAGGTGTGGCATTAAGCACTCCTGACAGCTTTTGCAGTAAATCCCATGTGTCACCTATGTGTTTCTCCCTCCAGCATTTTTTCCCGGAGGTGGAGAGCCCCAAGTGAATATCCTTGCACACAAATTGATTAAAATTGCTTCTCTTTGAGGCTATTTTACAGTCTGTTTCTTCGGTGTAAGAGCTTCTGTGTTGTTCCCACTGTATGTTAGGGAAACCATAACTTCAGGATTACAACCTGCCTTCCCAGGGATTATTGGTCTTACTAGAACATTTATTTTAAAAAATTGACTACTCGAGGTCTTGGAATAGTTCATTATAAATTTTTGCTATTGGAGGATTATTTTCATTAAGTTCTTTGTGTACTATTCTGTTATTCTGTCCATTTAAGCTAATTGTTTAAGCTGCAAATACAAACGAGGATTGCTTTTGCAATTCAGTCTTCTGGTTTAACGCAGTTTTCCCTATTGTGTCTTTTTCCTTCCAACAGGCCCAGTTTGATATCTCTGTGGCCAGTGAAATCATGGCGGTCCTGGCTCTCACCAGTTCCCTAGAAGACATGAGAGAGAGACTGAGCAAAATGGTGGTGGCGTCCAGCAAGAAAGGGGAGCCCATCAGTGCTGAAGATCTGGTGGGTACCCTGGCGCTCCAGGCTTAGTGATGCACCTGTGTCCATTGTCCTAGCTTCTCTCGGCAGTTACCGATAACAAAAGTTATGCTGCAGTTAACCAATAAATTCAATAAGCTTTTGCTGCCTACAGATAATTATGAAATTTATGAAAAGTATTTCATAGTATAATAATAGGTAGTATGCTCCAGTAATAGACCACAGGTTTCAGGTGACTTGAGCAACATCTTCAACCTGTGAGTATTCTCAAAAGTGGATGTACGACCTCAATTTGCCGACGACTTCAAGAGTCCAAGTGAGGCCCTTGGTAGCTGGGCTTGGAGTCACACCCTGGCTTCTCCCCAGGAGGCCTCCCTGCGCAGAGGCCTCTTGTCATGAAGTTGTTGGACACCATATCCACGCTGATAACCACATTGGGAATAATGCATTATCCAGTTATCTGATGGTCCTACTAGGCTTGTTCTCCACTTCGAGGTTATTTCTGAACTGTCTGCATGATAATATGAGGTTTGCAATGAGATAACCTTACAGATTAATTTTTTAAAAGCCTGTTTGTGTTGATATACACCAGAATGATTGGCCTGTGATTAAGCGATATGCCAGATGAATTCAGAAAAGGGGGAAATGTTAATACCCTGTTTTCACAGTTAATATGTGTAAGGAAGAAAATCGTTTTAAAATTTTACACCCAAAGCAGGAACTTAAAAACTCATTAAAACTGAAAATAAATGGGATTCCTAATTTTATCTTGCTTTGTTACCAATTTGTTCAGCTACGGTTAGATGGCTTAGAAGAGAGGGACCTGATATTTAAGAGTTGGTATTGAACTTCTGGGTATACTTGCAGTTTCAGCTTTGGGAAACTCATTGAATTTTTGTTTATAGTCATTTCTGTCCAGACACCAAAGTTACAAATAATTCATTACTCGAGGAACTAGCATTTCCATGCTATAAACCAATTTAAAATGGATTCCCCTCGTTCATCAGCAACAGCTCAATTAAGATGCTTATTTCTAGAATTGCATGTTTTTCCAAAAATTACACGTGAATTTCATTTTCATTCTGTCTCATCTGGCTGCTTAAAATAACTAGTTACTTCACAGTATATCCAGAAAAAAATAAACAAATGAGTGGTCTAGTTTTGGTGAAAGTACTAATTTGTCCAAGATGGCTAAAAAAAGGAAGACCTAAGAATGTTGAATTTTGGTTTTAAAAAGTTGGTTTGCCGGTAGGAATCGACGCTTCATGCCTTTGTTTTGTAGGGAGTGAGTGGTGCGTTGACAGTGCTTATGAAGGATGCAATCAAGCCCAATCTCATGCAGACATTAGAGGTGAGCAGAGTGAACCCTGCCTTCCTGAATTGGTTTTCTGTGTTCACACTTTTCTTGAGTCACAGACCTTCTCTACCTGCTCATCTTATCTTCACACTCTTTCTCACAGTTGTGATTGGGACATTACTGACATATAAAAGAGACAGCTTCGTACTTAACTTTTGGGAAGTCTTTTTCTTTTGGAGTCCACCTGATGTTCACTCCCTTGACTATGCGATTCTATTTTGAAGCAGTTTGGGCAGCTTCGCTCAGGCCATCTTGATTTCCACAGGGCACTCCAGTATTCGTTCACGCTGGACCGTTTGCCAACATCGCACATGGGAATTCCTCTATCATTGCGGACCGGATTGCACTCAAGCTTGTTGGCCCTGAAGGGTTTGTAGGTGAGTATTTTTGTAAGATCAGTACATAGATGGTGTTGTTTTGTTTTGTTTTATCATCAAGGATGTTGGGATGGCGTTCTTACAGTTGCTCTTGTTCTTACTTCCAGTGACTGAAGCAGGATTCGGAGCAGACATTGGAATGGAAAAGTTTTTTAACATCAAATGCCGGTATTCTGGTCTCCGCCCTCACGTGGTGGTGCTTGTTGCCACTGTCAGAGCTCTGAAAATGCACGGAGGCGGCCCCACGGTGAGGATCAATCGTTAGAATGCTCTGATTGTCAGCAGTGTTGTGAAAGCTAAGGGGAAGCTGGATGTCTTCTGCCTGTTTCATCATGAAGCTGTTCTTATCTTCATGATTAATAGTGTGTCAGAAGCAAAGGATTTTCAGACAGCTCTTAGACTGGCTGCCTTATCACTCAGAGACACGACCAGCTCTCAGTATTTTAAGAGGGCTGAAATTAGCTTCATAGTCTACCTGTCTGAGGAAAATCTCTGGGTTTTCTTCTCCAAGGACATGTAAACTCCTCCAAGGACATGTGCTTGCTATATCCACAAAAAACTCCTTTATTTTCAGACTGTTCTTTTAAAATCTCAGTCCCATTTCCCCTTGAAATAGTGACACTGGCAGCCAGCCAAACAAACCACGTAACTGAGTCAGAGGTCAGCCCCTCCTTGAGCAGTGCATGCTGGATGGGACCACTGACAGCCTGGAGTGGGAGGGAGGCGGAGAATGGTGGATACTCTCAGGACTGCCTCTGGGTAATAGAGAGAGACAGAGGTTAGGACTGGTTTATGTTCAGTTCCAACCTGAACTTTGTGTTTTCCTGAATCACTACTGGTTAGAAATTTCATTTCTTATCCTATTAACACCTTTTCTTCAGCACCTGCATGTGAAAACATGGTGCTAGTTTTCAGAAATTGAAGTATTAAATTCCTATCCTCCATGAGAGGGTCTTGTAACTTAAGAAATAAGACCTTCTTCACCTACAGAACAAAAATCAATGTTTCTTAGTGTATTGATCAGGGTTTTTCCTAATATGTCAATTCTCAAGCATTTTGGTCTCAGAACTTCTTTACACTCTTAAAAATTATTGAGAGCCGGAAGGAATTTTTATTTAGGTGAGTTATATCTATTGATACTTAACTATATTAGGAATTAAAACTGAGTTACATATGAACACAGATAACATTTTTTTAAATGAAAAGTTAACTGTATTTTCCAGAACAAATTTTAGGCATTGTATATTTTTCAGATCACTTCAGTATCTGTCTTAATTGAAGACCTCTGGAGTCTGATCTTCTGCATTTGATCTGTTGTGACAGCCCATGTCACATAATCTTTGGAAAAGTCCTTTGTACACTCAAAGAGAATGAGAGTGAAAAGAGCCATAATATCTTAGAATTATTAAGGAAATAGTCTTGACCTTGTGGACCCCGTGAAAAGATCAGGTCCCTAGGCCTCACTGTGAGAACCACTGCCATAACACAGTACAGCACACCTCTGCATTCTTCTCCCCAAGGTACCACAAGCACTCCTAGCCCAGCACGTCCCTTTCTGCCAGCCATGCAAGATGCATTCCCTTTTTCTTCCTGATCATAACCAACACTTCTCTCGCTTGCACCCCACACACACACACACTCACCCTCACACCATTGCACCTCCTTTCCACCTGATCTCATGGTCACTGTCAATTTGTTTCTTCTTAATCACTGTCCATTGCCCACAGTGGGGTCCCTGGAATCAGCACCTTCACCCCGTGCTCATCCCTGTGGATGCAGCATGGCCAAGCCACCAGGTACCTCCATTACAGTGAACCTACTGCTTAAGTATCTTGACACCTTTAAATAGGCTGTGACAGAGGAAGAGTATCCCTGTGTGCCACTTCCATCCTGTTTGTGTTGCTCACGCTCCCCAGTTCAGCTCCACAAAGCCGTGGGTCGGCTCCAGACCAGCTCATACTCTCGTCGCAGGGCTTGTCACAGACTCCATGGGCAAGGCTGACAGCCGCCTTTTTCCCTATGCTCACCTTTGCTTCCACCCCCACTACCGTGTGCATCACTCACAGGTTATTGCCCCTTTCTAGAACGTATCCCTTCCCCCCACCTTCATAGATCCGTCCTTTCTCACCTCCTTAGTTCAGGCCACAAAGGTCAACACTCTACTCAAAGCTATCATTTTTGTTCTGTGCTGTAGGACTGGTCATGCGCCCTAAATCCTTGGGGCAGGAAACGACCTTATACTGCTGCATATCCCCCAAGCGTGCAGCTTCTGGCCTTCAGCTCATGGCAAGCACCGTTTAAGCTAACATCTAATTGTAAATAGAAAATGCCTCTGACTTTGCTTCCTTTCCTTCCAGGTTACTGCTGGACTGCCTCTTCCCAAGGCTTACATAGAGGAGGTAACTTCAATCATTTCTAATTACTTGACCTAGAAAGCACCACACCCTGAATCAGAGTTTCTCAACCCGGCTCATTTGGAAACAAGTCGGGATATCACTCTGACCCAGGGTTGGTTCTGGGAGCAGGAGATGCCAAAAGGTCTGCAGTGTGCTGAAGAATTGAATTAAATAGAGAAGAAGTGCCTCATACAACAGAATTGCCCACATAGGATGTCAGTAAAACCACTGCCCTAGATTAATGGTTCTCAACTGGGAGCGATTTTGCCCCCAGGGGTCATTTAACAATGTCTAGAGACATTTTTTATTGTTATAACTGGCCTCTAGTGGGTGGGGGCTAGGATGCTTCTGAACATCCTACAGTGCACAGGCCACCCCCAACTACAAGGAATTATTTGGCCCAAAATGTCAGTAGTTCTGAGTTTGAGAAATCCTGCACTAGACTAATGGAAGTTTCTTTGTCTTCCCTCTATTGGCTGGTTGATTCCCAAATGCCATTCAAGTCAGAAGCAATATAGGGACCTTTTTTGAAATGTCTTTTCTTCTGCAGATTTAAATCCATATTAAAGGGCCAAGATATAGTCAGCATCCTGGTTATTTTTCTAGGCAAAGTTTCCATACGCTGATTTGGTTTATAGCATCAAGCAGGAGTTCAAAGAATTGTGAGCTTGAACCTTTTCATATGTTTATTATTTACCATCAAAGAATCGTCTCTAGAGTCAGTTTGGGGTGGTTATATGAGAGATAGGCCCTCCTGTGAGAGGGTAAGGTCAGCTGCTATCACTAGTTCCATTTTTCTGCCTTTTGGGAAGCTTTTAAATTGTCAAGCAATACAGGGTCACTGTTCAGGCCCCAAATGAAGTATTTCAGAAGCAGTTAGGAAAGAATTGTGGGTGCCTTGAGCCTGCCTGTCTTCTGAGTTCTGATTTGCCTTTTATGGTCATTTGTCTGATTCACGCGTAGGAGGGGAATTCACAGTTCTGGCCCTCCTGCCACCCCACAGCCTTTCCTGTGTCTAATTAACATGACGGCCCCTAACTGGCCCAGCTGGTGTCTTCAGCTAAGAAATTCTACTTATTTAAAACTGTTCTCAATCAGTCTTACAAATTAATTGGTCTTCATGTGACTAGAGGTAAAGAAAAAGCAGTGCTCTTTAGAATATCAAATAAATCCTAATCTCTGTTTTCAGTTATTAAAGGAAAAAAGCATAAATCATGTCTGTAATGACCTCAGATTTTCTACCTTTAACTTACCCCTTTTTCTGCTGTCTCATGGAATCCACAAACCAAGAGCTTTTATTGCTGGTTTTGCTCATGATCCAGTCATATATTTTTATATAAGACTATTATATTTTTATTTGTAAAACATTTAATGTATTTTTAAGCTTATAATAATAACGTACCCTTGGTTTAAAAATTAAACAATATATGAATATAATTATAATTTGAGTCTTCTTAACAGTTTGATGCATATTTCTCAATATTTAAAAAAATTTCATGAATGTACACATGTGTTCTTGTATTTGTCCAAAAATGGAATTAATTAAGCTCTCCATAGTTTTGCAACTTTGTACATCTTTGACAAGTTTCATGTAATACAGATTATCTCACTTTTCATCACATCTCCATGATACATATTGAGTATTTATATATCATAAATCACTGGCCCAATCTCCTATTGAAGGTTTGTGTTATTTACAGTTTTTCAATGCTGCCAGTAGTGTTTCAGTAAACATACTTAAAAGTACATTTTCTTAATTGCTTTCCCTTAAATTTCATGGTATTTGGTTTTTAAAGGTTGCACTTATCTTGTTTTCTGTTGTCCCCTGTGAAGATTCATGGTTGAGTTCACTAAAACCTTTGAAAGCATCACTGAGAGAACTGACTCTGGGTGGTGAACACACAATGTAATACATAGATGGTGTATTATGGACTTGTACACCTGAAACCTATGTAACTCCTAACCATTGTCACCCCAATAACTTTAATTTAGAAAAGAAAGAAAGAAAGAATCACTGATTACTTCGTGTTTTCTGACAGTTCTATGGTAGCTGGATAATGAATGCCAGGCACTGTGCTAGACTCTGTCTTCAGATGGGAAGGTCTGGGCAGCGCTGAGTAAAGTTAGTTGTACCACTGTACCATATGAGTATGTACAAATCTAATAAACACAGGGTTTACAAATATAACTTAGTTAAGGGTATCTGAGTCCCTTTAAACAGCAAATATGCTGTTGAGACATGGTGCGATGACAGCAAATGTCCCAGCTCTCATGTTTTCAGGACAGCCAGGACACAAGCAGAGCTCCACTCCAATGTTACATAAAGGCTGGCACAGTGTTAGAGCTCCACAGTGCACACTCACTGCAGTGTGAGAAATGCGTCAGTGCATCTGCTCTGTCAGCTTGTCCTGACAGTCAGTGGCTGCTGGCTCAAGGAGACAGGTTCCTTTTTTTATTATTATTATTGGGGAAGGGGAACAGGACTTTATTGGGGAACAGTGTGTACTTCCAGGACTTTTTTCCAAGTAAAGTTATTGTCCTTTCAATCTTAGTTGTGGAGGGTGCCATTCAGCTTCAAGTTGTCCTTTCAGTCTTAGTTGTGGAGGGCACAGCTCAGTTCCAGGTCCAGTTGCCATTTTCTAGTTGCAGGGGGCACAGCCCACCATCCCTTGTGGGAGTCGAACCAGCAACCTTCTGGTTGAGAGGATGCGCTCCAACCAACTGAGCCATTTGGGAGGCAGCTCAGCGCAGGGTGCCGTGTTCAATCTTAGTTGCAGGGGGCGGAGCCCACCATCCCTTGCGGGACTCGAGGAGTTGAACCGGCAACCTTGTGGTTGAGAGCCCACTGGCCCATGTGGGAATCGAACTGGCAGCCTTCGGAGTTAGGAGCATGGAGCTCTAACCGACTGAGCCACCGAGCCGGCCCCCACAGGTTCCTTTTAAGAGCAACCTGCGACTTTTTACCTCTACTCTCTCTGACCTCACAGAGAGACCAATACTTTCACTGTTGTTTTTGTAGAACCTGGAACTGGTTGAAAGAGGCTTCAGTAACTTGAAGAAACAAATTGAAAATGCCAGAATGTTTGGAGTTCCAGTAGTAGTGGCCGTGAATGCATTCAAGTAAGTACAAAGTGTCATAGTCAAGGGGGACTGTGGAAAATGGTCAGAAAACATCTCCCAGAGGTTTTAGCTCTATTTTGATTCAGTTACTGCTGTGGCTTATTAAGTCTGCTTTAGGAGCCATTACTGAGAGCCTGCAATGTGACAGGCACCGTGTGTGTCACAGTGAACTCATCACCTCACCCACTGAGGGTCCTGGGTCAGATTTGGCTCCTGTGAGTCCCCTTGTTCTCCACCAGGTGGAGTGGGTAACACAAAGGTCTGCAGGTAAAAGGTCATAGCCCTACAGAGTTCTGTTATTTCACTGGTTCTGGTAGGCTTTCGTCTTGACAAAGAGTCGAACGTACTAAGCTGGAAGTGTTCCTGCCAGGGAGAACTTGTGTGGATCTTTTAGGTATTCTGAAGCTGGTTGGTCTCGTTATAATGGCCTAACCACAGCAGAATGAGAAGCAAAATTTTTAAAAAGTGAGTGTGGATTTCTATGATGTGCCTGCAATGTTCTAAGTACTTTGCCTTTATTTACCATCTAAGCCTCATAACATCCCAATAAAATAAGTGCTACGATTATTCCCATTTTTACCCAATGGGGTTATTCCCATTTTTACCCAAATGGAAATCAAGGCACATAAAGCTTAAGTAACTGGCCAAAGGTCACCTAACTAGTAAGTTGTGGAGCCGGTATTCAAATCCAAGGAGAGTTACTTGATTAGCGTCCCATTTATTAGCAGGTGATTTACGTGGGTTTTAATGGCAAAAGCAAGACAGATTCTGTCCTCTCCAGCCATGATCAATGCTTTAACATGAAGAACTGCCTTTACAGGACGGATACGGAGGCCGAGCTACAGCTCATCAGCCGACTTGCCAAAGAACATGGGGCTTTGGACGCCGTGAAGTGCGCTCACTGGGCAGAAGGAGGCAAGGGTGCCTTAGCCCTAGCTCAGGCCGTCCAGAGAGCAGCTCAGGCACCTAGCAGCTTCCAGCTCCTCTATGACCTCAAGGTGGGTTGCTTGCTCTATGCAGAAAACCAGATAGCACAATGAGGTTTCTGTGAGGCTGCCTCTGTTTAGAGCCCGTGTTTAGTAGCTTCAACCCTGTGGGTTTGATTCCTAGGTAGGTGAATTATGACCACAGCCTGGACCCTCGACTCCAGACAGCTTTCTTACTAACACATGTTACTGCCTACTTAACAGGAGGGGGTACAGGCAAGAATGGCCCAGGAGGCTGGTTCACATCCTTTCTTTTGGAAAGGCTCACAGTATAATCTCTTTGCTGGCGGGAGAAAGGGTTATATATAGAACTGAAAGTGTAATTCACTACAGCTTTAAACCAACGCACCAACCATACTATGGCTAATGGTTAAGGGGCTGCATCCAGCTCAGAAAAGTTTTCTGACCACTTCCCAGTAATAGGGGAAAGCAGCGTGCTCCAAAGCTGACTTTGTGGTACAGGGCTGCCTTGACTTCATAGAAGCCCTCAGATGCAAAACCAAAGCTCCCCGGCTGGCTGCCGCCTTCTTCCCACCAGGGAGTAAACTGTACAGCGTCTGACCCAGGCAGAAGCACTGCTTACTTTGTACAGTAAAGTTAGTTCAGAGAAAGGTTGTTCATAGTCCAGGGTTGTATTTTGTTTTCCTTTCTCTGTTCACGTACTTCAGGATGGGATTGGACGTTAAATAGGATGCCCACAACTGGAAATGGCATTAGGGACATGGAATGTCGTGGTGGCTAATTCTGCTTGTATTCTCTAGGCTGGTTCTTGGCTTGGTTTTGAAAAGATAGTCATAGACTTTCAAAAATAGCCATTAAAAAGGTAGAAGGAAGAAACTAAGAAACCCTGCTACTCTTGGATTAACATTCTTCTGTGTCTCTCAGCCCCTTGCAGATATAATACATTGACAGTTAATTAACACACTCCTATCAACATGGACATTTCCCTGTTGAGCTTTAGTGTTATGGACTGTTTTGAAAATCTGTTCAACGAATCATCTTTTTAGGAAATGCCATAAACACAAATTGGCACACAAATACAAAGCATGGATAAGCACCTTCTCTAAGCCCCCCACCACAGTGCCTACTGTTAGGAACCCAGGTCCTTGAAAGCGAGCAGGAGACCGGGAAGAAGTGGGGTAATGAGGACTTTTAACCCATTTCTACCTGGAACTTTGCTCTAACAGGAGGTTGCCACTGTTTGTCTTATTTGGCATCAGCTGGTCTTAAATCGCCCCTCAGCAAAGTGCTTTTGCTTCAGAAGTTTTGACTGTGGCTTGGCATTTACAGAGCCCACTTATAAGATGCGTATAAAAGTAAGCTCTGTTGTCTCTCATAAGCTGTAATTGAATAGTCACTTTATTTATATCCATTATGCAGAGCCCTTTCATAAATGATCACTGTTTAGTTCAAAAGGGAACTTTTATTTTTATAGGTAGAGTATTATTCCTTTCAAAACACAAAACTCACCCAGTGTGTTCTTTTAGGCTTAGTTGCTAGAGAGTATAGAGCAGATCTGTTGCCTAATTTCAGTAATTTGCTCATCCATGTTACCTGGGAATCCTTTTCCTTCCCACTTCCTTTAGGCAGTTGTTCCCTGTGCTGTTTGCTCTGAATCCTAGTGCCCTGGAGTAGGCTCAGCAGCACTTAGGGAGCAGGCCCCACTTCTCTGAAATCTTGCCCTGGAGGAAGCAGCCCTGTGAGGCCCTCACTGGATAGACCACTGGCCCATCCACTGCACTGTTTGCTTCAGGTGCCATGGAAGGCATATCCTTTCACACCACTCCCAATGTGTGGCAATCATATAAATCACCAGGTTTTTAAAAACTTTCTAAGTCACAGCAAGTAGCAATCAATATGTTGTGTTAAAAATAGCATCTGCCTCTCATACAAACCAGGAGTTGTGTGGATGGATATTGGTGGTCTTGTTTCATAAACAGTCTCCCATGTTTGCTTTGTCAGGAGCTTGCTCTCCAGTCCTAGAACATTCCTTTTATTATTTATGAAGAAATAATTGTTCCTTGGATAGTCAGCAGTATTGTTTGTGATGTACCTCGTCAGATCCTAAATATACACACATACATAGTAACTTTATTTCCCTGGGACATTTCCCACTTATAAAATCTGGGGTTTGTTATTAAAAGAAAATGTTTCTATCCCAGTAAACCTCAAACTATTTGCATGTCTGTGACGTCTATGGAAACATCTTCTGGCCCTTTTGGGGACTCTGTCCTGGGTAAACATCCTCAGGTGTGTCCAGTCATGGTCTCCCTGTCTCTTTCCTGTCTATCAGCTCCCAATTGAGGATAAAATCAGGATCATTGCGCAGAAGATCTATGGGGCAGATGATATTGAATTGCTCCCTGAAGCTCAGCACAAAGTGGAAGTCTACACAAAGCAGGTAGATATTTGGTTGGTTTGTTCTTTCAACTGTTTAGAAAGCAGGCCTTGGAGTCAGAATCCCAGAGTCTCCCAGCCCTGCCGTCACCCACGGCTTCACTTCTCTGGGCGGCAGCTTTTCTCCTCTGAAATACTGGTATTGTATTGGGTGGTTCAGCCCCAAGTTCTTTATCTACCCATAGGTGGTATATGAGTGTGTGGAAAAACCCTGAGGAAATATGGAATGTCTTACTAAAATACTGAGAGCCCGTCTTCATTTGTGTCCTTTGTCTGCTCCAAACTGTCATTCTTAATTGGTTATATAGATGCAAATAAAATACTCACATGAGGTATACAGTCGTGATTACTTACCTCCCTCACCCAACAGATTCTTTCCCTTTTTTTGGTCTATAATAACTAAGCTGGAGGGCAGTGCGGTGCAGGTGGTTATAAAGTGAGCATGGATGTTTCAAATAAATTGAAGGATCCACATCATCACAATGCCCAGATGTTCTTTGTTGTGGCGTCAGCTTTTCATTCGTCCTGCTCCTGTTCCTGTCTTTCCCCAGGGCTTTGGGAATCTGCCCATCTGCATGGCCAAGACACACCTGTCCTTGTCTCATAACCCAGAGCAGAAAGGTGTGCCAACAGGCTTTGTCCTGCCCATCCGTGACATCCGCGCCAGCGTGGGGGCTGGCTTCCTGTACCCCTTGGTAGGAACGGTAAGTGCGTGCTGCAGGCAGAGGGGGGTGCTGGTTCTTCTGTGCTCTTCGTCTTAAATTGATTGCTGAAGCCATTAAGCAGACGCCAAATGAGCAGAGTTCATTGCTGAGGAGAAAGTTGGAGTCAGGCCTGTTACGATTAATTCTCTTACTGCAGACCATCTTAGTGTCAATTTAAGGATGATGCCATGACTACTTGTGCTGAATAACAATTCTGTTTCCAGTGACAGTATGACCTTGACTGAAGCTGGGGTGGGCCTAGTGGATAGGCTGTGCTTATATATAATCACAACTGACATTTATTGGGCACCTTTCACAGATTAACTTGATCTTCCCAACAGCCCTGTGAGGTAGGGACACGGGCTCTGCACCTCCTGGGTCTTCCTGAGAGGCCTAGAGCTTATGCCTGAAATTCAGGGAATTCGTTGTTTTCTCCCCCCTTAAAATGCAAATGAACCCTGTAGATGTGAAAGGTGAGGTTGCTTATTTATACTTCAAGATGAATTATCAAATGCCTTCTTATCTTATGGGTTTTATGCATATGATAGGAAAATTGCTAATAGGGAGGTAGAGGAATGCTTAAGGACATAATTGCAGTTTGGACAAACTTTGTCCCCGGGTTAACACTGATCCTGTGCCCAGCTTTCCCCCTTAGATCCACCTGTATTCTGTATCTGCAGGTTGTACTTAACCTGCAGTACAGGACTGAAGTATTAAACTAAGCCAATAGACGATGAAAAAGAAACCAATAGATCTCCTTTTGGAGCTATATTAGTCTTTCAGTGTAGTAAGAAAGTGTTTGGGAGGTGGCGTTATAGAGTCAAGAGTATGTAACATTAAAGCCGAATCCTGTTTTGACCTCTGCTGACTTTGGGCAAGTTATTAAAGATGTGAACCCTGCTTCTCTCATCTCTCAGTGTGTGGCCATATCATCGCATAAGGCAGGTCAGACAAGCACCTGCAAACCAGCGCCCCTCAGCCACTCCGGAGAGCAGGAGGGAGCTTTGTCATGGTGCTCATCCGTCCTTGGCATTTGTAGAAATTCCCTTTTAATAGGAATGTTAAGCCCTTTACCCAGCACCTTGAATATTGCAGAAACGTGTTCTTTTTGGAGAAATTGTCAGTAGCTGCTAACTAAAAGAGCAGTAGCTGTAGCCTGTATTGTCACTTTTGATGTCTGCGGTGCCAGAGGGTGACTCTAAGCAATGAAAACAAAACTGAAAGTGGTCAGGCCAATGAGCATTTGCCTGTAGTTCAGAGAGAAACACAGTCTGCCCAGCTCAAGACTGTCATCTAGAACAAACTCGCGCCGTAGAAGCCACCTTGGAGGAAGACATTTCCCCACATAACTTAGATAGCCTAACAATCGCTATTCTTAACGCTTCCTAATTACTGTTCAGGCCTGAACAGGACTCAGATGATTTGAGTATTTTATGTATTAATTTAAGGTGTGGTGGCTTCTTTTTGGAATTTTATATCTAAATTCATGTGTGTATGTACATTTAAAATTTTTTCTGATTATCAATATAACCATTGTTTAAGAGAAAAAAAATCCTCTTCGGGAAAGAGTGAAAATGCTGAAAATCCTCATCACTGTTTTGGGCACCATCTTTACGATTTTCTGCCAACGTGCTCATGCATGTCTATGTCAATGGGCATTTGTCTTTATAATGTCATCTTCAGGCTTTTCTGCTAGGTGTGAGGACCCATCCCGTCCTTTCCCCACATGCAGCAGTTGCTTATCTCTTTCAGAATTTGAGAGTAAAGACCAATACAGTATGTTCTGGGGAGTATTGATTGGCACTCACATGTCAGACTTAAGTTTTCTAAAGTGTAGATGTTTTGGGTTACAGAAGGTGCCTCATCCTTTTCTATGACACTTTTATAGTTAAGTTGTAGAAGTTCAGCTTAAACTCTTTTCTTGTCTGGATCTGACTTGGAACTTGTGTGTATTCATTATACAGGACATTGTCACAGACAAAAATATACTGAGTTTTCACTTATAAGCCTTATGAATTTGCATCTAAGTAGATACCTGTCAAAGCCAAGTCGCTAGAAAAGAAGCAAGAGCAAACATAATCCATAAGCATTACAAGTTCAGGTTTAGAAGGCCAACTGGGCCCAGAAAGCACAGTGATTGTAAAACCATCTAGATTATGTACAGGAAAGTCTTGGCCCATGTTAAAGGATGCTAATTCCTAATGTGTTGCTGAAGCAAAAATAAAATGGGCATCTCTGCAAGACTCATGAAAACGAAATTAGAAAGCAGACAAGCCCTGCATCTCCTTTTGGTCCTGTGAAGTGAAGGCTGAGGAGCGAGTGAGGGTCTCCCCGGCCCTCCCAGCCCCTGCCCTGGAGGATGAAGGCGGAAGCACCCGCTGCTGCTGCTTGTTGCAGCCGCCGATGTGGAGGACGACAGTGAAGCCGGGCACTTGATTTGCCAAGGGCACGAAAGTCTCCCTTGGAGGTTATAACAGGATCAATGACTTGATGGTTTCTTCTTTGTTTTTTAAATAATTTTTTAAAATTTACTTTTAGTGATAGTTGACATATAATATTACGTGAGTTTCAGGTGTACAGCGTAGTGACGCAACATGTATCACTATGTGACAACCTTAGTAACAGCCTTACTGAGTGATCACCACAGTAAGTCTAGTAACCATCTACTGATCTGATTTTTAATGTGGAACAAGAAAAGTGCCACTTTATGGACAACTACAAAATGATATTCTAGCTTTGTGCCTTGAGCTTTCTATCTGAGGGGAAAGTGGGGAAAAAGATCACTTTAAGTTTATTTTTAAATCTATGTCGCATCTCCTAGATGAGCACAATGCCTGGACTCCCTACCCGGCCCTGTTTCTATGACATTGATTTGGACCCTAAAACTGAACAGGTGAATGGGCTGTTCTAAACAGGTAAGTTGTGACTGGTGAGTTTTGCTTTTTTCCTTATGAGGCACTTTTATGAATTATAGGACTCCAGCTAAAGCTATGAAAATGCAAATTCTACTGTTTTCAAAACACCTCTTTCAGACATCACTGAGGGGAGAGGCAGCAGTAATGAGAGTTAGCAGTAACTAACCAATGAATGAAGTATTTATATGTCAACACAGTTGGAGGAAGAGAGGGGCATGTCACAAGGTGGCGGTGTAGGGAGAAAGCCACCATCTAATGAACTGGAGGAACTGCAGTGGAGAGGTTAAGCCTCGTCTGCTGGAGCCCAGGAGGCTCTGGGTTCCGAGTCGATGGCACACGGGAGGACAGGAGCAGCTGAGGTGTATCTACTCTGAATAGACAATGAGCAGGCAAGAGCTGAAGAAATGTCCCAGAAAGTAGAAAAGACAAGGAAACAGGACCAGTGCAGGAGTTGTTGGGTCTTAAGTGAAACCCCCCAGGTACACAATAAATGAGCCATCCCAGGACACATCCAGTTGAACTTTCAGAAATATCAAAGATGAAAATCCTAAAAATCCTTCTCCAGAGAATGGCTTGCCTATGAAAAAATGAGAATTAGACTGCACCTGTCTTATCAGCAATAAGAAGCTTTTAGACAGTGGAGGAATGCCCTCCAAGTTCACAGGGAAAGATAACTTTCTACCTGTATTTACACCCTGCCAAATCTCCCCAGATGTTCTCAGACACATACAGGTTCCCCACCCCCACATCTCTTCCTGGGAAGGGATTTAGCAGTGTCCTGCAGCAAAATGAGGAAGAAACCATGAAAAAGGAACACGTGGTTTTCAGGAAACCGACTCCTGATCTGGACAGTAAGGAAGGGGAGTCCTGACAACTGCAAGTGACCTAGAGTTACAAATCCATCATGGAACAGGAGGAGGGAGGAATTGAGAAAGAATAGAAAGAGCTAGAAAAGACAAGGGTAATAATGCAACACAAAAGCTCTCACATCTTTTAAGAAAGTAAAGGTCAAGGTGAAAGCAAACTGTAGTCATCAGCTAAGCATCTGTAAGGATGGTTGCTTATAGCAGCAGCAACTCTGCTTACAAAGAAAAGAGGCTGCTTGGTGCTAGGGGCACACTGCTTCAAGGGGGCATGTGCGGCACTGGAAATGTCACTCTGGTTCATGCCTGCTCTGGCCTGGAGCAGTAGTCACATAAGCCATCATGTCAATGCCGTGCATTGTTTTCAAGTCTCTGGACTGACAGACCCTCAGAGAGCTAGTTGTGGCAAAGCATGTAAATGTTAACAGCTTTGACAGTGCGAGAGGGTAATGGTGCACTGTGGAACGGAAGAAGAAATATTTTAGTGCTTAGAGAAAACATGTATTTCCTGTTTCTTTTTCCTTCCAGATTGTCCATCTTCAGGAAGCTACTTTGAAGGTTTGGCCAGTATGTACTTCGGTCTACTATCAGGAAATGGGGGAAAGTCGAGATCAGCCCCGACCCCGAAGATCTTCTAAAAGAAGTAGTAGGAGTTTCCCTAGAAGCCCTTGTTTGGTCTTAATCGCCGTCATCATGTATAAATTAACACAAATCATGCACATGTCTATTTACTGAAATTCCACAGAATAAAAGGAAATAATTTTGCTATCTCAGTGTTTGAATGTAAATTGTAGCATTAACAGACTGCTGCAATATCTCGGATATCCTGTGTGAGCCCATTTGCCGGGCAGACCCCTGAGCCTGAAGAAGCAAGTTGCAATGTGTACTTTGTAATACTGTTTTGTTTAAAGGGGAAAACGGTACGTGCTTGTGTATTTCTGGGAGGACACATGTCAGGAGAAGCAGCGTATGGAGGACGTGCCTTCTTATCATATATCTTTCTGTACTATTCCTTTTTTTTTTTTTTTTTTACCTTGGGAAAAGATTACACATATAAGTTTTTGTCCTGAATTTCCTTGGAATTGCCATTCCTGTCACAGCTTTAGCACCATTTATTTCAAGAGTCCTCAAGGAAGGCTGGTCATACAGCACTAACTGTAGCTTAGCCCTTTTTGCTCTGTTGGTTCAGCAAATATTTATTGAGCTTTTACCAAGTAATTGGGCTCTACTCCCTATAGAATGTTTTTTTGCTCAAATGTTTTCCCGTCTCTTTTTTGTTTTCTATCTCTGTTCTTCCTCTCCCGTTTTTTTCTCCCTTCTCCCCCTTGTCTTCCTGCATTGGATCCTTCCAGGAGATGTTGCATTCCCCACTGGTGTTGGCAGAGCTATATTTTTCCTGACGTCTTTTGTTTTCTTATTTTTAATCCCCTAGGTTCACATCGGAGTTGTCATACAATCAGTTTTGCTATCCAAAGAAATGATGACAGTGCTGGGGGGCATATGGCAAAGGGGTCATGAGTGCAGAGCTCCAGCTCCCCCATACTTTCTTCACAATGGTGGAGTCGAGTCCTGTTCCAAAGCATCATCCGGGCCCTGTCTGCACAGAGTTCACTGTTTCTGATGTGGTTGGTTTTTTTTTTTGAGATGTCCTCTAAAACCTCATCTGGAATGGGACTTGCTGGGAATTCAGTTTGTAAACAAGGAAGAAAGCAGTCCATTGTCAAACATGGTGACTTAAGATCATCTTAAAGGATTTAGGCTTCCTCATGCCACCTAAAAGCCATGTAGGTTTCAATCCTTAATGTCGATAGGAGTAGTAAACACAATTGGTGGGAGAAGAGGTTTATAAGTCAAAGATGATAAATCTCTAATACAATAAATAATGCAAATTCTTTTTACCAGGTATTGCTTGGAATAAATGCATCATCACCAATGCAAGAATTTCCTAAGTAGAAGTACACTATGCCTTCAGTAACAATTCAAATGGTACAACTTGCTTTTTCCACTTTGCAGTATATCTTAGAGATCTTACTGTAGTAAGATCTGCAGTTTAAGATTTATCATGTTTCTTACAGCTGTGTGGTATTGATACAGTCCTATCAATGGACACTTACTATTGTTTGATAATTTTTGCTATTAAAAATGATGTAGCAGTGAATACATGTTATTCCCATAACATGTATCTTTGCAGCTTGTGTAGAAGCATCTATAGAACAAATTCCTAGCGGTGAAATTGCTCAAAGAGGGACATCTAGCTTCAGAATGAGAGCTGACCTTTGGTTGGAAATGTGGAGATAAATTATAATAGAACAAATATGTAAATTAGGTTTATATGTCCATTTTACAGAAGGGTAAACTTGAAAATTGCACTGCTGCTGCCTGCCTGATGAACTGAAGATTATCTGAGTCCAAAACCTCTGCTCTTTACCATCATTCTGCCTTTCAGAGCCCTTAGAAGGCAGCCTTTGCCAGGTTATACAGAAGTGGACATCCCATTTGTGACAGGTAGAAAGCTGTGCCCATTTCACATCCCTTCAGAAGGAAGGGGTAATAAAAGGTGGAAGAAGCAGGGGGAAGAAATAAAGAGGTTAAAAAGGCTGCCAACCAGTTATTGATGACGTGGGTTTTGTGGACTTGATTCTTTAATCTGTGATAAAGAGAAGGCATAAAGAACAACAAAAAATAACTACAGGCTAACTGGAGACCTGAATTCAAGACCTACAGGAATATTAGTGTTTGGGGTATATATTAGTATGTGTTGCCAGACAAGGTCCAGTGCCTTTATCTTAGGGCTAGGAGTCCTCCCAGATCACTGGTCTCGCTGTCCCCATTCCTACCCTTTTCTGGGCTGCTAATGCCTTCCCTCCTCATACTCATAATATTACTGACAAACAGATTATACCTTCTTTGATCTGCACCTCAGAGGCTGTTGCCATTCACTGAAGATGTATATACACTCAATTCAAAATAGAGACAACACTTATGAGCTGTCAAGTGAAACATTACAATAGAGTTACTGCTGAGTTTGTGTTGGCTGGTACAACCCTGATGGTGCCTAGGAACAGATCCATCCACCAGAGACTGGAGCTAAGGTTCATTTAATGGTGTATCAGGGAAGAAGAGGTGGTGGGCTTATTCCCAGAAGGTCTCTAAAATGTAAGGATGATTACCAAAGAGTTGGAAACCATTTTTGCTAGCTACAGGCTGTGAATGGACAGGGACCAGGATGGGAGAAATGAAATGATTGGTAGAGATAATATAAATATGTAAGCTATTATACTGGGACATTGTATCTGGTAATGTTAACAAGATAAGCGTTAGGTAAGATAATTTCTCATCAAATTGGAGAGAGATATTTATAGCCTGTTTCTCATTATATAATGAAAAGCTAAAGGAAGAGCAGACGATGAGAGTAATAGATTACTAACTGTCAAGTGAGTTCAGGAATGACAGCTTTTTTTCATGCATGAGGTACTGTATACTTTTTTTAAAAGATATGACATCAGATTGTATTCATATACTAAACAAAAACCATAGTGTAGTATTTTATTTATAATACTATACTAAGAGAGAGTGTGTGTGTGTGGTAGAGGTCAAAGATGAATTATTTATAATATACCTTAAAACAATTTGCCCTTCAAATACAAAATCACTTCGCCGCTTAACTCAAACCACCCATCAGTTCCCTTTCACTAGTCTTTTTTTTTTTTTTAAGACAAGCAGGTGGAATAAAATCTACAAGTCATTACAGTGGCCTTAATTGTTTTAACCTGTTCCTTGTTTCGTGCCAACTACTTCCTAATACGACAGCTGTGCTACCCTGTCTTCATCTAGATAAGCTCATCTCATTTTTGCCTGAAATGGTTGCAAACTCCCAGATCTGCTAGATTTGAAAAAACTTGGATCTCAGTGAGTAATCGCATCTCAATTGGTTATGAGTGGTATAGATTATTTTTGGCTTTTTTAAAGTTCAAAACTGTCAGTAAGCAGGGTTAACGGCCCATCTGAGGATATAAAGGACATTTTCACAGACTGGTATTTAATGAATGAACAAAGGTAAATTGAATTCTTTTTTTAAAAATTGAATTATTTAAACTAGATTCTTATGGGTTTTCCTGTATTATAGCTCTTGTCTCTTATCTGTAAATTTAAGGTCTTGACAACTTAGATTCAGCTTTGCTGTTGTGTCCTAATAGATCTTTCCTTAAATCTGAGTGAAAGCTATAGAATCTCAAAAGGTAAAATATATTCGTGGAAAAACATCCAAAAATGGATAACTGAGATTTACTCTCCCAAGACCATGATCCTATTGAAGAAAGGAGGTAAGGATAACTGCTGTTGAGTAGTTCTTCCCTGCATAATAAGTTCCTCATCTGGATGGTGTGCCTGGGAGGGGACAAAGGAGGCAGGAAGAGTATATCCTGCAGGACCTCACACCTGGAGCTTGCAGGATTGCCCTTGTAGGTGATACTAAATCCAAGGCAAGTCACCCTAAGCTCTCATAGCAACACCTTTCACCGGTGTTAATGAAAACAATGTGTTACGTGTACAAATAAGTGCTTGTGGTGCTTTTCACTATGGCTAGCAATTTGTTTAAATAAAGACTGTGATAAGAACCTAGCCGGTCATGCAGGAGGGAGTTAGATGTTGCCTGTACCCTTTGCTCTGACCGGGACTGGAATTGTAAGGAAAGCCATCTCCTGTTCTCCACACCCACCCCATCCCACCCTCTTGAGGGACAAGGTTAAGCCGGGAAACACATAACTTGTAAGCACCCTCAACTTAGCCTTGGAAATATGTAAAGTATAAAAGATGGATGGGGGGGGATGGGTTCCTGTGCCCTTCTGATCTTGTCCACACACAGGTGGCATCATTTCTACATGTCCCCTAGACTAGGGAGACAAGACTAGGGTTTGGGTCTCTGACAGCTGTTTGGCAATGAACCGTGAAAACCTCTTTATACCCACCCCCACTTCTGGGAAAGTTGTTTGTTTCTGTTTCAATTCATATATGTAATTTTCTCTCAAACGAGATCCCACGCCGCACAGTTTTGAATCCTACCTTTAAAATGTGATATCTGCTATGTCTAGATACTCGGTGTGTGTGGGGCGGGGGGGGGGGGGCGGGATTTATAATAGGAGTGCCTATAATTTAAAACCAGATTTTGCTACTTTGCGTCTCAGAAAATGCGGAAATCATCACTACTCTGGTCCCCTCCCCATCTAGCGGCTCTCTCGGTGGTCCACCTGCCGTTCCCCGGATGCGGTCGCGCCGCGTGAATTCGCGCCCAGGCTAGGAGCGCGAAGGTCTGCTCCCGCATGGCTGGGAAGACTGCTCGCAGGTGGACCTGCTGATCCCCGCCCCCTCCCCCACCCGCCCACCGCCCCTGGCTCCGCCCCGCGCCCCCCCGCTCGGCGCGCATTGGTGCCGCCGGCTGTCAGTTCCCGCGTTCTGGGGAGGGGGTGCCGCCAAGACTGCGGTCCATCTGCAGAGGGCTGCTGGCTCCCGGTGCGACCGTAGCTTCCTGGCTGCCTAAGAGCCCAGCCCCGCGAACGACCCTCAACCTGGGCAGCATGCACCCCCGGTCAGTGACCTCGGCGGCCTCGGTGAGTGAAGGAGGGCGAGGGGCTTGCGGGGAAAGAGGGTGCGGGCCAGTATCTGGTCCACTGACCGCCCGCGCGGCGGGGTGGGCCGAAGGGTTGGCTGGACCCCCGAAATCTGCGTGACCCGGAGATGGCCGAGGTAAGAACCGCGAAGGTCATTTGTCTGCAGGTAGCTCCTGTTTGCGCGACCCTCATCAGCCTCTAGCCACCTACCCTCCTTAGCCTTACAGTTCGTCCTAGAAGCATGGGTTGCCGGTAGATTTCTCCTTCTTTGCCTTTTATTTAAGGAAATGTGATTTGGGGTTTCTGGCATTGTAATTGTGCAGATAGCTTGAAGCTGGGTTATCTGTTGCACGCCCCCGGCACTTTCCTTTTTAAGTACTTTATGCTGCGCTCTAGCTCCTTCCATAAGGAGCATCAAGCCAGAACGAGAGACGTCTTCCTCCAGGAGGAAGCTTCGTGGTCCACATCGGGTGCTGGGAGAGTCACTGCTTTCCTCAGGGAGTGGTTGCTCTTTGCTTCCGTGCTTCTCTGCTCAAGAAAAAAGGGGAAGGGGTATTTTCTATGGCATTACACTTGCGATTGATTCTGTGAGGAAAGGACAACAGGAACTTGAAGATTCCTGAGGCGAAAAAACTACCCTGGCAGGCTAAGGACGAATCATTTGCAGTCTAACTAATTTTGCAAAGTTTTAATGTCTACAAGACAGTATTTTCCCATTTTAGTTTTTTGTTTGGTATTTGTTTTATATCTACAGTGTGATAATCGTTCAAGTGAGCTTTTCAAACAGTTGTCTTTGAGCAATTCATGTTAGTTTCAAATGATACATTCCTAAACATGATCTAATTTCACTATTTCTGTTAATTATACATCCTCTGGTTAAAAGTTCTCAGGTGCTGATAACTCACAAGAGGGGAGACGACTTAAAGAGAGCTATAAGCAGCTGTAGTTCTGCTTATGGAAGCATTCATTGAGGAGGGACACAAAGTGTTCCATATTTTAGTTCCACCTTTGTTTTAGGATGACTTTGTCTTTCGGCCAGAGGCGTGGTGTATGTAACACCCAACCTAAGGGAGTATTTACTTAGATCATAAACCAATTTTCAGAGTTCCAGTTCCTTCTGTGGTTCATAAAATCAAGAGCTACCCGAATAAACCTTAAACAGTGAAGGATTTACGGGGGGGCAGAGGGGGAAGTACAAGAACTGAGCCCTTTTGTTTATTTTTAAGACATCAATCAACTAAAATTCATAGGTTTTTTTTTCAGATGATCACCTCATCTCTCTGTGCATTGGTACCATCATACCATTCTGTGGATTAATTTTTAAATATACTTTTCTATTTATATATAACTAATCAGTTTGCCAGTTGTGCAGCTTATCATTTATATTTGACTTTCAAATTAGTTCTAAAACCAAGAAAATAAAATATAAGGAATTTCAAAAGCTTGACTTTAAAATAGCAAGAACTCAGCCTAATCTTGATTCAATTATGAATTGATGGGCTACATTATGGTTAAATAACCATTAAGCATTTTTAAGATTTTTGACTAGTGAATCTGGTGCAGATTGGCATCTCCAAACAATTCATTTTTCTGATGACACTCTTAAAACACAGTTTCAGAGCATGGGCTTCAGAAACAGAAATAGCCAATCTTGGGTTGAATCTGGCTCTGTTACCTACTAGTTGTGTAACCTCTCTAAGCCTCTTTCTTCATTTGTAGATGGTGATACCACCACCTTCTCATTTTGTAATACTGTGGGGAGGGTTAGAGATGTATGTAAAAGTGCTTAGCACTCCAAATACACAGAAGTTGCTCAATAAATGGCAACTATTAGTATCATTCACCCTTACTGACCTTCAACTATGTGCTTATAAAGGAAAATGTTTGAACAGCAAATACTTAGAAAAAGATGTCAACATTATACAACTAGATTTAAGAGTGGAGAATGACAGTAATGTTAAATTTCCCGAGTATGTATGAAAAGTAGCACTTCACCTCCTTGACGGAATGTACAGTTCAGAACAGAAACCTTGTGGTATAATGGAAAGAACATTGGAGGGTCAAGGTCTTCAGTTCTAACCGGGGCTATGACCTTATCTAACCGTATGGCTTTCAGCCGGACAACAGCCCATTCTGGTGCTCAATTTCTTCATCCTGACTGGATTTGGTTAATCTCAAATAATCTCCACGATCATTTGTAGCTTCAGAATTCTTTATTCCATGTAATAAAAATTATACTAACTTGCTTATCACCTTACATTCATTTTTTGTTGTTGTATTTTGTTTGTTAACTCACAATTCAGAGTCAGAAATAATTCATAAAGACAGCACAACTCAAGAATTGGTAAAATACCAGATTTGCAGAGAAATTCAAAATGAAATTGTAACAGAATAGAGCAAAATACATTCACATTGAAATCTTTCTGAAAGGGCAAAAGTTAACCTCAATTTTTATTCTCCAGTCATTTTCAGTAAGTTATTATATGGGAAACATGTCTGGTATTACATACATTCAAAGGAAGTAGTAGTCTCTATAGAAAACAATAGACTGATGATAGTGAAATAAAATACCACTTTCTTTTCTCTCATCAGGTTGATCTTTAAATAAAACAAAAATCTATCAAGTAAAGGGCTTTCATGAAGAAATGAAAGAGATAAATAACAAGTAATAGAGAAACCAGGCATTTGTATACTGGAGAAACCACCTCAAACAACTGTATGGAGTAAGACGAAAGGCGTGAATACATCCAGAAGTAATTTTGCTTAGTATGATATTTTTGCCCACTTTTCTTGTCATCAACAGATGCTAAGGAAGAGAGAACATCATTTTCTAGAAAAAGAAAAAGTGTAACATAAAAATGGAGACCACAGTTTCTGAAATTCAAGTAGAAAGCAAAGATGAGAGGGGATCAGCAAAAGTTAGTCCTCAGGATGAGAGGCAGGAGGAAAAAGCATCGATGCTTTGCTTCAAGAGAAGAAAGAAATCAGCCAAAGCAGTGAAGCCCACAGCTGGCTCTGAGGCTGCTGATGTGGCAAGGACATGTTCCCCAGAAGCAGGAACCTCTGATCAGCCACCGCCCCCCGGGGGGGCCTGGGCCTCCATCAAACATCTTGTAACACGCAGGCAAAGGTCAGATTCTTCAAAGAAGCAAAAGCCCTCTGAGGCTAAAGTGCAACCTGAAATCAATGCTGAGGATGTTGATCTTTCTAAAAAAAGGGCAAAATCCAGACTTAAGATTCCCTGCATCAAATTCTCAAAGAGGGAGAAAAAAAGGAATCATTCCAAAATTAAAGAAGATGCAGACTGTAGCATCAGAGTTCATGGAGACGCTGAAAGTTTGGATACAAAACCTGTGACCCAATCAGGTGACCAGGCAACAAAGACTAAGTCGATCCAGGATGTAAGTAGAGATGTCTCACAGAAAGGGGGTGATGAGGTCTGTGAATCAAATGTGAGCAACGGCATCACTTGCCCTGGAGAAGAAGTGATTGCAGTAGAATTTCAGTTAGATCCAGAGCATTCTGCTATTCAGACAGGAACGCTAATCCTTGAAAAGGAGATTGAAAAGATTGAGGAAAAACAAAGTGTCCAACCCCAGCAAGCAAGCCCACTTGAAACTTCAGAAACAGAACATCAGCTACCAGTGGTTTCTGATTCTGCCCCCTCACCTGCAATCCTAGATCAACAAATTGTGGACGAAGCCAGAAACAGTGTCCTAGAAAGTGAACCAAATTGGAAAGACCATGAAAGTGGAGAGATTGTAGCTGAAGAGAGTAAGCCAGAAGATACTGAATTGAGCCAGGAATCAGATTTTAAAGAAATTGAGATCAGTGCAGAGAAACCCAAACCAGAAGAAACCAAAAGAATGGAGCCAATTGCTATTATTATTACGGACACTGAAATCAGTGAATTTGATGTTAAGAAATCTAAAAATGTCCCTAAGCAATTCTTAATTTCAACTGAAAATGAGCAAGGAGGGGTTTTTGCTAATGACAGTGGTTTTGAGGGTAGAACTTCAGAACAATATGAAACACTCTTAATAGAAACAGCTTCTTCTCTTGTCAAGAATGCTATCCAGTTGTCTATAGAACAGCTGGTTAATGAAATGGCCTCTGATGATAATAAACAATCTTCTACAGTGACTTAATTTCCACATCATGGGAGGGAAAGCATTTTTTTTAATTATTTTACGTATTTGTGGCATTTCTTATACAGTAACAAATGAGAGATTTTCATCTGTGGAATTTAAAGGTACAATTTCAGCACAGAAGTGCTAAAGAATTCATCAAGTTTATAAAACCCTTCCTACACTAAAATGCAGTCACTTCTGGATTGGAGGAAATCAGTACAGATTGCAATGCAAAGTGACATACACGGAGTTGCTAAATGGCATGTGGAGATTGGGGTGCCTGGGAGAAGGAAGATATGTTTATTGAGCACTTACAGTATGCCATAATCACTCTACTGTCCTCTGATGTCACAAAGCCTGATTTCCTTTTGATAGTTTAATCCTGTGTATAGGTTAACACTGCATTCAGTTTTCAGAAACTTTTTTGTTGTTGCAGTACACATTTATGTTGTTTAAAATGGTGACTAAGGTGAGTTTTTTAGTGTGAATGTTATGATTTATAGTTGTTACACTCCTAGGCAGTAGTCTTACCTCAAAAAAATATTGCATTTTTCCAATTTCAGCAGAATGTGCAGAATATGCTTGTTGAATTAAACACGTGATTTTCTAGTTTTGCTCACGTCCTTTACAAAAGCCATTCACAAGTTACCTCAAATCTGCAAATAATTACCAAGGGCAAAGCTGTGGAAACAGGGAGTGCATTTTCCCTCTCCATCTTTCTTTTGCTCCAAAGAGACCTGTATCAATCCATTTCTGCATGGGCTCATCTGCTGAAAAGTTAGAAACAACAACAACAACAAAACAAAAAGGGGAATATTATTTTCCATCCAGGAGAAGACAAACTTCCCAAGTAACAAGTTGTCACAGATAACATGGATTCATCTTGCAGGATTACTTCTTTAGAGACCGTATTCATCAACTCTTTTCAAAATGGGGAGAGTGCATTCAAAGCCAGCCTGGCAATAAAAGTCCTAGGAAATCATAATTTAGTGAAAATATTATTCATTCTTGACCAAGAATGAGCCAAGTACAAGGGTGAAGAGAAAGTGAAAAGTTATTGCTAAAGCACATTTTAAATGTCAGTATTCTTTCATTGTGCCTGACACCAGGAAAAAACATTTTACATGGACACTGAAAATGAACTTCATATAACAAGAAGGGCTTATTTGCAGTTTATTCAGTTATTAAATCATCAATCTCGTCAATGATTGCTTTTTTTTTTTTAAGAAAGTGATTCCATTTCAATTTTTTCTTGTGGCCATAATACTATTATATAACACACTTCCCTACCTCACAGGTATATCTACACATATATAGTCCCCCACTGTCTAAACTGTGTTACTCTGAAAGTAGATGAAGTAATGAAGAGCTTTCACGTGAGTTGTAAGGTATTTGTTAAAGAGTACTTGTACATTCTTAGAGAAAAGAATATGCATTGGATGATTTTAAATGATCTGGTGACTTCTTGAATTACTTACGGATTGCATGTAAAAAGTATTTGCAAATGTATCCTGTAGAATCTCTTGTTTCTATGAGTACATATTGAGACCTCTGGCAGAAGAACCTAATCTGAGCTTGGAACTGAACTAAATAATGGATATTATTAGCAAGATTCTTTGCTGAAATGCAAAAGTATTCCCCCAAATTTTCCTATATAACCTTGGGGTCGGGGTGACCCACCAAAATCTTTCAATTTAGCAAGGTGAAAAGTGGATCTTTCAAAACGCATGACGCAAGAAATCAATTTCTTTTAATTGTATAACTTTTAAACATTAAGAAAAAAAGACTGCTATGTCATCCTCCCTAAAAATACTTTTTAATTCACTATATGTGGTGCTAATGGACTTGGACAGCTACCAATAAATATCATATTTAAAAGTGAGCAATTTAAAAACCTAAA